>NC_083716.1:145121677-145721677 GCF_028564815.1 Eubalaena glacialis
AGGGGTTTGAAATTAGTTCACATACCGGTCCATAAGCCAAATATGTAACAGACAAGACCTCCTCCCTGCTCAGTGAACTGGACTCAACACCCCCTATTCACCGCACAAGAATATATCTGACTAGCAAGAATCTTAAAACCTATGTATTGATATCTCTCTGGAGTTGAATCAAGAGGGTGTAAAGCGGCATAAACACAGCAGGGAAAAGCAGCTCAACCCCATTATCAAAATAAATTACTTAAAATGAACCCCATAAAACAAAGACAGTGAAAAGAGAGAGAAATTCTTACAAAATCCGTTCGGAGGCTCTGATGCAACCTGGATTGACCATATCTAGACCCACAGCTGGATGAGACAAAAGGCTGGACAATCTTGGGGCTGAGAGGATTGGTGAGGTTGGGTGAGCAAACGCAGACCGTTTAAAGTAATACCGCGTGGTACCCACCCCATGGGTGCCAAATCTCCAGGTGCAAGGGCATCTTCCTACATCGAAAACATGCCTGGGAAACCCAGAAGATGGTACACCGTGTGATCGGGAAAGGTTTCTAAAACGCACCTCATTTCTCCTCTCCTTGTGCTCGGGTTCGCCATTCCAGCCGCTTTACTAACAATCTCCCTACTTGGAGAATCAGCACCTGGAACCTCCTGTTTGTTTCGTACAGGTTGCAATTTGTCCTGAGGATGAACGGGAAGACGGGGAACCAATGAGAGACTAGCTCTAGGTGTTGGGACAGGCACAGGTCACTCTATTTCCCCATCAGGAAGAAGAATGAAGCACAGGCTCAGCCTGCCCCCCGGAACCAGAATAGGGCCTGAAGCAATCCTGCGCTTTTGCGGCCAGCTCCCAAAAAAGCGAGTTGACAAATGGAGTTCAGGGCCACTGCAATTCACAAACCTGCAGAGTTATCAATGATAACTCTCGTCCACAAATATATTGAGGGAAGGCAACGAAGAGGATTTGAAAGCAAGGCAGAATTGCAGGAAACAGATTTCAGGAGGTAGATTCGACTCGCCTTTAAAGCACATGAAAAGCAGCAAAACGTTGACAATGATGCCCTTGGCCAAAAAGGGCGTATGCGTTTTTTCCTGAATATATTCAGGAAAAAACGCATACGCCCTTTTTGGCCAACCAAGCAAGCCGGAAGTGCAAATCAGCACTACAAAGAAGTCTCGCTTGCCATCGGTCAAAAGGGCCATGCTGCCAAAAGTGTAAAAACCAGAAATTCAGGACAGGCCATGGAGACATGGGAGCCTTGCTACGCTGATGGGCAGGGTGCCAATTGCAAACAGCCACTCTGGAGAAGTGTACGGTGTGTCTTGAAACATGTAATAAACACAGCTTACAGAGCATAGGGCACTTCCACTCATGGGCGTATAAATTGGGAAAACTAAAAATCAACAAGACAAAGGCAACCAAACGTTTAGGGCTGCTCTGTGTACAAGAACCTCCACTTAGGTACACCTTAAACATGCCAGGAAAGAGAAAAATGGATAAAGAAGTTGTGGTACTTAGGCACAATGGAATATCACTCAGCCATGAAATCAATGTCATAAGGCTAGTAGCAGCATGATGAGTGGATTTAGGGACGAGGACTCTAAGTGAAATAAGTCACACAGAAAAAGACAGTTATCCTAAGATATCACTTATAGAGGGCATGTCAAAATCGCTACACTTGAAGAGAATTACAAAACAGAACAGAGTCACATATTTAGAAGACACACTATGGCTGCTTAACGGGAAAGGTGAGGTGGGGTGATGCATAAAACAAGGGTTTGAAATTAGCTTACATACCGTTCCATAAGCCAAATATGTAACAGACAAGACCTCCTCCCTGCTCAGTGAACTGGACTCAACACCCCCTATTCACCGCACAAGAATATATCTGACTAGCAAGAATCTTAAAACCTATGTATTGATATCTCTCTGGAGTTGAATCAAGAGGGTGTAAAGCGGCATAAACACAGCAGGGAAAAGCAGCTCAACCCCATTATCAAAATAAATTACTTAAAATGAACGCCATAAAACAAAGACAGTGAAAGAGAGAGAAATTCTTACAAAATCCGTTTGGAGGCTCTGATGCAACCTGGATTGACCATATCTAGACCCACAGCTGGATGAGACATAAGGCTGGACACTCTTGGGGCTGAGAGGTTTGGTGAGGTTGGGTGAGGAAACGCAGACCCTTTAAAGTAATACCGCGGGGTACCCACCCCATGGGTCCCAAATCTCCAGGTTCAAGGGCATCTTCCTACATTGAAAACGTGCATGGGAAACCCAGAAGATGGTACAGCGTGTGATTGGGAAAGGTTTCTAAAACGCACCTCATTTCTCCTCTCCTTGTGCTCGGGTTCGCCATTCCAGCCGCTTTACTAACAATCTCCCTACTTGGAGAATCAGCACCTTGAAGCTCCTGTTTGTTTCGTACAGGTTGCAATTTGTCCTGAGGATGAAAGGGAAGAGGGGGAACCAACGAGAGACTAGCTCTAGGTGTTGGGACAGTCACAGGTCACTCTATTTCCCCATCAGGAAGAAGAATGAAGCACAGGCTCAGCCTGCCCCCCGGAACCAGAATAGGGCCTGAAGCAATCCTGCGCTTTTGCGGCCAGCTCCCAAAAAAGCGAGTTGACAAATGGAGCTCAGGGCCACTGCAATTCACAAACCTGCGGAGTTATCAATGATAACTCTCGTCCACAAATATATTGAGGGAAGGCAACGAACAGGATTTGAAAGCAAGGCAGAATTGCAGGAAACAGATTTCAGGAGGTAGATTCGACTCGCTTTTAAAGCACATGAAAAGCGGCAAAACGTTGACAATGATGCCCTTGGCCAAAAAGGGCGTATGCGTTTTTTCCTGAATATATTCAGGAAAAAACGCAAATGACCTTTTTGGCCAACCAAGCAAGCCGGAAGTACAAATCAGCACTACAAAGAAGTCTCGCTTGCCATCGGTCAAAAGGGCCACGCTGCAAAAAGAGTAAACACCAGAAATGCAGGACAGGCCTTGGAGACATGGGAGCCTTGCTAGGCTGTGGGGTGGGATGTCAATTGCCAACAGCCACTCTGGAGAAGTGTACGGTGTGTCCTGAAACATGTAATAAACACAGCTTACAGAGCATAGGGCACTTCCACTCATGGGCGTATAAATTGGGAAAACTAAAAATCAACAAGACACAGGCACCCCAAAGTTTAGGGCTGCTCTGTGTACAAGAACCTCCACTTAGCTACACCTTAAGTACCCCAGGAAAGAGAAAAATGGATAAAGAAGTTGTGGTACTTAGGCACAATGGAATATCACTCAGCCATGAAATCAATGTCATAAGGCTAGTAGCAGCATGATGAGTGGATTTAGGGACGAGGATTCTAAGTGAAATAAGTCACACAGAAAAAGACTCTTATCCTAAGATATCACTTATAGAGGGCATGTCAAAATCGCTACATTTGAACTGAATTACAAACCCAACAGAGTCACACATTTAGAAGACACACTATGGTTGCTTAACGGGAAAGGTGAGGTGGGCTGATGCATAAAACAAGGGTTTGAAATTAGTTCACATACCGTTCCGTAAGCCAAATATGTAACAGACAAGACCTCCTCCCTGCTCAGTGAACTGGACTCAACACCCCCTATTCACCGCACAAGAATATATCTGACTAGCAAGAATCTTAAAACCTATGTATTGATATCTCTGTGGAGTTGAATCAAGAGGGTGTAAAGCGGCATAAACACAGCAGGGAAAAGCAGCTCAACCCCATTATCAAAATAAATTACTTAAAATGAACGCCATAAAACAAAGACAGTGAAAGAGAGAGAAATTCTTACAAAATCCATTTGGAGGCTCGGATGCAACCTGGATTGACCATATCTAGACCCACAGCTGGATGAGACATAAGGCTGGACACTCTTGGGGCGGAGAGGATTGGTGAGGTCGGGTGAGCAAACGCAGACCGTTTAAAGTAATACCGCGGGGTACCCACCCCATGGGTCCCAAATCTCCAGGTTCAAGGGCATCTTCCTACATCGAAAACATGCCTGGGAAACCCAGAAGATGGTACACCGTGTGATCGGGAAAGGTTTCTAAAACGCACCTCATTTCTCCTCTCCTTGTGCTCGGGTTCGCCATTCCAGCCGCTTTACTAACAATCTCCCTACTTGGAGAATCAGCAACTTGAAGTTCCTGTTTGTTTCGTACAGGTTGCAATTTGTCCTGAGGATGAACGGGAAGAGGGGGAACCAATGAGAGACTAGCTCTAGGTGTTGGGACAGGCACAGGTCAAGCTATTTCCCCATCAGGAAGAAGAATGAAGCACAGGCTCAGCCTGCCCCCGGGAACCAGAATAGGGCCTGAAGCAATCCTGCGCTTTTGCGGCCAGCTCCCAAAAGAGCGAGTTGACAAATGGAGCTCAGGGCCACTGCAATTCACAAACCTGCAGAGTTATCAATGATAACTCTTGTCCACAAATATATTGAGGGAAGGCAACGAAGAGGATTTGAAAGCAAGGCAGAATTGCAGGAAACAGATTTCAGGAGGTAGATTCGACTCGCTTTTAAAGCACATGAAAAGCGGCAAAACGTTGACAATGATGCCCTTGGCCAAAAAGGGCGTATGCGTTTTTTCCTGAATATATTCAGGAAAAAACGCATACGCCCTTTTTGGCCAACCAAGCAAGCTGAAAGTGCAAATCAGCACTACAAAGAAGTCTCGCTTGCCATCGGTCAAAAGGGCCAAGCGGCAAAAAGAGTAAACACCAGAAATGCAGGACAGGCCATGGAGACATGGGAGCCTTGCTAGGCTGAGGGGTGGGATGTCAATTGCCAACAGCCACTCTGGAGAAGTGTACGCTGTGTCCTGAAACATGTAATAAACACAGCTTACAGAGCATAGGGCACTTCCACTCATGGGCGTATAAATTGGGAAAACTAAAAATCAAAAAGACACAGGCACCCTAAAGTTTAGGGCTGCTCTGTGTACAAAAACCTCCACTTAGCTACACCTTAAGTATCCCAGGAAAGAGAAAAATGGATAAAGAAGTTGTGGTACTTAGGCACAATGGAATATCACTCAGCCATGAAATCAATGTCATAAGGCTAGTAGCTGCATGATGAGTGGATTTAGGGACGAGGATTCTAAGTGAAATAAGTCACACAGAAAAAGACTCTTATCCTAAGATATCCCTTATAGAGGGCATGTCAAAATCGCTACACTTGAACTGAATTACAAAAGAGAACAGAGTCACACATTTAGAAGACACACTATGGCTGCTTAACGGGAAAGGTGAGGTGGGCTGATGCATAAAACAGGGGTTTGAAATTAGTTCACATACCGGTCCATAAGCCAAATATGTAACAGACAAGACCTCCTCCCTGCTCAGTGAACTGGACTCAACACCCCCTATTCACCGCACAAGAATATATCTGACTAGCAAGAATCTTAAAACCTATGTATTGATATCTCTCTGGAGTTGAATCAAGAGGGTGTAAAGCGGCATAAACACAGCAGGGAAAAGCAGCTCAACCCCATTATCAAAATAAATTACTTAAAATGAACGCCATAAAACAAAGACAGTGAAAGAGAGAGAAATTCTTACAAAATCCCTTTGGAGGCTCGGATGCAACCTGGATTGACCATATCTAGACCCACAGCTGGATGAGACATAAGGCTGGACACTCTTGGGGCTGAGAGGTTTGGTGAGGTTGGGAGAGCAAACGCAGACCCTTTAAAGTAATACCGCAGGGTACCCACCCCATGGGTCCCAAATCTCCAGGTTCAAGGGCATCTTCCTACATTGAAAACGTGCATGGGAAACCCAGAAGATGGTACAGCGTGTGATTGGGAAAGGTTTCTAAAACGCACCTCATTTCTCCTCTCCTTGTGCTCGGGTTCGCCATTCCAGCCGCTTTACTAACAATCTCCCTACTTGGAGAATCAGCACCTGGAACCTCCTGTTTGTTTCGTACAGGTTGCAATTTGTCCTGAGGATGAACGGGAAGAGGGGGAACCAACGAGAGACTAGCTCTAGGTGTTGGGACAGTCACAGGTCACTCTATTTCCCCATGAGGAAGAAGAATGAAGCACAGGCTCAGCCTGCCCCCCGGAACCAGAATAGGGCCTGAAGCAATCCTGCGCTTTTGCGGCCAGCTCCCAAAAAAGCGAGTTGACAAATGGAGCTCAGGGCCACTGCAATTCACAAACCTGCGGAGTTATCAATGATAACTCTCGTCCACAAATATATTGAGGGAAGGCAACGAACAGGATTTGAAAGCAAGGCAGAATTGCAGGAAACAGATTTCAGGAGGTAGATTCGACTCGCTTTTAAAGCACATGAAAAGCGGCAAAACGTTGACAATGATGCCCTTGGCCAAAAACGGCGTATGCGTTTTTTCCTGAATATATTCAGGAAAAAACGCAAATGCCCTTTTTGGCCAACCAAGCAAGCCGGAAGTACAAATCAGCACTACAAAGAAGTCTCGCTTGCCATCGGTCAAAAGGGCCACGCTGCAAAAAGAGTAAACACCAGAAATGCAGGACAGGCCTTGGAGACATGGGAGCCTTGCTAGGCTGTGGGGTGGGATGTCAATTGCCAACAGCCACTCTGGAGAAGTGTACGGTGTGTCCTGAAACATGTAATAAACACAGCTTACAGAGCATAGGGCACTTCCACTCATGGGCGTATAAATTGGGAAAACTAAAAATCAACAAGACACAGGCACCCCAAAGTTTAGGGCTGCTCTGTGTACAAGAACCTCCACTTAGCTACACCTTAAGTACCCCAGGAAAGAGAAAAATCGATAAAGAAGTTGTGGTACTTAGGCACAATGGAATATCACTCAGCCATGAAATCAATGTCATAAGGCTAGTAGCAGCATGATGAGTGGATTTAGGGACGAGGATTCTAAGTGAAATAAGTCACACAGAAAAAGACTCTTATCCTAAGATATCACTTATAGAGGGCATGTCAAAATCCCTACATTTGAACTGAATTACAAAACACAACAGAGTCACACATTTAGAAGACACACTATGGTTGCTTAACGGGAAAGGTGAGGTGGGCTGATGCATAAAACAGGAGTTTGAAATTAGTTCACATACCGGTCCATAAGCCAAATATGTAACAGACAAGACCTCCTCCCTGCTCAGTGAACTGGACTCAACACCCCCTATTCACCGCACAAGAATATATCTGACTAGCAAGAATCTTAAAACCTATGTATTGATATCTCTCTGGAGTTGAATCAAGAGGGTGTAAAGCGGCATAAACACAGCAGGGAAAAGCAGCTCAACCCCATTATCAAAATAAATTACTTAAAATGAACGCCATAAAACAAAGACAGTGAAAGAGAGAGAAATTCTTACAAAATCCCTTTGGAGGCTCGGATGCAACCTGGATTGACCATATCTAGACCCACAGCTGGATGAGACATAAGGCTGGACACTCTTGGGGCTGAGAGGTTTGGTGAGGTTGGGAGAGCAAACGCAGACCCTTTAAAGTAATACCGCGGGGTACCCACCCCATGGGTCCCAAATCTCCAGGTTCAAGGGCATCTTCCTACATTGAAAACGTGCATGGGAAACCCAGAAGATGGTACAGCGTGTGATTGGGAAAGGTTTCTAAAACGCACCTCATTTCTCCTCTCCTTGTGCTCGGGTTCGCCATTCCAGCCGCTTTACTAACAATCTCCCTACTTGGAGAATCAGCACCGTGAAGCTCCTGTTTGTTTCGTACAGGTTGCAATTTGTCCTGAGGATGAACGGGAAGAGGGGGAACCAACGAGAGACTAGCTCTAGGTGTTGGGACAGTCACAGGTCACTCTATTTCCCCATCAGGAAGAAGAATGAAGCACAGGCTCAGCCTGCCCCCCGGAACCAGAATAGGGCCTGAAGCAATCCTGCGCTTTTGCGGCCAGCTCCCAAAAAAGCGAGTTGACAAATGGAGCTCAGGGCCACTGCAATTCACAAACCTGCGGAGTTATCAATGATAACTCTCGTCCACAAATATATTGAGGGAAGGCAACGAACAGGATTTGAAAGCAAGGCAGAATTGCAGGAAACAGATTTCAGGAGGTAGATTCGACTCGCTTTTAAAGCACATGAAAAGCGGCAAAACGTTGACAATGATGCCCTTGGCCAAAAAGGGCGTATGCGTTTTTTCCTGAATATATTCAGGAAAAAACGCAAACGCCCTTTTTGGCCAACCAAGCAAGCCGGAAGTACAAATCAGCACTACAAAGAAGTCTCGCTTGCCATCGGTCAAAAGGGCCACGCTGCAAAAAGAGTAAACACCAGAAATGCAGGATAGGCCTTGGAGACATGGGAGCCTTGCTAGGCTGTGGGGTGGGATGTCAATTGCCAACAGCCACTCTGGAGAAGTGTACGGTGTGTCCTGAAACATGTAATAAACACAGCTTACAGAGCATAGGGCACTTCCACTCATGGGCGTATAAATTGGGAAAACTAAAAATCAACAAGACACAGGCACCCCAAAGTTTAGGGCTGCTCTGTGTACAAGAACCTCCACTTAGCTACACCTTAAGTACCCCAGGAAAGAGAAAAATGGATAAAGAAGTTGTGGTACTTAGGCACAATGGAATATCACTCAGCCATGAAATCAATGTCATAAGGCTAGTAGCAGCATGATGAGTGGATTTAGGGACGAGGATTCTAAGTGAAATAAGTCACACAGAAAAAGACTCTTATCCTAAGATATCACTTATAGAGGGCATGTCAAAATCGCTACATTTGAACTGAATTACAAAACACAACAGAGTCACACATTTAGAAGACACACTATGGTTGCTTAACGGGAAAGGTGAGGTGGGCTGATGCATAAAACAAGGGTTTGAAATTAGTTCACATACCGTTCCGTAAGCCAAATATGTAACAGACAAGACCTCCTCCCTGCTCAGTGAACTGGACTCAACACCCCCTATTCACCGCACAAGAATATATCTGACTAGCAAGAATCTTAAAACCTATGTATTGATATCTCTCTGGAGTTGAATCAAGAGGGTGTAAAGCGGCATAAACACAGCAGGGAAAAGCAGCTCAACCCCATTATCAAAATAAATTACTTAAAATGAACGCCATAAAACAAAGACAGTGAAAGAGAGAGAAATTCTTACAAAATCCGTTTGGAGGCTCGGATGCAACCTGGATTGACCATATCTAGACCCACAGCTGGATCAGACATAAGGCTGGACACTCTTGGGGCTGAGAGTTTTGGTGAGGTTGGGTGAGCAAACGCAGACCCTTTAAAGTAATACCGCGGGGTACCCACCCCATGGGTCCCAAATCTCCAGGTTCAAGGGCATCTTCCTACATTGAAAACGTGCATGGGAAACCCAGAAGATGGTACAGCGTGTGATCCGGAAAGGTTTCTAAAACGCACCTCATTTCTCCTCTCCTTGTGCTCGGGTTCGCCATTCCAGCCGCTTTACTAACAATCTCCCTACTTGGAGAATCAGCACCTTGAAGTTCCTGTTTGTTTCGTACAGGTTGCAATTTGTCCTGAGGATGAACGGGAAGAGGGGGAACCAACGAGAGACTAGCTCTAGGTGTTGGGACAGTCACAGGTCACTCTATTGCCCCAACAGGAAGAAGAATGAAGCACAGGCTCAGCCTGCCCCCCGGAACCAGAATAGGGCCTGAAGCAATCCTGCGCTTTTGCGGCCAGCTCCCAAAAAAGCGAGTTGACAAATGGAGCTCAGGGCCACTGCAGTTAACAAACCTGCAGAGTTATCAATGATAACTCTCGTCCACAAATATATTGAGGGAAGGCAACGAAGAGGATTTGAAAGCAAGGCAGAATTGCAGGAAACAGATTTCAGGAGGTAGATTCGACTCGCTTTTAAAGCACATGAAAAGCGGCAAAACGTTGACAATGATGCCCTTGGCCAAAAAGGGCGTATGCGTTTTTTCCTGAATATATTCAGGAAAAAACGCAAATGCCCTTTTTGGCCAACCAAGCAAGCCGGAAGTGCAAATCAGCACTACAAAGAAGTCTCGCTTGCCATCGGTCAAAAGGGCCACGCTGCAAAAAGAGTAAACACCAGAAATGCAGGACAGGCCATGGAGACATGGGAGCCTTGCTAGGCTGAGGGGTGGGATGTCAATTGCCAACAGCCACTCTGGAGAAGTGTACGGTGTGTCCTGAAACATGTAATAAACACAGCTTACAGAGCATAGGGCACTTCCACTCATGGGCGTATAAATTGGGAAAACTAAAAATCAACAAGACACAGGCACCCCAAAGTTTAGGGCTGCTCTGTGTACAAGAACCTCCACTTAGCTACACCTTAAGTGTCCCAGGAAAGAGAAAAATGGATAAAGAAGTTGTGGTACTTAGGCACAATGGAATATCACTCAGCCATGAAATCAATGTCATAAGGCTAGTAGCAGCATGATGAGTGGATTTAGGGACGAGGATTCTAAGTGAAATAAGTCACACAGAAAAAGACTCTTATCCTAAGATATCACTTATAGAGGGCATGTCGAAATCGCTACACTTGAACTGAATTACAAAACAGAACAGAGTCACACATTTAGAAGACACACTATGGCTGCTTAACGGGAAACGTGAGGTGGGCTGATGCATAAAACAAGGGTTTGAAATTAGCTCACATACCGTTCCATAAGCCAAATATGTAACAGACAAGACCTCCTCCCTGCTCAGTGAACTGGACTCAACACCCCCTATTCACCGCACAAGAATATATCTGACTAGCAAGAATCTTAAAACCTATGTATTGATATCTCTCTGGAGTTGAATCAAGAGGGTGTAAAGCGGCATAAGCACAGCAGGGAAAAGCAGCTCAACCCCATTATCAAAATAAATTACTTAAAATGAACGCCATAAAACAAAGACAGTGAAAGAGAGAGAAATTCTTACAAAATCCGTTTGGAGGCTCGGATGCAACCTGGATTGACCATATCTAGACCCACAGCTGGATGAGACATAAGGCTGGACAATCTTGGGGCTGAGAGGATTGGTGAGGTTGGGTGAGCAAACGCAGACCGTTTAAAGTAGTACCGCGTGCTACCCACCCCATGGGTCCCAAATCTCCAGGTTCAAGGGCATCTTCCTACATCGAGAACGTGCATGGGAAACGCAGAAAATGGTACACCATGTGATCGGGAAAGGTTTCTAAAACGCACCTCATTTCTCCTCTCCTTGTGCTCGGGTTCGCCATTCCAGCCGCTTTACTAACAATCTCCCTACTTGGAGAATCAGCACCTGGAACCTACTGTTTGTTTCGTACAGGTTGCAATTTGTCCTGAGGATGAACGGGAAGAGGGGGAACCAACGAGAGACTAGCTCTAGGTGTTGGGCCATGCACAGGTCACTCTATTTCCCCATCAGGAAGAAGAATGAAGCACAGGCTCAGCCTGCCCCCGGGAACCAGAATAGGGCCTGAAGCAATCCTGCGCTTTTGCGGCCAGCTCCCAAAAAAGCGAGTTGACAAATGGAGCTCAGGGCCACTGCAATTCACAAACCTGCAGAGTTATAAATGATAACTCTCGTCCACAAATATATTGAGGGAAGGCAACGAAGAGGATTTGAAAGCAAGGCAGAATTGCAGGAAACAGATTTCAGGAGGTAGATTCGACTCGCCTTTAAAGCACATGAAAGGCGGCTAAACGTTGACAATGATGCCCTTGGCCAATAAGGGCGTATGCGTTTTTTCCTGAATATATTCAGGAAAAAACGCATACGCCCTTTTTCGCCAACCAAGCAAGCCAGAAGTGCAAATCAGCACTACAAAGAAGTCTCGCTTGCCATCGGTCAAAAGGGCCACGCTGCAAAAAGAGTAAACACCAGAAATGCAGGACAGGCCATGGAGACATGGGAGCCTTGCTAGGCTGAGGGGTGGGATGTCAATTGCCAACAGCCACTCTGGAGAAGTGTACGGTGTGTCCTGAAACATGTAATAAACACAGCTTACAGAGCATAGGGCACTTCCACTCATGGGCGTATAAATTGGGAAAACTAAAAATCAACAAGACACAGGCACCCCAAAGTTTAGGGCTGCTCTGTGTACAAGAATCTCCACTTAGCTACACCTTAAGTATCCCAGGAAAGAGAAAAATGGATAAAGAAGTTGTGGTACTTAGGCACAATGGAATATCACTCAGCCATGAAATCAATGTCATAAGGCTAGTAGCAGCATGATGAGTGGATTTAGGGACGAGGACTCTAAGTGAAATAAGTCACACAGAAAAAGACTCTTATCCTAAGATATCACTTATAGAGGGCATGTCGAAATCGCTACACTTGAACTGAATTACAAAACAGAACAGAGTCACACATTTAGAAGACACACTATGGCTGCTTAACGGGAAACGTGAGGTGGGCTGATGCATAAAACAAGGGTTTGAAATTAGCTCACATACCGTTCCATAAGCCAAATATGTAACAGACAAGACCTCCTCCCTGCTCAGTGAACTGGACTCAACACCCCCTATTCACCGCACAAGAATATATCTGACTAGCAAGAATCTTAAAACCTATGTATTGATATCTCTCTGGAGTTGAATCAAGAGGGTGTAAAGCGGCATAAGCACAGCAGGGAAAAGCAGCTCAACCCCATTATCAAAATAAATTACTTAAAATGAACGCCATAAAACAAAGACAGTGAAAGAGAGAGAAATTCTTACAAAATCCGTTTGGAGGCTCGGATGCAACCTGGATTGACCATATCTAGACCCACAGCTGGATGAGACATAAGGCTGGACAATCTTGGGGCTGAGAGGATTGGTGAGGTTGGGTGAGCAAACGCAGACCGTTTAAAGTAATACCGCGTGGTACCCACCCCATGGGTCCCAAATCTCCAGGTTCAAGGGCATCTTCCTACATCGAGAACGTGCATGGGAAACGCAGAAAATGGTACACCATGTGATCGGGAAAGGTTTCTAAAACGCACCTCATTTCTCCTCTCCTTGTGCTCGGGTTCGCCATTCCAGCCGCTTTACTAACAATCTCCCTACTTGGAGAATCAGCACCTGGAACCTCCTGTTTGTTTCGTACAGGTTGCAATTTGTCCTGAGGATGAACGGGAAGAGGGGGAACCAACGAGAGACTAGCTCTAGGTGTTGGGACATGCACAGGTCACTCTATTTCCCCATCAGGAAGAAGTATGAAGCACAGGCTCAGCCTGCCCCCGGGAACCAGAATAGGGCCTGAAGCAATCCTGCGCTTTTGCGGCCAGCTCCCAAAAAAGCGAGTTGACAAATGGAGCTCAGGGCCACTGCAATTCACAAACCTGCAGAGTTATAAATGATAACTCTCGTCCACAAATATATTGAGGGAAGGCAACGAAGAGGATTTGAAAGCAAGGCAGAATTGCAGGAAACAGATTTCAGGAGGTAGATTCAACTCGCCTTTAAAGCACATGAAAGGCGGCAAAACGTTGACAATGATGCCCTTGGCCAATAAGGGCGTATGCGTTTTTTCCTGAATATATTCAGGAAAAAACGCATACGCCCTTTTTCGCCAACCAAGCAAGCCAGAAGTGCAAATCAGCACTACAAAGAAGTCTCGCTTGCCATCGGTCAAAAGGGCCACGCTGCAAAAAGAGTAAACACCAGAAATGCAGGACAGGCCATGGAGACATGGGAGCCTTGCTAGGCTGAGGGGTGGGATGTCAATTGCCAACAGCCACTCTGGAGAAGTGTACGGTGTGTCCTGAAACATGTAATAAACACAGCTTACAGAGCATAGGGCACTTCCACTCATGGGCGTATAAATTGGGAAAACTAAAAATCAACAAGACACAGGCACCCCAAAGTTTAGGGCTGCTCTGTGTACAAGAATCTCCACTTAGCTACACCTTAAGTATCCCAGGAAAGAGAAAAATGGATAAAGAAGTTGTGGTACTTAGGCACAATGGAATATCACTCAGCCATGAAATCAATGTCATAAGGCTAGTAGCAGCATGATGAGTGGATTTAGGGACGAGGACTCTAAGTGAAATAAGTCACACAGAAAAAGACAGTTATCCTAAGATATCACTTATAGAGGGCATGTCAAAATCGCTACACTTGAAGTGAATTACAAAACAGAACAGAGTCACATATTTAGAAGACACACTATGGCTGCTTAACGGGAAAGGTGAGGTGGGGTGATGCATAAAACAAGGGTTTGAAATTAGCTTACATACCGTTCCATAAGCCAAATATGTAACAGACAAGACCTCCTCCCTGCTCAGTGAACTGGACTCAACACCCCCTATTCACCGCACAAGAATATATCTGACTAGCAAGAATCTTAAAACCTATGTATTGATATCTCTCTGGAGTTGAATCAAGAGGGTGTAAAGCGGCATAAACACAGCAGGGAAAAGCAGCTCAACCCCATTATCAAAATAAATTACTTAAAATGAACGCCATAAAACAAAGACAGTGAAAGAGAGAGAAATTCTTACAAAATCCCTTTGGAGGCTCGGATGCAACCTGGATTGACCATATCTAGACCCACAGCTGGATGAGACATAAGGCTGGACACTCTTGGGGCTGAGAGGTTTGGTGAGGTTGGGAGAGCAAACGCAGACCCTTTAAAGTAATACCGCGGGGTACCCACCCCATGGGTCCCAAATCTCCAGGTTCAAGGGCATCTTCCTACATCGAAAACATGCCTGGGAAACCCAGAAGATGGTACACCGTGTGATCGGGAAAGGTTTCTAAAACGCACCTCATTTCTCCTCTCCTTGTGCTCGGGTTCGCCATTCCAGCCGCTTTACTAACAATCTCCCTACTTGGAGAATCAGCACCTGGAAGCTCCTGTTTGTTTCGTACAGGTTGCAATTTGTCCTGAGGATGAACGGGAAGAGGGGGAACCAACGAGAGACTAGCTCTAGGTGTTGGGACATGCACAGGTCACTCTATTTCCCCATCAGGAAGAAGAATGAAGCACAGGCTCAGCCTGCCCCCGGGAACCAGAATAGGGCCTGAAGCAGACCTGTGCTTTTGCGGCCAGCTCCCAAAAAAGCGAGTTGACAAATGGAGCTCAGGGCCACTGCAATTCACAAACCTGCAGAGTTATAAATGATAACTCTCGTCCACAAATATATTGAGGGAAGGCAACGAAGAGGATTTGAAAGCAAGGCAGAATTGCAGGAAACAGATTTCAGGAGGTAGATTCGACTCGCCTTTAAAGCACATAAAAAGCGGCAAAACGTTGACAATGATGCCCTTGGCCAAAAAGGGCGTATGCGTTTTTTCCTGAATATATTCAGGAAAAAACGCATACGCCCTTTTTGGCCAACCAAGCAAGCCGAAAGTGCAAATCAGCACTACAAAGAAGTCTCGCTTCCCATCGGTCAAAAGGGCCATGCTGCAAAAAGAGTAAACACCAGAAATGCAGGACAGGCCATGGAGACATGGGAGCCTTGCTAGGCTGAGGGGTGGGATGTCAATTGCCAACAGCCACTCTGGAGAAGTGTACGGTGTGTCCTGAAACATGTAATAAACACAGCTTACAGAGCATAGGGCACTTCCACTCATGGGCGTATAAATTGGGAAAACTAAAAATCAACAAGACACAGGCACCCCAAAGTTTAGGGCTGCTCTGTGTATAAGAACCTCCACTTAGCTACACCTTAAGTATCCCAGGAAAGAGAAAAATGGATAAAGAAGTTGTGGTACTTAGGCACAATGGAATATCACTCAGCCATGAAATCAATGTCATAAGGCTAGTAGCAGCATGATGAGTGGATTTAGGGACGAGGATTCTAAGTGAAATAAGTCACACAGAAAAAGACTCTTATCCTAAGATATCACTTATAGAGGGCATGTCAAAATCGCTACACTTGAACTGAATTACAAAACAGAACAGAGTCACACATTTAGAAGACACACTATGGCTGCTTAACGGAAAAGGTGAGGTGGGCTGATGCATAAAACAAGGGTTTGAAATTAGTTCACATACCGTTCCGTAAGCCAAATATGTAACAGACAAGACCTCCTCCCTGCTCAGTGAACTGGACTCAACACCCCCTATTCACCGCACAAGAATATATCTGACTAGCAAGAATCTTAAAACCTATGTATTGATATCTCTCTGGAGTTGAATCAAGAGGGTGTAAAGCGGCATAAGCACAGCAGGGAAAAGCAGCTCAACCCCATTATCAAAATAAATTACTTAAAATGAACGCCATAAAACAAAGACAGTGAAAGAGAGAGAAATTCTTACAAAATCCCTTTGGAGGCTCGGATGCAACCTGGATTGACCATATCTAGACCCACAGCTGGATGAGACATAAGGCTGGACACTCTTGGGGCTGAGAGTTTTGGTGAGGTTGGGTGAGCAAACGCAGACCCTTTAAAGTAATACCGCGGGGTACCCACCCCATGGGTCCCAAATCTCCAGGTTCAAGGGCATCTTCCTACATTGAAAACGTGCATGGGAAACCCAGAAGATGGTACAGCGTGTGATTGGGAAAGGTTTCTAAAACGCACCTCATTTCTCCTCTCCTTGTGCTCGGGTTCGCCATTCCAGCCGCTTTACTAACAATCTCCCTACTTGGAGAATCAGCACCTTGAAGTTCCTGTTTGTTTCGTACAGGTTTCAATTTGTCCTGAGGATGAACGGGAAGAGGGGGAACCAACGAGAGACTAGCTCTAGGTGTTGGGACATGCACAGGTCACTCTATTTCCCCATCAGGAAGAAGAATGAAGCACAGGCTCAGCCTGCCCCCGGGAACCAGAATAGGGCCTGAAGCAGACCTGTGCTTTTGCGGCCAGCTCCCAAAAAAGCGAGTTGACAAATGGAGCTCAGGGACACTGCAATTCACAAACCTGCAGAGTTATAAATGATAACTCTCGTCCACAAATATATTGAGGGAAGGCAACGAAGAGGATTTGAAAGCAAGGCAGAATTGCAGGAAACAGATTTCAGGAGGTAGATTCGACTCGCCTTTAAAGCACATAAAAAGCGGCAAAACGTTGACAATGATGCCCTTGGCCAAAAAGGGCGTATGCGTTTTTTCCTGAATATATTCAGGAAAAAACGCATACGCCCTTTTTGGCCAACCAAGCAAGCCGAAAGTGCAAATCAGCACTACAAAGAAGTCTCGCTTCCCATCGGTCAAAAGGGCCATGCTGCAAAAAGAGTAAACACCAGAAATGCAGGACAGGCCATGGAGACATGGGAGCCTTGCTAGGCTGAGGGGTGGGATGTCAATTGCCAACAGCCACTCTGGAGAAGTGTACGGTGTGTCCTGAAACATGTAATAAACACAGCTTACAGAGCATAGGGCACTTCCACTCATGGGCGTATAAATTGGGAAAACTAAAAATCAACAAGACACAGGCACCCCAAAGTTTAGGGCTGCTCTGTGTATAAGAACCTCCACTTAGCTACACCTTAAGTATCCCAGGAAAGAGAAAAATGGATAAAGAAGTTGTGGTACTTAGGCACAATGGAATATCACTCAGCCATGAAATCAATGTCATAAGGCTAGTAGCAGCATGATGAGTGGATTTAGGGACGAGGATTCTAAGTGAAATAAGTCACACAGAAAAAGACTCTTATCCTAAGATATCACTTATAGAGGGCATGTCAAAATCGCTACACTTGAACTGAATTACAAAACAGAACAGAGTCACACATTTAGAAGACACACTATGGCTGCTTAACGGAAAAGGTGAGGTGGGCTGATGCATAAAACAAGGGTTTGAAATTAGTTCACATACCGTTCCGTAAGCCAAATATGTAACAGACAAGACCTCCTCCCTGCTCAGTGAACTGGACTCAACACCCCCTATTCACCGCACAAGAATATATCTGACTAGCAAGAATCTTAAAACCTATGTATTGATATCTCTCTGGAGTTGAATCAAGAGGGTGTAAAGCGGCATAAACACAGCAGGGAAAAGCAGCTCAACCCCATTATCAAAATAAATTACTTAAAATGAACGCCATAAAACAAAGACAGTGAAAGAGAGAGAAATTCTTACAAAATCCGTTTGGAGGCTCGGATGCAACCTGGATTGACCATATCTAGACCCACAGCTGGATGAGACATAAGGCTGGACACTCTTGGGGCTGAGAGTTTTGGTGAGGTTGGGTGAGCAAACGCAGACCCTTTAAAGTAATACCGCGGGGTACCCACCCCATGGGTCCCAAATCTCCAGGTTCAAGGGCATCTTCCTACATTGAAAACGTGCATGGGAAACCCAGAAGATGGTACAGCGTGTGATTGGGAAAGGTTTCTAAAACGCACCTCATTTCTCCTCTCCTTGTGCTCGGGTTCGCCATTCCAGCCGCTTTACTAACAATCTCCCTACTTGGAGAATCAGCACCTTGAAGTTCCTGTTTGTTTCGTACAGGTTTCAATTTGTCCTGAGGATGAACGGGAAGAGGGGGAACCAACGAGAGACTAGCTCTAGGTGTTGGGACAGTCACAGGTCACTCTATTGCCCCAACAGGAAGAAGAATGAAGCACAGGCTCAGCCTGCCCCCCGGAACCAGAATAGGGCCTGAAGCAATCCTGCGCTTTTGCGGCCAGCTCCCAAAAAAGCGAGTTGACAAATGGAGCTCAGGGCCACTGCAATTAACAAACCTGCAGAGTTATCAATGATAACTCTCGTCCACAAATATATTGAGGGAAGGCAACGAAGAGGATTTGAAAGCAAGGCAGAATTGCAGGAAACAGATTTCAGGAGGTAGATTCGACTCGCTTTTAAAGCACATGAAAAGCGGCAAAACGTTGACAATGATGCTCTTGGCCAAAAAGGGCGTATGCGTTTTTTCCTGAATATATTCAGGAAAAAACGCATACGCCCTTTTTGGCCAACCAAGCAAGCCGGAAGTGCAAATCAGCACTACAAAGAAGTCTCGCTTGCCATCGGTCAAAAGGGCCACGCTGCAAAAAGACTAAACAACAGAAATGCAGGACAGGCCATGGAGACATGGGAGCCTTGCTAGGCTGAGGGGTGGGATGTCAATTGCCAACAGCCACTCTGGAGAAGTGTACGGTGTGTCCTGAAACATGTAATAAACACAGCTTACAGAGCATAGGGCACTTCCACTCATGGGCGTATAAATTGGGAAAACTAAAAATCAACAAGACACAGGCACCCCAAAGTTTAGGGCTGCTCTGTGTACAAGAACCTCCACTTAGCTACACCTTAAGTGTCCCAGGAAAGAAAAAAATGGATAAAGAAGTTGTGGTACTTAGGCACAATGGAATATCACTCAGCCATGAAATCAATGTCATAAGGCTAGTAGCAGCATGATGAGTGGATTTAGGGACGAGGATTCTAAGTGAAATAAGTCACACAGAAAAAGACTCTTATCCTAAGATATCACTTATAGAGGGCATGTCGAAATCGCTACACTTGAACTGAATTACAAAACAGAACAGAGTCACACATTTAGAAGACACACTATGGCTGCTTAACGGGAAACGTGAGGTGGGCTGATGCATAAAACAAGGGTTTGAAATTAGCTCACATACCGTTCCATAAGCCAAATATGTAACAGACAAGACCTCCTCCCTGCTCAGTGAACTGGACTCAACACCCCCTATTCACCGCACAAGAATATATCTGACTAGCAAGAATCTTAAAACCTATGTATTGATATCTCTCTGGAGTTGAATCAAGAGGGTGTAAAGCGGCATAAACACAGCAGGGAAAAGCAGCTCAACCCCATTATCAAAATAAATTACTTAAAATGAACGCCATAAAACAAAGACAGTGAAAGAGAGAGAAATTCTTACAAAATCCGTTTGGAGGCTCGGATGCAACCTGGATTGACCATATCTAGACCCACAGCTGGATGAGACATAAGGCTGGACAATCTTGGGGCTGAGAGGATTGGTGAGGTTGGGTGAGCAAACGCAGACCGTTTAAAGTAGTACCGCGTGCTACCCACCCCATGGGTCCCAAATCTCCAGGTTCAAGGGCATCTTCCTACATCGAGAACGTGCATGGGAAACGCAGAAAATGGTACACCATGTGATCGGGAAAGGTTTCTAAAACGCACCTCATTTCTCCTCTCCTTGTGCTCGGGTTCGCCATTCCAGCCGCTTTACTAACAATCTCCCTACTTGGAGAATCAGCACCTGGAACCTCCTGTTTGTTTCGTACAGGTTGCAATTTGTCCTGAGGATGAACGGGAAGAGGGGGAACCAACGAGAGACTAGCTCTAGGTGTTGGGACATGCACAGGTCACTCTATTTCCCCATCAGGAAGAAGAATGAAGCACAGGCTCAGCCTGCCCCCGGGAACCAGAATAGGGCCTGAAGCAATCCTGCGCTTTTGCGGCCAGCTCCCAAAAAAGCGAGTTGACAAATGGAGCTCAGGGCCACTGCAATTCACAAACCTGCAGAGTTATAAATGATAACTCTCGTCCACAAATATATTGAGGGAAGGCAACGAAGAGGATTTGAAAGCAAGGCAGAATTGCAGGAAACAGATTTCAGGAGGTAGATTCGACTCGCCTTTAAAGCACATGAAAGGCGGCAAAACGTTGACAATGATGCCCTTGGCCAAAAAGGGCGTATGCGTTTTTTCCTGAATATATTCAGGAAAAAACGCATACGCCCTTTTTCGCCAACCAAGCAAGCCAGAAGTGCAAATCAGCACTACAAAGAAGTCTCGCTTGCCATCGGTCAAAAGGGCCATGCTGCAAAAAGAGTAAACACCAGAAATGCAGGACAGGCCATGGAGACATGGGAGCCTTGCTAGGCTGAGGGGTGGGATGTCAATTGCCAACAGCCACTCTGGAGAAGTGTACGGTGTGTCCTGAAACATGTAATAAACACAGCTTACAGAGCATAGGGCACTTCCACTCATGGGCGTATAAATTGGGAAAACTAAAAATCAACAAGACACAGGCACCCCAAAGTTTCGGGCTGCTCTGTGTACAAGATCCTCCACTTAGCTACACCTTAAGTATCCCAGGAAAGAGAAAAATGGATAAAGAAGTTGTGGTACTTAGGCACAATGGAATATCACTCAGCCATGAAATCAATGTCATAAGGCTAGTAGCAGCATGATGAGTGGATTTAGGGACGAGGATTCCAAGTGAAATAAGTCACACAGAAAAAGACAGTTATCCTAAGATATCACTTATAGAGGGCATGTCAAAATCGCTACACTTGAACTGAATTACAAAACAGAACAGAGTCACACATTTAGAAGACACACTATGGCTGCTTAACGGGAAAGGTGAGGTGGGCTGATGCATAAAACAAGGGTTTGAAATTAGCTCACATACCGTTCCATAAGCCAAATATGTAACAGACAAGACCTCCTCCCTGCTCAGTGAACTGGACTCAACACCCCCTATTCACCGCACAAGAATATATCTGACTAGCAAGAATCTTAAAACCTATGTATTGATATCTCTCTGGAGTTGAATCAAGAGGGTGTAAATCGGCATAAACACAGCAGGGAAAAGCAGCTCAACCCCATTATCAAAATAAATTACTTAAAATGAACGCCATAAAACAAAGACAGTGAAAGAGAGAGAAATTCTTACAAAATCTCTTTGGGGGCTCTGATGCAACCTGCATTGACCATATCTAGACCCACAGCTGGATGAGACAAAAGGCTGGACAATCTTGGGGCTGAGAGGATTGGTGAGGTTGGGTGAGCAAACGCAGACCGTTTAAAGTAATACCGCGTGGTACCCACCCCATGGGTCCCAAATCTCCAGGTTCAAGGGCATCTTCCTACATCGAAAACATGCCTGGGAAACCCAGAAGATGGTACAGCGTGTGATCGGGAAAGGTTTCTAAAACGCACCTCATTTCTCCTCTCCTTGTGCTCGGGTTCGCCATTCCAGCCGCTTTACTAACAATCTCCCTACTTGGAGAATCAGCACCTTGAACCTCCTGTTTGTTTCGTACACGTTGCAATTTGTCCTGAGGATGAATGGGAAGACGGAGAACCAATGAGAGACTAGCTCTAGGTGTTGGGACAGGCACAGGTCACTCTATTTCCCCATCAGGAAGAAGAATGAAGCACAGGCTCAGCCTGCCCCCCGAAACCAGAATAGGGCCTGAAGCAATCCTGCGCTTTTGCGGCCAGCTCCCAAAAAAGCGAATTGACAAATGGAGCTCAGGGCCACTGCAATTCACAAAGCTGCAGAATTATAAATGATAACTCTCGTCCACAAATATATTGAGGGAAGGCAACGAACAGGATTTGAAAGCAAGGCAGAATTGCAGGAAACAGATTTCAGGAGGTAGATTCGACTCGCCTTTAAAGCACATGAAAAGCGGCAAAACGTTGACAATGATGCCCTTGGCCAAAAAGGGCGTATGCGTTTTTTCCTGAATATATTCAGGAAAAAACGCATACGCCCTTTTTGGCCAACCAAGCAAGCCGAAAGTGCAAATCAGCACTACAAAGAACTCTCGCTTCCCATCGGTCAAAAGGGCCACGCTGCAAAAAGAGTAAACACCAGAAATGCAGGACAGGCCATGGAGACATGGGAGCCTTGCTAGGCTGAGGGGTGGGATGTCAATTGCCAACAGCCACTCTGGAGAAGTGTACGGTGTGTCCTGAAACATGTAATAAACACAGCTTACAGAGCATAGGGCACTTCCACTCATGGGCGTATAAATTGGGAAAACTAAAAATCAACAAGACACAGGCATCCCAAAGTTTAGGGCTGCTCTGTGTATAAGAACCTCCACTTAGCTACACCTTAAGTATCCCAGGAAAGAGAAAAATGGATAAAGAAGTTGTGGTACTTAGGCACAATGGAATATCACTCAGCCATGAAATCAATGTCATAAGGCTAGTAGCAGCATGATGAGTGGATTTAGGGACGAGGATTCTAAGTGAAATAAGTCACACAGAAAAAGACTCTTATCCTAAGATATCACTTATAGAGGGCATGTCAAAATCGCTACACTTGAACTGAATTACAAAACAGAACAGAGTCACACATTTAGAAGACACACTATGGCTGCTTAACGGAAAAGGTGAGGTGGGCTGATGCATAAAACAAGGGTTTGAAATTAGCTCACATACCGTTCCATAAGCCAAATATGTAACAGACAAGACCTCCTCCCTACTCAGTGAACTGGACTCAACACCCCCTATTCACCGCACAAGAATATATCTGACTAGCAAGAATCTTAAAACCTATGTATTGATATCTCTCTGGAGTTGAATCAAGAGGGTGTAAAGCGGCATAAACGCAGCAGGGAAAAGCAGCTCAACCCCATTATCAAAATAAATTACTTAAAAAAATCCTCATAAAACAAAGACAGTGAAAGAGAGAGAAATTCTTACAAAATCCGTTCGGAGGCTCTGATGCAACCTGGATTAACCATATCTAGACCCACAGCTGGATGAGACATAAGGCTGGACACTCTTGGGGCTGAGAGGATTGGTGAGGTTGGGTGAGCAATCGCAGACCCTTTAAAGTAGTACCGAGTGCTACCCACCCCATGGGTCCCAAATCTCCAGGTTCAAGGGCATCTTCCTACATCGAAAACGTGCATGGGAAACGCAGAAAATGGTACAGCGTGTGATCGGGAAAGGTTTCTAAAACGCACCTCATTTCTCCTCTCCTTGTGCTCGGGTTCGCCATTCCAGCCGCTTTACTAACAATCTCCCTACTTGGAGAATCAGCACCTGGAACCTCCTGTTTGTTTCGTACAGGTTGCAATTTGTCCTGAGGATGAACGGGAAGACGGGGAACCAATGAGAGACTAGCTCTAGGTGTTGGGACAGGCACAGGTCACTCTATTTCCCCATCAGGAAGAAGAATGAAGCACAGGCTCAGCCTGCCCCCCGGAACCAGAATAGGGCCTGAAGCAATCCTGCGCTTTTGCGGCCAGCTCCCAAAAAAGCGAGTTGACAAATGGAGCTCAGGGCCACTGCAATTCACAAACCTGCAGAGTTATAAATGATAACTCTCGTCCACAAATATATTGAGGGAAGGCAACGAAGAGGATTTGAAAGCAAGGCAGAATTGCAGGAAACAGATTTCAGGAGGTAGATTCGACTCGCCTTTAAAGCACATGAAAAGCGGCAAAACGTTGACAATGATGCCCTTGGCCAAAAAGGGCGTATGCGTTTTTTCCTGAATATATTCAGGAAAAAACGCATACGCCCTTTTTGGCCAACCAAGCAAGCCGGAAGTGCAAATCAGCACTACAAAGAAGTCTCGCTTGCCATCGGTCAAAAGGGCCACGCTGCAAAAAGAGTAAACACCAGAAATGCAGGACAGGCCATGGAGACATGGGAGCCTTGCTAGGCTGAGGGGTGGGATGTCAATTGCCAACAGCCACTCTGGAGAAGTGTACGGTGTGTCCTGAAACATGTAATAAACACAGCTTACAGAGCATAGGGCACTTCCACTCATGGGCGTATAAATTGGGAAAACTAAAAATCAACAAGACACAGGCACCCCAAAGTTTCGGGCTGCTCTGTGTACAAGATCCTCCACTTAGCTACACCTTAAGTATCCCAGGAAAGAGAAAAATGGATAAAGAAGTTGTGGTACTTAGGCACAATGGAATATCACTCAGCCATGAAATCAATGTCATAAGGCTAGTAGCAGCATGATGAGTGGATTTAGGGACGAGGATTCTAAGTGAAATAAGTCACACAGAAAAAGACTCTTATCCTAAGATATCACTTATAGAGGGCATGTCAAAATCGCTACACTTGAACTGAATTACAAAACAGAACAGAGTCACACATTTAGAAGACACACTATGGCTGCTTAACGGAAAAGGTGAGGTGGGCTGATGCATAAAACAAGGGTTTGAAATTAGCTCACATACCGTTCCATAAGCCAAATATGTAACAGACAAGACCTCCTCCCTGCTCAGTGAACTGGACTCAACACCCCCTATTCACCGCACAAGAATATATCTGACTAGCAAGAATCTTAAAACCTATGTATTGATATCTCTCTGGAGTTGAATCAAGAGGGTGTAAAGCGGCATAAACGCAGCAGGGAAAAGCAGCTCAACCCCATTATCAAAATAAATTACTTAAAAAAATCCTCATAAAACAAAGACAGTGAAAGAGAGAGAAATTCTTACAAAATCCGTTCGGAGGCTCTGATGCAACCTGGATTAACCATATCTAGACCCACAGCTGGATGAGACATAAGGCTGGACACTCTTGGGGCTGAGAGGATTGGTGAGGTTGGGTGAGCAATCGCAGACCCTTTAAAGTAGTACCGCGTGCTACCCACCCCATGGGTCCCAAATCTCCAGGTTCAAGGGCATCTTCCTACATCGAAAACGTGCATGGGAAACGCAGAAAATGGTACAGCGTGTGATCGGGAAAGGTTTCTAAAACACACCTCATTTCTCCTCTCCTTGTGCTCGGGTTCGCCATTCCAGCCGCTTTACTAACAATCTCCCTACTTGGAGAATCAGCACCTGGAACCTCCTGTTTGTTTCGTACAGGTTGCAATTTGTCCTGAGGATGAACGGGAAGACGGGGAACCAATGAGAGACTAGCTCTAGGTGTTGGGACAGGCACAGGTCACTCTATTTCCCCATCAGGAAGAAGAATGAAGCACAGGCTCAGCCTGCCCCCCGGAACCAGAATAGGGCCTGAAGCAATCCTGCGCTTTTGCGGCCAGCTCCCAAAAAAGCGAGTTGACAAATGGAGCTCAGGGCCACTGCAATTCACAAACCTGCAGAGTTATAAATGATAACTCTCGTCCACAAATATATTGAGGGAAGGCAACGAAGAGGATTTGAAAGCAAGGCAGAATTGCAGGAAACAGATTTCAGGAGGTAGATTCGACTCGCCTTTAAAGCACATGAAAAGCGGCAAAACGTTGACAATGATGCCCTTGGCCAAAAAGGGCGTATGCGTTTTTTCCTGAATATATTCAGGAAAAAACGCATACGCCCTTTTTGGCCAACCAAGCAAGCCGGAAGTGCAAATCAGCACTACAAAGAAGTCTCGCTTGCCATCGGTCAAAAGGGCCACGCTGCAAAAAGAGTAAACACCAGAAATGCAGGACAGGCCATGGAGACATGGGAGCCTTGCTAGGCTGAGGGGTGGGATGTCAATTGCCAACAGCCACTCTGGAGAAGTGTACGGTGTGTCCTGAAACATGTAATAAACACAGCTTACAGAGCATAGGGCACTTCCACTCATGGGCGTATAAATTGGGAAAACTAAAAATCAACAAGACACAGGCACCCCAAAGTTTCGGGCTGCTCTGTGTACAAGATCCTCCACTTAGCTACACCTTAAGTATCCCAGGAAAGAGAAAAATGGATAAAGAAGTTGTGGTACTTAGGCACAATGGAATATCACTCAGCCATGAAATCAATGTCATAAGGCTAGTAGCAGCATGATGAGTGGATTTAGGGACGAGGATTCTAAGTGAAATAAGTCACACAGAAAAAGACTCTTATCCTAAGATATCACTTATAGAGGGCATGTCAAAATCGCTACACTTGAACTGAATTACAAAACAGAACAGAGTCACACATTTAGAAGACACACTATGGCTGCTTAACGGAAAAGGTGAGGTGGGCTGATGCATAAAACAAGGGTTTGAAATTAGCTCACATACCGTTCCATAAGCCAAATATGTAACAGACAAGACCTCCTCCCTGCTCAGTGAACTGGACTCAACACCCCCTATTCACCGCACAAGAATATATCTGACTAGCAAGAATCTTAAAACCTATGTATTGATATCTCTCTGGAGTTGAATCAAGAGGGTGTAAAGCGGCATAAACGCAGCAGGGAAAAGCAGCTCAACCCCATTATCAAAATAAATTACTTAAAAAAATCCTCATAAAACAAAGACAGTGAAAGAGAGAGAAATTCTTACAAAATCCGTTCGGAGGCTCTGATGCAACCTGGATTAACCATATCTAGACCCACAGCTGGATGAGACATAAGGCTGGACACTCTTGGGGCTGAGAGGATTGGTGAGGTTGGGTGAGCAATCGCAGACCCTTTAAAGTAGTACCGCGTGCTACCCACCCCATGGGTCCCAAATCTCCAGGTTCAAGGGCATCTTCCTACATCGAAAACGTGCATGGGAAACGCAGAAAATGGTACAGCGTGTGATCGGGAAAGGTTTCTAAAACGCACCTCATTTCTCCTCTCCTTGTGCTCGGTTTCGCCATTCCAGCCGCTTTACTAACAATCTCCCTACTTGGAGAATCAGCACCTGGAACCTCCTGTTTGTTTCGTACAGGTTGCAATTTGTCCTGAGGATGAACGGGAAGACGGGGAACCAATGAGAGACTAGCTCTAGGTGTTGGGACAGGCACAGGTCACTCTATTTCCCCATCAGGAAGAAGAATGAAGCACAGGCTCAGCCTGCCCCCCGGAACCAGAATAGGGCCTGAAGCAATCCTGCGCTTTTGCGGCCAGCTCCCAAAAAAGCGAGTTGACAAATGGAGCTCAGGGCCACTGCAATTCACAAACCTGCAGAGTTATAAATGATAACTCTCGTCCACAAATATATTGAGGGAAGGCAACGAAGAGGATTTGAAAGCAAGGCAGAATTGCAGGAAACAGATTTCAGGAGGTAGATTCGACTCGCCTTTAAAGCACATGAAAAGCGGCAAAACGTTGACAATGATGCCCTTGGCCAAAAAGGGCGTATGCGTTTTTTCCTGAATATATTCAGGAAAAAACGCATACGCCCTTTTTGGCCAACCAAGCAAGCCGGAAGTGCAAATCAGCACTACAAAGAAGTCTCGCTTGCCATCGGTCAAAAGGGCCACGCTGCAAAAAGAGTAAACACCAGAAATGCAGGACAGGCCATGGAGACATGGGAGCCTTGCTAGGCTGAGGGGTGGGATGTCAATTGCCAACAGCCACTCTGGAGAAGTGTACGGTGTGTCCTGAAACATGTAATAAACACAGCTTACAGAGCATAGGGCACTTCCACTCATGGGCGTATAAATTGGGAAAACTAAAAATCAACAAGACACAGGCACCCCAAAGTTTAGGGCTGCTCTGTGTACAAGATCCTCCACTTAGCTACACCTTAAGTATCCCAGGAAAGAGAAAAATGGATAAAGAAGTTGTGGTACTTAGGCACAATGGAATATCACTCAGCCATGAAATCAATGTCATAAGGCTAGTAGCAGCATGATGAGTGGATTTAGGGACGAGGATTCTAAGTGAAATAAGTCACACAGAAAAAGACTCTTATCCTAAGATATCACTTATAGAGGGCATGTCAAAATCGCTACACTTGAACTGAATTACAAAACAGAACAGAGTCACACATTTAGAAGACACACTATGGCTGCTTAACGGAAAAGGTGAGGTGGGCTGATGCATAAAACAAGGGTTTGAAATTAGCTCACATACCGTTCCATAAGCCAAATATGTAACAGACAAGACCTCCTCCCTACTCAGTGAACTGGACTCAACACCCCCTATTCACCGCACAAGAATATATCTGACTAGCAAGAATCTTAAAACCTATGTATTGATATCTCTCTGGAGTTGAATCAAGAGGGTGTAAAGCGGCATAAACGCAGCAGGGAAAAGCAGCTCAACCCCATTATCAAAATAAATTACTTAAAAAAATCCTCATAAAACAAAGACAGTGAAAGAGAGAGAAATTCTTACAAAATCCGTTCGGAGGCTCTGATGCAACCTGGATTAACCATATCTAGACCCACAGCTGGATGAGACATAAGGCTGGACACTCTTGGGGCTGAGAGGATTGGTGAGGTTGGGTGAGCAATCGCAGACCCTTTAAAGTAGTACCGCGTGCTACCCACCCCATGGGTCCCAAATCTCCAGGTTCAAGGGCATCTTCCTACATCGAAAACGTGCATGGGAAACGCAGAAAATGGTACAGCGTGTGATCGGGAAAGGTTTCTAAAACGCACCTCATTTCTCCTCTCCTTGTGCTCGGTTTCGCCATTCCAGCCGCTTTACTAACAATCTCCCTACTTGGAGAATCAGCACCTGGAACCTCCTGTTTGTTTCGTACAGGTTGCAATTTGTCCTGAGGATGAACGGGAAGACGGGGAACCAATGAGAGACTAGCTCTAGGTGTTGGGACAGGCACAGGTCACTCTATTTCCCCATCAGGAAGAAGAATGAAGCACAGGCTCAGCCTGCCCCCCGGAACCAGAATAGGGCCTGAAGCAATCCTGCGCTTTTGCGGCCAGCTCCCAAAAAAGCGAGTTGACAAATGGAGCTCAGGGCCACTGCAATTCACAAACCTGCAGAGTTATAAATGATAACTCTCGTCCACAAATATATTGAGGGAAGGCAACGAAGAGGATTTGAAAGCAAGGCAGAATTGCAGGAAACAGATTTCAGGAGGTAGATTCGACTCGCCTTTAAAGCACATGAAAAGCAGCAAAACGTTGACAATGATGCCCTTGGCCAAAAAGGGCGTATGCGTTTTTTCCTGAATATATTCAGGAAAAAACGCATACGCCCTTTTTGGCCAACCAAGCAAGCCGGAAGTGCAAATCAGCACTACAAAGAAGTCTCGCTTGCCATCGGTCAAAAGGGCCACGCTGCAAAAAGAGTAAACACCAGAAATGCAGGACAGGCCATGGAGACATGGGAGCCTTGCTAGGCTGAGGGGTGGGATGTCAATTGCCAACAGCCACTCTGGAGAAGTGTACGGTGTGTCCTGAAACATGTAATAAACACAGCTTACAGAGCATAGGGCACTTCCACTCATGGGCGTATAAATTGGGAAAACTAAAAATCAACAAGACACAGGCACCCCAAAGTTTCGGGCTGCTCTGTGTACAAGAACCTCCACTTAGCTACACCTTAAGTATCCCAGGAAAGAGAAAAATGGATAAAGAAGTTGTGGTACTTAGGCACAATGGAATATCACTCAGCCATGAAATCAATGTCATAAGGCTAGTAGCAGCATGATGAGTGGATTTAGGGACGAGGATTCTAAGTGAAATAAGTCACACAGAAAAAGACAGTTATCCTAAGATATCACTTATAGAGGGCATGTCAAAATCGCTACACTTGAACTGAATTACAAAACAGAACAGAGTCACACATTTAGAAGACACACTATGGCTGCTTAACGGGAAAGGTGAGGTGGGCTGATGCATAAAACAAGGGTTTGAAATTAGCTCACATACCGTTCCATAAGCCAAATAAGTAACAGACAAGACCTCCTCCCTGCTCAGTGAACTGGACTCAACACCCCCTATTCACCGCACAAGAATATATCTGACTAGCAAGAATCTTAAAACCTATGTATTGATATCTCTCTGGAGTTGAATCAAGAGGGTGTAAAGCGGCATAAACACAGCAGGGAAAAGCAGCTCAACCCCATTATCAAAATAAATTACTTAAAATGAACGCCATAAAACAAAGACAGTGAAAGAGAGAGAAATTCTTACAAAATCTGTTTGGGGGCTCTGATGCAACCTGCATTGACCATATCTAGACCCACAGCTGGATGAGACAAAAGGCTGGACAATCTTGGGGCTGAGAGGATTGGTGAGGTTGGGTGAGCAAACGCAGACCGTTTAAAGTAATACCGCGTGGTACCCACCCCATGGGTCCCAAATCTCCAGGTTCAAGGGCATCTTCCTACATCGAAAACATGCCTGGGAAACCCAGAAGATGGTACAGCGTGTGATCGGGAAAGGTTTCTAAAACGCACCTCATTTCTCCTCTCCTTGTGCTCGGGTTCGCCATTCCAGCCGCTTTACTAACAATCTCCCTACTTGGAGAATCAGCACCTTGAAGCTCCTGTTTCTTTTGTACAGGTTGCAATTTGTCCTGAGGATGAACGGGAAGAGGGGGAACCAACGAGAGACTAGCTCTAGGTGTTGGGACATGCACAGGTCACTCTATTTCCCCATCAGGAAGAAGAATGAAGCACAGGCTCAGCCTGCCCCCGGGAACCAGAATAGGGCCTGAAGCAATCCTGCGCTTTTGCGGCCAGCTCCCAAAAAAGCGAGTTGACAAATGGAGCTCAGGGCCACTGCAATTCACAAACCTGCAGAGTTATAAATGATAACTCTCGTCCACAAATATATTGAGGGAAGGCAACGAAGAGGATTTGAAAGCAAGGCAGAATTGCAGGAAACAGATTTCAGGAGGTAGATTCGACTCGCCTTTAAAGCACATGAAAAGCGGCAAAACGTTGACAATGATGCCCTTGGCCAATAAGGGCGTATGCGTTTTTTCCTGAATATATTCAGGAAAAAACGCATACGCCCTTTTTGGCCAACCAAGCAAACCAGAAGTGCAAATCAGCACTACAAAGAAGTCTCGCTTGCCATCGGTCAAAAGGGCCACGCTGCAAAAAGAGTAAACACCAGAAATGCAGGACAGGCCATGGAGACATGGGAGCCTTGCTAGGCTGAGGGGTGGGATGTCAATTGCCTACAGCCACTCTGGAGAAGTGTACGGTGTGTCCTGAAACATGTAATAAACACAGCTTACAGAGCATAGGGCACTTCCACTCATGGGCGTATAAATTGGGAAAACTAAAAATCAACAAGACACAGGCACCCCAAAGTTTCGGGCTGCTCTGTGTACAAGATCCTCCACTTAGCTACACCTTAAGTATCCCAGGAAAGAGAAAAATGGATAAAGAAGTTGTATTACTTAGGCACAATGGAATATCACTCAGCCATGAAATCAATGTCATAAGGCTAGTAGCAGCATGATGAGTGGATTTAGGGACGAGGATTCTAAGTGAAATAAGTCACACAGAAAAAGACAGTTATCCTAAGATATCACTTATAGAGGGCATGTCAAAATCGCTACACTTGAACTGAATTACAAAACAGAACAGAGTCACACATTTAGAAGACACACTATGGCTGCTTAACGGGAAAGGTGAGGTGGGCTGATGCATAAAACAAGGGTTTGAAATTAGCTCACATACCGTTCCATAAGCCAAATATGTAACAGACAAGACCTCCTCCCTGCTCAGTGAACTGGACTCAACACCCCCTATTCACCGCACAAGAATATATCTGACTAGCAAGAATCTTAAAACCTATGTATTGATATCTCTCTGGAGTTGAATCAAGAGGGTGTAAAGCGGCATAAACACAGCAGGGAAAAGCAGCTCAACCCCATTATCAAAATAAATTACTTAAAATGAACGCCATAAAACAAAGACAGTGAAAGAGAGAGAAATTCTTACAAAATCTGTTTGGGGGCTCTGATGCAACCTGCATTGACCATATCTAGACCCACAGCTGGATGAGGCAAAAGGCTGGACAATCTTGGGGCTGAGAGGATTGGTGAGGTTGGGTGAGCAAACGCAGACCGTTTAAAGTAATACCGCGTGGTACCCACCCCATGGGTCCCAAATCTCCAGGTTCAAGGGCATCTTCCTACATCGAAAACATGCCTGGGAAACCCAGAAGATGGTACAGCGTGTGATCGGGAAAGGTTTCTAAAACGCACCTCATTTCTCCTCTCCTTGTGCTCGGGTTCGCCATTCCAGCCGCTTTACTAACAATCTCCCTACTTGGAGAATCAGCACCTTGAACCTCCTGTTTGTTTCGTACACGTTGCAATTTGTCCTGAGGATGAATGGGAAGACGGAGAACCAATGAGAGACTAGCTCTAGGTGTTGGGACAGGCACAGGTCACTCTATTTCCCCATCAGGAAGAAGAATGAAGCACAGGCTCAGCCTGCCCCCCGAAACCAGAATAGGGCCTGAAGCAATCCTGCGCTTTTGCGGCCAGCTCCCAAAAAAGCGAATTGACAAATGGAGCTCAGGGCCACTGCAATTCACAAACCTGCAGAGTTATAAATGATAACTCTCGTCCACAAATATATTGAGGGAAGGCAACGAACAGGATTTGAAAGCAAGGCAGAATTGCAGGAAACAGATTTCAGGAGGTAGATTCGACTCGCCTTTAAAGCACATGAAAAGCAGCAAATCGTTGACAATGATGCCCTTGGCCAAAAAGGGCGTATGCGTTTTTTCCTGAATATATTCAGGAAAAAACGCATACGCCCTTTTTGGCCAACCAAGCAAGCCGGAAGTGCAAATCAGCACTACAAAGAAGTCTCGCTTGCCATCGGTCAAAAGGGCCACGCTGCAAAAAGAGTAAACACCAGAAATGCAGGACAGGCCATGGAGACATGGGAGCCTTGCTAGGCTGAGGGGTGGGATGTCAATTGCCAACAGCCACTCTGGAGAAGTGTACGGTGTGTCCTGAAACATGTAATAAACACAGCTTACAGAGCATAGGGCACTTCCACTCATGGGCGTATAAATTGGGAAAACTAAAAATCAACAAGACACAGGCACCCCAAAGTTTAGGGCTGCTCTGTGTACAAGAACCTCCACTTAGCTACACCTTAAACATCCCAGGAAAGAGAAAAATGGATAAAGAAGTTGTGGTACTTAGGCACAATGGAATATCACTCAGCCATGAAATCAATGTCATAAGGCTAGTAGCAGCATGATGAGTGGATTTAGGGACGAGGATTCTAAGTGAAATAAGTCACACAGAAAAAGACTCTTATCCTAAGATATCACTTATAGAGGGCATGTCAAAATCGCTACACTTGAACTGAATTACAAAACAGAACAGAGTCACACATTTAGAAGACACACTATGGCTGCTTAACGGGAAAGGTGAGGTGGGCTGATGCATAAAACAAGGGTTTGAAATTAGCTCACATACCGTTCCATAAGCCAAATATGTAACAGACAAGACCTCCTCCCTGCTCAGTGAACTGGACTCAACACCCCCTATTCACCGCACAAGAATATATCTGACTAGCAAGAATCTTAAAACCTATGTATTGATATCTCTCTGGAGTTGAATCAAGAGGGTGTAAAGCGGCATAAGCACAGCAGGGAAAAGCAGCTCAACCCCATTATCAAAATAAATTACTTAAAAAAAACCTCATAAAACAAAGACAGTGAAAGAGAGAGAAATTCTTACAAAATCTGTTTGGGGGCTCTGATGCAACCTGCATTGACCATATCTAGACCCACAGCTGGATGAGACAAAAGGCTGGACAATCTTGGGGCTGAGAGGATTGGTGAGGTTGGGTGAGCAAACGCAGACCGTTTAAAGTAATACCGCGTGGAACCCACCCCATGGGTCCCAAATCTCCACGTTCAAGGGCATCTTCCTACATCGAAAACATGCCTGGGAAACCCAGAAGATGGTACAGCGTGTGATCGGGAAAGGTTTCTAAAACGCACCTCATTTCTCCTCTCCTTGTGCTCGGGTTCGCCATTCCAGCCGCTTTACTAACAATCTCCCTACTTGGAGAATCAGCACCTTGAAGCTCCTGTTTCTTTTGTACAGGTTGCAATTTGTCCTGAGGATGAACGGGAAGAGGGGGAACCAACGAGAGACTAGCTCTAGGTGTTGGGACATGCACAGGTCACTCTATTTCCCCATCAGGAAGAAGAATGAAGCACAGGCTCAGCCTGCCCCCGGGAACCAGAATAGGGCCTGAAGCAATCCTGCGCTTTTGCGGCCAGCTCCCAAAAAAGCGAGTTGACAAATGGAGCTCAGGGCCACTGCAATTCACAAACCTGCAGAGTTATAAATGATAACTCTCGTCCACAAATATATTGAGGGAAGGCAACGAAGAGGATTTGAAAGCAAGGCAGAATTGCAGGAAACAGATTTCAGGAGGTAGATTCGACTCGCCTTTAAAGCACATGAAAAGCGGCAAAACGTTGACAATGATGCCCTTGGCCAATAAGGGCGTATGCGTTTTTTCCTGAATATATTCAGGAAAAAACGCATACGCCCTTTTTGGCCAACCAAGCAAACCAGAAGTGCAAATCAGCACTACAAAGAAGTCTCGCTTGCCATCGGTCAAAAGGGCCAAGCTGCAAAAAGAGTAAACACCAGAAATGCAGGACAGGCCATGGAGACATGGGAGCCTTGCTAGGCTGAGGGGTGGGATGTCAATTGCCTACAGCCACTCTGGAGAAGTGTACGGTGTGTCCTGAAACATGTAATAAACACAGCTTACAGAGCATAGGGCACTTCCACTCATGGGCGTATAAATTGGGAAAACTAAAAATCAACAAGACACAGGCACCCCAAAGTTTCGGGCTGCTCTGTGTACAAGATCCTCCACTTAGCTACACCTTAAGTATCCCAGGAAAGAGAAAAATGGATAAAGAAGTTGTGGTACTTAGGCACAATGGAATATCACTCAGCCATGAAATCAATGTCATAAGGCTAGTAGCAGCATGATGAGTGGATTTAGGGACGAGGATTCTAAGTGAAATAAGTCACACAGAAAAAGACACTTATCCTAAGATATCACTTATAGAGGGCATGTCAAAATCGCTACACTTGAACTGAATTACAAAACAGAACAGAGTCACACATTTAGAAGACACACTATGGCTGCTTAACGGGAAAGGTGAGGTGGGCTGATGCATAAAACAAGGGTTTGAAATTAGCTCACATACCGTTCCATAAGCCAAATATGTAACAGACAAGACCTCCTCCCTGCTCAGTGAACTGGACTCAACACCCCCTATTCACCGCACAAGAATATATCTGACTAGCAAGAATCTTAAAACCTATGTATTGATATCTCTCTGGAGTTGAATCAAGAGGGTGTAAAGCGGCATAAACACAGCAGGGAAAAGCAGCTCAACCCCATTATCAAAATAAATTACTTAAAAAAATCCTCATAAAACAAAGACAGTGAAAGAGAGAGAAATTCTTACAAAATCCGTTCGGAGGCTCTTATGCAACCTGGATTGACCATATCTAGACCCACAGCTGGATGAGACAAAAGGCTGGACAATCTTGGGCCTGAGAGGATTGGTGAGGTTGGGTGAGCAAACGCAGACCGTTGAAAGTAATACCGCGTGGTACCCACCCCATGGGTCCCAAATCTCCAGGTTCAAGGGCATCTTCCTACATCGAAAACGTGCATGGGAAACGCAGAAAATGGTACACCATGTGATCGGGAAAGGTTTCTAAAACGCACCTCATTTCTCCTCTCCTTGTGCTCGGGTTCGCCATTCCAGCCGCTTTACTAACAATCTCCCTACTTGGAGAATCAGCACCTGGAACCTCCTGTTTGTTTCGTACAGGTTGCAATTTGTCCTGAGGATGAACGGGAAGAGGGGGAACGAACGAGAGACTAGCTCTAGGTGTTGGGACACGCACAGGTCACTCTATTTCCCCATCAGGAAGAAGAATGAAGCACAGGCTCAGCCTGCCCCCGGGAACCAGAATAGGGCCTGAAGCAATCCTGCGCTTTTGCGGCCAGCTCCCAAAAAAGCGAGTTGACAAATGGAGCTCAGGGACACTGCAATTCACAAACCTGCAGAGTTATAAATGATAACTCTCGTCCACAAATATATTGAGGGAAGGCAACGAAGAGGATTTGAAAGCAAGGCAGAATTGCAGGAAACGGATTTCAGGAGGTAGATTCGACTCGCCTTTAAAGCACATGAAAAGCGGCAAAACGTTGACAATGATGCCCTTGGCCAAAAAGGGCGTATGCGTTTTTTCCTGAATATATTCAGAAAAAAACGCATACGCCCTTTTTGGCCAACCAAGCAAGCTGAAAGTGCAAATCAGCACTACAAAGAAGTCTCGCTTCCCATCGGTCAAAAGGGCCATGCTGCAAAAAGAGTAAACACCAGAAATGCAGGACAGGCCATGGAGACATGGGAGCCTTGCTAGGCTGAGGGGTGGGATGTCAATTGCCAACAGCCACTCTGGAGAAGTGTACGGTGTGTCCTGAAACATGTAATAAACACAGCTTACAGAGCATAGGGCACTTCCACTCATGGGCGTATAAATTGGGAAAACTAAAAATCAACAAGACACAGGCACCCCAAAGTTTCGGGCTGCTCTGTGTACAAGAACCTCCACTTAGCTACACCTTAAACATCCCAGGAAAGAGAAAAATGGATAAAGAAGTTGTGGTACTTAGGCACAATGGAATATCACTCAGCCATGAAATCAATGTCATAAGGCTAGTAGCAGCATGATGAGTGGATTTAGGGACGAGGATTCTAAGTGAAATAAGTCACACAGAAAAAGACTCTTATCCTAAGATATCACTTATAGAGGGCATGTCAAAATCGCTACACTTGAACTGAATTACAAAACAGAACAGAGTCACACATTTAGAAGACACACTATGGCTGCTTAACGGGAAAGGTGAGGTGGGCTGATGCATAAAACAAGGGTTTGAAATTAGCTCACATACCGTTCCATAAGCCAAATATGTAACAGACAAGACCTCCTCCCTGCTCAGTGAACTGGACTCAACACCCCCTATTCACCGCACAAGAATATATCTGACTAGCAAGAATCTTAAAACCTATGTATTGATATCTCTCTGGAGTTGAATCAAGAGGGTGTAAAGCGGCATAAACACAGCAGGGAAAAGCAGCTCAACCCCATTATCAAAATAAATTACTTAAAATGAACGCCATAAAACAAAGACAGTGAAAGAGAGAGAAATTCTTACAAATCCGTTCGGAGGCTCTGATGCAAACTGGATTGACCATATCTAGACCCACAGCTGGATGAGACAAAAGGCTGGACAATCTTGGGACTGAGAGGATTGGTGAGGTTGGGTGAGCAAACGCAGACCGTTTAAAGTAATACCGCGTGGTACCCACCCCATGGGTCCCAAATCTCCACGTTCAAGGGCATCTTCCTACATCGAAAACATGCCTGGGAAACCCAGAAGATGGTACAGCGTGTGATCGGGAAAGGTTTCTAAAACGCACCTCATTTCTCCTCTCCTTGTGCTCGGGTTCGCCATTCCAGCCGCTTTACTAACAATCTCCCTACTTGGAGAATCAGCACCTGGAACCTCCTGTTTGTTTCGTACAGGTTGCAATTTGTCCTGAGGATGAACGGGAAGACGGGGAACCAATGAGAGACTAGCTCTAGGTGTTGGGACAGGCACAGGTCACTCTATTTCCCCATCAGGAAGAAGAATGAAGCACAGGCTCAGCCTGCCCCCCGGAACCAGAATAGGGCCTGAAGCAATCCTGCGCTTTTGCGGCCAGCTCCCAAAAAAGCGAGTTGACAAATGGAGCTCAGGGCCACTGCAATTCACAAACCTGCAGAGTTATAAATGATAACTCTCATCCACAAATATATTGAGGGAAGGCAACGAAGAGGATTTGAAAGCAAGGCAGAATTGCAGGAAACAGATTTCAGGAGGTAGATTCGACTCGCCTTTAAAGCACATGAAAAGCAGCAAAACGTTGACAATGATGCCCTTGGCCAAAAAGGGCGTATGCGTTTTTTCCTGAATATATTCAGGAAAAAACGCATACGCCCTTTTTGGCCAACCAAGCAAGCCGGAAGTGCAAATCAGCACTACAAAGAAGTCTCGCTTGCCATCGGTCAAAAGGGCCATGCTGCCAAAAGTGTAAAAACCAGAAATTCAGGACAGGCCATGGAGACATGGGAGCCTTGCTACGCTGATGGGCAGGATGCCAATTGCCAACAGCCACTCTGGAGAAGTGTACGGTGTGTCCTGAAACATGTAATAAACACAGCTTACAGAGCATAGGGCACTTCCACTCATGGGCGTATAAATTGGGAAAACTAAAAATCAACAAGACACAGGCACCCCAAAGTTTCGGGCTGCTCTGTGTACAAGAACCTCCACTTAGGTACACCTTAAACATGCCAGGAAAGAGAAAAATGGATAAAGAAGTTGTGGTACTTAGGCACAATGGAATATCACTCAGCCATGAAATCAATGTCATAAGGCTAGTAGCAGCATGATGAGTGGATTTAGGGACGAGGATTCTAAGTGAAATAAGTCACACAGAAAAAGACAGTTATCCTAAGATATCACTTATAGAGGGCATGTCAAAATCGCTACACTTGAACTGAATTACAAAACAGAACAGAGTCACACATTTAGAAGACACACTATGGCTGCTTAACGGGAAAGGTGAGGTGGGGTGATGCATAAAACAAGGGTTTGAAATTAGCTCACATACCGTTCCATAAGCCAAATATGTAACAGACGAGACCTCCTCCCTGCTCAGTGAACTGGACTCAACACCCCCTATTCACCGCACAAGAATATATCTGACTAGCAAGAATCTTAAAACCTATGTATTGATATCTCTCTGGAGTTGAATCAAGAGGGTGTAAAGCGGCATAAACACAGCAGGGAAAAGCAGCTCAACCCCATTATCAAAATAAATTACTTAAAATGAACGCCATAAAACAAAGACAGTGAAAGAGAGAGAAATTCTTACAAAATCTGTTCGGAGGCTCTGATGCAACCTGGATTGACCATATCTAGACCCACAGCTGGATGAGACATAAGGCTGGACACTCTTGGGGCTGAGAGGATTGGTGAGGTTGGGTGAGCAAACGCAGACCGTTTAAAGTAATACCGCGTGGTACCCACCCCATGGGTCCCAAATCTCCAGGTTCAAGGGCATCTTCTTACATCGAAAACATGCCTGGGAAACCCAGAAGATGGTACACCTTGTGATCGGGAAAGGTTTGTAAAACGCACCTCATTTCTCCTCTCCTTGTGCTCGGGTTCGCCATTCCAGCCGCTTTACTAACAATCTCCCTACTTGGAGAATCAGCACCTGGAACCTCCTGTTTGTTTCGTACAGGTTGCAATTTGTCCTGAGAATGAACGGGAAGACGGGAAACCAATGAGAGACTAGCTCTAGGTGTTGGGACAGGCACAGGTCACTCTATTTCCCCATCAGGAAGAAGAATGAAGCACAGGCTCAGCCTGCCCCCCGGAGCCAGAATAGGGCCTGAAGCAATCCTGCGCTTTTGCGGCCAGCTCCCAAAAAAGCGAGTTGACAAATGGAGCTCAGGGCCACTGCAATTCACAAACCTGCAGAGTTATAAATGATAACTCTCGTCCACAAATATATTGAGGGAAGGCAACGAAGAGGATTTGAAAGCAAGGCAGAATTGCAGGAAACAGATTTCAGGAGGTAGATTCGACTCGCCTTTAAAGCACATGAAAAGCAGCAAAACGTTGACAATGATGCCCTTGGCCAAAAAGGGCGTATGCGTTTTTTCCGGAATATATTCAGGAAAAAACGCATACGCCCTTTTTGGCCAACCAAGCAAGCCGGAAGTGCAAATCAGCACTACAAAAAGTCTCGCTTGCCTTCGGTCAAAACGGCCATGCTGCCAAAAGTGTAAAAACCAGAAATTCAGGACAGGCCATGGAGACATGGGAGCCTTGCTACGCTGATGGGCAGGATGCCAATTGCCAACAGCCACTCTGGAGAACTGTACGGTGTGTCCTGAAACATGTAATAAACACAGCTTACAGAGCATAGGGCACTTCCACTCATGGGCGTATAAATTGGGAAAACTAAAAATCAACAAGACACAGGCACCCCAAAGATTCGGGCTGCTCTGTGTACAAGAACCTGCACTTAGGTACACCTTAAACATGCCAGGAAAGAGAAAAATGGATAAAGAAGTTGTGGTACTTAGGCACAATGGAATATCACTCAGCCATGAAATCAATGTCATAAGGCTAGTAGCAGCATGATGAGTGGATTTAGGGACGAGGATTCTAAGTGAAATAAGTCACACAGAAAAAGACAGTTATCCTAAGATATCACTTATAGAGGGCATGTCAAAATCGCTACACTTGAACTGAATTACAAAACAGAACAGAGTCACACATTTAGAAGACACACTATGGCTGCTTAACGGGAAAGGTGAGGTGGGCTGATGCATAAAACAAGGGTTTGAAATTAGCTCACATACCGTTCCATAAGCCAAATATGTAACAGACAAGACCTCCTCCCTGCTCAGTGAACTGGACTCAACACCCCCTATTCACCGCACAAGAATATATCTGACTAGCAAGAATCTTAAAACCTATGTATTGATATCTCTCTGGAGTTGAATCAAGAGGGTGTAAAGCGGCATAAACACAGCAGGGAAAAGCAGCTCAACCCCATTATCAAAATAAATTACTTAAAATGAACGCCATAAAACAAAGACAGTGAAAGAGAGAGAAATTCTTACAAAATCTGTTTGGGGGCTCTGATGCAACCTGCATTGACCATATCTAGACCCACAGCTGGATGAGACAAAAGGCTGGACAATCTTGGGGCTGAGAGGATTGGTGAGGTTGGGTGAGCAAACGCACACCGTTTAAAGTAATACCGCGTGGTACCCACCCCATGGGTCCCAAATCTCCAGGTTCAAGGGCATCTTCCTACATCGAAAACATGCCTGGGAAACCCAGAAGATGGTACAGCGTGTGATCGGGAAAGGTTTCTAAAACGCACCTCATTTCTCCTCTCCTTGTGCTCGGGTTCGCCATTCCAGCCGCTTTACTAACAATCTCCCTACTTGGAGAATCAGCACCTTGAACCTCCTGTTTGTTTCGTACACGTTGCAATTTGTCCTGAGGATGAATGGGAAGACGGAGAACCAATGAGAGACTAGCTCTAGGTGTTGGGACAGGCACAGGTCACTCTATTTCCCCATCAGGAAGAAGAATGAAGCACAGGCTCAGCCTGCCCCCCGGAACCAGAATAGGGCCTGAAGCAATCCTGCGCTTTTGCGGCCAGCTCCCAAAAAAGCGAATTGACAAATGGAGCTCAGGGCCACTGCAATTCACAAAGCTGCAGAATTATAAATGATAACTCTCGTCCACAAATATATTGAGGGAAGGCAACGAACAGGATTTGAAAGCAAGGCAGAATTGCAGGAAACGGATTTCAGGAGGTAGATTCGACTCGCCTTTAAAGCACATGAAAAGCGGTAAAACGTTGACAATGATGCCCTTGGCCAAAAAGGGCGTATGCGTTTTTTCCTGAATATATTCAGGAAAAAACGCATACGCCCTTTTTGGCCAACCAAGCAAGCCGGAAGTGCAAATCAGCACTACAAAGAAGTCTCGCTTGCCATCGGTCAAAAGGGCCACGCTGCAAAAAGAGTAAACACCAGAAATGCAGGACAGGCCATGGAGACATGGGGGCCTTGCTAGGCTGAGGGGTGGGATGTCAATTGCCAACAGCCACTCTGGAGAAGTGTACGGTGTGTCCTGAAACATGTAATAAACACAGCTTACAGAGCATAGGGCACTTCCACTCATGGGCGTATAAATTGGGAAAACTAAAAATCAACAAGACACAGGCACCCCAAAGTTTAGGGCTGCTCTGTGTACAAGAACCTCCACTTAGCTACACCTTAAGTATCCCAGGAAAGAGAAAAATGGATAAAGAAGTTGTGGTACTTAGGCACAATGGAATATCACTCAGCCATGAAATCAATGTCATAAGGCTAGTAGCAGCATGATGAGTGGATTTAGGGAAGAGGATTCTAAGTGAAATAAGTCACACAGAAAAAGACTCTTATCCTAAGATATCACTTATAGAGGGCATGTCAAAATCGCTACACTTGAACTGAATTACAAAACAGAACAGAGTCACACATTTAGAGGACACACTATGGCTGCTTAACGGAAAAGGTGAGGTGGGCTGATGCATAAAACAAGGGTTTGAAATTAGCTCACATACCGTTCCATAAGCCAAATATGTAACAGACAAGACCTCCTCCCTGCTCAGTGAACTGGACTCAACACCCCCTATTCACCGCACAAGAATATATCTGACTAGCAAGAATCTTAAAACCTATGTATTGATATCTCTCTGGAGTTGAATCAAGAGGGTGTAAAGCGGCATAAACACAGCAGGGAAAAGCAGCTCAACCCCATTATCAAAATAAATTACTTAAAAAAATCCTCATAAAACAAAGACAGTGAAAGAGAGAGAAATTCTTACAAAATCCGTTCGGAGGCTCTGATGCAACCTGGATTGACCATATCTAGACCCACAGCTGCATGAGACAAAAGGCTGGACAATCTTGGGGCTGAGAGGATTGGTGAGGTTGGGTGAGCAAACGCAGACCGTTGAAAGTAATACCGCGTGGTACCCACCCCATGGGTCCCAAATCTCCAGGTTCAAGGGCATCTTCCTACATCGAAAACGTGTATGGGAAACGCAGAAAATGGTACACCATGTGATCGGGAAAGGTTTCTAAAACGCACCTCATTTCTCCTCTCCTTGTGCTCGGGTTCGCCATTCCAGCCGCTTTACTAACAATCTCCCTAGTTGGAGAATCAGCAACTGGAACCTCCTGTTTGTTTCGTACAGGTTGCAATTTGTCCTGAGGATGAACGGGAAGAGGGGGAACCAACGAGAGACTAGCTCTAGGTGTTGGGACAGGCACAGGTCACTCTATTTCCCCATCAGGAAGAAGAATGAAGCACAGGCTCAGCCTGCCTCCCGGAACCAGAATAGGGCCTGAAGCAATCCTGCGCTTTTGCGGCCAGCTCCCAAAAAAGCGAGTTGACAAATGGAGCTCAGGGACACTGCAATTCACAAACCTGCAGAGTTATAAATGATAACTCTCATCCACAAATATATTGAGGGAAGGCAACGAAGAGGATTTGAAAGCAAGGCAGAATTGCAGGAAACGGATTTCAGGAGGTAGATTCGACTCGCCTTTAAAGCACAGGAAAAGCGGCAAAACGTTGACAGTGATGCCCTTGGCCAAAAAGGGCGTATGCGTTTTTTCCTGAATATATTCAGGAAAAAACGCATACGCCCTTTTTGGCCAACCAAGCAAGCAGGAAGTGCAAATCAGCACTACAAAGAAGTCTCGCTTCCCATCGGTCAAAAGGGCCATGCTGCAAAAAGAGTAAACACCAGAAATGCAGGACAGGCCATGGAGACATGGGAGCCTTGCTAGGCTGAGGGGTGGGATGTCAATTGCCAACAGCCACTCTGGAGAAGTGTACGGTGTGTCCTGAAACATGTAATAAACACAGCTTACAGAGCATAGGGCACTTCCACTCATGGGCGTATAAATTGGGAAAACTAAAAATCAACAAGACACAGGCACCCCAAAGTTTCGGGCTGCTCTGTGTACAAGAACCTCCACTTAGCTACACCTTAAACATCCCAGGAAAGAGAAAAATGGATAAAGAAGTTGTGGTACTTAGGCACAATGGAATATCACTCAGCCATGAAATCAATGTCATAAGGCTAGTAGCAGCATGATGAGTGGATTTAGGGACGAGGATTCTAAGTGAAATAAGTCACACAGAAAAAGACAGTTATCCTAAGATATCACTTATAGAGGGCATGTCAAAATCGCTACACTTGAACTGAATTACAAAACAGAACAGAGTCACACATTTAGAAGACACACTATGGCTGCTTAACGGGAAAGGTGAGGTGGGCTGATGCATAAAACAAGGGTTTGAAATTAGCTCACATACCGTTCCATAAGCCAAATATGTAACAGACAAGACCTCCTCCCTGCTCAGTGAACTGGACTCAACACCCCCTATTCACCGCACAAGAATATATCTGACTAGCAAGAATCTTAAAACCTATGTATTGATATCTCTCTGGAGTTGAATCAAGAGGGTGTAAAGCGGCATAAACACAGCAGGGAAAAGCAGCTCAACCCCATTATCAAAATAAATTACTTAAAATGAACGCCATAAAACAAAGACAGTGAAAGAGAGAGAAATTCTTACAAAATCTGTTTGGGGGCTCTGATGCAACCTGCATTGACCATATCTAGACCCACAGCTGGATGAGACAAAAGGCTGGACAATCTTGGGGCTGAGAGGATTGGTGAGGTTGGGTGAGCAAACGCACACCGTTTAAAGTAATACCGCGTGGTACCCACCCCATGGGTCCCAAATCTCCAGGTTCAAGGGCATCTTCCTACATCGAAAACATGCCTGGGAAACCCAGAAGATGGTACAGCGTGTGATCGGGAAAGGTTTCTAAAACGCACCTCATTTCTCCTCTCCTTGTGCTCGGGTTCGCCATTCCAGCCGCTTTACTAACAATCTCCCTACTTGGAGAATCAGCACCTTGAAGCTCCTGTTTCTTTTGTACAGGTTGCAATTTGTCCTGAGGATGAACGGGAAGAGGGGGAACCAACGAGAGACTAGCTCTAGGTGTTGGGACATGCACAGGTCACTCTATTTCCCCATCAGGAAGAAGAATGAAGCACAGGCTCAGCCTGCCCCCGGGAACCAGAATAGGGCCTGAAGCAATCCTGCGCTTTTGCGGCCAGCTCCCAAAAAAGCGAGTTGACAAATGGAGCTCAGGGCCACTGCAATTCACAAACCTGCAGAGTTATAAATGATAACTCTCGTCCACAAATATATTGAGGGAAGGCAACGAAGAGGATTTGAAAGCAAGGCAGAATTGCAGGAAACAGATTTCAGGAGGTAGATTCGACTCGCCTTTAAAGCACATGAAAAGCGGCAAAACGTTGACAATTATGCCCTTGGCCAATAAGGGCGTATGCGTTTTTTCCTGAATATATTCAGGAAAAAACGCATACGCCCTTTTTGGCCAACCAAGCAAACCAGAAGTGCAAATCAGCACTACAAAGAAGTCTCGCTTGCCATCGGTCAAAAGGGCCACGCTGCAAAAAGACTAAACAACAGAAATGCAGGACAGGCCATGGAGACATGGGAGCCTTGCTAGGCTGAGGGGTGGGATGTCAATTGCCTACAGCCACTCTGGAGAAGTGTACGGTGTGTCCTGAAACATGTAATAAACACAGCTTACAGAGCATAGGGCACTTCCACTCATTGGCGTATAAATTGGGAAAACTAAAAATCAACAAGACACAGGCACCCCAAAGTTTCGGGCTGCTCTGTGTACAAGATCCTCCACTTAGCTACACCTTAAGTATCCCAGGAAAGAGAAAAATGGATAAAGAAGTTGTGGTACTTAGGCACAATGGAATATCACTCAGCCATGAAATCAATGTCATAAGGCTAGTAGCAGCATGATGAGTGGATTTAGGGACGAGGATTCTAAGTGAAATAAGTCACACAGAAAAAGACACTTATCCTAAGATATCACTTATAGAGGGCATGTCAAAATCGCTACACTTGAACTGAATTACAAAACAGAACAGAGTCACACATTTAGAAGACACACTATGGCTGCTTAACGGGAAAGGTGAGGTGGGCTGATGCATAAAACAAGGGTTTGAAATTAGCTCACATACCGTTCCATAAGCCAAATATGTAACAGACAAGACCTCCTCCCTGCTCAGTGAACTGGACTCAACACCCCCTATTCACCGCACAAGAATATATCTGACTAGCAAGAATCTTAAAACCTATGTATTGATATCTCTCTGGAGTTGAATCAAGAGGGTGTAAAGCGGCATAAACACAGCAGGGAAAAGCAGCTCAACCCCATTATCAAAATAAATTACTTAAAAAAATCCTCATAAAACAAAGACAGTGAAAGAGAGAGAAATTCTTACAAAATCCGTTCGGAGGCTCTGATGCAACCTGGATTGACCATATCTAGACCCACAGCTGGATGAGACAAAAGGCTGGACAATCTTGGGCCTGAGAGGATTGGTGAGGTTGGGTGAGCAAACGCAGACCGTTGAAAGTAATACCGCGTGGTACCCACCCCATGGGTCCCAAATCTCCAGGTTCAAGGGCATCTTCCTACATCGAAAACGTGCATGGGAAACGCAGAAAATGGTACACCATGTGATCGGGAAAGGTTTCTAAAACGCACCTCATTTCTCCTCTCCTTGTGCTCGGGTTCGCCATTCCAGCCGCTTTACTAACAATCTCCCTACTTGGAGAATCAGCACCTGGAACCTCCTGTTTGTTTCGTACAGGTTGCAATTTGTCCTGAGGATGAACGGGAAGAGGGGGAACGAACGAGAGACTAGCTCTAGGTGTTGGGACAGGCACAGGTCACTCTATTTCCCCATCAGGAAGAAGAATGAAGCACAGGCTCAGCCTGCCCCCGGGAACCAGAATAGGGCCTGAAGCAATCCTGCGCTTTTGCGGCCAGCTCCCAAAAAAGCGAGTTGACAAATGGAGCTCAGGGACACTGCAATTCACAAACCTGCAGAGTTATAAATGATAACTCTCGTCCACAAATATATTGAGGGAAGGCAACGAAGAGGATTTGAAAGCAAGGCAGAATTGCAGGAAACGGATTTCAGGAGGTAGATTCGACTCGCCTTTAAAGCACATGAAAAGCGGCAAAACGTTGACAATGATGCCCTTGGCCAAAAAGGGCGTATGCGTTTTTTCCTGAATATATTCAGGAAAAAACGCATACGCCCTTTTTGGCCAACCAAGCAAGCCGAAAGTGCAAATCAGCACTACAAAGAAGTCTCGCTTCCCATCGGTCAAAAGGGCCATGCTGCAAAAAGAGTAAACACCAGAAATGCAGGACAGGCCATGGAGACATGGGAGCCTTGCTAGGCTGAGGGGTGGGATGTCAATTGCCAACAGCCACTCTGGAGAAGTGTACGGTGTGTCCTGAAACATGTAATAAACACAGCTTACAGAGCATAGGGCACTTCCACTCATGGGCGTATAAATTGGGAAAACTAAAAATCAACAAGACACAGGCACCCCAAAGTTTAGGGCTGCTCTGTGTACAAGAACCTCCACTTAGCTACACCTTAAGTATCCCAGGAAAGAGAAAAATGGATAAAGAAGTTGTGGTACTTAGGCACAATGGAATATCACTCAGCCATGAAATCAATGTCATAAGGCTAGAAGCAGCATGATGAGTGGATTTAGGGACGAGGATTCTAAGTGAAATAAGTCACACAGAAAAAGACACTTATCCTAAGATATCACTTATAGAGGGCATGTCGAAATCGCTACACTTGACCTGAATTACAAAACAGAACAGAGTCACACATTTAGAAGACACACTATGGCTGCTTAACGGGAAAGGTGAGGTGGGCTGATGCATAAAACAAGGGTTTGAAATTAGCTCACATACCGTTCCATAAGCCAAATATGTAACAGACAAGACCTCCGCCCTGCTCAGTGAACTGGACTCAACACCCCCTATTCACCGCACAAGAATATATCTGACTAGCAAGAATCTTAAAACCTATGTATTGATATCTCTCTGGAGTTGAATCAAGAGGGTGTAAAGCGGCATAAGCACAGCAGGGAAAAGCAGCTAAACCCCATTATCAAAATAAATTACTTTAAAAAAACCTCATAAAACAAAGACAGTGAAAGAGAGAGAAATTCTTACAAAATCTGTTTGGGGGCTCTGATGCAACCTGCATTGACCATATCTACACCCACAGCTGGATGAGACATAAGGCTGGACACTCTTGGGGCTGAGAGGATTGGTGAGGTTGGGTGAGCAAACGCAGACCGTTTAAAGTAATACCGCGTGGTACCCACCCCATGGGTCCCAAATCTCCAGGTTCAAGGGCATCTTCCTACATCGAAAACATGCCTGGGAAACCCAGAAGATGGTACACCGTGTGATCGGGAAAGGTTTCTAAAACGCACCTCATTTCTCCTCTCCTTGTGCTCGGGTTCGCCATTCCAGCCGCTTTACTAACAATCTCCCTACTTGGAGAATCAGCACCTTGAAGCTCCTATTTCTTTCGTACAGGTTGCAATTTGTCCTGAGGATGAACGGGAAGAGGGGAAATCAATGAGAGACTAGCTCTAGGTGTTGGGACAGGCACAGGTCACTCTATTTCCCCATCAGGAAGAAGAATGAAGCACAGGCTCAGCCTGCCCCCCGGAACCAGAATAGGGCCTGAAGCAATCCTGCGCTTTTGCGGCCAGCTCCCAAAAAAGCGAGTTGACAAATGGAGCTCAGGGCCACTGCAATTCACAAACCTGCAGAGTTATCAATGATAACTCTCGTCCACAAATATATTGAGGGAAGGCAACGAAGAGGATATGAAAGCAAGGCAGAATTGCAGGAAACAGATTTCAGGAGGTAGATTCGACTCGCCTTTAAAGCACATGAAAAGCAGCAAAACGTTGACAATGATGCCCTTGGCCAAAAAGGGCGTATGCGTTTTTTCCTGAATATATTCAGGAAAAAACGCATACGCCCTTTTTGGCCAACCAAGCAAGCCGGAAGTGCAAATCAGCACTACAAACAAGTCTCGCTTGCCATCGGTCAAAAGGGCCATGCTGCCAAAAGTGTAAAAACCAGAAATTCAGGACAGGCCATGGAGACATGGGAGCCTTGCTACGCTGATGGGCAGGATGCCAATTGCCAACAGCCACTCTGGAGAAGTGTACGGTGTGTCCTGAAACATGTAATAAACACAGCTTACAGAGCATAGGGCACTTCCACTCATGGGCGTATAAATTGGGAAAACTAAAAATCAACAAGACACAGGCACCCCAAAGTTTCGGGCTGCTCTGTGTACAAGAACCTCCACTTAGGTACACCTTAAACATGCCAGGAAAGAGAAAAATGGATAAAGAAGTTGTGGTACTTAGGCACAATGGAATATCACTCAGCCATGAAATCAATGTCATAAGGCTAGTAGCAGCATGATGAGTGGATTTAGGGACGAGGATTCTAAGTGAAATAAGTCACACAGAAAAAGACACTTATCCTAAGATATCACTTATATAGGGCATGTCAAAATCGCTACACTTGAACTGAATTACAAAACAGAACAGAGTCACACATTTAGAAGACACACTATGGCTGCTTAACGGGAAAGGTGAGGTGGGCTGATGCATAAAACAAGGGTTTGAAATTAGCTCACATACCGTTCCATAAGCCAAATATGTAACAGACAAGACCTCCTCCCTGCTCAGTGAACTGGACTCAACACCCCCTATTCACCGCACAAGAATATATCTGACTAGCAAGAATCTTAAAACCTATGTATTGATATCTCTCTGGAGTTGAATTAAGAGGGTGTAAAGCGGCATAAGCACAGCAGGGAAAAGCAGCTCAACCCCATTATCAAAACAAATTACTTTAAAAAAACCTCATAAAACAAAGACAGTGAAAGAGAGAGAAATTCTTACAAAATCTGTTTGGGGGCTCTGATGCAACCTGCATTGACCATATCTAGACCCACAGCTGGATGAGACATAAGGCTGGACACTCTTGGGGATGAGAGGTTTGGTGAGGTTGGGTGAGCAAACGCAGACCCTTTAAAGTAATACCGCGGGGTACCCACCCCATGGGTCCCAAATCTCCAGGTTCAAGGGCATCTTCCTACATCGAAAACATGCCTGAGAAACCCAGAAGATGGTACAGCGTGTGATCGGGAAAGGTTTCTAAAACGCACCTCATTTCCCCTCTCCTTGTGCTCGGGTTCGCCATTCCAGCCGCTTTACTAACAATCTCCCTACTTGGAGAATCAGCACCTTGAAGCTCCTGTTTGTTTCGTACAGGTTGCAATTTGTCCTGAGGATGAACGGGAAGAGGGGGAACCAACGAGAGACTAGCTCTAGGTGTTGGGACAGGCACAGGTCACTCTATTTCCCCATCAGGAAGAAGAATGAAGCACAGGCTCAGCCTGCCCCCCGGAACCAGAATAGGGCCTGAAGCAATCCTGCGCTTTTGCGGCCAGCTCCCAAAAAAGCGAGTTGACAAATGGAGCTCAGGCCCACTGCAATTCACAAACCTGCAGAGTTATAAATGATAACTCTCGTCCACAAATATATTGAGGGAAGGCAACGAAGAGGATTTGAAAGCAAGGCAGAATTGCAGGAAACAGATTTCAGGAGGTAGATTCGACTCGCCTTTAAAGCACATGAAAAGCAGCAAAACGTTGACAATGATGCCCTTGGCCAAAGAGGGCGTATGCGTTTTTTCCTGAATATATTCAGGAAAAAACGCATACGCCCTTTTTGGCCAACCAAGCAAGCCGGAAGTGCAAATCAGCACTACAAAGAAGTCTCGCTTGCCATCGGTCAAAAGGGCCACGCTGCAAAAAGAGTAAACACCAGAAATGCAGGATAGGCAATGGAGACATGGGAGCCTTGCTAGGCTGAGGAGTGGGATGTCAATTGCCAACAGCCACTCTGGAGAAGTGTACGGTGTGTCCTGAAACATGTAATAAACACAGCTTACAGAGCATAGGGCACTTCCACTCATGGGCGTATAAATTGGGAAAACTAAAAATCAACAAGACACAGGCACCCCAAAGTTTCGGGCTGCTCTGTGTACAAGAACCTCCACGTAGGTACACCTTAAACATGCCAGGAAAGAGAAAAATGGATAAAGAAGTTGTGGTACTTAGGCACAATGGAATATCACTCAGCCATGAAATCAATGTCATAAGGCTAGTAGCAGCATGATGAGTGGATTTAGGGACGAGGATTCTAAGTGAAATAAGTCACACAGAAAAAGACACTTATCCTAAGATATCACTTATAGAGGGCATGTCGAAATCGCTACACTTGACCTGAATTACAAAACAGAACAGAGTCACACATTTAGAAGACACACTATGGCTGCTTAACGGGAAAGGTGAGGTGGGCTGATGCATAAAACAAGGGTTTGAAATTAGCTCACATACCGTTCCATAAGCCAAATATGTAACAGACAAGACCTCCGCCCTGCTCAGTGAACTGGACTCAACACCCCCTATTCACCGCACAAGAATATATCTGACTAGCAAGAATCTTAAAACCTATGTATTGATATCTCTCTGGAGTTGAATCAAGAGGGTGTAAAGCGGCATAAACACAGCAGGGAAAAGCAGCTCAACCCCATTACCAAAATAAATTACTTAAAATGAACGCCATAAAACAAAGACAGTGAAAGAGAGAGAAATTCTTACAAAATCTGTTTGGGGGCTCTGATGCAACCTGCATTGACCATATCTAGACCCACAGCTGGATGAGACATAAGGCTGGACACTCTTGGGGATGAGAGGTTTGGTGAGGTTGGGTGAGCAAACGCAGACCCTTTAAAGTAATACCGCGGGGTACCCACCCCATGGGTCCCAAATCTCCAGGTTCAAGGGCATCTTCCTACATCGAAAACATGCCTGGGAAACCCAGAAGATGGTACAGCGTGTGATCGGGAAAGGTTTCTAAAACGCACCTCATTTCTCCTCTCCTTGTGCTCGGGTTCGCCATTCCAGCCGCTTTACTAACAATCTCCCTACTTGGAGAATCAGCACCTTGAAGCTCCTGTTTGTTTCGTACAGGTTGCAATTTGTCCTGAGGATGAACGGGAAGAGGGGGAACCAACGAGAGACTAGCTCTAGGTGTTGGGACAGGCACAGGTCACTCTATTTCCCCATCAGGAAGAAGAATGAAGCACAGGCTCAGCCTGCCCCCGGAACCAGAATAGGGCCTGAAGCAATCCTGCGCTTTTGCGGCCAGCTCCCAAAAAAGCGAGTTGACAAATGGAGCTCAGGGCCACTGCAATTCACAAACCTGCAGAGTTATAAATGATAACTCTCGTCCACAAATATATTGAGGGAAGGCAACGAAGAGGATTTGAAAGCAAGGCAGAATTGCAGGAAACAGATTTCAGGAGGTAGATTCGACTCGCCTTTAAAGCACATGAAAAGCAGCAAAACGTTGACAATGATGCCCTTGGCCAAAGAGGGCGTATGCGTTTTTTCCTGAATATATTCAGGAAAAAACGCATACGCCCTTTTTGGCCAACCAAGCAAGCCGGAAGTGCAAATCAGCACTACAAAGAAGTCTCGCTTGCCATCGGTCAAAAGGGCCACGCTGCAAAAAGAGTAAACACCAGAAATGCAGGATAGGCAATGGAGACATGGGAGCCTTGCTAGGCTGAGGAGTGGGATGTCAATTGCCAACAGCCACTCTGGAGAAGTGTACGGTGTGTCCTGAAACATGTAATAAACACAGCTTACAGAGCATAGGGCACTTCCACTCATGGGCGTATAAATTGGGAAAACTAAAAATCAACAAGACACAGGCACCCCAAAGTTTCGGGCTGCTCTGTGTACAAGAACCTCCACTTAGGTACACCTTAAACATGCCAGGAAAGAGAAAAATGGATAAAGAAGTTGTGGTACTTAGGCACAATGGAATATCACTCAGCCATGAAATCAATGTCATAAGGCTAGTAGCAGCATGATGAGTGGATTTAGGGACGAGGATTCTAAGTGAAATAAGTCACACAGAAAAAGACACTTATCCTAAGATATCACTTATAGAGGGCATGTCGAAATCGCTACACTTGACCTGAATTACAAAACAGAACAGAGTCACACATTTAGAAGACACACTATGGCTGCTTAACGGGAAAGGTGAGGTGGGCTGATGCATAAAACAAGGGTTTGAAATTAGCTCACATACCGTTCCATAAGCCAAATATGTAACAGACAAGACCTCCGCCCTGCTCAGTGAACTGGACTCAACACCCCCTATTCACCGCACAAGAATATATCTGACTAGCAAGAATCTTAAAACCTATGTATTGATATCTCTCTGGAGTTGAATCAAGAGGGTGTAAAGCGGCATAAGCACAGCAGGGAAAAGCAGCTAAACCCCATTATCAAAATAAATTACTTTAAAAAAACCTCATAAAACAAAGACAGTGAAAGAGAGAGAAATTCTTATAAAATCTGTTTGGGGGCTCTGATGCAACCTGCATTGACCATATCTACACCCACAGCTGGATGAGACATAAGGCTGGACACTCTTGGGGCTGAGAGGATTGGTGAGGTTGGGTGAGCAAACGCAGACCGTTTAAAGTAATACCGCGTGGTACCCACCCCATGGGTCCCAAATCTCCAGGTGCAAGGGCATCTTCCTACATCGAAAACATGCCTGGGAAACCCAGAAGATGGTACACCGTGTGATCGGGAAAGGTTTCTAAAACGCACCTCATTTCTCCTCTCCTTGTGCTCGGGTTCGCCATTCCAGCCGCTTTACTAACAATCTCCCTACTTGGAGAATCAGCACCTTGAAGCTCCTATTTCTTTCGTACAGGTTGCAATTTGTCCTGAGGATGAACGGGAAGAGGGGAAACCAATGAGAGACTAGCTCTAGGTGTTGGGACAGGCACAGGTCACTCTATTTCCCCATCAGGAAGAAGAATGAAGCACAGGCTCAGCCTGCCCCCCGGAACCAGAATAGGGCCTGAAGCAATCCTGCGCTTTTGCGGCCAGCTACCAAAAAAGCGAGTTGACAAATGGAGCTCAGGGCCACTGCAATTCACAAACCTGCAGAGTTATCAATGATAACTCTCGTCCACAAATATATTGAGGGAAGGCAACGAAGAGGATTTGAAAGCAAGGCAGAATTGCAGGAAACAGATTTCAGGAGGTAGATTCGACTCGCCTTTAAAGCACATGAAAGGCGGCAAAACGTTGACAATGATGCCCTTGGCCAAAAAGGGCGTATGCGTTTTTTCCTGAATATATTCAGGAAAAAACGCATACGCCCTTTTTGGCCAACCAAGCAAGCCGGAAGTGCAAATCAGCACTACAAAGAAGTCTCGCTTGCCATCGGTCAAAAGGGCCACGCTGCAAAAAGAGTAAACACCAGAAATGCAGGACAGGCCATGGAGACATGGGGGCCTTGCTAGGCTGAGGGGTGGGATGTCAATTGCCAACAGCCACTCTGGAGAAGTGTACGGTGTGTCCTGAAACATGTAATAAACACAGCTTACAGAGCATAGGGCACTTCCACTCATGGGCGTATAAATTGGGAAAACTAAAAATCAACAAGACACAGGCACCCCAAAGTTTAGGGCTGCTCTGTGTACAAGAACCTCCACTTAGCTACACCTTAAGTATCCCAGGAAAGAGAAAAATGGATAAAGAAGTTGTGGTACTTAGGCACAATGGAATATCACTCAGCCATGAAATCAATGTCATAAGGCTAGTAGCAGCATGATGAGTGGATTTAGGGAAGAGGATTCTAAGTGAAATAAGTCACACAGAAAAAGACTCTTATCCTAAGATATCACTTATAGAGGGCATGTCAAAATCGCTACACTTGAACTGAATTACAAAACAGAACAGAGTCACACATTTAGAGGACACACTATGGCTGCTTAACGGAAAAGGTGAGGTGGGCTGATGCATAAAACAAGGGTTTGAAATTAGCTCACATACCGTTCCATAAGCCAAATATGTAACAGACAAGACCTCCTCCCTGCTCAGTGAACTGGACTCAACACCCCCTATTCACCGCACAAGAATATATCTGACTAGCAAGAATCTTAAAACCTATGTATTGATATCTCTCTGGAGTTGAATCAAGAGGGTGTAAAGCGGCATAAACACAGCAGGGAAAAGCAGCTCAACCCCATTATCAAAATAAATTACTTAAAAAAATCCTCATAAAACAAAGACAGTGAAAGAGAGAGAAATTCTTACAAAATCCGTTCGGAGGCTCTGATGCAACCTGGATTGACCATATCTAGACCCACAGCTGGATGAGACAAAAGGCTGGACAATCTTGGGGCTGAGAGGATTGGTGAGGTTGGGTGAGCAAACGCAGACCGTTGAAAGTAATACCGCGTGGTACCCACCCCATGGGTCCCAAATCTCCAGGTTCAAGGGCATCTTCCTACATCGAAAACGTGTATGGGAAACGCAGAAAATGGTACACCATGTGATCGGGAAAGGTTTCTAAAACGCACCTCATTTCTCCTCTCCTTGTGCTCGGGTTCGCCATTCCAGCCGCTTTACTAACAATCTCCCTAGTTGGAGAATCAGCAACTGGAACCTCCTGTTTGTTTCGTACAGGTTGCAATTTGTCCTGAGGATGAACGGGAAGAGGGGGAACCAACGAGAGACTAGCTCTAGGTGTTGGGACAGGCACAGGTCACTCTATTTCCCCATCAGGAAGAAGAATGAAGCACAGGCTCAGCCTGCCCCCCGGAACCAGAATAGGGCCTGAAGCAATCCTGCGCTTTTGCGGCCAGCTCCCAAAAAAGCGAGTTGACAAATGGAGCTCAGGGACACTGCAATTCACAAACCTGCAGAGTTATAAATGATAACTCTCATCCACAAATATATTGAGGGAAGGCAACGAAGAGGATTTCAAAGCAAGGCAGAATTGCAGGAAACGGATTTCAGGAGGTAGATTCGACTCGCCTTTAAAGCACATGAAAAGCGGCAAAACGTTGACAATGATGCCCTTGGCCAAAAAGGGCGTATGCGTTTTTTCCTGAATATATTCAGGAAAAAACGCATACGCCCTTTTTGGCCAACCAAGCAAGCAGGAAGTGCAAATCAGCACTACAAAGAAGTCTCGCTTCCCATCGGTCAAAAGGGCCATGCTGCAAAAAGAGTAAACACCAGAAATGCAGGACAGGCCATGGAGACATGGGAGCCTTGCTAGGCTGAGGGGTGGGATGTCAATTGCCAACAGCCACTCTGGAGAAGTGTACGGTGTGTCCTGAAACATGTAATAAACACAGCTTACAGAGCATAGGGCACTTCCACTCATGGGCGTATAAATTGGGAAAACTAAAAATCAACAAGACACAGGCACCCCAAAGTTTCGGGCTGCTCTGTGTACAAGAACCTCCACTTAGCTACACCTTAAACATCCCAGGAAAGAGAAAAATGGATAAAGAAGTTGTGGTACTTAGGCACAATGGAATATCACTCAGCCATGAAATCAATGTCATAAGGCTAGTAGCAGCATGATGAGTGGATTTAGGGACGAGGATTCTAAGTGAAATAAGTCACACAGAAAAAGACAGTTATCCTAAGATATCACTTATAGAGGGCATGTCAAAATCGCTACACTTGAACTGAATTACAAAACAGAACAGAGTCACACATTTAGAAGACACACTATGGCTGCTTAACGGGAAAGGTGAGGTGGGCTGATGCATAAAACAAGGGTTTGAAATTAGCTCACATACCGTTCCATAAGCCAAATATGTAACAGACAAGACCTCCGCCCTGCTCAGTGAACTGGACTCAACACCCCCTATTCACCGCACAAGAATATATCTGACTAGCAAGAATCTTAAAACCTATGTATTGATATCTCTCTGGAGTTGAATCAAGAGGGTGTAAAGCGGCATAAGCACAGCAGGGAAAAGCAGCTAAACCCCATTATCAAAATAAATTACTTTAAAAAAACCTCATAAAACAAAGACAGTGAAAGAGAGAGAAATTCTTATAAAATCTGTTTGGGGGCTCTGATGCAACCTGCATTGACCATATCTACACCCACAGCTGGATGAGACATAAGGCTGGACACTCTTGGGGCTGAGAGGATTGGTGAGGTTGGGTGAGCAAACGCAGACCGTTTAAAGTAATACCGCGTGGTACCCACCCCATGGGTCCCAAATCTCCAGGTGCAAGGGCATCTTCCTACATCGAAAACATGCCTGGGAAACCCAGAAGATGGTACACCGTGTGATCGGGAAAGGTTTCTAAAACGCACCTCATTTCTCCTCTCCTTGTGCTCGGGTTCGCCATTCCAGCCGCTTTACTAACAATCTCCCTACTTGGAGAATCAGCACCTTGAAGCTCCTATTTCTTTCGTACAGGTTGCAATTTGTCCTGAGGATGAACGGGAAGAGGGGAAACCAATGAGAGACTAGCTCTAGGTGTTGGGACAGGCACAGGTCACTCTATTTCCCCATCAGGAAGAAGAATGAAGCACAGGCTCAGCCTGCCCCCCGGAACCAGAATAGGGCCTGAAGCAATCCTGCGCTTTTGCGGCCAGCTACCAAAAAAGCGAGTTGACAAATGGAGCTCAGGGCCACTGCAATTCACAAACCTGCAGAGTTATCAATGATAACTCTCGTCCACAAATATATTGAGGGAAGGCAACGAAGAGGATTTGAAAGCAAGGCAGAATTGCAGGAAACAGATTTCAGGAGGTAGATTCGACTCGCCTTTAAAGCACATGAAAAGCGGTAAAACGTTGACAATGATGCCCTTGGCCAAAAAGGGCGTATGCGTTTTTTCCTGAATATATTCAGGAAAAAACGCATACGCCCTTTTTGGCCAACCAAGCAAGCCGGAAGTGCAAATCAGCACTACAAAGAAGTCTCGCTTGCCATCGGTCAAAAGGGCCACGCTGCAAAAAGAGTAAACACCAGAAATGCAGGACAGGCCATGGAGACATGGGGGCCTTGCTAGGCTGAGGGGTGGGATGTCAATTGCCAACAGCCACTCTGGAGAAGTGTACGGTGTGTCCTGAAACATGTAATAAACACAGCTTACAGAGCATAGGGCACTTCCACTCATGGGCGTATAAATTGGGAAAACTAAAAATCAACAAGACACAGGCACCCCAAAGTTTAGGGCTGCTCTGTGTACAAGAACCTCCACTTAGCTACACCTTAAGTATCCCAGGAAAGAGAAAAATGGATAAAGAAGTTGTGGTACTTAGGCACAATGGAATATCACTCAGCCATGAAATCAATGTCATAAGGCTAGTAGCAGCATGATGAGTGGATTTAGGGAAGAGGATTCTAAGTGAAATAAGTCACACAGAAAAAGACTCTTATCCTAAGATATCACTTATAGAGGGCATGTCAAAATCGCTACACTTGAACTGAATTACAAAACAGAACAGAGTCACACATTTAGAGGACACACTATGGCTGCTTAACGGAAAAGGTGAGGTGGGCTGATGCATAAAACAAGGGTTTGAAATTAGCTCACATACCGTTCCATAAGCCAAATATGTAACAGACAAGACCTCCTCCCTGCTCAGTGAACTGGACTCAACACCCCCTATTCACCGCACAAGAATATATCTGACTAGCAAGAATCTTAAAACCTATGTATTGATATCTCTCTGGAGTTGAATCAAGAGGGTGTAAAGCGGCATAAACACAGCAGGGAAAAGCAGCTCAACCCCATTATCAAAATAAATTACTTAAAAAAATCCTCATAAAACAAAGACAGTGAAAGAGAGAGAAATTCTTACAAAATCCGTTCGGAGGCTCTGATGCAACCTGGATTGACCATATCTAGACCCACAGCTGGATGAGACAAAAGGCTGGACAATCTTGGGGCTGAGAGGATTGGTGAGGTTGGGTGAGCAAACGCAGACCGTTGAAAGTAATACCGCGTGGTACCCACCCCATGGGTCCCAAATCTCCAGGTTCAAGGGCATCTTCCTACATCGAAAACGTGTATGGGAAACGCAGAAAATGGTACACCATGTGATCGGGAAAGGTTTCTAAAACGCACCTCATTTCTCCTCTCCTTGTGCTCGGGTTCGCCATTCCAGCCGCTTTACTAACAATCTCCCTAGTTGGAGAATCAGCAACTGGAACCTCCTGTTTGTTTCGTACAGGTTGCAATTTGTCCTGAGGATGAACGGGAAGAGGGGGAACCAACGAGAGACTAGCTCTAGGTGTTGGGACAGGCACAGGTCACTCTATTTCCCCATCAGGAAGAAGAATGAAGCACAGGCTCAGCCTGCGCCCCGGAACCAGAATAGGGCCTGAAGCAATCCTGCGCTTTTGCGGCCAGCTCCCAAAAAAGCGAGTTGACAAATGGAGCTCAGGGACACTGCAATTCACAAACCTGCAGAGTTATAAATGATAACTCTCATCCACAAATATATTGAGGGAAGGCAACGAAGAGGATTTGAAAGCAAGGCAGAATTGCAGGAAACGGATTTCAGGAGGTAGATTCGACTCGCCTTTAAAGCACATGAAAAGCGGCAAAACGTTGACAATGATGCCCTTGGCCAAAAAGGGCGTATGCGTTTTTTCCTGAATATATTCAGGAAAAAACGCATACGCCCTTTTTGGCCAACCAAGCAAGCAGGAAGTGCAAATCAGCACTACAAAGAAGTCTCGCTTCCCATCGGTCAAAAGGGCCATGCTGCAAAAAGAGTAAACACCAGAAATGCAGGACAGGCCATGGAGACATGGGAGCCTTGCTAGGCTGAGGGGTGGGATGTCAATTGCCAACAGCCACTCTGGAGAAGTGTACGGTGTGTCCTGAAACATGTAATAAACACAGCTTACAGAGCATAGGGCACTTCCACTCATGGGCGTATAAATTGGGAAAACTAAAAATCAACAAGACACAGGCACCCCAAAGTTTCGGGCTGCTCTGTGTACAAGAACCTCCACTTAGCTACACCTTAAATATCCCAGGAAAGAGAAAAATGGATAAAGAAGTTGTGGTACTTAGGCACAATGCAATATCACTCAGCCATGAAATCAATGTCATAAGGCTAGTAGCAGCATGATGAGTGGATTTAGGGACGAGGATTCTAAGTGAAATAAGTCACACAGAAAAAGACTCTTATCCTAAGATATCACTTATAGAGGGCATGTCAAAATCGCTACACTTGAACTGAATTACAAAACAGAACAGAGTCACACATTTAGAAGACACACTATGGCTGCTTAACGGGAAAGGTGAGGTGGGCTGATGCATAAAACAAGGGTTTGAAATTAGCTCACATACCGTTCCATAAGCCAAATATGTAACAGACAAGACCTCCTCCCTGCTCAGTGAACTGGACTCAACACCCCCTATTCACCGCACAAGAATATATCTGACTAGCAAGAATCTTAAAACCTATGTATTGATATCTCTCTGGAGTTGAATCAAGAGGGTGTAAAGCGGCATAAACACAGCAGGGAAAAGCAGCTCAACCCCATTATCAAAATAAATTACTTAAAATGAACGCCATAAAACAAAGACAGTGAAAGAGAGAGAAATTCTTACAAAATCTGTTTGGGGGCTCTGATGCAACCTGCATTGACCATATCTAGACCCACAGCTGGATGAGACAAAAGGCTGGACAATCTTGGGGCTGAGAGGATTGGTGAGGTTGGGTGAGCAAACGCACACCGTTTAAAGTAATACCGCGTGGTACCCACCCCATGGGTCCCAAATCTCCAGGTTCAAGGGCATCTTCCTACATCGAAAACATGCCTGGGAAACCCAGAAGATGGTACAGCGTGTGATCGGGAAAGGTTTCTAAAACGCACCTCATTTCTCCTCTCCTTGTGCTCGGGTTCGCCATTCCAGCCGCTTTACTAACAATCTCCCTACTTGGAGAATCAGCACCTTGAACCTCCTGTTTGTTTCGTACACGTTGCAATTTGTCCTGAGGATGAATGGGAAGACGGAGAACCAATGAGAGACTAGCTCTAGGTGTTGGGACAGGCACAGGTCACTCTATTTCCCCATCAGGAAGAAGAATGAAGCACAGGCTCAGCCTGCCCCCCGGAACCAGAATAGGGCCTGAAGCAATCCTGCGCTTTTGCGGCCAGCTCCCAAAAAAGCGAATTGACAAATGGAGCTCAGGGCCACTGCAATTCACAAAGCTGCAGAATTATAAATGATAACTCTCGTCCACAAATATATTGAGGGAAGGCAACGAACAGGATTTGAAAGCAAGGCAGAATTGCAGGAAACGGATTTCAGGAGGTAGATTCGACTCGCCTTTAAAGCACATGAAAAGCGGTAAAACGTTGACAATGATGCCCTTGGCCAAAAAGGGCGTATGCGTTTTTTCCTGAATATATTCAGGAAAAAACGCATACGCCCTTTTTGGCCAACCAAGCAAGCCGGAAGTGCAAATCAGCACTACAAAGAAGTCTCGCTTGCCATCGGTCAAAAGGGCCACGCTGCAAAAAGAGTAAACACCAGAAATGCAGGACAGGCCATGGAGACATGGGGGCCTTGCTAGGCTGAGGGGTGGGATGTCAATTGCCAACAGCCACTCTGGAGAAGTGTACGGTGTGTCCTGAAACATGTAATAAACACAGCTTACAGAGCATAGGGCACTTCCACTCATGGGCGTATAAATTGGGAAAACTAAAAATCAACAAGACACAGGCACCCCAAAGTTTAGGGCTGCTCTGTGTACAAGAACCTCCACTTAGCTACACCTTAAGTATCCCAGGAAAGAGAAAAATGGATAAAGAAGTTGTGGTACTTAGGCACAATGGAATATCACTCAGCCATGAAATCAATGTCATAAGGCTAGTAGCAGCATGATGAGTGGATTTAGGGAAGAGGATTCTAAGTGAAATAAGTCACACAGAAAAAGACTCTTATCCTAAGATATCACTTATAGAGGGCATGTCAAAATCGCTACACTTGAACTGAATTACAAAACAGAACAGAGTCACACATTTAGAGGACACACTATGGCTGCTTAACGGAAAAGGTGAGGTGGGCTGATGCATAAAACAAGGGTTTGAAATTAGCTCACATACCGTTCCATAAGCCAAATATGTAACAGACAAGACCTCCTCCCTGCTCAGTGAACTGGACTCAACACCCCCTATTCACCGCACAAGAATATATCTGACTAGCAAGAATCTTAAAACCTATGTATTGATATCTCTCTGGAGTTGAATCAAGAGGGTGTAAAGCGGCATAAACACAGCAGGGAAAAGCAGCTCAACCCCATTATCAAAATAAATTACTTAAAAAAATCCTCATAAAACAAAGACAGTGAAAGAGAGAGAAATTCTTACAAAATCCGTTCGGAGGCTCTGATGCAACCTGGATTGACCATATCTAGACCCACAGCTGGATGAGACAAAAGGCTGGACAATCTTGGGGCTGAGAGGATTGGTGAGGTTGGGTGAGCAAACGCAGACCGTTGAAAGTAATACCGCGTGGTACCCACCCCATGGGTCCCAAATCTCCAGGTTCAAGGGCATCTTCCTACATCGAAAACGTGTATGGGAAACGCAGAAAATGGTACACCATGTGATCGGGAAAGGTTTCTAAAACGCACCTCATTTCTCCTCTCCTTGTGCTCGGGTTCGCCATTCCAGCCGCTTTACTAACAATCTCCCTAGTTGGAGAATCAGCAACTGGAACCTCCTGTTTGTTTCGTACAGGTTGCAATTTGTCCTGAGGATGAACGGGAAGAGGGGGAACCAACGAGAGACTAGCTCTAGGTGTTGGGACAGGCACAGGTCACTCTATTTCCCCATCAGGAAGAAGAATGAAGCACAGGCTCAGCCTGCCCCCCGGAACCAGAATAGGGCCTGAAGCAATCCTGCGCTTTTGCGGCCAGCTCCCAAAAAAGCGAGTTGACAAATGGAGCTCAGGGACACTGCAATTCACAAACCTGCAGAGTTATAAATGATAACTCTCAGCCACAAATATATTGAGGGAAGGCAACGAAGAGGATTTGAAAGCAAGGCAGAATTGCAGGAAACGGATTTCAGGAGGTAGATTCGACTCGCCTTTAAAGCACATGAAAAGCGGCAAAACGTTGACAATGATGCCCTTGGCCAAAAAGGGCGTATGCGTTTTTTCCTGAATATATTCAGGAAAAAACGCATACGCCCTTTTTGGCCAACCAAGCAAGCAGGAAGTGCAAATCAGCACTACAAAGAAGTCTCGCTTCCCATCGGTCAAAAGGGCCATGCTGCAAAAAGAGTAAACACCAGAAATGCAGGACAGGCCATGGAGACATGGGAGCCTTGCTAGGCTGAGGGGTGGGATGTCAATTGCCAACAGCCACTCTGGAGAAGTGTACGGTGTGTCCTGAAACATGTAATAAACACAGCTTACAGAGCATAGGGCACTTCCACTCATGGGCGTATAAATTGGGAAAACTAAAAATCAACAAGACACAGGCACCCCAAAGTTTCGGGCTGCTCTGTGTACAAGAACCTCCACTTAGCTACACCTTAAACATCCCAGGAAAGAGAAAAATGGATAAAGAAGTTGTGGTACTTAGGCACAATGGAATATCACTCAGCCATGAAATCAATGTCATAAGGCTAGTAGCAGCATGATGAGTGGATTTAGGGACGAGGATTCTAAGTGAAATAAGTCACACAGAAAAAGACAGTTATCCTAAGATATCACTTATGGAGGGCATGTCAAAATCGCTACACTTGAACTGAATTACAAAACAGAACAGAGTCACACATTTAGAAGACACACTATGGCTGCTTAACGGGAAAGGTGAGGTGGGCTGATGCATAAAACAAGGGTTTGAAATTAGCTCACATACCGTTCCATAAGCCAAATATGTAACAGACAAGACCTCCTCCCTGCTCAGTGAACTGGACTCAACACCCCCTATTCACCGCACAAGAATATATCTGACTAGCAAGAATCTTAAAACCTATGTATTGATATCTCTCTGGAGTTGAATCAAGAGGGTGTAAAGCGGCATAAACACAGCAGGGAAAAGCAGCTCAACCCCATTATCAAAATAAATTACTTAAAATGAACGCCATAAAACAAAGACAGTGAAAGAGAGAGAAATTCTTACAAAATCTGTTTGGGGGCTCTGATGCAACCTGCATTGACCATATCTAGACCCACAGCTGGATGAGACAAAAGGCTGGACAATCTTGGGGCTGAGAGGATTGGTGAGGTTGGGTGAGCAAACGCACACCGTTTAAAGTAATACCGCGTGGTACCCACCCCATGGGTCCCAAATCTCCAGGTTCAAGGGCATCTTCCTACATCGAAAACATGCCTGGGAAACCCAGAAGATGGTACAGCGTGTGATCGGGAAAGGTTTCTAAAACGCACCTCATTTCTCCTCTCCTTGTGCTCGGGTTCGCCATTCCAGCCGCTTTACTAACAATCTCCCTACTTGGAGAATCAGCACCTTGAACCTCCTGTTTGTTTCGTACACGTTGCAATTTGTCCTGAGGATGAATGGGAAGACGGAGAACCAATGAGAGACTAGCTCTAGGTGTTGGGACAGGCACAGGTCACTCTATTTCCCCATCAGGAAGAAGAATGAAGCACAGGCTCAGCCTGCCCCCCGGAACCAGAATAGGGCCTGAAGCAATCCTGCGCTTTTGCGGCCAGCTCCCAAAAAAGCGAATTGACAAATGGAGCTCAGGGCCACTGCAATTCACAAAGCTGCAGAATTATAAATGATAACTCTCGTCCACAAATATATTGAGGGAAGGCAACGAACAGGATTTGAAAGCAAGGCAGAATTGCAGGAAACGGATTTCAGGAGGTAGATTCGACTCGCCTTTAAAGCACATGAAAAGCGGTAAAACGTTGACAATGATGCCCTTGGCCAAAAAGGGCGTATGCGTTTTTTCCTGAATATATTCAGGAAAAAACGCATACGCCCTTTTTGGCCAACCAAGCAAGCCGGAAGTGCAAATCAGCACTACAAAGAAGTCTCGCTTGCCATCGGTCAAAAGGGCCACGCTGCAAAAAGAGTAAACACCAGAAATGCAGGACAGGCCATGGAGACATGGGGGCCTTGCTAGGCTGAGGGGTGGGATGTCAATTGCCAACAGCCACTCTGGAGAAGTGTACGGTGTGTCCTGAAACATGTAATAAACACAGCTTACAGAGCATAGGGCACTTCCACTCATGGGCGTATAAATTGGGAAAACTAAAAATCAACAAGACACAGGCACCCCAAAGTTTCGGGCTGCTCTGTGTACAAGAACCTCCACTTAGCTACACCTTAAGTATCCCAGGAAAGAGAAAAATGGATAAAGAAGTTGTGGTACTTAGGCACAATGGAATATCACTCAGCCATGAAATCAATGTCATAAGGCTAGTAGCAGCATGATGAGTGGATTTAGGGAAGAGGATTCTAAGTGAAATAAGTCACACAGAAAAAGACTCTTATCCTAAGATATCACTTATAGAGGGCATGTCAAAATCGCTACACTTGAACTGAATTACAAAACAGAACAGAGTCACACATTTAGAGGACACACTATGGCTGCTTAACGGAAAAGGTGAGGTGGGCTGATGCATAAAACAAGGGTTTGAAATTAGCTCACATACCGTTCCATAAGCCAAATATGTAACAGACAAGACCTCCTCCCTGCTCAGTGAACTGGACTCAACACCCCCTATTCACCGCACAAGAATATATCTGACTAGCAAGAATCTTAAAACCTATGTATTGATATCTCTCTGGAGTTGAATCAAGAGGGTGTAAAGCGGCATAAACACAGCAGGGAAAAGCAGCTCAACCCCATTATCAAAATAAATTACTTAAAAAAATCCTCATAAAACAAAGACAGTGAAAGAGAGAGAAATTCTTACAAAATCCGTTCGGAGGCTCTGATGCAACCTGGATTGACCATATCTAGACCCACAGCTGGATGAGACAAAAGGCTGGACAATCTTGGGGCTGAGAGGATTGGTGAGGTTGGGTGAGCAAACGCAGACCGTTGAAAGTAATACCGCGTGGTACCCACCCCATGGGTCCCAAATCTCCAGGTTCAAGGGCATCTTCCTACATCGAAAACGTGTATGGGAAACGCAGAAAATGGTACACCATGTGATCGGGAAAGGTTTCTAAAACGCACCTCATTTCTCCTCTCCTTGTGCTCGGGTTCGCCATTCCAGCCGCTTTACTAACAATCTCCCTAGTTGGAGAATCAGCAACTGGAACCTCCTGTTTGTTTCGTACAGGTTGCAATTTGTCCTGAGGATGAACGGGAAGAGGGGGAACCAACGAGAGACTAGCTCTAGGTGTTGGGACAGGCACAGGTCACTCTATTTCCCCATCAGGAAGAAGAATGAAGCACAGGCTCAGCCTGCCCCCCGGAACCAGAATAGGGCCTGAAGCAATCCTGCGCTTTTGCGGCCAGCTCCCAAAAAAGCGAGTTGACAAATGGAGCTCAGGGACACTGCAATTCACAAACCTGCAGAGTTATAAATGATAACTCTCATCCACAAATATATTGAGGGAAGGCAACGAAGAGGATTTGAAAGCAAGGCAGAATTGCAGGAAACAGATTTCAGGAGGTAGATTCGACTCGCCTTTAAAGCACATGAAAAGCGGTAAAACGTTGACAATGATGCCCTTGGCCAAAAAGGGCGTATGCGTTTTTTCCTGAATATATTCAGGAAAAAACGCATACGCCCTTTTTGGCCAACCAAGCAAGCCGGAAGTGCAAATCAGCACTACAAAGAAGTCTCGCTTGCCATCGGTCAAAAGGGCCACGCTGCAAAAAGAGTAAACACCAGAAATGCAGGACAGGCCATGGAGACATGGGGGCCTTGCTAGGCTGAGGGGTGGGATGTCAATTGCCAACAGCCACTCTGGAGAAGTGTACGGTGTGTCCTGAAACATGTAATAAACACAGCTTACAGAGCATAGGGCACTTCCACTCATGGGCGTATAAATTGGGAAAACTAAAAATCAACAAGACACAGGCACCCCAAAGTTTCGGGCTGCTCTGTGTACAAGAACCTCCACTTAGCTACACCTTAAGTATCCCAGGAAAGAGAAAAATGGATAAAGAAGTTGTGGTACTTAGGCACAATGGAATATCACTCAGCCATGAAATCAATGTCATAAGGCTAGTAGCAGCATGATGAGTGGATTTAGGGAAGAGGATTCTAAGTGAAATAAGTCACACAGAAAAAGACTCTTATCCTAAGATATCACTTATAGAGGGCATGTCAAAATCGCTACACTTGAACTGAATTACAAAACAGAACAGAGTCACACATTTAGAGGACACACTATGGCTGCTTAACGGAAAAGGTGAGGTGGGCTGATGCATAAAACAAGGGTTTGAAATTAGCTCACATACCGTTCCATAAGCCAAATATGTAACAGACAAGACCTCCTCCCTGCTCAGTGAACTGGACTCAACACCCCCTATTCACCGCACAAGAATATATCTGACTAGCAAGAATCTTAAAACCTATGTATTGATATCTCTCTGGAGTTGAATCAAGAGGGTGTAAAGCGGCATAAACACAGCAGGGAAAAGCAGCTCAACCCCATTATCAAAATAAATTACTTAAAAAAATCCTCATAAAACAAAGACAGTGAAAGAGAGAGAAATTCTTACAAAATCCGTTCGGAGGCTCTGATGCAACCTGGATTGACCATATCTAGACCCACAGCTGGATGAGACAAAAGGCTGGACAATCTTGGGGCTGAGAGGATTGGTGAGGTTGGGTGAGCAAACGCAGACCGTTGAAAGTAATACCGCGTGGTACCCACCCCATGGGTCCCAAATCTCCAGGTTCAAGGGCATCTTCCTACATCGAAAACGTGTATGGGAAACGCAGAAAATGGTACACCATGTGATCGGGAAAGGTTTCTAAAACGCACCTCATTTGTCCTCTCCTTGTGCTCGGGTTCGCCATTCCAGCCGCTTTACTAACAATCTCCCTAGTTGGAGAATCAGCAACTGGAACCTCCTGTTTGTTTCGTACAGGTTGCAATTTGTCCTGAGGATGAACGGGAAGAGGGGGAACCAACGAGAGACTAGCTCTAGGTGTTGGGACAGGCACAGGTCACTCTATTTCCCCATCAGGAAGAAGAATGAAGCACAGGCTCAGCCTGCCCCCCGGAGCCAGAATAGGGCCTGAAGCAATCCTGCCCTTTTGCGGCCAGCTCCCAAAAAAGCGAGTTGACAAATGGAGCTCAGGGACACTGCAATTCACAAACCTGCAGAGTTATAAATGATAACTCTCATCCACAAATATATTGAGGGAAGGCAACGAAGAGGATTTGAAAGCAAGGCAGAATTGCAGGAAACAGATTTCAGGAGGTAGATTCGACTCGCCTTTAAAGCACATGAAAAGCGGCAAAACGTTGACAATGATGCCCTTGGCCAAAAAGGGCGTATGCGTTTTTTCCTGAATATATTCAGGAAAAAACGCATACGCCCTTTTTGGCCAACCAAGCAAGCAGGAAGTGCAAATCAGCACTACAAAGAAGTCTCGCTTCCCATCGGTCAAAAGGGCCATGCTGCAAAAAGAGTAAACACCAGAAATGCAGGACAGGCCATGGAGACATGGGAGCCTTGCTAGGCTGAGGGGTGGGATGTCAATTGCCAACAGCCACTCTGGAGAAGTGTACGGTGTGTCCTGAAACATGTAATAAACACAGCTTACAGAGCATAGGGCACTTCCACTCATGGGCGTATAAATTGGGAAAACTAAAAATCAACAAGACACAGGCACCCCAAAGTTTCGGGCTGCTCTGTGTACAAGAACCTCCACTTAGCTACACCTTAAACATCCCAGGAAAGAGAAAAATGGATAAAGAAGTTGTGGTACTTAGGCACAATGGAATATCACTCAGCCATGAAATCAATGTCATAAGGCTAGTAGCAGCATGATGAGTGGATTTAGGGACGAGGATTCTAAGTGAAATAAGTCACACAGAAAAAGACAGTTATCCTAAGATATCACTTATAGAGGGCATGTCAAAATCGCTACACTTGAACTGAATTACAAAACAGAACAGAGTCACACATTTAGAAGACAGAGTCACACATTTAGAAGACACACTATGGCTGCTTAACGGGAAAGGTGAGGTGGGCTGATGCATAAAACAAGGGTTTGAAATTAGCTCACATACCGTTCCATAAGCCAAATATGTAACAGACAAGACCTCCTCCCTGCTCAGTGAACTGGACTCAACACCCCCTATTCACCGCACAAGAATATATCTGACTAGCAAGAATCTTAAAACCTATGTATTGATATCTCTCTGGAGTTGAATCAAGAGGGTGTAAAGCGGCATAAACACAGCAGGGAAAAGCAGCTCAACCCCATTATCAAAATAAATTACTTAAAATGAACGCCATAAAACAAAGACAGTGAAAGAGAGAGAAATTCTTACAAAATCTGTTTGGGGGCTCTGATGCAACCTGCATTGACCATATCTAGACCCACAGCTGGATGAGACAAAAGGCTGGACAATCTTGGGGCTGAGAGGATTGGTGAGGTTGGGTGAGCAAACGCACACCGTTTAAAGTAATACCGCGTGGTACCCACCCCATGGGTCCCAAATCTCCAGGTTCAAGGGCATCTTCCTACATCGAAAACATGCCTGGGAAACCCAGAAGATGGTACAGCGTGTGATCGGGAAAGGTTTCTAAAACGCACCTCATTTCTCCTCTCCTTGTGCTCGGGTTCGCCATTCCAGCCGCTTTACTAACAATCTCCCTACTTGGAGAATCAGCACCTTGAACCTCCTGTTTGTTTCGTACACGTTGCAATTTGTCCTGAGGATGAATGGGAAGACGGAGAACCAATGAGAGACTAGCTCTAGGTGTTGGGACAGGCACAGGTCACTCTATTTCCCCATCAGGAAGAAGAATGAAGCACAGGCTCAGCCTGCCCCCCGGAACCAGAATAGGGCCTGAAGCAATCCTGCGCTTTTGCGGCCAGCTCCCAAAAAAGCGAATTGACAAATGGAGCTCAGGGCCACTGCAATTCACAAAGCTGCAGAATTATAAATGATAACTCTCGTCCACAAATATATTGAGGGAAGGCAACGAACAGGATTTGAAAGCAAGGCAGAATTGCAGGAAACGGATTTCAGGAGGTAGATTCGACTCGCCTTTAAAGCACATGAAAAGCGGTAAAACGTTGACAATGATGCCCTTGGCCAAAAAGGGCGTATGCGTTTTTTCCTGAATATATTCAGGAAAAAACGCATACGCCCTTTTTGGCCAACCAAGCAAGCCGGAAGTGCAAATCAGCACTACAAAGAAGTCTCGCTTGCCATCGGTCAAAAGGGCCACGCTGCAAAAAGAGTAAACACCAGAAATGCAGGACAGGCCATGGAGACATGGGGGCCTTGCTAGGCTGAGGGGTGGGATGTCAATTGCCAACAGCCACTCTGGAGAAGTGTACGGTGTGTCCTGAAACATGTAATAAACACAGCTTACAGAGCATAGGGCACTTCCACTCATGGGCGTATAAATTGGGAAAACTAAAAATCAACAAGACACAGGCACCCCAAAGTTTAGGGCTGCTCTGTGTACAAGAACCTCCACTTAGCTACACCTTAAGTATCCCAGGAAAGAGAAAAATGGATAAAGAAGTTGTGGTACTTAGGCACAATGGAATATCACTCAGCCATGAAATCAATGTCATAAGGCTAGTAGCAGCATGATGAGTGGATTTAGGGAAGAGGATTCTAAGTGAAATAAGTCACACAGAAAAAGACTCTTATCCTAAGATATCACTTATAGAGGGCATGTCAAAATCGCTACACTTGAACTGAATTACAAAACAGAACAGAGTCACACATTTAGAGGACACACTATGGCTGCTTAACGGAAAAGGTGAGGTGGGCTGATGCATAAAACAAGGGTTTGAAATTAGCTCACATACCGTTCCATAAGCCAAATATGTAACAGACAAGACCTCCTCCCTGCTCAGTGAACTGGACTCAACACCCCCTATTCACCGCACAAGAATATATCTGACTAGCAAGAATCTTAAAACCTATGTATTGATATCTCTCTGGAGTTGAATCAAGAGGGTGTAAAGCGGCATAAACACAGCAGGGAAAAGCAGCTCAACCCCATTATCAAAATAAATTACTTAAAAAAATCCTCATAAAACAAAGACAGTGAAAGAGAGAGAAATTCTTACAAAATCCGTTCGGAGGCTCTGATGCAACCTGGATTGACCATATCTAGACCCACAGCTGGATGAGACAAAAGGCTGGACAATCTTGGGGCTGAGAGGATTGGTGAGGTTGGGTGAGCAAACGCAGACCGTTGAAAGTAATACCGCGTGGTACCCACCCCATGGGTCCCAAATCTCCAGGTTCAAGGGCATCTTCCTACATCGAAAACGTGTATGGGAAACGCAGAAAATGGTACACCATGTGATCGGGAAAGGTTTCTAAAACGCACCTCATTTGTCCTCTCCTTGTGCTCGGGTTCGCCATTCCAGCCGCTTTACTAACAATCTCCCTAGTTGGAGAATCAGCAACTGGAACCTCCTGTTTGTTTCGTACAGGTTGCAATTTGTCCTGAGGATGAACGGGAAGAGGGGGAACCAACGAGAGACTAGCTCTAGGTGTTGGGACAGGCACAGGTCACTCTATTTCCCCATCAGGAAGAAGAATGAAGCACAGGCTCAGCCTGCGCCCCGGAACCAGAATAGGGCCTGAAGCAATCCTGCGCTTTTGCGGCCAGCTCCCAAAAAAGCGAGTTGACAAATGGAGCTCAGGGACACTGCAATTCACAAACCTGCAGAGTTATAAATGATAACTCTCATCCACAAATATATTGAGGGAAGGCAACGAAGAGGATTTGAAAGCAAGGCAGAATTGCAGGAAACAGATTTCAGGAGGTAGATTCGACTCGCCTTTAAAGCACATGAAAAGCGGCAAAACGTTGACAATGATGCCCTTGGCCAAAAAGGGCGTATGCGTTTTTTCCTGAATATATTCAGGAAAAAACGCATACGCCCTTTTTGGCCAACCAAGCAAGCAGGAAGTGCAAATCAGCACTACAAAGAAGTCTCGCTTCCCATCGGTCAAAAGGGCCATGCTGCAAAAAGAGTAAACACCAGAAATGCAGGACAGGCCATGGAGACATGGGAGCCTTGCTAGGCTGAGGGGTGGGATGTCAATTGCCAACAGCCACTCTGGAGAAGTGTACGGTGTGTCCTGAAACATGTAATAAACACAGCTTACAGAGCATAGGGCACTTCCACTCATGGGCGTATAAATTGGGAAAACTAAAAATCAACAAGACACAGGCACCCCAAAGTTTCGGGCTGCTCTGTGTACAAGAACCTCCACTTAGCTACACCTTAAACATCCCAGGAAAGAGAAAAATGGATAAAGAAGTTGTGGTACTTAGGCACAATGGAATATCACTCAGCCATGAAATCAATGTCATAAGGCTAGTAGCAGCATGATGAGTGGATTTAGGGACGAGGATTCTAAGTGAAATAAGTCACACAGAAAAAGACAGTTATCCTAAGATATCACTTATAGAGGGCATGTCAAAATCGCTACACTTGAACTGAATTACAAAACAGAACAGAGTCACACATTTAGAAGACACACTATGGCTGCTTAACGGGAAAGGTGAGGTGGGCTGATGCATAAAACAAGGGTTTGAAATTAGCTCACATACCGTTCCATAAGCCAAATATGTAACAGACAAGACCTCCTCCCTGCTCAGTGAACTGGACTCAACACCCCCTATTCACCGCACAAGAATATATCTGACTAGCAAGAATCTTAAAACCTATGTATTGATATCTCTCTGGAGTTGAATCAAGAGGGTGTAAAGCGGCATAAACACAGCAGGGAAAAGCAGCTCAACCCCATTATCAAAATAAATTACTTAAAATGAACGCCATAAAACAAAGACAGTGAAAGAGAGAGAAATTCTTACAAAATCTGTTTGGGGGCTCTGATGCAACCTGCATTGACCATATCTAGACCCACAGCTGGATGAGACAAAAGGCTGGACAATCTTGGGGCTGAGAGGATTGGTGAGGTTGGGTGAGCAAACGCACACCGTTTAAAGTAATACCGCGTGGTACCCACCCCATGGGTCCCAAATCTCCAGGTTCAAGGGCATCTTCCTACATCGAAAACATGCCTGGGAAACCCAGAAGATGGTACAGCGTGTGATCGGGAAAGGTTTCTAAAACGCACCTCATTTCTCCTCTCCTTGTGCTCGGGTTCGCCATTCCAGCCGCTTTACTAACAATCTCCCTACTTGGAGAATCAGCACCTTGAACCTCCTGTTTGTTTCGTACACGTTGCAATTTGTCCTGAGGATGAATGGGAAGACGGAGAACCAATGAGAGACTAGCTCTAGGTGTTGGGACAGGCACAGGTCACTCTATTTCCCCATCAGGAAGAAGAATGAAGCACAGGCTCAGCCTGCCCCCCGGAACCAGAATAGGGCCTGAAGCAATCCTGCGCTTTTGCGGCCAGCTCCCAAAAAAGCGAATTGACAAATGGAGCTCAGGGCCACTGCAATTCACAAAGCTGCAGAATTATAAATGATAACTCTCGTCCACAAATATATTGAGGGAAGGCAACGAACAGGATTTGAAAGCAAGGCAGAATTGCAGGAAACGGATTTCAGGAGGTAGATTCGACTCGCCTTTAAAGCACATGAAAAGCGGTAAAACGTTGACAATGATGCCCTTGGCCAAAAAGGGCGTATGCGTTTTTTCCTGAATATATTCAGGAAAAAACGCATACGCCCTTTTTGGCCAACCAAGCAAGCCGGAAGTGCAAATCAGCACTACAAAGAAGTCTCGCTTGCCATCGGTCAAAAGGGCCACGCTGCAAAAAGAGTAAACACCAGAAATGCAGGACAGGCCATGGAGACATGGGGGCCTTGCTAGGCTGAGGGGTGGGATGTCAATTGCCAACAGCCACTCTGGAGAAGTGTACGGTGTGTCCTGAAACATGTAATAAACACAGCTTACAGAGCATAGGGCACTTCCACTCATGGGCGTATAAATTGGGAAAACTAAAAATCAACAAGACACAGGCACCCCAAAGTTTAGGGCTGCTCTGTGTACAAGAACCTCCACTTAGCTACACCTTAAGTATCCCAGGAAAGAGAAAAATGGATAAAGAAGTTGTGGTACTTAGGCACAATGGAATATCACTCAGCCATGAAATCAATGTCATAAGGCTAGTAGCAGCATGATGAGTGGATTTAGGGAAGAGGATTCTAAGTGAAATAAGTCACACAGAAAAAGACTCTTATCCTAAGATATCACTTATAGAGGGCATGTCAAAATCGCTACACTTGAACTGAATTACAAAACAGAACAGAGTCACACATTTAGAGGACACACTATGGCTGCTTAACGGAAAAGGTGAGGTGGGCTGATGCATAAAACAAGGGTTTGAAATTAGCTCACATACCGTTCCATAAGCCAAATATGTAACAGACAAGACCTCCTCCCTGCTCAGTGAACTGGACTCAACACCCCCTATTCACCGCACAAGAATATATCTGACTAGCAAGAATCTTAAAACCTATGTATTGATATCTCTCTGGAGTTGAATCAAGAGGGTGTAAAGCGGCATAAACACAGCAGGGAAAAGCAGCTCAACCCCATTATCAAAATAAATTACTTAAAAAAATCCTCATAAAACAAAGACAGTGAAAGAGAGAGAAATTCTTACAAAATCCGTTCGGAGGCTCTGATGCAACCTGGATTGACCATATCTAGACCCACAGCTGGATGAGACAAAAGGCTGGACAATCTTGGGGCTGAGAGGATTGTTGAGGTTGGGTGAGCAAACGCAGACCGTTGAAAGTAATACCGCGTGGTACCCACCCCATGGGTCCCAAATCTCCAGGTTCAAGGGCATCTTCCTACATCGAAAACGTGTATGGGAAACGCAGAAAATGGTACACCATGTGATCGGGAAAGGTTTCTAAAACGCACCTCATTTCTCCTCTCCTTGTGCTCGGGTTCGCCATTCCAGCCGCTTTACTAACAATCTCCCTAGTTGGAGAATCAGCAACTGGAACCTCCTGTTTGTTTCGTACAGGTTGCAATTTGTCCTGAGGATGAACGGGAAGAGGGGGAACCAACGAGAGACTAGCTCTAGGTGTTGGGACAGGCACAGGTCACTCTATTTCCCCATCAGGAAGAAGAATGAAGCACAGGCTCAGCCTGCCCCCCGGAACCAGAATAGGGCCTGAAGCAATCCTGCGCTTTTGCGGCCAGCTCCCAAAAAAGCGAGTTGACAAATGGAGCTCAGGGACACTGCAATTCACAAACCTGCAGAGTTATAAATGATAACTCTCATCCACAAATATATTGAGGGAAGGCAACGAAGAGGATTTGAAAGCAAGGCAGAATTGCAGGAAACGGATTTCAGGAGGTAGATTCGACTCGCCTTTAAAGCACATGAAAAGCGGCAAAACGTTGACAATGATGCCCTTGGCCAAAAAGGGCGTATGCGTTTTTTCCTGAATATATTCAGGAAAAAACGCATACGCCCTTTTTGGCCAACCAAGCAAGCAGGAAGTGCAAATCAGCACTACAAAGAAGTCTCGCTTCCCATCGGTCAAAAGGGCCATGCTGCAAAAAGAGTAAACACCAGAAATGCAGGACAGGCCATGGAGACATGGGAGCCTTGCTAGGCTGAGGGGTGGGATGTCAATTGCCAACAGCCACTCTGGAGAAGTGTACGGTGTGTCCTGAAACATGTAATAAACACAGCTTACAGAGCATAGGGCACTTCCACTCATGGGCGTATAAATTGGGAAAACTAAAAATCAACAAGACACAGGCACCCCAAAGTTTCGGGCTGCTCTGTGTACAAGAACCTCCACTTAGCTACACCTTAAACATCCCAGGAAAGAGAAAAATGGATAAAGAAGTTGTGGTACTTAGGCACAATGGAATATCACTCAGCCATGAAATCAATGTCATAAGGCTAGTAGCAGCATGATGAGTGGATTTAGGGACGAGGATTCTAAGTGAAATAAGTCACACAGAAAAAGACAGTTATCCTAAGATATCACTTATAGAGGGCATGTCAAAATCGCTACACTTGAACTGAATTACAAAACAGAACAGAGTCACACATTTAGAAGACACACTATGGCTGCTTAACGGGAAAGGTGAGGTGGGCTGATGCATAAAACAAGGGTTTGAAATTAGCTCACATACCGTTCCATAAGCCAAATATGTAACAGACAAGACCTCCTCCCTGCTCAGTGAACTGGACTCAACACCCCCTATTCACCGCACAAGAATATATCTGACTAGCAAGAATCTTAAAACCTATGTATTGATATCTCTCTGGAGTTGAATCAAGAGGGTGTAAAGCGGCATAAACACAGCAGGGAAAAGCAGCTCAACCCCATTATCAAAATAAATTACTTAAAATGAACGCCATAAAACAAAGACAGTGAAAGAGAGAGAAATTCTTACAAAATCTGTTTGGGGGCTCTGATGCAACCTGCATTGACCATATCTAGACCCACAGCTGGATGAGACAAAAGGCTGGACAATCTTGGGGCTGAGAGGATTGGTGAGGTTGGGTGAGCAAACGCACACCGTTTAAAGTAATACCGCGTGGTACCCACCCCATGGGTCCCAAATCTCCAGGTTCAAGGGCATCTTCCTACATCGAAAACATGCCTGGGAAACCCAGAAGATGGTACAGCGTGTGATCGGGAAAGGTTTCTAAAACGCACCTCATTTCTCCTCTCCTTGTGCTCGGGTTCGCCATTCCAGCCGCTTTACTAACAATCTCCCTACTTGGAGAATCAGCACCTTGAACCTCCTGTTTGTTTCGTACACGTTGCAATATGTCCTGAGGATGAATGGGAAGACGGAGAACCAATGAGAGACTAGCTCTAGGTGTTGGGACAGGCACAGGTCACTCTATTTCCCCATCAGGAAGAAGAATGAAGCACAGGCTCAGCCTGCCCCCCGGAACCAGAATAGGGCCTGAAGCAATCCTGCGCTTTTGCGGCCAGCTCCCAAAAAAGCGAATTGACAAATGGAGCTCAGGGCCACTGCAATTCACAAAGCTGCAGAATTATAAATGATAACTCTCGTCCACAAATATATTGAGGGAAGGCAACGAACAGGATTTGAAAGCAAGGCAGAATTGCAGGAAACAGATTTCAGGAGGTAGATTCGACTCGCCTTTAAAGCACATGAAAAGCGGTAAAACGTTGACAATGATGCCCTTGGCCAAAAAGGGCGTATGCGTTTTTTCCTGAATATATTCAGGAAAAAACGCATACGCCCTTTTTGGCCAACCAAGCAAGCCGGAAGTGCAAATCAGCACTACAAAGAAGTCTCGCTTGCCATCGGTCAAAAGGGCCACGCTGCAAAAAGAGTAAACACCAGAAATGCAGGACAGGCCATGGAGACATGGGGGCCTTGCTAGGCTGAGGGGTGGGATGTCAATTGCCAACAGCCACTCTGGAGAAGTGTACGGTGTGTCCTGAAACATGTAATAAACACAGCTTACAGAGCATAGGGCACTTCCACTCATGGGCGTATAAATTGGGAAAACTAAAAATCAACAAGACACAGGCACCCCAAAGTTTCGGGCTGCTCTGTGTACAAGAACCTCCACTTAGCTACACCTTAAGTATCCCAGGAAAGAGAAAAATGGATAAAGAAGTTGTGGTACTTAGGCACAATGGAATATCACTCAGCCATGAAATCAATGTCATAAGGCTAGTAGCAGCATGATGAGTGGATTTAGGGAAGAGGATTCTAAGTGAAATAAGTCACACAGAAAAAGACTCTTATCCTAAGATATCACTTATAGAGGGCATGTCAAAATCGCTACACTTGAACTGAATTACAAAACAGAACAGAGTCACACATTTAGAGGACACACTATGGCTGCTTAACGGAAAAGGTGAGGTGGGCTGATGCATAAAACAAGGGTTTGAAATTAGCTCACATACCGTTCCATAAGCCAAATATGTAACAGACAAGACCTCCTCCCTGCTCAGTGAACTGGACTCAACACCCCCTATTCACCGCACAAGAATATATCTGACTAGCAAGAATCTTAAAACCTATGTATTGATATCTCTCTGGAGTTGAATCAAGAGGGTGTAAAGCGGCATAAACACAGCAGGGAAAAGCAGCTCAACCCCATTATCAAAATAAATTACTTAAAAAAATCCTCATAAAACAAAGACAGTGAAAGAGAGAGAAATTCTTACAAAATCCGTTCGGAGGCTCTGATGCAACCTGGATTGACCATATCTAGACCCACAGCTGGATGAGACAAAAGGCTGGACAATCTTGGGGCTGAGAGGATTGGTGAGGTTGGGTGAGCAAACGCAGACCGTTGAAAGTAATACCGCGTGGTACCCACCCCATGGGTCCCAAATCTCCAGGTTCAAGGGCATCTTCCTACATCGAAAACGTGTATGGGAAACGCAGAAAATGGTACACCATGTGATCGGGAAAGGTTTCTAAAACGCACCTCATTTCTCCTCTCCTTGTGCTCGGGTTCGCCATTCCAGCCGCTTTACTAACAATCTCCCTAGTTGGAGAATCAGCAACTGGAACCTCCTGTTTGTTTCGTACAGGTTGCAATTTGTCCTGAGGATGAACGGGAAGAGGGGGAACCAACGAGAGACTAGCTCTAGGTGTTGGGACAGGCACAGGTCACTCTATTTCCCCATCAGGAAGAAGAATGAAGCACAGGCTCAGCCTGCCCCCCGGAACCAGAATAGGGCCTGAAGCAATCCTGCGCTTTTGCGGCCAGCTCCCAAAAAAGCGAGTTGACAAATGGAGCTCAGGGACACTGCAATTCACAAACCTGCAGAGTTATAAATGATAACTCTCATCCACAAATATATTGAGGGAAGGCAACGAAGAGGATTTGAAAGCAAGGCAGAATTGCAGGAAACGGATTTCAGGAGGTAGATTCGACTCGCCTTTAAAGCACATGAAAAGCGGCAAAACGTTGACAATGATGCCCTTGGCCAAAAAGGGCGTATGCGTTTTTTCCTGAATATATTCAGGAAAAAACGCATACGCCCTTTTTGGCCAACCAAGCAAGCAGGAAGTGCAAATCAGCACTACAAAGAAGTCTCGCTTCCCATCGGTCAAAAGGGCCATGCTGCAAAAAGAGTAAACACCAGAAATGCAGGACAGGCCATGGAGACATGGGAGCCTTGCTAGGCTGAGGGGTGGGATGTCAATTGCCAACAGCCACTCTGGAGAAGTGTACGGTGTGTCCTGAAACATGTAATAAACACAGCTTACAGAGCATAGGGCACTTCCACTCATGGGCGTATAAATTGGGAAAACTAAAAATCAACAAGACACAGGCACCCCAAAGTTTCGGGCTGCTCTGTGTACAAGAACCTCCACTTAGCTACACCTTAAACATCCCAGGAAAGAGAAAAATGGATAAAGAAGTTGTGGTACTTAGGCACAATGGAATATCACTCAGCCATGAAATCAATGTCATAAGGCTAGTAGCAGCATGATGAGTGGATTTAGGGACGAGGATTCTAAGTGAAATAAGTCACACAGAAAAAGACAGTTATCCTAAGATATCACTTATAGAGGGCATGTCAAAATCGCTACACTTGAACTGAATTACAAAACAGAACAGAGTCACACATTTAGAAGACACACTATGGCTGCTTAACGGGAAAGGTGAGGTGGGCTGATGCATAAAACAAGGGTTTGAAATTAGCTCACATACCGTTCCATAAGCCAAATATGTAACAGACAAGACCTCCTCCCTGCTCAGTGAACTGGACTCAACACCCCCTATTCACCGCACAAGAATATATCTGACTAGCAAGAATCTTAAAACCTATGTATTGATATCTCTCTGGAGTTGAATCAAGAGGGTGTAAAGCGGCATAAACACAGCAGGGAAAAGCAGCTCAACCCCATTATCAAAATAAATTACTTAAAATGAACGCCATAAAACAAAGACAGTGAAAGAGAGAGAAATTCTTACAAAATCTGTTTGGGGGCTCTGATGCAACCTGCATTGACCATATCTAGACCCACAGCTGGATGAGACAAAAGGCTGGACAATCTTGGGGCTGAGAGGATTGGTGAGGTTGGGTGAGCAAACGCACACCGTTTAAAGTAATACCGCGTGGTACCCACCCCATGGGTCCCAAATCTCCAGGTTCAAGGGCATCTTCCTACATCGAAAACATGCCTGGGAAACCCAGAAGATGGTACAGCGTGTGATCGGGAAAGGTTTCTAAAACGCACCTCATTTCTCCTCTCCTTGTGCTCGGGTTCGCCATTCCAGCCGCTTTACTAACAATCTCCCTACTTGGAGAATCAGCACCTTGAACCTCCTGTTTGTTTCGTACACGTTGCAATTTGTCCTGAGGATGAATGGGAAGACGGAGAACCAATGAGAGACTAGCTCTAGGTGTTGGGACAGGCACAGGTCACTCTATTTCCCCATCAGGAAGAAGAATGAAGCACAGGCTCAGCCTGCCCCCCGGAACCAGAATAGGGCCTGAAGCAATCCTGCGCTTTTGCGGCCAGCTCCCAAAAAAGCGAATTGACAAATGGAGCTCAGGGCCACTGCAATTCACAAAGCTGCAGAATTATAAATGATAACTCTCGTCCACAAATATATTGAGGGAAGGCAACGAACAGGATTTGAAAGCAAGGCAGAATTGCAGGAAACGGATTTCAGGAGGTAGATTCGACTCGCCTTTAAAGCACATGAAAAGCGGTAAAACGTTGACAATGATGCCCTTGGCCAAAAAGGGCGTATGCGTTTTTTCCTGAATATATTCAGGAAAAAACGCATACGCCCTTTTTGGCCAACCAAGCAAGCCGGAAGTGCAAATCAGCACTACAAAGAAGTCTCGCTTGCCATCGGTCAAAAGGGCCACGCTGCAAAAAGAGTAAACACCAGAAATGCAGGACAGGCCATGGAGACATGGGGGCCTTGCTAGGCTGAGGGGTGGGATGTCAATTGCCAACAGCCACTCTGGAGAAGTGTACGGTGTGTCCTGAAACATGTAATAAACACAGCTTACAGAGCATAGGGCACTTCCACTCATGGGCGTATAAATTGGGAAAACTAAAAATCAACAAGACACAGGCACCCCAAAGTTTCGGGCTGCTCTGTGTACAAGAACCTCCACTTAGCTACACCTTAAGTATCCCAGGAAAGAGAAAAATGGATAAAGAAGTTGTGGTACTTAGGCACAATGGAATATCACTCAGCCATGAAATCAATGTCATAAGGCTAGTAGCAGCATGATGAGTGGATTTAGGGAAGAGGATTCTAAGTGAAATAAGTCACACAGAAAAAGACTCTTATCCTAAGATATCACTTATAGAGGGCATGTCAAAATCGCTACACTTGAACTGAATTACAAAACAGAACAGAGTCACACATTTAGAGGACACACTATGGCTGCTTAACGGAAAAGGTGAGGTGGGCTGATGCATAAAACAAGGGTTTGAAATTAGCTCACATACCGTTCCATAAGCCAAATATGTAACAGACAAGACCTCCTCCCTGCTCAGTGAACTGGACTCAACACCCCCTATTCACCGCACAAGAATATATCTGACTAGCAAGAATCTTAAAACCTATGTATTGATATCTCTCTGGAGTTGAATCAAGAGGGTGTAAAGCGGCATAAACACAGCAGGGAAAAGCAGCTCAACCCCATTATCAAAATAAATTACTTAAAAAAATCCTCATAAAACAAAGACAGTGAAAGAGAGAGAAATTCTTACAAAATCCGTTCGGAGGCTCTGATGCAACCTGGATTGACCATATCTAGACCCACAGCTGGATGAGACAAAAGGCTGGACAATCTTGGGGCTGAGAGGATTGGTGAGGTTGGGTGAGCAAACGCAGACCGTTGAAAGTAATACCGCGTGGTACCCACCCCATGGGTCCCAAATCTCCAGGTTCAAGGGCATCTTCCTACATCGAAAACGTGTATGGGAAACGCAGAAAATGGTACACCATGTGATCGGGAAAGGTTTCTAAAACGCACCTCATTTCTCCTCTCCTTGTGCTCGGGTTCGCCATTCCAGCCGCTTTACTAACAATCTCCCTAGTTGGAGAATCAGCAACTGGAACCTCCTGTTTGTTTCGTACAGGTTGCAATTTGTCCTGAGGATGAACGGGAAGAGGGGGAACCAACGAGAGACTAGCTCTAGGTGTTGGGACAGGCACAGGTCACTCTATTTCCCCATCAGGAAGAAGAATGAAGCACAGGCTCAGCCTGCCCCCCGGAACCAGAATAGGGCCTGAAGCAATCCTGCGCTTTTGCGGCCAGCTCCCAAAAAAGCGAGTTGACAAATGGAGCTCAGGGACACTGCAATTCACAAACCTGCAGAGTTATAAATGATAACTCTCATCCACAAATATATTGAGGGAAGGCAACGAAGAGGATTTGAAAGCAAGGCAGAATTGCAGGAAACGGATTTCAGGAGGTAGATTCGACTCGCCTTTAAAGCACATGAAAAGCGGCAAAACGTTGACAATGATGCCCTTGGCCAAAAAGGGCGTATGCGTTTTTTCCTGAATATATTCAGGAAAAAACGCATACGCCCTTTTTGGCCAACCAAGCAAGCAGGAAGTGCAAATCAGCACTACAAAGAAGTCTCGCTTCCCATCGGTCAAAAGGGCCATGCTGCAAAAAGAGTAAACACCAGAAATGCAGGACAGGCCATGGAGACATGGGAGCCTTGCTAGGCTGAGGGGTGGGATGTCAATTGCCAACAGCCACTCTGGAGAAGTGTACGGTGTGTCCTGAAACATGTAATAAACACAGCTTACAGAGCATAGGGCACTTCCACTCATGGGCGTATAAATTGGGAAAACTAAAAATCAACAAGACACAGGCACCCCAAAGTTTCGGGCTGCTCTGTGTACAAGAACCTCCACTTAGCTACACCTTAAACATCCCAGGAAAGAGAAAAATGGATAAAGAAGTTGTGGTACTTAGGCACAATGGAATATCACTCAGCCATGAAATCAATGTCATAAGGCTAGTAGCAGCATGATGAGTGGATTTAGGGACGAGGATTCTAAGTGAAATAAGTCACACAGAAAAAGACAGTTATCCTAAGATATCACTTATAGAGGGCATGTCAAAATCGCTACACTTGAACTGAATTACAAAACAGAACAGAGTCACACATTTAGAAGACACACTATGGCTGCTTAACGGGAAAGGTGAGGTGGGCTGATGCATAAAACAAGGGTTTGAAATTAGCTCACATACCGTTCCATAAGCCAAATATGTAACAGACAAGACCTCCTCCCTGCTCAGTGAACTGGACTCAACACCCCCTATTCACCGCACAAGAATATATCTGACTAGCAAGAATCTTAAAACCTATGTATTGATATCTCTCTGGAGTTGAATCAAGAGGGTGTAAAGCGGCATAAACACAGCAGGGAAAAGCAGCTCAACCCCATTATCAAAATAAATTACTTAAAATGAACGCCATAAAACAAAGACAGTGAAAGAGAGAGAAATTCTTACAAAATCTGTTTGGGGGCTCTGATGCAACCTGCATTGACCATATCTAGACCCACAGCTGGATGAGACAAAAGGCTGGACAATCTTGGGGCTGAGAGGATTGGTGAGGTTGGGTGAGCAAACGCACACCGTTTAAAGTAATACCGCGTGGTACCCACCCCATGGGTCCCAAATCTCCAGGTTCAAGGGCATCTTCCTACATCGAAAACATGCCTGGGAAACCCAGAAGATGGTACAGCGTGTGATCGGGAAAGGTTTCTAAAACGCACCTCATTTCTCCTCTCCTTGTGCTCGGGTTCGCCATTCCAGCCGCTTTACTAACAATCTCCCTACTTGGAGAATCAGCACCTTGAACCTCCTGTTTGTTTCGTACACGTTGCAATTTGTCCTGAGGATGAATGGGAAGACGGAGAACCAATGAGAGACTAGCTCTAGGTGTTGGGACAGGCACAGGTCACTCTATTTCCCCATCAGGAAGAAGAATGAAGCACAGGCTCAGCCTGCCCCCCGGAACCAGAATAGGGCCTGAAGCAATCCTGCGCTTTTGCGGCCAGCTCCCAAAAAAGCGAATTGACAAATGGAGCTCAGGGCCACTGCAATTCACAAAGCTGCAGAATTATAAATGATAACTCTCGTCCACAAATATATTGAGGGAAGGCAACGAACAGGATTTGAAAGCAAGGCAGAATTGCAGGAAACGGATTTCAGGAGGTAGATTCGACTCGCCTTTAAAGCACATGAAAAGCGGTAAAACGTTGACAATGATGCCCTTGGCCAAAAAGGGCGTATGCGTTTTTTCCTGAATATATTCAGGAAAAAACGCATACGCCCTTTTTGGCCAACCAAGCAAGCCGGAAGTGCAAATCAGCACTACAAAGAAGTCTCGCTTGCCATCGGTCAAAAGGGCCACGCTGCAAAAAGAGTAAACACCAGAAATGCAGGACAGGCCATGGAGACATGGGGGCCTTGCTAGGCTGAGGGGTGGGATGTCAATTGCCAACAGCCACTCTGGAGAAGTGTACGGTGTGTCCTGAAACATGTAATAAACACAGCTTACAGAGCATAGGGCACTTCCACTCATGGGCGTATAAATTGGGAAAACTAAAAATCAACAAGACACAGGCACCCCAAAGTTTAGGGCTGCTCTGTGTACAAGAACCTCCACTTAGCTACACCTTAAGTATCCCAGGAAAGAGAAAAATGGATAAAGAAGTTGTGGTACTTAGGCACAATGGAATATCACTCAGCCATGAAATCAATGTCATAAGGCTAGTAGCAGCATGATGAGTGGATTTAGGGAAGAGGATTCTAAGTGAAATAAGTCACACAGAAAAAGACTCTTATCCTAAGATATCACTTATAGAGGGCATGTCAAAATCGCTACACTTGAACTGAATTACAAAACAGAACAGAGTCACACATTTAGAGGACACACTATGGCTGCTTAACGGAAAAGGTGAGGTGGGCTGATGCATAAAACAAGGGTTTGAAATTAGCTCACATACCGTTCCATAAGCCAAATATGTAACAGACAAGACCTCCTCCCTGCTCAGTGAACTGGACTCAACACCCCCTATTCACCGCACAAGAATATATCTGACTAGCAAGAATCTTAAAACCTATGTATTGATATCTCTCTGGAGTTGAATCAAGAGGGTGTAAAGCGGCATAAACACAGCAGGGAAAAGCAGCTCAACCCCATTATCAAAATAAATTACTTAAAAAAATCCTCATAAAACAAAGACAGTGAAAGAGAGAGAAATTCTTACAAAATCCGTTCGGAGGCTCTGATGCAACCTGGATTGACCATATCTAGACCCACAGCTGGATGAGACAAAAGGCTGGACAATCTTGGGGCTGAGAGGATTGGTGAGGTTGGGTGAGCAAACGCAGACCGTTGAAAGTAATACCGCGTGGTACCCACCCCATGGGTCCCAAATCTCCAGGTTCAAGGGCATCTTCCTACATCGAAAACGTGTATGGGAAACGCAGAAAATGGTACACCATGTGATCGGGAAAGGTTTCTAAAACGCACCTCATTTCTCCTCTCCTTGTGCTCGGGTTCGCCATTCCAGCCGCTTTACTAACAATCTCCCTAGTTGGAGAATCAGCAACTGGAACCTCCTGTTTGTTTCGTACAGGTTGCAATTTGTCCTGAGGATGAACGGGAAGAGGGGGAACCAACGAGAGACTAGCTCTAGGTGTTGGGACAGGCACAGGTCACTCTATTTCCCCATCAGGAAGAAGAATGAAGCACAGGCTCAGCCTGCCCCCCGGAACCAGAATAGGGCCTGAAGCAATCCTGCGCTTTTGCGGCCAGCTCCCAAAAAAGCGAGTTGACAAATGGAGCTCAGGGACACTGCAATTCACAAACCTGCAGAGTTATAAATGATAACTCTCATCCACAAATATATTGAGGGAAGGCAACGAAGAGGATTTGAAAGCAAGGCAGAATTGCAGGAAACGGATTTCAGGAGGTAGATTCGACTCGCCTTTAAAGCACATGAAAAGCGGCAAAACGTTGACAATGATGCCCTTGGCCAAAAAGGGCGTATGCGTTTTTTCCTGAATATATTCAGGAAAAAACGCATACGCCCTTTTTGGCCAACCAAGCAAGCAGGAAGTGCAAATCAGCACTACAAAGAAGTCTCGCTTCCCATCGGTCAAAAGGGCCATGCTGCAAAAAGAGTAAACACCAGAAATGCAGGACAGGCCATGGAGACATGGGAGCCTTGCTAGGCTGAGGGGTGGGATGTCAATTGCCAACAGCCACTCTGGAGAAGTGTACGGTGTGTCCTGAAACATGTAATAAACACAGCTTACAGAGCATAGGGCACTTCCACTCATGGGCGTATAAATTGGGAAAACTAAAAATCAACAAGACACAGGCACCCCAAAGTTTCGGGCTGCTCTGTGTACAAGAACCTCCACTTAGCTACACCTTAAACATCCCAGGAAAGAGAAAAATGGATAAAGAAGTTGTGGTACTTAGGCACAATGGAATATCACTCAGCCATGAAATCAATGTCATAAGGCTAGTAGCAGCATGATGAGTGGATTTAGGGACGAGGATTCTAAGTGAAATAAGTCACACAGAAAAAGACAGTTATCCTAAGATATCACTTATAGAGGGCATGTCAAAATCGCTACACTTGAACTGAATTACAAAACAGAACAGAGTCACACATTTAGAAGACACACTATGGCTGCTTAACGGGAAAGGTGAGGTGGGCTGATGCATAAAACAAGGGTTTGAAATTAGCTCACATACCGTTCCATAAGCCAAATATGTAACAGACAAGACCTCCTCCCTGCTCAGTGAACTGGACTCAACACCCCCTATTCACCGCACAAGAATATATCTGACTAGCAAGAATCTTAAAACCTATGTATTGATATCTCTCTGGAGTTGAATCAAGAGGGTGTAAAGCGGCATAAACACAGCAGGGAAAAGCAGCTCAACCCCATTATCAAAATAAATTACTTAAAATGAACGCCATAAAACAAAGACAGTGAAAGAGAGAGAAATTCTTACAAAATCTGTTTGGGGGCTCTGATGCAACCTGCATTGACCATATCTAGACCCACAGCTGGATGAGACAAAAGGCTGGACAATCTTGGGGCTGAGAGGATTGGTGAGGTTGGGTGAGCAAACGCACACCGTTTAAAGTAATACCGCGTGGTACCCACCCCATGGGTCCCAAATCTCCAGGTTCAAGGGCATCTTCCTACATCGAAAACATGCCTGGGAAACCCAGAAGATGGTACAGCGTGTGATCGGGAAAGGTTTCTAAAACGCACCTCATTTCTCCTCTCCTTGTGCTCGGGTTCGCCATTCCAGCCGCTTTACTAACAATCTCCCTACTTGGAGAATCAGCACCTTGAACCTCCTGTTTGTTTCGTACACGTTGCAATTTGTCCTGAGGATGAATGGGAAGACGGAGAACCAATGAGAGACTAGCTCTAGGTGTTGGGACAGGCACAGGTCACTCTATTTCCCCATCAGGAAGAAGAATGAAGCACAGGCTCAGCCTGCCCCCCGGAACCAGAATAGGGCCTGAAGCAATCCTGCGCTTTTGCGGCCAGCTCCCAAAAAAGCGAATTGACAAATGGAGCTCAGGGCCACTGCAATTCACAAAGCTGCAGAATTATAAATGATAACTCTCGTCCACAAATATATTGAGGGAAGGCAACGAACAGGATTTGAAAGCAAGGCAGAATTGCAGGAAACGGATTTCAGGAGGTAGATTCGACTCGCCTTTAAAGCACATGAAAAGCGGTAAAACGTTGACAATGATGCCCTTGGCCAAAAAGGGCGTATGCGTTTTTTCCTGAATATATTCAGGAAAAAACGCAAACGCCCTTTTTGGCCAACCAAGCAAGCCGGAAGTGCAAATCAGCACTACAAAGAAGTCTCGCTTGCCATCGGTCAAAAGGGCCACGCTGCAAAAAGAGTAAACACCAGAAATGCAGGACAGGCCATGGAGACATGGGGGCCTTGCTAGGCTGAGGGGTGGGATGTCAATTGCCAACAGCCACTCTGGAGAAGTGTACGGTGTGTCCTGAAACATGTAATAAACACAGCTTACAGAGCATAGGGCACTTCCACTCATGGGCGTATAAATTGGGAAAACTAAAAATCAACAAGACACAGGCACCCCAAAGTTTAGGGCTGCTCTGTGTACAAGAACCTCCACTTAGCTACACCTTAAGTATCCCAGGAAAGAGAAAAATGGATAAAGAAGTTGTGGTACTTAGGCACAATGGAATATCACTCAGCCATGAAATCAATGTCATAAGGCTAGTAGCAGCATGATGAGTGGATTTAGGGAAGAGGATTCTAAGTGAAATAAGTCACACAGAAAAAGACTCTTATCCTAAGATATCACTTATAGAGGGCATGTCAAAATCGCTACACTTGAACTGAATTACAAAACAGAACAGAGTCACACATTTAGAGGACACACTATGGCTGCTTAACGGAAAAGGTGAGGTGGGCTGATGCATAAAACAAGGGTTTGAAATTAGCTCACATACCGTTCCATAAGCCAAATATGTAACAGACAAGACCTCCTCCCTGCTCAGTGAACTGGACTCAACACCCCCTATTCACCGCACAAGAATATATCTGACTAGCAAGAATCTTAAAACCTATGTATTGATATCTCTCTGGAGTTGAATCAAGAGGGTGTAAAGCGGCATAAACACAGCAGGGAAAAGCAGCTCAACCCCATTATCAAAATAAATTACTTAAAAAAATCCTCATAAAACAAAGACAGTGAAAGAGAGAGAAATTCTTACAAAATCCGTTCGGAGGCTCTGATGCAACCTGGATTGACCATATCTAGACCCACAGCTGGATGAGACAAAAGGCTGGACAATCTTGGGGCTGAGAGGATTGGTGAGGTTGGGTGAGCAAACGCAGACCGTTGAAAGTAATACCGCGTGGTACCCACCCCATGGGTCCCAAATCTCCAGGTTCAAGGGCATCTTCCTACATCGAAAACGTGTATGGGAAACGCAGAAAATGGTACACCATGTGATCGGGAAAGGTTTCTAAAACGCACCTCATTTCTCCTCTCCTTGTGCTCGGGTTCGCCATTCCAGCCGCTTTACTAACAATCTCCCTAGTTGGAGAATCAGCAACTGGAACCTCCTGTTTGTTTCGTACAGGTTGCAATTTGTCCTGAGGATGAACGGGAAGAGGGGGAACCAACGAGAGACTAGCTCTAGGTGTTGGGACAGGCACAGGTCACTCTATTTCCCCATCAGGAAGAAGAATGAAGCACAGGCTCAGCCTGCCCCCCGGAACCAGAATAGGGCCTGAAGCAATCCTGCGCTTTTGCGGCCAGCTCCCAAAAAAGCGAGTTGACAAATGGAGCTCAGGGACACTGCAATTCACAAACCTGCAGAGTTATAAATGATAACTCTCATCCACAAATATATTGAGGGAAGGCAACGAAGAGGATTTGAAAGCAAGGCAGAATTGCAGGAAACGGATTTCAGGAGGTAGATTCGACTCGCCTTTAAAGCACATGAAAAGCGGCAAAACGTTGACAATGATGCCCTTGGCCAAAAAGGGCGTATGCGTTTTTTCCTGAATATATTCAGGAAAAAACGCATACGCCCTTTTTGGCCAACCAAGCAAGCAGGAAGTGCAAATCAGCACTACAAAGAAGTCTCGCTTCCCATCGGTCAAAAGGGCCATGCTGCAAAAAGAGTAAACACCAGAAATGCAGGACAGGCCATGGAGACATGGGAGCCTTGCTAGGCTGAGGGGTGGGATGTCAATTACCAACAGCCACTCTGGAGAAGTGTACGGTGTGTCCTGAAACATGTAATAAACACAGCTTACAGAGCATAGGGCACTTCCACTCATGGGCGTATAAATTGGGAAAACTAAAAATCAACAAGACACAGGCACCCCAAAGTTTCGGGCTGCTCTGTGTACAAGAACCTCCACTTAGCTACACCTTAAACATCCCAGGAAAGAGAAAAATGGATAAAGAAGTTGTGGTACTTAGGCACAATGGAATATCACTCAGCCATGAAATCAATGTCATAAGGCTAGTAGCAGCATGATGAGTGGATTTAGGGACGAGGATTCTAAGTGAAATAAGTCACACAGAAAAAGACTCTTATCCTAAGATATCACTTATAGAGGGCATGTCAAAATCGCTACACTTGAACTGAATTACAAAACAGAACAGACTCACATTTAGAAGACACACTATGGCGGCTTAACGGGAAAGGTGAGGTGGGCTGATGCATAAAACAAGGGTTTGAAATTAGCTCACATACCGTTCCATAAGCCAAATATGTAACAGACAAGACCTCCTCCCTGCTCAGTGAACTGGACTCAACACCCCCTATTCACCGCACAAGAATATATCTGACTAGCAAGAATCTTAAAACCTATGTATTGATATCTCTCTGGAGTTGAATCAAGAGGGTGTAAAGCGGCATAAACACAGCAGGGAAAAGCAGCTCAACCCCATTATCAAAATAAATTACTTAAAATGAACGCCATAAAACAAAGACAGTGAAAGAGAGAGAAATTCTTACAAAATCCGTTCGGAGGCTCTGATGCAACCTGGATTGACCATATCTAGACCCACAGCTGGATGAGACAAAAGGCTGGACAATCTTGGGGCTGAGAGGATTGGTGAGGTTGGGTGAGCAAACGCAGACCGTTTAAAGTAATACCGCGTGGTACCCACCCCATGGGTCCCAAATCTCCACGTTCAAGGGCATCTTCCTACATCGAAAACATGCCTGGGAAACCCAGAAGATGGTACAGCGTGTGATCGGGAAAGGTTTCTAAAACGCACCTCATTTCTCCTCTCCTTGTGCTCGGGTTCGCCATTCCAGCCGCTTTACTAACAATCTCCCTACTTGGAGAATCAGCACCTGGAACCTCCTGTTTGTTTCGTACAGGTTGCAATTTGTCCTGAGGATGAACGGGAAGACGGGGAACCAATGAGAGACTAGCTCTAGGTGTTGGGACAGGCACAGGTCACTCTATTTCCCCATCAGGAAGAAGAATGAAGCACAGGCTCAGCCTGCCCCCCGGAACCAGAATAGGGCCTGAAGCAATCCTGCGCTTTTGCGGCCAGCTCCCAAAAAAGCGAGTTGACAAATGGAGCTCAGGGCCACTGCAATTCACAAACCTGCAGAGTTATAAATGATAACTCTCATCCACAAATATATTGAGGGAAGGCAACGAAGAGGATTTGAAAGCAAGGCAGAATTGCAGGAAACAGATTTCAGGAGGTAGATTCGACTCACCTTTAAAGCACATGAAAAGCAGCAAAACGTTGACAATGATGCCCTTGGCCAAAAAGGGCGTATGCGTTTTTTCCTGAATATATTCAGGAAAAAACGCATACGCCCTTTTTGGCCAACCAAGCAAGCCGGAAGTGCAAATCAGCACTACAAAGAAGTCTCGCTTGCCATCGGTCAAAAGGGCCATGCTGCCAAAAGTGTAAAAACCAGAAATTCAGGACAGGCCATGGAGACATGGGAGACTTGCTACGCTGATGGGCAGGATGCCAATTGCCAACAGCCACTCTGGAGAAGTGTACGGTGTGTCCTGAAACATGTAATAAACACAGCTTACAGAGCATAGGGCACTTCCACTCATGGGCGTATAAATTGGGAAAACTAAAAATCAACAAGACACAGGCACCCCAAAGTTTCGGGCTGCTCTGTGTACAAGAACCTCCACTTAGGTACACCTTAAACATGCCAGGAAAGAGAAAAATGGATAAAGAAGTTGTGGTACTTAGGCACAATGGAATATCACTCAGCCATGAAATCAATGTCATAAGGCTAGTAGCAGCATGATGAGTGGATTTAGGGACGAGGATTCTAAGTGAAATAAGTCACACAGAAAAAGACAGTTATCCTAAGATATCACTTATAGAGGGCATGTCAAAATCGCTACACTTGAACTGAATTACAAAACAGAACAGAGTCACACATTTAGAAGACACACTATGGCTGCTTAACGGGAAAGGTGAGGTGGGGTGATGCATAAAACAAGGGTTTGAAATTAGCTCACATACCGTTCCATAAGCCAAATATGTAACAGACGAGACCTCCTCCCTGCTCAGTGAACTGGACTCAACACCCCCTATTCACCGCACAAGAATATATCTGACTAGCAAGAATCTTAAAACCTATGTATTGATATCTCTCTGGAGTTGAATCAAGAGGGTGTAAAGCGGCATAAACACAGCAGGGAAAAGCAGCTCAACCCCATTATCAAAATAAATTACTTAAAATGAACGCCATAAAACAAAGACAGTGAAAGAGAGAGAAATTCTTACAAAATCTGTTCGGAGGCTCTGATGCAACCTGGATTGACCATATCTAGACCCACAGCTGGATGAGACATAAGGCTGGACACTCTTGGGGCTGAGAGGATTGGTGAGGTTGGGTGAGCAAACGCAGACCGTTTAAAGTAATACCGCGTGGTACCCACCCCATGGGTCCCAAATCTCCAGGTTCAAGGGCATCTTCTTACATCGAAAACATGCCTGGGAAACCCAGAAGATGGTACAGCGTGTGATCGGGGAAGGTTTCTAAAACGCACCTCATTTCTCCTCTCCTTGTGCTCGGGTTCGCCATTCCAGCCGCTTTACTAACAATCTCCCTACTTGGAGAATCAGCACCTTGAAGCTCCTGTTTCTTTCGTACAGGTTGCAATTTGTCCTGAGGATGAACGGGAAGAGGGGGAACCAACGAGAGACTAGCTCTAGGTGTTGGGACAGGCACAGGTCACTCTATTTCCCCATCAGGAAGAAGAATGAAGCACAGGCTCAGCCTGCCCCCCGGAGCCACAATAGGGCCTGAAGCAATCCTGCGCTTTTGCGGCCAGCTCCCAAAAAAGCGAGTTGACAAATGGAGCTCAGGGCCACTGCAATTCACAAACCTGCAGAGTTATAAATGATAACTCTCGTCCACAAATATATTGAGGGAAGGCAACGAAGAGGATTTGAAAGCAAGGCAGAATTGCAGGAAACAGATTTCAGGAGGTAGATTCGACTCGCCTTTAAAGCACATGAAAAGCAGCAAAACGTTGACAATGATGCCCTTGGCCAAAAAGGGCGTATGCGTTTTTTCCGGAATATATTCAGGAAAAAACGCATACGCCCTTTTTGGCCAACCAAGCAAGCCGGAAGTGCAAATCAGCACTACAAAAAGTCTCGCTTGCCTTCGGTCAAAACGGCCATGCTGCCAAAAGTGTAAAAACCAGAAATTCAGGACAGGCCATGGAGACATGGGAGCCTTGCTACGCTGATGGGCAGGATGCCAATTGCCAACAGCCACTCTGGAGAACTGTACGGTGTGTCCTGAAACATGTAATAAACACAGCTTACAGAGCATAGGGCACTTCCACTCATGGGCGTATAAATTGGGAAAACTAAAAATCAACAAGACACAGGCACCCCAAAGTTTCGGGCTGCTCTGTGTACAAGAACCTGCACTTAGGTACACCTTAAACATGCCAGGAAAGAGAAAAATGGATAAAGAAGTTGTGGTACTTAGGCACAATGGAATATCACTCAGCCATGAAATCAATGTCATAAGGCTAGTAGCAGCATGATGAGTGGATTTAGGGACGAGGATTCTAAGTGAAATAAGTCACACAGAAAAAGACACTTATCCTAAGATATCACTTATAGAGGGCATGTCAAAATCGCTACACTTGAAGTGAATTACAAAACAGAACAGAGTCACATATTTAGAAGACACACTATGGCTGCTTAACGGGAAAGGTGAGGTGGGGTGATGCATAAAACAAGGGTTTGAAATTAGCTCACATACCGTTCCATAAGCCAAATATGTAACAGACAAGACCTCCTCCCTGCTCAGTGAACTGGACTCAACACCCCCTATTCACCGCACAAGAATATATCTGACTAGCAAGAATCTTAAAACCTATGTATTGATATCTCTCTGGAGTTGAATCAAGAGGGTGTAAAGGGGCATAAGCACAGCAGGGAAAAGCAGCTAAACCCCATTATCAAAATAAATTACTTTTAAAAAACCTCATAAAACAAAGACAGTGAAAGAGAGAGAAATTCTTACAAAATCTGTTTGGGGGCTCTGATGCAACCTGCATTGAACATATCTAGACCCACAGCTGGATGAGACATAAGGCTGGACACTCTTGGGGCTGAGAGGATTGGTGAGGTTGGGTGAGCAAACGCAGACCGTTTAAAGTAATACCGCGTGGTACCCACCCCATGGGTCCCAAATCTCCAGGTTCAAGGGCATCTTCCTACATCGAAAACATGCCTGGGAAACCCAGAAGATGGTACAGCGTGTGATCGGGAAAGGTTTCTAAAACGCACCTCATTTCTCCTCTCCTTGTGCTCGGGTTCGCCATTCCAGCCGCTTTACTAACAATCTCCCTACTTGGAGAATCAGCACCTGGAACCTCCTGTTTGTTTCGTACAGGTTGCAATTTGTCCTGAGGATGAACGGGAAGAGGGGGAACCAACGAGAGACTAGCTCTAGGTGTTGGGACAGGCACAGGTCACTCTATTTCCCCATCAGGAAGAAGAATGAAGCACAGGCTCAGCCTGCCCCCCGGAGCCAGAATAGGGCCTGAAGCAATCCTGCCCTTTTGCGGCCAGCTCCCAAAAAAGCGAGTTGACAAATGGAGCTCAGGGCCACTGCAATTCACAAACCTGCAGAGTTATAAATGATAACTCTCGTCCACAAATATATTGAGGGAAGGCAACGAAGAGGATTTGAAAGCAAGGCAGAATTGCAGGAAACAGATTTCAGGAGGTAGATTCGACTCGCCTTTAAAGCACATGAAAAGCGGCAAAACGTTGACAATGATGCCCTTGGCCAAAAAGGGCGTATGCGTTTTTTCCTGAATATATTCAGGAAAAAACGCATACGCCCTTTTTGGCCAACCAAGCAAGCAGGAAGTGCAAATCAGCACTACAAAGAAGTCTCGCTTCCCATCGGTCAAAAGGGCCATGCTGCAAAAAGAGTAAACACCAGAAATGCAGGACAGGCCATGGAGACATGGGAGCCTTGCTAGGCTGAGGGGTGGGATGTCAATTGCCAACAGCCACTCTGGAGAAGTGTACGGTGTGTCCTGAAACATGTAATAAACACAGCTTACAGAGCATAGGGCACTTCCACTCATGGGCGTATAAATTGGGAAAACTAAAAATCAACAAGACACAGGCACCCCAAAGTTTCGGGCTGCTCTGTGTACAAGAACCTCCACTTAGCTACACCTTAAACATCCCAGGAAAGAGAAAAATGGATAAAGAAGTTGTGGTACTTAGGCACAATGCAATATCACTCAGCCATGAAATCAATGTCATAAGGCTAGTAGCAGCATGATGAGTGGATTTAGGGACGAGGATTCTAAGTGAAATAAGTCACACAGAAAAAGACTCTTATCCTAAGATATCACTTATAGAGGGCATGTCAAAATCGCTACACTTGAACTGAATTACAAAACAGAACAGAGTCACACATTTAGAAGACACACTATGGCTGCTTAACGGGAAAGGTGAGGTGGGCTGATGCATAAAACAAGGGTTTGAAATTAGCTCACATACCGTTCCATAAGCCAAATATGTAACAGACAAGACCTCCTCCCTGCTCAGTGAACTGGACTCAACACCCCCTATTCACCGCACAAGAATATATCTGACTAGCAAGAATCTTAAAACCTATGTATTGATATCTCTCTGGAGTTGAATCAAGAGGGTGTAAAGCGGCATAAACACAGCAGGGAAAAGCAGCTCAACCCCATTATCAAAATAAATTACTTAAAATGAACGCCATAAAACAAAGACAGTGAAAGAGAGAGAAATTCTTACAAAATCCGTTCGGAGGCTCTGATGCAACCTGGATTGACCATATCTAGACCCACAGCTGGATGAGACAAAAGGCTGGACAATCTTGGGGCTGAGAGGATTGGTGAGGTTGGGTGAGCAAACGCAGACCGTTTAAAGTAATACCGCGTGGTACCCACCCCATGGGTCCCAAATCTCCACGTTCAAGGGCATCTTCCTACATCGAAAACATGCCTGGGAAACCCAGAAGATGGTACAGCGTGTGATCGGGAAAGGTTTCTAAAACGCACCTCATTTCTCCTCTCCTTGTGCTCGGGTTCGCCATTCCAGCCGCTTTACTAACAATCTCCCTACTTGGAGAATCAGCACCTGGAACCTCCTGTTTGTTTCGTACAGGTTGCAATTTGTCCTGAGGATGAACGGGAAGACGGGGAACCAATGAGAGACTAGCTCTAGGTGTTGGGACAGGCACAGGTCACTCTATTTCCCCATCAGGAAGAAGAATGAAGCACAGGCTCAGCCTGCCCCCCGGAACCAGAATAGGGCCTGAAGCAATCCTGCGCTTTTGCGGCCAGCTCCCAAAAAAGCGAGTTGACAAATGGAGCTCAGGGCCACTGCAATTCACAAACCTGCAGAGTTATAAATGATAACTCTCATCCACAAATATATTGAGGGAAGGCAACGAAGAGGATTTGAAAGCAAGGCAGAATTGCAGGAAACAGATTTCAGGAGGTAGATTCGACTCACCTTTAAAGCACATGAAAAGCAGCAAAACGTTGACAATGATGCCCTTGGCCAAAAAGGGCGTATGCGTTTTTTCCTGAATATATTCAGGAAAAAACGCATACGCCCTTTTTGGCCAACCAAGCAAGCCGGAAGTGCAAATCAGCACTACAAAGAAGTCTCGCTTGCCATCGGTCAAAAGGGCCATGCTGCCAAAAGTGTAAAAACCAGAAATTCAGGACAGGCCATGGAGACATGGGAGACTTGCTACGCTGATGGGCAGGATGCCAATTGCCAACAGCCACTCTGGAGAAGTGTACGGTGTGTCCTGAAACATGTAATAAACACAGCTTACAGAGCATAGGGCACTTCCACTCATGGGCGTATAAATTGGGAAAACTAAAAATCAACAAGACACAGGCACCCCAAAGTTTCGGGCTGCTCTGTGTACAAGAACCTCCACTTAGGTACACCTTAAACATGCCAGGAAAGAGAAAAATGGATAAAGAAGTTGTGGTACTTAGGCACAATGGAATATCACTCAGCCATGAAATCAATGTCATAAGGCTAGTAGCAGCATGATGAGTGGATTTAGGGACGAGGATTCTAAGTGAAATAAGTCACACAGAAAAAGACAGTTATCCTAAGATATCACTTATAGAGGGCATGTCAAAATCGCTACACTTGAACTGAATTACAAAACAGAACAGAGTCACACATTTAGAAGACACACTATGGCTGCTTAACGGGAAAGGTGAGGTGGGGTGATGCATAAAACAAGGGTTTGAAATTAGCTCACATACCGTTCCATAAGCCAAATATGTAACAGACGAGACCTCCTCCCTGCTCAGTGAACTGGACTCAACACCCCCTATTCACCGCACAAGAATATATCTGACTAGCAAGAATCTTAAAACCTATGTATTGATATCTCTCTGGAGTTGAATCAAGAGGGTGTAAAGCGGCATAAACACAGCAGGGAAAAGCAGCTCAACCCCATTATCAAAATAAATTACTTAAAATGAACGCCATAAAACAAAGACAGTGAAAGAGAGAGAAATTCTTACAAAATCTGTTCGGAGGCTCTGATGCAACCTGGATTGACCATATCTAGACCCACAGCTGGATGAGACATAAGGCTGGACACTCTTGGGGCTGAGAGGATTGGTGAGGTTGGGTGAGCAAACGCAGACCGTTTAAAGTAATACCGCGTGGTACCCACCCCATGGGTCCAAAATCTCCAGGTTCAAGGGCATCTTCTTACATCGAAAACATGCCTGGGAAACCCAGAAGATGGTACAGCGTGTGATCGGGGAAGGTTTCTAAAACGCACCTCATTTCTCCTCTCCTTGTGCTCGGGTTCGCCATTCCAGCCGCTTTACTAACAATCTCCCTACTTGGAGAATCAGCACCTTGAAGCTCCTGTTTCTTTCGTACAGGTTGCAATTTGTCCTGAGGATGAACGGGAAGAGGGGGAACCAACGAGAGACTAGCTCTAGGTGTTGGGACAGGCACAGGTCACTCTATTTCCCCATCAGGAAGAAGAATGAAGCACAGGCTCAGCCTGCCCCCCGGAGCCAGAATAGGGCCTGAAGCAATCCTGCGCTTTTGCGGCCAGCTCCCAAAAAAGCGAGTTGACAAATGGAGCTCAGGGCCACTGCAATTCACAAACCTGCAGAGTTATCAATGATAACTCTCGTCCACAAATATATTGAGGGAAGGCAACGAAGAGGATTTGAAAGCAAGGCAGAATTGCAGGAAACAGATTTCAGGAGGTAGATTCGACTCGCCTTTAAAGCACATGAAAAGCAGCAAAACGTTGACAATGATGCCCTTGGCCAAAAAGGGCGTATGCGTTTTTTCCTGAATATATTCAGGAAAAAACGCATACGCCCTTTTTGGCCAACCAAGCAAGCCGGAAGTGCAAATCAGCACTACAAAAAGTCTCGCTTGCCTTCGGTCAAAACGGCCATGCTGCCAAAAGTGTAAAAACCAGAAATTCAGGACAGGCCATGGAGACATGGGAGCCTTGCTACGCTGATGGGCAGGATGCCAATTGCCAACAGCCACTCTGGAGAACTGTACGGTGTGTCCTGAAACATGTAATAAACACAGCTTACAGAGCATAGGGCACTTCCACTCATGGGCGTATAAATTGGGAAAACTAAAAATCAACAAGACACAGGCACCCCAAAGTTTCGGGCTGCTCTGTGTACAAGAACCTCCACTTAGGTACACCTTAAACATGCCAGGAAAGAGAAAAATGGATAAAGAAGTTGTGGTACTTAGGCACAATGGAATATCACTCAGCCATGAAATCAATGTCATAAGGCTAGTAGCAGCATGATGAGTGGATTTAGGGATGAGGATTCTAAGTGAAATAAGTCACACAGAAAAAGACACTTATCCTAAGATATCACTTATAGAGGGCATGTCAAAATCGCTACACTTGAACTGAATTACAAAACAGAACAGAGTCACACATTTAGAAGACACACTATGGCTGCTTAACGGGAAAGGTGAGGTGGGCTGATGCATAAAACAAGGGTTTGAAATTAGCTCACATACCGTTCCATAAGCCAAATATGTAACAGACAAGACCTCCTCCCTGCTCAGTGAACTGGACTCAACACCCCCTATTCACCGCACAAGAATATATCTGACTAGCAAGAATCTTAAAACCTATGTATTGATATCTCTCTGGAGTTGAATTAAGAGGGTGTAAAGCGGCATAAACACAGCAGGGAAAAGCAGCTCAACCCCATTATCAAAACAAATTACTTTAAAAAAACCTCATAAAACAAAGACAGTGAAAGAGAGAGAAATTCTTACAAAATCTGTTTGGGGGCTCTGATGCAACCTGCATTGAACATATCTAGACCCACAGCTGGATGAGACATAAGGCTGGACACTCTTGGGGCTGAGAGGTTTGGTGAGGTTGGGTGAGCAAACGCAGACCGTTTAAAGTAATACCGCGTGGTACCCACCCCATGGGTCCCAAATCTCCAGGTTCAAGGGCATCTTCCTACATCGAAAACATGCCTGGGAAACCCAGAAGATGGTACACCGTGTGATCGGGAAAGGTTTCTAAAACGCACCTCATTTCTCCTCTCCTTGTGCTCGGGTTCGCCATTCCAGCCGCTTTACTAACAATCTCCCTACTTGGAGAATCAGCACCTGGAACCTCCTGTTTGTTTCGTACAGGTTGCAATTTGTCCTGAGAATGAACGGGAAGACGCGAAACCAATGAGAGACTAGCTCTAGATGTTGGGACCGGCACAGGTCACTCTATTTCCCCATCAGGAAGAAGAATGAAGCACAGGCTCAGCCTGCCCCCCGGAGCCAGAATAGGGCCTGAAGCAATCCTGCGCTTTTGCGGCCAGCTCCCAGAAAAGCGAGTTGACAAATGGAGCTCAGGGCCACTGCAATTCACAAACCTGCAGAGTTATAAATGATAACTCTCGTCCACAAATATATTGAGGGAAGGCAACGAAGAGGATTTGAAAGCAAGGCAGAATTGCAGGAAACAGATTTCAGGAGGTAGATTCGACTCGCCTTTAAAGCACATGAAAAGCAGCAAAACGTTGACAATGATGCCCTTGGCCAAAAAGGGCGTATGCGTTTTTTCCTGAATATATTCAGGAAAAAACGCATACGCCCTTTTTGGCCAACCAAGCAAGCCGGAAGTGCAAATCAGCACTACAAAGAAGTCTCGCTTGCCATCGGTCAAAAGGGCCATGCTGCCAAAAGTGTAAAAACCAGAAATTCAGGACAGGCCATGGAGACATGGGAGCCTTGCTACGCTGATGGGCAGGATGCCAATTGCCAACAGCCACTCTGGAGAAGTGTACGGTGTGTCCTGAAACATGTAATAAACACAGCTTACAGAGCATAGGGCACTTCCACTCATGGGCGTATAAATTGGGAAAACTAAAAATCAACAAGACACAGGCACCCCAAAGTTTCGGGCTGCTCTGTGTACAAGAACCTGCACTTAGGTACACCTTAAACATGCCAGGAAAGAGAAAAATGGATAAAGAAGTTGTGGTACTTAGGCACAATGGAATATCACTCAGCCATGAAATCAATGTCATAAGGCTAGTAGCAGCATGATGAGTGGATTTAGGGACGAGGATTCTAAGTGAAATAAGTCACACAGAAAAAGACACTTATCCTAAGATATCACTTATAGAGGGCATGTCAAAATCGCTACACTTGAAGTGAATTACAAAACAGAACAGAGTCACATATTTAGAAGACACACTATGGCTGCTTAACGGGAAAGGTGAGGTGGGGTGATGCATAAAACAAGGGTTTGAAATTAGCTCACATACCGTTCCATAAGCCAAATATGTAACAGACAAGACCTCCTCCCTGCTCAGTGAACTGGACTCAACACCCCCTATTCACCGCACAAGAATATATCTGACTAGCAAGAATCTTAAAACCTATGTATTGATATCTCTCTGGAGTTGAATCAAGAGGGTGTAAAGCAGCATAAACACAGCAGGGAAAAGCAGCTCAACCCCATTACCAAAATAAATTACTTAAAATGAACGCCATAAAACAAAGACAGTGAAAGAGAGAGAAATTCTTACAAAATCCGTTCGGAGGCTCTGATGCAACCTGGATTGACCATATCTAGACCCACAGCTGGATGAGACATAAGGCTGGACACTCTTGGGGATGAGAGGATTGGTGAGGTTGGGTGAGCAAACGCAGACCCTTTAAAGTAATACCGCGGGGTACCCACCCCATGGGTCCCAAATCTCCAGGTTCAAGGGCATCTTCCTACATCGAAAACATGCCTGGGAAACCCAGAAGATGGTACAGCGTGTGATCGGGAAAGGTTTCTAAAACGCACCTCATTTCTCCTCTCCTTGTGCTCGGGTTCGCCATTCCAGCCGCTTTACTACCAATCTCCCTACTTGGAGAATCAGCACCTTGAAGCTCCTGTTTCTTTCGTACAGGTTGCAATTTGTCCTGAGGATGAACGGGAAGAGGGGGAACCAACGAGAGACTAGCTCTAGGTGTTGGGACAGGCACAGGTCACTCTATTTCCCCATCAGGAAGAAGAATGAAGCACAGGCTCAGCCTGCCCCCCGGAACCAGAATAGGGCCTGAAGCAATCCTGCGCTTTTGCGGCCAGCTACCAAAAAAGCGAGTTGACAAATGGAGCTCAGGGCCACTGCAATTCACAAACCTGCAGAGTTATCAATGATAACTCTCGTCCACAAATATATTGAGGGAAGGCAACGAAGAGGATTTGAAAGCAAGGCAGAATTGCAGGAAACAGATTTCAGGAGGTAGATTCGACTCGCCTTTAAAGCACATGAAAAGCAGCAAAACGTTGACAATGATGCCCTTGGCCAAAAAGGGCGTATGCGTTTTTTCCTGAATATATTCAGGAAAAAACGCATACGCCCTTTTTGGCCAACCAAGCAAGCCTGAAGTGCAAATCAGCACTACAAAGAAGTCTCGCTTGCCATCGGTCAAAAGGGCCACGCTGCAAAAAGAGTAAACACCAGAAATGCAGGACAGGCCTTGGAGACATGGGAGCCTTGCTAGGCTGTGGGGTGGGATGTCAATTGCCAACAGCCACTCTGGAGAAGTGTACGGTGTGTCCTGAAACATGTAATAAACACAGCTTACAGAGCATAGGGCACTTCCACTCATGGGCGTATAAATTGGGAAAACTAAAAATCAACAAGACACAGGCACCCCAAAGTTTAGGGATGCTCTGTGTACAAGAACCTCCACTTAGCTACACCTTAAGTACCCCAGGAAAGAGAAAAATGGATAAAGAAGTTGTGGTACTTAGGCACAATGGAATATCACTCAGCCATGAAATCAATGTCATAAGGCTAGTAGCAGCATGATGAGTGGATTTAGGGACGAGGATTCTAAGTGAAATAAGTCACACAGAAAAAGACTCTTATCCTAAGATATCACTTATAGAGGGCATGTCAAAATCGCTACATTTGAACTGAATTACAAAACACAACAGAGTCACACATTTAGAAGACACACTATGGTTGCTTAACGGGAAAGGTGAGGTGGGCTGATGCATAAAACAAGGGTTTGAAATTAGTTCACATACCATTCCGTAAGCCAAATATGTAACAGACAAGACCTCCTCCCTGCTCAGTGAACTGGACTCAACACCCCCTATTCACCGCACAAGAATATATCTGACTAGCAAGAATCTTAAAACCTATGTATTGATATCTCTCTGGAGTTGAATCAAGAGGGTGTAAAGCGGCATAAACACAGCAGGGAAAAGCAGCTCAACCCCATTATCAAAATAAATTACTTAAAATGAACGCCATAAAACAAAGACAGTGAAAGAGAGAGAAATTCTTACAAAATCCGTATGGAGACTCGGATGCAACCTGGATTGACCATATCTAGACCCACAGCTGGATGAGACATAAGGCTGGACACTCTTGGGGCTGAGAGGATTGGTGAGGTCGGGTGAGCAAACGCCGACCGTTTAAAGTAATACCGCGTGGTACCCACCCCATGGGTCCCAAATCTCCAGGTTCAAGGGCATCTTCCTACATCGAAAACATGCCTGGGAAACCCAGAAGATGGTACACCGTGTGATCGGGAAAGGTTTCTAAAACGCACCTCATTTCTCCTCTCCTTGTGCTCGGGTTCGCCATTCCAGCCGCTTTACTAACAATCTCCCTACTTGGAGAATCAGCACCTTGAAGTTCCTGTTTGTTTCGTACAGGTTGCAATTTGTCCTGAGGATGAACGGGAAGAGGGGGAACCAACGAGAGACTAGCTCTAGGTGTTGGGACAGTCACAGGTCACTCTATTTCCCCATCAGTAAGAAGAATGAAGCACAGGCTCAGCCTGCCCCCCCGGAACCAAAATAGGGCCTGAAGCAATCCTGCGCTTTTGCGGCCAGCTCCCAAAAAAGCGAGTTGACAAATGGAGCTCAGGGCCACTGCAATTCACAAACCTGCAGAGTTATAAATGATAACTCTCGTCCACAAATATATTGAGGGAAGGCAACGAAGAGGATTTGAAAGCAAGGCAGAATTGCAGGAAACAGATTTCAGGAGGTAGATTCGACTCGCCTTTAAAGCACATGAAAGGCGGCAAAACGTTGACAATGATGCCCTTGGCCAATAAGGGCGTATGCGTTTTTTCCTGAATATATTCAGGAAAAAACGCATACGCCCTTTTTGGCCAACCAAGCAAGCTGAAAGTGCAAATCAGCACTACAAGAAGTCTCGCTTGCCATCGGTCAAAAGGGCCACGCTGCAAAAAGAGTAAACACCAGAAATGCAGGACAGGCCGTGGAGACATGGGAGCCTTGCTAGGCTGAGGGGTCGGATGTCAATTGCCTACAGCCACTCTGGAGAAGTGTACGGTGTGTCCTGAAACATGTAATAAACACAGCTTACAGAGCATAGGGCACTTCCACTCATGGGCCTATAAATTGGGAAAACTAAAAATCAACAAGACACAGGCACCCCAAAGTTTAGGGCTGCTCTGTGTACAAGATCCTCCACTTAGCTACACCTTAAGTATCCCAGGAAAGAGAAAAATGGATAAAGAAGTTGTGGTACTTAGGCACAATGGAATATCACTCAGCCATGAAATCAATGTCATAAGGCTAGTAGCAGCATGATGAGTGGATTTAGGGACGAGGATTCTAAGTGAAATAAGTCACACAGAAAAAGACAGTTATCCTAAGATATCACTTATAGAGGGCATGTCAAAATCGCTACACTTGAACTGAATTACAAAACAGAACAGAGTCACACATTTAGAAGACACACTATGGCTGCTTAACGGGAAAGGTGAGGTGGGCTGATGCATAAAACAAGGGTTTGAAATTAGCTCACATACCGTTCCATAAGCCAAATATGTAACAGACAAGACCTCCTCCCTGCTCAGTGAACTGGACTCAACACCCCCTATTCACCGCACAAGAATATATCTGACTAGCAAGAATCTTAAAACCTATGTATTGATATCTCTCTGGAGTTGAATCAAGAGGGTGTAAAGCGGCATAAACACAGCAGGGAAAAGCAGCTCAACCCCATTATCAAAATAAATTACTTAAAATGAACGCCATAAAACAAAGACAGTGAAAGAGAGAGAAATTCTTACAAAATCTGTTTGGGGGCTCGGATGCAACCTGCATTGACCATATCTAGACCCACAGCTGGATGAGACAAAAGGCTGGACAATCTTGGGGCTGAGAGGATTGGTGAGGTTGGGTGAGCAAACGCACACCGTTTAAAGTAATACCGCGTGGTACCCACCCCATGGGTCCCAAATCTCCAGGTTCAAGGGCATCTTCCTACATCGAAAACATGCCTGGGAAACCCAGAAGATGGTACAGCGTGTGATCGGGAAAGGTTTCTAAAACGCACCTCATTTCTCCTCTCCTTGTGCTCGGGTTCGCCATTCCAGCCGCTTTACTAACAATCTCCCTACTTGGAGAATCAGCACCTTGAACCTCCTGTTTGTTTCGTACACGTTGCAATTTGTCCTGAGGATGAATGGGAAGACGGAGAACCAATGAGAGACTAGCTCTAGGTGTTGGGACAGGCACAGGTCACTCTATTTCCCCATCAGGAAGAAGAATGAAGCACAGGCTCAGCCTGCCCCCCGGAACCAGAATAGGGCCTGAAGCAATCCTGCGCTTTTGCGGCCAGCTACCAAAAAAGCGAATTGACAAATGGAGCTCAGGGCCACTGCAATTCACAAAGCTGCAGAATTATAAATGATAACTCTCGTCCACAAATATATTGAGGGAAGGCAACGAACAGGATTTGAAAGCAAGGCAGAATTGCAGGAAACGGATTTCAGGAGGTAGATTCGACTCGCCTTTAAAGCACATGAAAAGCGGCAAAACGTTGACAATGATGCCCTTGGCCAAAAAGGGCGTATGCGTTTTTTCCTGAATATATTCAGGAAAAAACGCATACGCCCTTTTTGGCCAACCAAGCAAGCCGGAAGTGCAAATCAGCACTACAAAGAAGTCTCGCTTGCCATCGGTCAAAAGGGCCACGCTGCAAAAAGAGTAAACACCAGAAATTCAGGACAGGCCATGGAGACATGGGAGCCTTGCTACGCTGATGGGCAGGATGCCAATTGCCAACAGCCACTCTGGAGAAGTGTACGGTGTGTCCTGAAACATGTAATAAACACAGCTTACAGAGCATAGGGCACTTCCACTCATGGGCGTATAAATTGGGAAAACTAAAAATCAACAAGACACAGGCACCCCAAAGTTTCGGGCTGCTCTGTGTACAAGAACCTGCACTTAGGTACACCTTAAACATGCCAGGAAAGAGAAAAATGGATAAAGAAGTTGTGGTACTTAGGCACAATGGAATATCACTCAGCCATGAAATCAATGTCATAAGGCTAGTAGCAGCATGATGAGTGGATTTAGGGACGAGGATTCTAAGTGAAATAAGTCACACAGAAAAAGACTCTTATCCTAAGATATCACTTATAGAGGGCATGTCAAAATCGCTACACTTGAACTGAATTACAAAACAGAACAGAGTCACACATTTAGAAGACACACTATGGCTGCTTAACGGAAAAGGTGAGGTGGGCTGATGCATAAAACAAGGGTTTGAAATTAGCTCACATACCGTTCCATAAGCCAAATATGTAACAGACAAGACCTCCTCCCTGCTCAGTGAACTGGACTCAACACCCCCTATTCACCGCACAAGAATATATCTGACTAGCAAGAATCTTAAAACCTATGTATTGATATCTCTCTGGAGTTGAATCAAGAGGGTGTAAAGCGGCATAAACACAGCAGGGAAAAGCAGCTCAACCCCATTATCAAAATAAATTACTTAAAAAAATCCTCATAAAACAAAGACAGTGAAAGAGAGAGAAATTCTTACAAAATCCGTTCGGAGGCTCTGATGCAACCTGGATTAACCATATCTAGACCCACAGCTGGATGAGACATAAGGCTGGACACTCTTGGGGCTGAGAGGATTGGTGAGGTTGGGTGAGCAATCGCAGACCCTTTAAAGTAGTACCGCGTGCTACCCACCCCATGGGTCCCAAATCTCCAGGTTCAAGGGCATCTTCCTACATCGAAAACGTGCACGGGAAACGCAGAAAATGTTACAGCGTGTGATCGGGAAAGGTTTCTAAAACGCACCTCATTTCTCCTCTCCTTGTGCTCGGGTTCGCCATTCCAGCCGCTTTACTAACGATCTCCCTACTTGGAGAATTAGCACCTGGAACCTCCTGTTTGTTTCGTACAGGTTGCAATTTGTCCTGAGGATGAACGGGAAGACGGGGAACCAATGAGAGACTAGCTCTAGGTGTTGGGACAGGCACAGGTCACTCTATTTCCCCATCAGGAAGAAGAATGAAGCACAGGCTCAGCCTGCCCCCCGAAACCAGAATAGGGCCTGAAGCAATCCTGCGCTTTTGCGGCCAGCTCCCAAAAAAGCGAGTTGACAAATGGAGCTCAGGGCCACTGCAATTCACAAACCTGCAGAGTTATAAATGATAACTCTCGTCCACAAATATATTGAGGGAAGGCAACGAAGAGGATTTGAAAGCAAGGCAGAATTGCAGGAAACAGATTTCAGGAGGTAGATTCGACTCGCCTTTAAAGCACATGAAAAGCGGCAAAACGTTGACAATGATGCCCTTGGCCAATAAGGGCGTATGCGTTTTTTCCTGAATATATTCAGGAAAAAACGCATACGCCCTTTTTGGCCAACCAAGCAAGCCAAAAGTGCAAATCAGCACTACAAAGAAGTCTCGCTTGCCATCGGTCAAAAGGGCCACGCTGCAAAAAGAGTAAACACCAGAAATGCAGGACAGGCCATGGAGACATGGGAGCTTTGCTAGGCTGAGGGGTGGGATGTCAATTGCCTACAGCCACTCTGGAGAAGTGTACGGTGTGTCCTGAAACATGTAATAAACACAGCTTACAGAGCATAGGGCACTTCCATTCATGGGCGTATAAATTGGGAAAACTAAAAATCAACAAGACACAGGCACCCCAAAGTTTAGGGCTGCTCTGTGTACAAGAACCTCCACTTAGCTACACCTTAAGTATCCCAGGAAAGAGAAAAATGGATAAAGAAGTTGTGGTACTTAGGCACAATGGAATATCACTCAGCCATGAAATCAATGTCATAAGGCTAGTAGCAGCATGATGAGTGGATTTAGGGACGAGGATTCTAAGTGAAATAAGTCACACAGAAAAAGACTCTTATCCTAAGATATCACTTATAGAGGGCATGTCAAAATCGCTACACTTGAACTGAATTACAAAACAGAACAGAGTCACACATTTAGAAGACACACTATGGCTGCTTAACGGAAAAGGTGAGGTGGGCTGATGCATAAAACAAGGGTTTGAAATTAGCTCACATACCGTTCCATAAGCCAAATATGTAACAGACAAGACCTCCTCCCTGCTCAGTGAACTGGACTCAACACCCCCTATTCACCGCACAAGAATATATCTGACTAGCAAGAATCTTAAAACCTATGTATTGATATCTCTATGGAGTTGAACCAAGAGGGTGTAAAGCGGCATAAACACAGCAGGGAAAAGCAGCTCAACCCCATTATCAAAATAAATTACTTAAAAAAAACCTCATAAAACAAAGACACTGAAAGAGAGAGAAATTCTTACAAAATCTGTTTGGGGGCTCTGATGCAACCTGCATTGACCATATCTAGACCCACAGCTGGATGAGACATAAGGCTGGACACTCTTGGGGCTGAGAGGATTGGTGAGGTCGGGTGAGCAAACGCAGACCGTTTAAAGTAATACCGCGTGGTACCCACCCCATGGGTCCCAAATCTCCAGGTTCAAGGGCATCTTCCTACATCGAAAACATGCCTGGGAAACCCAGAAGATGGTACACCGTGTGATCGGGAAAGGTTTCTAAAACGCACCTCATTTCTCCTCTCCTTGTGCTCGGGTTCGCCATTCCAGCCGCTTTACTAACAATCTCCCTACTTGGAGAATCAGCAACTTGAAGTTCCTGTTTGTTTCGTACAGGTTGCAATTTGTCCTAAGGATGAACGGGAAGAGGGGGAACCAATGAGAGACTAGCTCTAGGTGTTGGGACAGGCACAGGTCAAGCTATTTCCCCATCAGGAAGAAGAATGAAGCACAGGCTCAGCCTGCCCCCCGGAACCAGAATAGGGCCTGAAGCAATCCTGCGCTTTTGCGGGCAGCTCCCAAAAGAGCGAGTTGACAAATGGAGCTCAGGGCCACTGCAATTCACAAACCTGCAGAGTTATCAATGATAACTCTTGTCCACAAATATACTGAGGGAAGGCAACGAAGAGGATTTGAAAGCAAGGCAGAATGGCAGGAAACAGATTTCAGGAGGTAGATTCGACTCGCTTTTAAAGCACATGAAAAGCGGCAAGACGTTGACAATGATGCCCTTGGCCAAAAAGGGCGTATGCGTTTTTTCCTGAATATATTCAGGAAAAAACGCATACGCCCTTTTTGGCCAACCAAGCAAGCCGGAAGTGCAAATCAGCACTACAAAGAAGTCTCGCTTGCCATCGGTCAAAAGGGCCACGCTGCAAAAAGAGTAAACACCAGAAATGCAGGATAGGCAATGGAGACATGGGAGCCTTGCTAGGCTGAGGAGTGGGATGTCAATTGCCAACAGCCACTCTGGAGAAGTGTACGGTGTGTCCTGAAACATGTAATAAACACAGCTTACAGAGCATAGGGCACTTCCACTCATGGGCGTATAAATTGGGAAAACTAAAAATCAACAAGACACAGGCACCCCAAAGTTTCGGGCTGCTCTGTGTACAAGAATCTCCACTTAGCTACACCTTAAGTATCCCAGGAAAGAGAAAAATGGATAAAGAAGTTGTGGTACTTAGGCACAATGGAATATCACTCAGCCATGAAATCAATGTCATAAGGCTAGTAGCAGCATGATGAGTGGATTTAGGGACGAGGATTCTAAGTGAAATAAGTCACACAGAAAAAGACTCTTATCCTAAGATATCACTTATAGAGGGCATGTCAAAATCGCTACACTTGAACTGAATTACAAAACAGAACAGAGTCACACATTTAGAAGACACACTATGGCTGCTTAACGGGAAAGGTGAGGTGGGCTGATGCATAAAACAGGGGTTTGAAATTAGTTCACATACCGGTCCATAAGCCAAATATGTAACAGACAAGACCTCCTTCCTGCTCAGTGAACTGGACTCAACACCCCCTATTCACCGCACAAGAATATATCTGACTAGCAAGAATCTTAAAACCTATGTATTGATATCTCTCTGGAGTTGAATCAAGAGGGTGTAAAGCGGCATAAACACAGCAGGGAAAAGCAGCTCAACCCCATTATCAAAATAAATTACTTAAAATGAACGCCATAAAACAAAGACAGTGAAAGAGAGAGAAATTCTTACAAAATCCGTTTGGAGGCTCGGATGCAACCTGGATTGACCATATCTAGACCCACAGCTGGATGAGACATAAGGCTGGACACTCTTGGGGTTGAGAGGTTTGGTGAGGTTGGGAGAGCAAACGCAGACCCTTTAAAGTAATACCGCGGTGTACCCACCCCATGGGTCCCAAATCTCCAGGTTCAAGGGCATCTTCCTACATTGAAAACGTGCATGGGAAACCCAGAAGATGGTACAGCGTGTGATTGGGAAAGGTTTCTAAAACGCACCTCATTTCTCCTCTCCTTGTGCTCGGGTTCGCCATTCCAGCCGCTTTACTAACAATCTCCCTACTTGGAGAATCAGCACCTTGAAGCTCCTGTTTGTTTCGTACAGGTTGCAATTTGTCCTGAGGATGAACGGGAAGAGGGGGAACCAACGAGAGACTAGCTCTATGTGTTGGGACAGTCACAGGTCACTCTATTTCCCCATCAGGAAGAAGAATGAAGCACAGGCTCAGCCTGCCCCCCGGAACCAGAATAGGGCCTGAAGCAATCCTGCGCTTTTGCGGCCAGCTCCCAAAAAAGCGAGTTGACAAATGGAGCTCAGGGCCACTGCAATTCACAAACCTGTGGAGTTATCAATGATAACTCTCGTCCACAAATATATTGAGGGAAGGCAACGAACAGGATTTGAAAGCAAGGCAGAATTGCAGGAAACAGATTTCAGGAGGTAGATTCGACTCGCTTTTAAAGCACATGAAAAGCGGCAAAACGTTGACAATGATGCCCTTGGCCAAAAAGGGCGTATGCGTTTTTTCCTGAATATATTCAGGAAAAAACGCAAACGCCCTTTTTGGCCAACCAAGCAAGCCGGAAGTACAAATCAGCACTACAAAGAAGTCTCGCTTGCCATCGGTCAAAAGGGCCACGCTGCAAAAAGAGTAAACACCAGAAATGCAGGACAGGCCTTGGAGACATGGGAGCCTTGCTAGGCTGTGGGGTGGGATGTCAATTGCCAACAGCCACTCTGGAGAAGTGTACGGTGTGTCCTGAAACATGTAATAAACACAGCTTACAGAGCATAGGGCACTTCCACTCATGGGCGTATAAATTGGGAAAACTAAAAATCAACAAGACACAGGCACCCCAAAGTTTAGGGCTGCTCTGTGTACAAGAACCTCCACTTAGCTACACCTTAAGTACCTCAGGAAAGAGAATAATGGATAAAGAAGTTGTGGTACTTAGGCACAATGGAATATCACTCAGCCATGAAATCAATGTCATAAGGCTAGTAGCAGCATGATGAGTGGATTTAGGGACGAGGATTCTAAGTGAAATAAGTCACACAAAAAAAGACTCTTATCCTAAGATATCACTTATAGAGGGCATGTCAAAATCGCTACATTTGAACTGAATTACAAAACACAACAGAGTCACACATTTAGAAGACACACTATGGTTGCTTAACGGGAAAGGTGAGGTGGGCTGATGCATAAAACAAGGGTTTGAAATTAGTTCACATACCGTTCCGTAAGCCAAATATGTAACAGACAAGACCTCCTCCCTGCTCAGTGAACTGGACTCAACACCCCCTATTCACCGCACAAGAATATATCTGACTAGCAAGAATCTTAAAACCTATGTATTGATATCTCTCTGGAGTTGAATCAAGAGGGTGTAAAGCGGCATAAACACAGCAGGGAAAAGCAGCTCAACCCCATTATCAAAATAAATTACTTAAAATGAACGCCATAAAACAAAGACAGTGAAAGAGAGAGAAATTCTTACAAAATCCGTTTGGAGGCTCGGATGCAACCTGGATTGACCATATCTAGACCCACAGCTGGATGAGACATAAGGCTGGACACTCTTGGGGCTGAGAGTTTTGGTGAGGTTGGGTGAGCAAACGCAGACCCTTTAAAGTAATACCGCGTGGTACCCACCCCATGGGTCCCAAATCTCCAGGTTCAAGGGCATCTTCCTACATTGAAAACGTGCATGGGAAACCCAGAAGATGGTACAGCGTGTGATTGGGAAAGGTTTCTAAAACGCACCTCATTTCTCCTCTCCTTGTGCTCGGGTTCGCCATTCCAGCCGCTTTACTAACAATCTCCCTACTTGGAGAATCAGCACCTTGAAGTTCCTGTTTGTTTCGTACAGGTTGCAATTTGTCCTGAGGATGAACGGGAAGAGGGGGAACCAACGAGAGACTAGCTCTAGGTGTTGGGACAGTCACAGGTCACTCTATTGCCCCAACAGGAAGAAGAATGAAGCACAGGCTCAGCCTGCCTCCCGGAACCAAAATAGGGCCTGAAGCAATCCTGCGCTTTTGCGGCCAGCTCCCAAAAAAGCGAGTTGACAAATGGAGCTCAGGGCCACTGCAATTCACAAACCTGCAGAGTTACCAATGATAACTCTCGTCCACAAATATATTGAGGGAAGGCAACGAAGAGGATTTGAAAGCAAGGCAGAATTGCAGGAAACAGATTTCAGGAGGTAGATTCGAGTCGCTTTTAAAGCACATGAAAAGCGGCAAAACGTTGACAATGATGCCCTTGGCCAAAAAGGGCGTATGCGTTTTTTCCTGAATATATTCAGGAAAAAACGCATACACCCTTTTTGGCCAACCAAGCAAGCCAGAAGTGCAAATCAGCACTACAAAGAAGTCTCGCTTGCCATCGGTCAAAAGGGCCACGCTGCAAAAAGAGTAAACACCAGAAATGCAGGACAGGCCATGGAGACATGGGAGCCTTGCTAGGCTGAGGGGTGGGATGTCAATTGCCTACAGCCACTCTGGAGAAGTGTACGGTGTGTCCTGAAATATGTAATAAACACAGCTTACAGAGCATAGGGCACTTCCATTCATGGGCGTATAAATTGGGAAAACTAAAAATCAACAAGACACAGGCACCCCAAAGTTTCGGGCTGCTCTGTGTACAAGATCCTCCATTTAGCTACACCTTAAGTATCCCAGGAAAGAGAAAAATGGATAAAGAAGTTGTGGTACTTAGGCACAATGGAATATCACTCAGCCATGAAATCAATGTCATAAGGCTAGTAGCAGCATGATGAGTGGATTTAGGGACGAGGATTCTAAGTGAAATAAGTCACACAGAAAAAGACTCTTATCCTAAGATATCACTTATAGAGGGCATGTCAAAATCGCTACACTTGAACTGAATTACAAAACAGAACAGAGTCACACATTTAGAAGACACACTATGGCTGCTTAACGGAAAAGGTGAGGTGGGCTGATGCATAAAACAAGGGTTTGAAATTAGCTCACATACCGTTCCATAAGCCAAATATGTAACAGACAAGACCTCCTCCCTGCTCAGTGAACTGGACTCAACACCCCCTATTCACCGCACAAGAATATATCTGACTAGCAAGAATCTTAAAACCTATGTATTGATATCTCTCTGGAGTTGAATCAAGAGGGTGTAAAGCGGCATAAACACAGCAGGGAAAAGCAGCTCAACCCCATTATCAAAATAAATTACTTAAAAAAAACCTCATAAAACAAAGACACTGAAAGAGAGAGAAATTCTTACAAAATCTGTTTGGGGGCTCTGATGCAACCTGCATTGACCATATCTAGACCCACAGCTGGATGAGACATAAGGCTGGACACTCTTGGGGCTGAGAGGATTGGTGAGGTTGGGTGAGCAATCGCAGACCATTTAAAGTAATACCGCGGGGTACCCACCCCATGGGACCCAAATCTCCAGGTTCAAGGGCATCTTCCTACATTGAAAACGTGCATGGGAAACCCAGAAGATGGTACAGCGTGTGATCGGGAAAGGTTTCTAAAACGCACCTCATTTCTCCTCTCCTTGTGCTAGGGTTCGCCATTCCAGCCGCTTTACTAACAATCTCCCTACTTGGAGAATCAGCAACTTGAAGTTCCTGTTTGTTTCGTACAGGTTGCAATTTGTCCTAAGGATGAACGGGAAGAGGGGGAACCAATGAGAGACTAGCTCTAGGTGTTGGGACAGGCACAGGTCAAGCTATTTCCCCATCAGGAAGAAGAATGAAGCACAGGCTCAGCCTGCCCCCCGGAACCAGAATAGGGCCTGAAGCAATCCTGCGCTTTTGCGGGCAGCTCCCAAAAGAGCGAGTTGACAAATGGAGCTCAGGGCCACTGCAATTCACAAACCTGCAGAGTTATCAATGATAACTCTTGTCCACAAATATACTGAGGGAAGGCAACGAAGAGGATTTGAAAGCAAGGCAGAATTGCAGGAAACAGATTTCAGGAGGTAGATTCGACTCGCCTTTAAAGCACATGAAAAGCGGCAAAACATTGACAATGATGCCCTTGGCCAAAAAGGGCGTATGCGTTTTTTCCTGAATATATTCAGGAAAAAACGCATACGCCCTTTTTGGCCAACCAAGCAAGCTGAAAGTGCAAATCAGCACTACAAAGAAGTCTCGCTTGCCATCGGTCAAAAGGGCCAAGCTGCAAAAAGAGTAAACACCAGAAATGCAGGACAGGCCATGGAGACATGGGAGCCTTGCTAGGCTGAGGGGTGGGATGTCAATTGCCAACAGCCACTCTGGAGAAGTGTACGGTGTGTCCTGAAACATGTAATAAACACAGCTTACAGAGCATAGGGCACTTCCACTCATGGGCGTATAAATTGGGAAAACTAAAAATCAACAAGACACAGGCACCCTAAAGTTTAGGGCTGCTCTGTGTACAAGAACCTCCACTTAGCTACACCTTAAGTATCCCAGGAAAGAGAAAAATGGATAAAGAAGTTGTGGTACTTAGGCACAATGGAATATCACTCAGCCATGAAATCAATGTCATAAGGCTAGTAGCAGCATGATGAGTGGATTTAGGGACGAGGATTCTAAGTGAAATAAGTCACACAGAAAAAGACTCTTATCCTAAGATATCACTTATAGAGGGCATGTCAAAATCGCTACACTTGAACTGAATTACAAAACAGAACAGAGTCACACATTTAGAAGACACACTATGGCTGCTTAACGGGAAAGGTGAGGTGGGCTGATGCATAAAACAGGGGTTTGAAATTAGTTCACATACCGGTCCATAAGCCAAATATGTAACAGACAAGACCTCCTTCCTGCTCAGTGAACTGGACTCAACACCCCCTATTCACCGCACAAGAATATATCTGACTAGCAAGAATCTTAAAACCTATGTATTGATATCTCTCTGGAGTTGAATCAAGAGGGTGTAAAGCGGCATAAACACAGCAGGGAAAAGCAGCTCAACCCCATTATCAAAATAAATTACTTAAAATGAACGCCATAAAACAAAGACAGTGAAAGAGAGAGAAATTCTTACAAAATCCGTTTGGAGGCTCGGATGCAACCTGGATTGACCATATCTAGACCCACAGCTGGATGAGACATAAGGCTGGACACTCTTGGGGCTGAGAGGTTTGGTGAGGTTGGGAGAGCAAACGCAGACCCTTTAAAGTAATACCGCGGTGTACCCACCCCATGGGTCCCAAATCTCCAGGTTCAAGGGCATCTTCCTACATTGAAAACGTGCATGGGAAACCCAGAAGATGGTACAGCGTGTGATTGGGAAAGGTTTCTAAAACGCACCTCATTTCTCCTCTCCTTGTGCTCGGGTTCGCCATTCCAGCCGCTTTACTAACAATCTCCCTACTTGGAGAATCAGCACCTTGAAGCTCCTGTTTGTTTCGTACAGGTTGCAATTTGTCCTGAGGATGAACGGGAAGAGGGGGAACCAACGAGAGACTAGCTCTATGTGTTGGGACAGTCACAGGTCACTCTATTTCCCCATCAGGAAGAAGAATGAAGCACAGGCTCAGCCTGCCCCCCGGAACCAGAATAGGGCCTGAAGCAATCCTGCGCTTTTGCGGCCAGCTCCCAAAAAAGCGAGTTGACAAATGGAGCTCAGGGCCACTGCAATTCACAAACCTGCGGAGTTATCAATGATAACTCTCGTCCACAAATATATTGAGGGAAGGCAACGAACAGGATTTGAAAGCAAGGCAGAATTGCAGGAAACAGATTTCAGGAGGTAGATTCGACTCGCTTTTAAAGCACATGAAAAGCGGCAAAACGTTGACAATGATGCCCTTGGCCAAAAAGGGCGTATGCGTTTTTTCCTGAATATATTCAGGAAAAAACGCAAACGCCCTTTTTGGCCAACCAAGCAAGCCGGAAGTACAAATCAGCACTACAAAGAAGTCTCGCTTGCCATCGGTCAAAAGGGCCACGCTGCAAAAAGAGTAAACACCAGAAATGCAGGACAGGCCTTGGAGACATGGGAGCCTTGCTAGGCTGTGGGGTGGGATGTCAATTGCCAACAGCCACTCTGGAGAAGTGTACGGTGTGTCCTGAAACATGTAATAAACACAGCTTACAGAGCATAGGGCACTTCCACTCATGGGCGTATAAATTGGGAAAACTAAAAATCAACAAGACACAGGCACCCCAAAGTTTAGGGCTGCTCTGTGTACAAGAACCTCCACTTAGCTACACCTTAAGTACCCCAGGAAAGAGAATAATGGATAAAGAAGTTGTGGTACTTAGGCACAATGGAATATCACTCAGCCATGAAATCAATGTCATAAGGCTAGTAGCAGCATGATGAGTGGATTTAGGGACGAGGATTCTAAGTGAAATAAGTCACACAAAAAAAGACTCTTATCCTAAGATATCACTTATAGAGGGCATGTCAAAATCGCTACATTTGAACTGAATTACAAAACACAACAGAGTCACACATTTAGAAGACACACTATGGTTGCTTAACGGGAAATGTGAGGTGGGCTGATGCATAAAACAAGGGTTTGAAATTAGTTCACATACCGTTCCGTAAGCCAAATATGTAACAGACAAGACCTCCTCCCTGCTCAGTGAACTGGACTCAACACCCCCTATTCACCGCACAAGAATATATCTGACTAGCAAGAATCTTAAAACCTATGTATTGATATCTCTCTGGAGTTGAATCAAGAGGGTGTAAAGCGGCATAAACACAGCAGGGAAAAGCAGCTCAACCCCATTATCAAAATAAATTACTTAAAATGAACGCCATAAAACAAAGACAGTGAAAGAGAGAGAAATTCTTACAAAATCCGTTTGGAGGCTCGGATGCAACCTGGATTGACCATATCTAGACCCACAGCTGGATGAGACATAAGGCTGGACACTCTTGGTGCTGAGAGTTTTGGTGAGGTTGGGTGAGCAAACGCAGACCCTTTAAAGTAATACCGCGTGGTACCCACCCCATGGGTCCCAAATCTCCAGGTTCAAGGGCATCTTCCTACATTGAAAACGTGCATGGGAAACCCAGAAGATGGTACAGCGTGTGATTGGGAAAGGTTTCTAAAACGCACCTCATTTCTCCTCTCCTTGTGCTCGGGTTCGCCATTCCAGCCGCTTTACTAACAATCTCCCTACTTGGAGAATCAGCACCTTGAAGTTCCTGTTTGTTTCGTACAGGTTGCAATTTGTCCTGAGGATGAACGGGAAGAGGGGGAACCAACGAGAGACTAGCTCTAGGTGTTGGGACAGTCACAGGTCACTCTATTGCCCCAACAGGAAGAAGAATGAAGCACAGGCTCAGCCTGCCTCCCGGAACCAAAATAGGGCCTGAAGCAATCCTGCGCTTTTGCGGCCAGCTCCCAAAAAAGCGAGTTGACAAATGGAGCTCAGGGCCACTGCAATTCACAAACCTGCAGAGTTATCAATGATAACTCTCGTCCACAAATATATTGAGGGAAGGCAACGAAGAGGATTTGAAAGCAAGGCAGAATTGCAGGAAACAGATTTCAGGAGGTAGATTCGAGTCGCTTTTAAAGCACATGAAAAGCGGCAAAACGTTGACAATGATGCCCTTGGCCAAAAAGGGCGTATGCGTTTTTTCCTGAATATATTCAGGAAAAAACGCAAACGCCCTTTTTGGCCAACCAAGCAAGCCGGAAGTGCAAATCAGCACTACAAAGAAGTCTCGCTTGCCATCGGTCAAAAGGGCCACGCTGCAAAAAGAGTAAACACCAGAAATGCAGGACAGGCCATGGAGACATGGGAGCCTTGCTAGGCTGAGGGGTGGGATGTCAATTGCCAACAGCCACTCTGGAGAAGTGTACGGTGTGTCCTGAAACATGTAATAAACACAGCTTACAGAGCATAGGGCACTTCCACTCATGGGCGTATAAATTGGGAAAACTAAAAATCAACAAGACACAGGCACCCCAAAGTTTAGGGCTGCTCTGTGTACAAGAACCTCCACTTAGCTACACCTTAAGTGTCCCAGGAAAGAGAAAAATGGATAAAGAAGTTGTGGTACTTAGGCACAATGGAATATCACTCAGCCATGAAATCAATGTCATAAGGCTAGTAGCAGCATGATGAGTGGATTTAGGGACGAGGATTCTAAGTGAAATAAGTCACACAGAAAAAGACTCTTATCCTAAGATATCACTTATAGAGGGCATGTCGAAATCGCTACACTTGAACTGAATTACAAAACAGAACAGAGTCACACATTTAGAAGACACACTATGGCTGCTTAACGGGAAACGTGAGGTGGGCTGATGCATAAAACAAGGGTTTGAAATTAGCTCACATACCGTTCCATAAGCCAAATATGTAACAGACAAGACCTCCTCCCTGCTCAGTGAACTGGACTCAACACCCCCTATTCACCGCACAAGAATATATCTGACTAGCAAGAATCTTAAAACCTATGTATTGATATCTCTCTGGAGTTGAATCAAGAGGGTGTAAAGCGGCATAAGCACAGCAGGGAAAAGCAGCTCAACCCCATTATCAAAATAAATTACTTAAAATGAACGCCATAAAACAAAGACAGTGAAAGAGAGAGAAATTCTTACAAAATTCGTTTGGAGGCTCGGATGCAACCTGGATTGACCATATCTAGACCCACAGCTGGATGAGACATAAGGCTGGACAATCTTGGGGCTGAGAGGATTGGTGAGGTTGGGTGAGCAAACGCAGACCGTTTAAAGTAGTACCGCGTGCTACCCACCCCATGGGTCCCAAATCTCCAGGTTCAAGGGCATCTTCCTACATCGAGAACGTGCATGGGAAACGCAGAAAATGGTACACCATGTGATCAGGAAAGGTTTCTAAAACGCACCTCATTTCTCCTCTCCTTGTGCTCGGGTTCGCCATTCCAGCCGCTTTACTAACAATCTCCCTACTTGGAGAATCAGCACCTGGAACCTCCTGTTTGTTTCGTACAGGTTGCAATTTGTCCTGAGGATGAACGGGAAGAGGGGGAACCAACGAGAGACTAGCTCTAGGTGTTGGGTCATGCACAGGTCACTCTATTTCCCCATCAGGAAGAAGAATGAAGCACAGGCTCAGCCTGCCCCCGGGAACCAGAATAGGGCCTGAAGCAATCCTGCGCTTTTGCGGCCAGCTCCCAAAAAAGCGAGTTGACAAATGGAGCTCAGGGCCACTGCAATTCACAAACCTGCAGAGTTATAAATGATAACTCTCGTCCACAAATATATTGAGGGAAGGCAACGAAGAGGATTTGAAAGCAAGGCAGAATTGCAGGAAACAGATTTCAGGAGGTAGATTCGACTCGCCTTTAAAGCACATGAAAAGCAGCAAAACGTTGACAATGATGCCCTTGGCCAAAAAGGGCGTATGCGTTTTTTCCTGAATATATTCAGGAAAAAACGCATACGCCCTTTTTGGCCAACCAAGCAAGCCGGAAGTGCAAATCAGCACTACAAAGAAGTCTCGCTTACCATCGGTCAAAAGGGCCACGCTGCAAAAAGAGTAAACACCAGAAATGCAGGACAGGCCATGGAGACATGGGAGCCTTGCTAGGCTGAGGGGTGGGATGTCAATTGCCAACAGCCACTCTGGAGAAGTGTACGGTGTGTCCTGAAACATGTAATAAACACAGCTTACAGAGCATAGGGCACTTCCACTCATGGGCGTATAAATTGGGAAAACTAAAAATCAACAAGACACAGGCACCCCAAAGTTTCGGGCTGCTCTGTGTACAAGATCCTCCACTTAGCTACACCTTAAGTATCCCAGGAAAGAGAAAAATGGATAAAGAAGTTGTGGTACTTAGGCACAATGGAATATCACTCAGCCATGAAATCAATGTCATAAGGCTAGTAGCAGCATGATGAGTGGATTTAGGGACGAGGATTCTAAGTGAAATAAGTCACACAGAAAAAGACAGTTATCCTAAGATATCACTTATAGAGGGCATGTCAAAATCGCTACACTTGAACTGAATTACAAAACAGAACAGAGTCACACATTTAGAAGACACACTATGGCTGCTTAACGGGAAAGGTGAGGTGGGCTGATGCATAAAACAAGGGTTTGAAATTAGCTCACATACCGTTCCATAAGCCAAATATGTAACAGACAAGACCTCCTCCCTGCTCAGTGAACTGGACTCAACACCCCCTATTCACCGCACAAGAATATATCTGACTAGCAAGAATCTTAAAACCTATGTATTGATATCTCTCTGGAGTTGAATCAAGAGGGTGTAAAGGGGCATAAACACAGCAGGGAAAAGCAGCTCAACCCCATTATCAAAATAAATTACTTAAAATGAACGCCATAAAACAAAGACAGTGAAAGAGAGAGAAATTCTTACAAAATCTGTTTGGGGGCTCTGATGCAACCTGCATTGACCATATCTAGACCCACAGCTGGATGAGACAAAAGGCTGGACAATCTTGGGGCTGAGAGGATTGGTGAGGTTGGGTGAGCAAACGCACACCGTTTAAAGTAATACCGCGTGGTACCCACCCCATGGGTCCCAAATCTCCAGGTTCAAGGGCATCTTCCTACATCGAAAACATGCCTGGGAAACCCAGAAGATGGTACAGCGTGTGATCGGGAAAGGTTTCTAAAACGCACCTCATTTCTCCTCTCCTTGTGCTCGGGTTCGCCATTCCAGCCGCTTTACTAACAATCTCCCTACTTGGAGAATCAGCACCTTGAACCTCCTGTTTGTTTCGTACACGTTGCAATTTGTCCTGAGGATGAATGGGAAGACGGAGAACCAATGAGAGACTAGCTCTAGGTGTTGGGACAGGCACAGGTCACTCTATTTCCCCATCAGGAAGAAGAATGAAGCACAGGCTCAGCCTGCCCCCCGGAACCAGAATAGGGCCTGAAGCAATCCTGCGCTTTTGCGGCCAGCTCCCAAAAAAGCGAATTGACAAATGGAGCTCAGGGCCACTGCAATTCACAAAGCTGCAGAATTAGAAATGATAACTCTCGTCCACAAATATATTGAGGGAAGGCAACGAACAGGATTTGAAAGCAAGGCAGAATTGCAGGAAACGGATTTCAGGAGGTAGATTCGACTCGCCTTTAAAGCACATGAAAAGCGGCAAAACGTTGACAATGATGCCCTTGGCCAAAAAGGGCGTATGCGTTTTTTCCTGAATATATTCAGGAAAAAACGCATACGCCCTTTTTGGCCAACCAAGCAAGCCGGAAGTGCAAATCAGCACTACAAAGAAGTCTCGCTTGCCATCGGTCAAAAGGGCCATGCTGCCAAAAGTGTAAAAACCAGAAAATCAGGACAGGCCATGGAGACATGGGAGCCTTGCTACGCTGATGGGCAGGATGCCAATTGCCAACAGCCACTCTGGAGAAGTGTACGGTGTGTCCTGAAACATGTAATAAACACAGCTTACAGAGCATAGGGCACTTCCACTCATGGGCGTATAAATTGGGAAAACTAAAAATCAACAAGACACAGGCACCCCAAAGTTTCGGGCTGCTCTGTGTACAAGAACCTGCACTTAGGTACACCTTAAACATGCCAGGAAAGAGAAAAATGGATAAAGAAGTTGTGGTACTTAGGCACAATGGAATATCACTCAGCCATGAAATCAATGTCATAAGGCTACTAGCAGCATGATGAGTGGATTTAGGGATGAGGATTTTAAGTGAAATAAGTCACACAGAAAAAGACTCTTATCCTAAGATATCACTTATAGAGGGCATGTCAAAATCGCTACACTTGAACTGAATTACAAAACAGAACAGAGTCACACATTTAGAAGACACACTATGGCTGCTTAACGGAAAAGGTGAGGTGGGCTGATGCATAAAACAAGGGTTTGAAATTAGCTCACATACCGTTCCATAAGCCAAATATGTAACAGACAAGACCTCCTCCCTGCTCAGTGAACTGGACTCAACACCCCCTATTCACCGCACAAGAATATATCTGACTAGCAAGAATCTTAAAACCTATGTATTGATATCTCTCTGGAGTTGAATCAAGAGGGTGTAAAGCGGCATAAACACAGCAGGGAAAAGAAGCTCAACCCAATTATCAAAATAAATTACTTAAAAAAATCCTCATAAAACAAAGACAGTGAAAGAGAGAGAAATTCTTACAAAATCCGTTCGGAGGCTCTGATGCAACCTGGATTAACCATATCTAGACCCACAGCTGGATGAGACATAAGGCTGGACACTCTTGGGGCTGAGAGTATTGGTGAGGTTGGGTGAGCAATCGCAGACCCTTTAAAGTAGTACCGCGTGCTACCCACCCCATGGGTCCCAAATCTCCAGGTTCAAGGGCATCTTCCTACATCGAAAACGTGCATGGGAAACGCAGAAAATGGTACAGCGTGTGATCGGGAAAGGTTTCTAAAACGCACCTCATTTCTCCTCTCCTTGTGCTCGGGTTCGCCATTCCAGCCGCTTTACTAACAATTTCCCTACTTGGAGAATCAGCACCTGGAACCTCCTGTTTGTTTCGTACAGGTTGCAATTTGTCCTGAGGATGAACGGGAAGACGGGGAACCAATGAGAGACTAGCTCTAGGTGTTGGGACAGGCACAGGTCACTCTATTTCCCCATCAGGAAGAAGAATGAAGCACAGGCTCAGCCTGCCCCCCGGAACCAGAATAGGGCCTGAAGCAATCCTGCGCTTTTGCGGCCAGCTCCCAAAAAAGCGAGTTGACAAATGGAGCTCAGGGCCACTGCAATTCACAAACCTGCAGAGTTATAAATGATAACTCTCGTCCACAAATATATTGAGGGAAGGCAACGAAGAGGATTTGAAAGCAAGGCAGAATTGCAGGAAACAGATTTCAGGAGGTAGATTCGACTCGCCTTTAAAGCACATGAAAAGCGGCAAAACGTTGACAATGATGCCCTTGGCCAAAAAGGGCGTATGCGTTTTTTCCTGAATATATTCAGGAAAAAACGCATACGCCCTTTTTGGCCAACCAAGCAAGCCGGAAGTGCAAATCAGCACTACAAAGAAGTCTCGCTTGCCATCGGTCAAAAGGGCCACGCTGCAAAAAGAGTAAACACCAGAAATGCAGGACAGGCCATGGAGACATGGGAGCCTTGCTAGGCTGAGGGGTGGGATGTCAATTGACAACAGCCACTCTGGAGAAGTGTATGGTGTGTCCTGAAACATGTAATAAACACAGCTTACAGAGCATAGGGCACTTCCACTCATGGGCGTATAAATTGGGAAAACTAAAAATCAACAAGACACAGGCACCCCAAAGTTTAGGGCTGCTCTGTGTACAAGAACCTCCACTTAGCTACACCTTAAACATCCCAGGAAAGAGAAAAATGGATAAAGAAGTTGTGGTACTTAGGCACAATGGAATATCACTCAGCCATGAAATCAATGTCATAAGGCTAGTAGCAGCATGATGAGTGGATTTAGGGACGAGGATTCTAAGTGAAATAAGTCACACAGAAAAAGACTCTTATCCTAAGATATCACTTATAGAGGGCATGTCGAAATCGCTACACTTGAACTGAATTACAAAACAGAACAGAGTCACACATTTAGAAGACACACTATGGCTGCTTAACGGGAAAGGTGAGGTGGGCTGATGCATAAAACAAGGGTTTGAAATTAGCTCACATACCGTTCCATAAGCCAAATATGTAACAGACAAGACCTCCTCCCTGCTCAGTGAACTGGACTCAACACCCCCTATTCACCGCACAAGAATATATCTGACTAGCAAGAATCTTAAAACCTATGTATTGATATCTCTCTGGAGTTGAATCAAGAGGGTGTAAAGCGGCATAAACACAGCACGGAAAAGCAGCTCAACCCCATTATCAAAATAAATTACTTAAAAAAAACCTCATAAAAGAAAGACAGTGAAAGAGAGAGAAATTCTTACAAAATCTGTTTGGGGGCTCTGATGCAACCTGCATTGACCATATCTAGACCCACAGCTGGATGAGACATAAGGCTGGACACTCTTGGGGCTGAGAGGATTGGTGAGGTTGGGTGAGCAATCGCAGACCGTTTAAAGTAATACCGCGGGGTACCCACCCCATGGGACCCAAATCTCCAGGTTCAAGGGCATCTTCCTACATTGAAAACGTGCATGGGAAACCCAGAAGATGGTACAGCGTGTGATCGGGAAAGGTTTCTAAAACGCACCTCATTTCTCCTCTCCTTGTGCTCGGGTTCGCCATTCCAGCCGCTTTACTAACAATTTCCCTACTTGGAGAATCAGCACCTGGAACCTCCTGTTTGTTTCGTACAGGTTGCAATTTGTCCTGAGGATGAACGGGAAGACGGGGAACCAATGAGAGACTAGCTCTAGGTGTTGGGACAGGCACAGGTCACTCTATTTCCCCATCAGGAAGAAGAATGAAGCACAGGCTCAGCCTGCCCCCCGGAACCAGAATAGGGCCTGAAGCAATCCTGCGCTTTTGCGGCCAGCTCCCAAAAAAGCGAGTTGACAAATGGAGCTCAGGGCCACTGCAATTCACAAACCTGCAGAGTTATAAATGATAACTCTCGTCCACAAATATATTGAGGGAAGGCAACGAAGAGGATTTGAAAGCAAGGCAGAATTGCAGGAAACAGATTTCAGGAGGTAGATTCGACTCGCCTTTAAAGCACATGAAAAGCGGCAAAACGTTGACAATGATGCCCTTGGCCAAAAAGGGCGTATGCGTTTTTTCCTGAATATATTCAGGAAAAAACGCATACGCCCTTTTTGGCCAACCAAGCAAGCCGGAAGTGCAAATCAGCACTACAAAGAAGTCTCGCTTGCCATCGGTCAAAAGGGCCACGCTGCAAAAAGAGTAAACACCAGAAATGCAAGACAGGTCATGGAGACATGGGGGCCTTGCTAGGCTGAGGGGTGGGATGTCAATTGCCAACAGCCACTCTGGAGAAGTGTACGGTGTGTCCTGAAACATGTAATAAACACAGCTTACAGAGCATAGGGCACTTCCACTCATGGGCGTATAAATTGGGAAAACTAAAAATCAACAAGACACAGGCACCCCAAAGTTTAGGGCTGCTCTGTGTACAAGAACCTCCACTTAGCTACACCTTAAGTATCCCAGGAAAGAGAAAAATGGATAAAGAAGTTGTGGTACTTAGGCACAATGGAATATCACTCAGCCATGAAATCAATGTCATAAGGCTAGTAGCAGCATGATGAGTGGATTTAGGGACGAGGATTCTAAGTGAAATAAGTCACACAGAAAAAGACTCTTATCCTAAGATATCACTTATAGAGGGCATGTCGAAATCGCTACACTTGAACTGAATTACAAAACAGAACAGAGTCACACATTTAGAAGACACACTATGGCTGCTTAACGGGAAAGGTGAGGTGGGCTGATGCATAAAACAAGGGTTTGAAATTAGCTCACATACCGTTCCATAAGCCAAATATGTAACAGACAAGACCTCCTCCCTGCTCAGTGAACTGGACTCAACACCCCCTATTCACCGCACAAGAATATATCTGACTAGCAAGAATCTTAAAACCTATGTATTGATATCTCTCTGGAGTTGAATCAAGAGGGTGTAAAGCGGCATAAACACAGCACGGAAAAGCAGCTCAACCCCATTATCAAAATAAATTACTTAAAAAAAACCTCATAAAAGAAAGACAGTGAAAGAGAGAGAAATTCTTACAAAATCTGTTTGGGGGCTCTGATGCAACCTGCATTGACCATATCTAGACCCACAGCTGGATGAGACATAAGGCTGGACACTCTTGGGGCTGAGAGGATTGGTGAGGTTGGGTGAGCAATCGCAGACCGTTTAAAGTAATACCGCGGGGTACCCACCCCATGGGACCCAAATCTCCAGGTTCAAGGGCATCTTCCTACATTGAAAACGTGCATGGGAAACCCAGAAGATGGTACAGCGTGTGATCGGGAAAGGTTTCTAAAACGCACCTCATTTCTCCTCTCCTTGTGCTCGGGTTCGCCATTCCAGCCGCTTTACTAACAATTTCCCTACTTGGAGAATCAGCACCTGGAACCTCCTGTTTGTTTCGTACAGGTTGCAATTTGTCCTGAGGATGAACGGGAAGACGGGGAACCAATGAGAGACTAGCTCTAGGTGTTGGGACAGGCACAGGTCACTCTATTTCCCCATCAGGAAGAAGAATGAAGCACAGGCTCAGCCTGCCCCCCGGAACCAGAATAGGGCCTGAAGCAATCCTGCGCTTTTGCGGCCAGCTCCCAAAAAAGCGAGTTGACAAATGGAGCTCAGGGCCACTGCAATTCACAAACCTGCAGAGTTATAAATGATAACTCTCGTCCACAAATATATTGAGGGAAGGCAACGAAGAGGATTTGAAAGCAAGGCAGAATTGCAGGAAACAGATTTCAGGAGGTAGATTCGACTCGCCTTTAAAGCACATGAAAAGCGGCAAAACGTTGACAATGATGCCCTTGGCCAAAAAGGGCGTATGCGTTTTTTCCTGAATATATTCAGGAAAAAAAGCAAACGCCCTTTTTGGCCAACCAAGCAAGCCGGAAGTGCAAATCAGCACTACAAAGAAGTCTCGCTTGCCATCGGTCAAAAGGGCCACGCTGCAAAAAGAGTAAACACCAGAAATGCAGGACAGGCCATGGAGACATGGGAGCCTTGCTAGGCTGAGGGGTGGGATGTCAATTGCCAACAGCCACTCTGGAGAAGTGTACGGTGTGTCCTGAAACATGTAATAAACACAGCTTACAGAGCATAGGGCACTTCCACTCATGGGCGTATAAATTGGGAAAACTAAAAATCAACAAGACACAGGCACCCCAAAGTTTAGGGCTGCTCTGTGTACAAGAACCTCCACTTAGCTACACCTTAAACATCCCAGGAAAGAGAAAAATGGATAAAGAAGTTGTGGTACTTAGGCACAATGGAATATCACTCAGCCATGAAATCAATGTCATAAGGCTAGTAGCAGCATGATGAGTGGATTTAGGGACGAGGATTCTAAGTGAAATAAGTCACACAGAAAAAGACTCTTATCCTAAGATATCACTTATAGAGGGCATGTCAAAATCGCTACACTTGAACTGAATTACAAAACAGAACAGAGTCACACATTTAGAAGACACACTATGGCTGCTTAACGGGAAAGGTGAGGTGGGCTGATGCATAAAACAAGGGTTTGAAATTAGCTCACATACCGTTCCATAAGCCAAATATGTAACAGACAAGACCTCCTCCCTGCTCAGTGAACTGGACTCAACACCCCCTATTCACCGCACAAGAATATATCTGACTAGCAAGAATCTTAAAACCTATGTATTGATATCTCTCTGGAGTTGAATCAAGAGGGTGTAAAGCGGCATAAGCACAGCAGGGAAAAGCAGCTAAACCCCATTATCAAAATAAATTACTTAAGAAAAACCTCATAAAACAAAGACAGTGAAAGAGAGAGAAATTCTTACAAAATCTGTTAGGGGGCTCTGATGCAACCTGCATTGACCATATCTAGACCCACAGCTGGATGAGACAAAAGGCTGGACAATCTTGGGGCTGAGAGGATTGGTGAGGTTGGGTGAGCAAACGCAGACCGTTTAAAGTAATACCGCGGGGTACCCACCCCATGGGACCCAAATCTCCAGGTTCAAGGGCATCTTCCTACATTGAAAACGTGCATGGGAAACCCAGAAGATGATACAGCGTGTGATCGGGAAAGGTTTCTAAAACGCACCTCATTTCTCCTCTCCTTGTGCTCGGGTTCGCCATTCCAGCCGCTTTACTAACAATCTCCCTACTTGGAGAATCAGCACCTTGAAGCTCCTGTTTCTTTTGTACAGGTTGCAATTTGTCCTGAGGATGAACGGGAAGAGGGGGAAAGAACGAGAGACTAGCTCTAGGTGTTGGGACATGCACAGGTCACTCTATTTCCCCATCAGGAAGAAGAATGAAGCACAGGCTCAGCCTGCCCCCGGGAACCAGAATAGGGCCTGAAGCAATCCTGCGCTTTTGCGGCCAGCTCCCAAAAAAGCGAGTTGACAAATGGAGCTCAGGGACACTGCAATTCACAAACCTGCAGAGTTATAAATGATAACTCTCGTCCACAAATATATTGAGGGAAGGCAACGAAGAGGATTTGAAAGCAAGGCAGAATTGTAGGAAACAGATTTCAGGAGGTAGATTCGACTCGCCTTTAAAGCACATGAAAAGCGGCAAAACGTTGACAATGATGCCCTTGGCCAAAAAGGGCGTATGCGTTTTTTCCTGAATATATTCAGGAAAAAACGCATACGCCCTTTTTGGCCAACCAAGCAAGCCGGAAGTGCAAATCAGCACTACAAAGAAGTCTCGCTTGCCATCGGTCAAAAGGGCCACGCTGCAAAAAGAGTAAACACCAGAAATGCAGGACAGGCCATGGAGACATGGGGGCCTTGCTAGGCTGAGGGGTGGGATGTCAATTGCCAACAGCCACTCTGGAGAAGTGTACGGTGTGTCCTGAAAAATGTAATAAACACAGCTTACAGAGCATAGGGCACTTCCACTCATGGGCGTATAAATTGGGAAAACTAAAAATCAACAAGACACAGGCACCCCAAAGTTTCGGGCTGCTCTGTGTACAAGAACCTCCACTTAGCTACACCTTAAGTATCCCAGGAAAGAGAAAAATGGATAAAGAAGTTGTGGTACTTAGGCACAATGGAATATCACTCAGCCATGAAATCAATGTCATAAGGCTAGTAGCAGCATGATGAGTGGATTTAGGGACGAGGATTCTAAGTGAAATAAGTCACACAGAAAAAGACTCTTATCCTAAGATATCACTTATAGAGGGCATGTCGAAATCGCTACACTTGAACTGAATTACAAAACAGAACAGAGTCACACATTTAGAAGACACACTATGGCTGCTTAACGGGAAAGGTGAGGTGGGCTGATGCATAAAACAAGGGTTTGAAATTAGCTCACATACCGTTCCATAAGCCAAATATGTAACAGACAAGACCTCCTCCCTGCTCAGTGAACTGGACTCAACACCCCCTATTCACCGCACAAGAATATATCTGACTAGCAAGAATCTTAAAACCTATGTATTGATATCTCTCTGGAGTTGAATCAAGAGGGTGTAAAGCGGCATAAACACAGCACGGAAAAGCAGCTCAACCCCATTATCAAAATAAATTACTTAAAAAAAAACTCATAAAAGAAAGACAGTGAAAGAGAGAGAAATTCTTACAAAATCTGTTTGGGGGCTCTGATGCAACCTGCATTGACCATATCTAGACCCACAGCTGGATGAGACATAAGGCTGGACACTCTTGGGGCTGAGAGGATTGGTGAGGTTGGGTGAGCAATCGCAGACCATTTAAAGTAATACCGCGGGGTACCCACCCCATGGGACCCAAATCTCCAGGTTCAAGGGCATCTTCCTACATTGAAAACGTGCATGGGAAACCCAGAAGATGGTACAGCGTGTGATCGGGAAAGGTTTCTAAAACGCACCTCATTTCTCCTCTCCTTGTGCTCGGGTTCGCCATTCCAGCCGCTTTACTAACAATCTCCCTACTTGGAGAATCAGCACCTTGAAGCTCCTGTTTCTTTTGTACAGGTTGCAATTTGTCCTGAGGATGAACGGGAAGAGGGGGAAAGAACGAGAGACTAGCTCTAGGTGTTGGGACATGCACAGGTCACTCTATTTCCCCATCAGGAAGAAGAATGAAGCACAGGCTCAGCCTGCCCCCGGGAACCAGAATAGGGCCTGAAGCAATCCTGCGCTTTTGCGGCCAGCTCCCAAAAAAGCGAGTTGACAAATGGAGCTCAGGGACACTGCAATTCACAAACCTGCAGAGTTATAAATGATAACTCTCGTCCACAAATATATTGAGGGAAGGCAACGAAGAGGATTTGAAAGCAAGGCAGAATTGTAGGAAACAGATTTCAGGAGGTAGATTCGACTCGCCTTTAAAGCACATGAAAAGCGGCAAGACGTTGACAATGATGCCCTTGGCCAAAAAGGGCGTATGCGTTTTTTCCTGAATATATTCAGGAAAAAACGCATACGCCCTTTTTGGCCAACCAAGCAAGCCGGAAGTGCAAATCAGCACTACAAAGAAGTCTCGCTTGCCATCGGTCAAAAGGGCCACGCTGCAAAAAGAGTAAACACCAGAAATGCAGGACAGGCCATGGAGACATGGGGGCCTTGCTAGGCTGAGGGGTGGGATGTCAATTGCCAACAGCCACTCTGGAGAAGTGTACGGTGTGTCCTGAAAAATGTAATAAACACAGCTTACAGAGCATAGGGCACTTCCACTCATGGGCGTATAAATTGGGAAAACTAAAAATCAACAAGACACAGGCACCCCAAAGTTTCGGGCTGCTCTGTGTACAAGAACCTCCACTTAGCTACACCTTAAGTATCCCAGGAAAGAGAAAAATGGATAAAGAAGTTGTGGTACTTAGGCACAATGGAATATCACTCAGCCATGAAATCAATGTCATAAGGCTAGTAGCAGCATGATGAGTGGATTTAGGGACGAGGATTCTAAGTGAAATAAGTCACACAGAAAAAGACTCTTATCCTAAGATATCACTTATAGAGGGCATGTCGAAATCGCTACACTTGAACTGAATTACAAAACAGAACAGAGTCACACATTTAGAAGACACACTATGGCTGCTTAACGGGAAAGGTGAGGTGGGCTGATGCATAAAACAAGGGTTTGAAATTAGCTCACATACCGTTCCATAAGCCAAATATGTAACAGACAAGACCTCCTCCCTGCTCAGTGAACTGGACTCAACACCCCCTATTCACCGCACAAGAATATATCTGACTAGCAAGAATCTTAAAACCTATGTATTGATATCTCTCTGGAGTTGAATCAAGAGGGTGTAAAGCGGCATAAACACAGCACGGAAAAGCAGCTCAACCCCATTATCAAAATAAATTACTTAAAAAAAACCTCATAAAAGAAAGACAGTGAAAGAGAGAGAAATTCTTACAAAATCTGTTTGGGGGCTCTGATGCAACCTGCATTGACCATATCTAGACCCACAGCTGGATGAGACATAAGGCTGGACACTCTTGGGGCTGAGAGGATTGGTGAGGTTGGGTGAGCAATCGCAGACCATTTAAAGTAATACCGCGGGGTACCCACCCCATGGGACCCAAATCTCCAGGTTCAAGGGCATCTTCCTACATTGAAAACGTGCATGGGAAACCCAGAAGATGGTACAGCGTGTGATCGGGAAAGGTTTCTAAAACGCACCTCATTTCTCCTCTCCTTGTGCTCGGGTTCGCCATTCCAGCCGCTTTACTAACAATCTCCCTACTTGGAGAATCAGCACCTTGAAGCTCCTGTTTCTTTTGTACAGGTTGCAATTTGTCCTGAGGATGAACGGGAAGAGGGGGAACGAACGAGAGACTAGCTCTAGGTGTTGGGACAGGCACACGTCACTCTATTTCCCCATCAGGAAGAAGAATGAAGCACAGGCTCAGCCTGCCCCCGGGAACCAGAATAGGGCCTGAAGCAAACCTGCGCTTTTGCGGCCAGCTCCCAAAAAAGCGAGTTGACAAATGGAGCTCAGGGCCACTGCAATTCACAAACCTGAAGAGTTATAAATGATAACTCTCGTCCACAAATATATTGAGGGAAGGCAACGAAGAGGATTTGAAAGCAAGGCAGAATTGCAGGAAACAGATTTCAGGAGGTAGATTCGACTCGCCTTTAAAGCACATGAAAAGCGGCAAAACGTTGACAATGATGCCCTTGGCCAAAAAGGGCGTATGCGTTTTTTCCTGAATATATTCAGGAAAAAACGCATACGCCCTTTTTGGCCAACCAAGCAAGCCGGAAGTGCAAATCAGCACTACAAAGAAGTCTCGCTTGCCATCAGTCAAAAGGGCCACGCTGCAAAAAGAGTAAACACCAGAAATTCAGGACAGGCCATGGAGACATGGGGGCCTTGCTAGGCTGAGGGGTGGGATGTCAATTGCCAACAGCCACTCTGGAGAAGTGTACGGTGTGTCCTGAAAAATGTAATAAACACAGCTTACAGAGCATAGGGCACTTCCACTCATGGGCGTATAAATTGGGAAAACTAAAAATCAACAAGACACAGGCACCCCAAAGTTTAGGGCTGCTCTGTGTACAAGAACCTCCACTTACTTACACCTTAAACATCCCAGGAAAGAGAAAAATGGATAAAGAAGTTGTGGTACTTAGGCACAAAGGAATATCACTCAGCCATGAAATCAATGTCATAAGGCTAGTAGCAGCATGATGAGTGGATTTAGGGACGAGGATTCTAAGTGAAATAAGTCACACAGAAAAAGACTCTTATCCTAAGATATCACTTATAGAGGGCATGTCAAAATCGCTACACTTGAACTGAATTACAAAACAGAACAGAGTCACACATTTAGAAGACACACTATGGCTGCTTAACGGGAAAGGTGAGGTGGGCTGATGCATAAAACAAGGGTTTGAAATTAGCTCACATACCGTTCCATAAGCCAAATATGTAACAGACAAGACCTCCTCCCTGCTCAGTGAACTGGACTCAACACCCCCTATTCACGGCACAAGAATATATCTGACTAGCAAGAATCTTAAAACCTATGTATTGATATCTCTCTGGAGTTGAATCAAGAGGGTGTAAAGCGGCATAAACACAGCAGGGAAAAGCAGCTCAACCCCATTATCAAAATAAATTACTTAAAAAAAACCTTATAAAACAAAGACAGTGAAAGAGAGAGAAATTCTTACAAAATCTGTTTGGGGGCTCTGATGCAACCTGCATTGACCATATCTAGACCCACAGCTGGATGAGACATAAGGCTGGACACTCTTGGGGCTGAGAGGATTGGTGAGGTTGGGTGAGCAATCGCAGACCGTTTAAAGTAATACCGCGGGGTACCCACCCCAAGGGACCCAAATCTCCAGGTTCAAGGGCATCTTCCTACATTGAAAACGTGCATGGGAAACCCAGAAGATGGTACAGCGTGTGATCGGGAAAGGTTTCTAAAACGCACCTCATTTCTCCTCTCCTTGTGCTCGGGTTCGCCATTCCAGCCGCTTTACTAACAATCTCCCTACTTGGAGAATCAGCACCTTGAAGCTCCTGTTTCTTTTGTACAGGTTGCAATTTGTCCTGAGGATGAACGGGAAGAGGGGGAACGAACGAGAGACTAGCTCTAGGTGTTGGGACATGCACAGGTCACTCTATTTCCCCATCAGGAAGAAGAATGAAGCACAGGCTCAGCCTGCCCCCGGTTACCAGAATAGGGCCTGAAGCAAACCTGCGCTTTTGCGGCCAGCTCCCAAAAAAGCGAGTTGACAAATGGAGCTCAGGGCCACTGCAATTCACAAACCTGCAGAGTTATAAATGATAACTCTCGTCCACAAATATATTGAGGGAAGGCAACGAAGAGGATTTGAAAGCAAGGCAGAATTGCAGGAAACAGATTTCAGGAGGTAGATTCGACTCGCCTTTAAAGCACATGAAAAGCGGCAAAACGTTGACAATGATGCCCTTGGCCAATAAGGGCGTATGCGTTTTTTCCTGAATATATTCAGGAAAAAACGCATACGCCCTTTTTGGCCAACCAAGCAAGCCAGAAGTGCAAATCAGCACTACAAAGAAGTCTCGCTTGCCATCGGTCAAAAGGGCCACGCTGCAAAAAGAGTAAACACCAGAAATGCAGGACAGGCCATGGAGACATGGGAGCCTTGCTAGGCTGAGGGGTGGGATGTCAATTGCCTACAGCCACTCTGGAGAAGTGTACGGTGTGTCCTGAAACATGTAATAAACACAGCTTACAGAGCATAGGGCACTTCCATTCATGGGCGTATAAATTGGGAAAACTAAAAATCAACAAGACACAGGCACCCCAAAGTTTAGGGCTGCTCTGTGTACAAGAACCTCCACTTAGCTACACCTTAAGTATCCCAGGAAAGAGAAAAATGGATAAAGAAGTTGTGGTACTTAGGCACAATGGAATATCACTCAGCCATGAAATCAATGTCATAAGGCTAGTAGCAGCATGATGAGTGGATTTAGGGACGAGGATTCTAAGTGAAATAAGTCACACAGAAAAAGACTCTTATCCTAAGATATCACTTATAGAGGGCATGTCGAAATCGCTACACTTGAACTGAATTACAAAACAGAACAGAGTCACACATTTAGAAGACACACTATGGCTGCTTAACGGGAAAGGTGAGGTGGGCTGATGCATAAAACAAGGGTTTGAAATTAGCTCACATACCGTTCCATAAGCCAAATATGTAACAGACAAGACCTCCTCCCTGCTCAGTGAACTGGACTCAACACCCCCTATTCACCGCACAAGAATATATCTGACTAGCAAGAATCTTAAAACCTATGTATTGATATCTCTCTGGAGTTGAATCAAGAGGGTGTAAAGCGGCATAAACACAGCAGGGAAAAGCAGCTCAACCCCATTATCAAAATAAATTACTTAAAAAAAACCTCATAAAACAAAGACACTGAAAGAGAGAGAAATTCTTACAAAATCTGTTTGGGGGCTCTGATGCAACCTGCATTGACCATATCTAGACCCACAGCTGGATGAGACATAAGGCTGGACACTCTTGGGGCTGAGAGGTTTGGTGAGGTTGGGTGAGCAATCGCAGACCCTTTAAAGTAATACCGCGGGGTACCCACCCCATGGGTCCCAAATCTCCAGGTTCAAGGGCATCTTCCTACATTGAAAACGTGCATGGGAAACCCAGAAGATGGTACAGCGTGTGATCGGGAAAGGTTTCTAAAACGCACCTCATTTCTCCTCTCCTTGTGCTCGGGTTCGCCATTCCAGCCGCTTTACTAACAATCTCCCTACTTGGAGAATCAGCACCTTGAAGCTCCTGTTTCTTTTGTACAGGTTGCAATTTGTCCTGAGGATGAACGGGAAGAGGGGGAACCAACGAGAGACTAGCTCTAGGTGTTGGGACATGCACAGGTCACTCTATTTCCCCATCAGGAAGAAGAATGAAGCACAGGCTCAGACTGCCCCGGGGAACCAGAATAGGGCCTGAAGCAATCCTGGAGTTTTGCGGCCAGCTCCCAAAAAAGCGAGTTGACAAATGGAGCTCAGGGCCACTGCAATTCACAAACCTGCAGAGTTATAAATGATAACTCTCGTCCACAAATATATTGAGGGAAGGCAACGAAGAGGATTTGAAAGCAAGGCAGAATGGCAGGAAACAGATTTCAGGAGGTAGATTCGACTCGCCTTTAAAGCACATGAAAAGCGGCAAAACGTTGACAATGATGCCCTTGGCCAATAAGGGCGTATGCGTTTTTTCCTGAATATATTCAGGAAAAAACGCATACGCCCTTTTTGGCCAACCAAGCAAGCCGGAAGTGCAAATCAGCACTACAAAGAAGTCTCGCTTGCCATCGGTCAAAAGGGCCACGCTGCAAAAAGAGTAAACACCAGAAATGCAGGACAGGCCATGGAGACATGGGGGCCTTGCTAGGCTGAGGGGTGGGATGTCAATTGCCAACAGCCACTCTGGAGAAGTGTACGGTGTGTCCTGAAACATGTAATAAACACAGCTTACAGAGCATAGGGCACTTCCACTCATGGGCGTATAAATTGGGAAAACTAAAAATCAACAAGACACAGGCACCCCAAAGTTTCGGGCTGCTCTGTGTACAAGATCCTCCACTTAGCTACACCTTAAGTATCGCAGGAAAGAGAAAAATGGTTAAAGAAGTTGTGGTACTTAGGCACAATGGAATATCACTCAGCCATGAAATCAATGTCATAAGGCTAGTAGCAGCATGATGAGTGGATTTAGGGACGAGGATTCTAAGTGAAATAAGTCACACAGAAAAAGACTCTTATCCTAAGATATCACTTATAGAGGGCATGTCAAAATCGCTACACTTGAACTGAATTACAAAACAGAACAGAGTCACACATTTAGAAGACACACTATGGCTGCTTAACGGGAAAGGTGAGGTGGGCTGATGCATAAAACAAGGGTTTGAAATTAGCTCACATACCGTTCCATAAGCCAAATATGTAACAGACAAGACCTCCTCCCTGCTCAGTGAACTGGACTCAACACCCCCTATTCACCGCACAAGAATATATCTGACTAGCAAGAATCTTAAAACCTATGTATTGATATCTCTCTGGAGTTGAATCAAGAGGGTGTAAAGCGGCATAAACACAGCAGGGAAAAGCAGCTCAACCCCATTATCAAAATAAATTACTTAAAATGAACGCCATAAAACAAAGACAGTGAAAGAGAGAGAAATTCTTACAAAATCTGTTTGGGGGCTCTGATGCAACCTGCATTGACCATATCTAGACCCACAGCTGGATGAGACAAAAGGCTGGACAATCTTGGGGCTGAGAGGATTGGTGAGGTTGGGTGAGCAAACGCAGACCGTTTAAAGTAATACCGCGTGGTACCCACCCCATGGGTCCCAAATCTCCAGGTTCAAGGGCATCTTCCTACATCGAAAACATGCCTGGGAAACCCAGAAGATGGTACAGCGTGTGATCGGGAAAGGTTTCTAAAACGCACCTCATTTCTCCTCTCCATGTGCTCAGGTTCACCATTCCAGCCGCTTTACTAACAATCTCCCTACTTGGAGAATCAGCACCTTGAAGCTCCTGTTTCTTTTGTACAGGTTGCAATTTGTCCTGAGGATGAACGGGAAGAGGGGGAACCAACGAGAGACTAGCTCTAGGTGTTGGGACATGCACAGGTCACTCTATTTCCCCATCAGGAAGAAGAATGAAGCACAGGCTCAGCCTGGCCCCCGGAACCAAAATAGGGCCTGAAGCAATCCTGCGCTTTTGCGGGCAGCTCCCAAAAAAGCGAGTTGACAAATGGAGCTCAGGGCCACTGCAATTCACAAACCTGCAGAGTTATAAATGATAACTTTCGTCCACAAATATATTGACGGAAGGCAACGAAGAGGATTTGAAAGCAAGGCAGAATTGCAGGAAACAGATTTCAGGAGGTAGATTCGACTCGCCTTTAAAGCACATGAAAAGCGGCAAAACGTTGACAATGATGCCCTTGGCCAAAAAGGGCGTATGCGTTTTTTCCTGAACATATTCAGGAAAAAACGCATACGCCCTTTTTGGCCAACCAAGCAAGCCGGAAGTGCAAATCAGCACTACAAAGAAGTCTCGCTTGCCATCGGTCAAAAGGGCCACGCTGCAAAAAGAGTAAACACCAGAAATGCAGGACAGGCCATGGAGACATGGGAGCCTTGCTAGGCTGAGGGGTGGGATGTCAATTGCCAACAGCGACTCTGGAGAAGTGTACGGTGTGTCCTGAAACATGTAATAAACACAGCTTACAGAGCATAGGGCACTTCCACTCATGGGCGTATAAATTGGGAAAACTAAAAATCAACAAGACACAGGCACCCCAAAGTTTAGGGCTGCTGTGTGTACAAGAACCTCCACTTAGCTACACCTTAAGTATCCCAGAAAAGAGAAAAATGGATAAAGAAGTTGTGGTACTTAGGCACAATGGAATATCACTCAGCCATGAAATCAATGTCATAAGGCTAGTAGCAGCATGATGAGTGGATTTAGGGACGAGGATTCTAAGTGAAATAAGTCACACAGAAAAAGACAGTTATCCTAAGATATCACTTATAGAGGGCATGTCAAAATCGCTACACTTGAACTGAATTACAAAACAGAACAGAGTCACACATTTAGAAGACACACTATGGCTGCTTAACGGGAAAGGTGAGGTGGGCTGATGCATAAAACAAGGGTTTGAAATTAGCTCACATACCGTTCCATAAGCCAAATATGTAACAGACAAGACCTCCTCCCTGCTCAGTGAACTGGACTCAACACCCCCTATTCACCGCACAAGAATATATCTGACTAGCAAGAATCTTAAAACCTATGTATTGATATCTCTCTGGAGTTGAATCAAGAGGGTGTAAAGCGGCATAAACACAGCAGGGAAAAGCAGCTCAACCCCATTATCAAAATAAATTACTTAAAATGAACGCCATAAAACAAAGACAGTGAAAGAGAGAGAAATTCTTACAAAATCCGTTCGGAGGTTCTGATGTAACCTGGATTGACCGTATCTAGACCCACAGCTGGATGAGACATAAGGCTGGACACTCTTGGGGATGAGAGGTTTGGTGAGGTTGGGTGAGGAAACGCAGACCCTTTAAAGTAATACCGCGGGGTACCCACCCCATGGGTCCCAAATCTCCAGGTTCAAGGGCATCTTCCTACATTGAAAACGTGCATGGGAAACCCAGAAGATGGTACAGCGTGTGATCCGGAAAGGTTTCTAAAACGCACCTCATTTCTCCTCTCCTTGTGCTCGGGTTCGCCATTCCAGCCGCTTTACTAACAATCTCCCTACTTGGAGAATCAGCACCTTGAAGCTCCTGTTTCTTTTGTACAGGTTGCAATTTGTCCTGAGGATGAACGGGAAGAGGGGGAACCAACAAGAGACTAGCTCTAGGTGTTGGGACAGGCACAGGTCACTCTATTTCCCCATCAGGAAGAAGAATGAAGCACAGGCTCAGCCTGCCCCCCGGAACCAGAATAGGGCCTGAAGCAATCTTGCGCTTTTGCGGCCAGCTCCCAAAAAAGTGAGTTGACAAATGGAGCTCAGGGCCACTGCAATTCACAAACCTGCAGAGTTATAAATGATAACTCTCGTCCACAAATATATTGAGGGCAGGCAACGAAGAGGATTTGAAAGCAAGGCAGAATTGCCGGAAACAGATTTCAGGAGGTAGATTCGACTCGCCTTTAAAGCACATGAAAAGCGGCAAAACGTTGACAATGATGCCCTTGGCCAAAAAGGGCGTATACGTTTTTTCCTGAATATATTCAGGAAAAAACGTATACGCCCTTTTTGGCCAACCAAGCAAGCCGGAAGTGCAAATCAGCACTACAAAGAAGTCTCGCTTGCCATCGGTCAAAAGGGCCACGCTGCAAAAAGAGTAAACACCAGAAATGCAGGACAGGCCATGGAGACATGGGAGCCTTGCTACGCTGAGGGGCGGGATGCCAATTGCCAACAGCCACTCTGGAGAAGTGTACGGTGTGTCCTGAAACATGTAATAAACACAGCTTACAGAGCATAGGGCACTTCCACTCATGGGCGTATAAATTGGGAAAACTAAAAATCAACAAGACACAGGCACCCCAAAGTTTCGGGCTGCTCTGTGTACAAGAACCTCCACTTAGCTACACCTTAAATATCCCAGGAATGAGAAAAATGGATCAAGAAAGTGTGGTACTTAGGCACAATGGAATATCACTCAGCCATGAAATCAATGTCATAAGGCTAGTAGCAGCATGATGAGTGGATTTAGGGACAAGGATTCTAAGTGAAATAAGTCACACAGAAAAAGACAGTTATCCTAAGATATCACTTATAGAGGGCATGTCAAAATCGCTACACTTGAACTGAATTACAAAACAGAACAGAGTCACACATTTAGAAGACACACTATGGCTGCTTAACGGGAAAGGTGAGGTGGGCTGATGCATAAAACAAGGGTTTGAAATTAGCTCACATACCGTTCCATAAGCCAAATATGTAACAGACAAGACCTCCTCCCTGCTCAGTGAACTGGACTCAACACCCCGTATTCACCGCACAAGAATATATCTGACTAGCAAGAATCTTAAAACCTATGTATTGATATCTCTCTGGAGTTGAATCAAGAGGGTGTAAAGCGGCATAAGCACAGCAGGGAAAAGCAGCTCAACCCCATTATCAAAATAAATTACTTAAAAAAAACCTCATAAAACAAAGACAGTGAAAGAGAGAGAAATTCTTACAAAATCTGTTTGGGGGCTCTGATGCAACCTGCAATGACCATATCTAGACCCACAGCTGGATGAGACAAAAGGCTGGACAATCTTGGGGCTGAGAGGATTGGTGAGGTTGGGTGACCAAACGCAGACCGTTTAAAGTAATACCGCGTGGTACCCACCCCATGGGTCCCAAATCTCCAGGTTCAAGGGCATCTTCCTACATCGAAAACATGCCTGGGAAACCCAGAAGATGGTACAGCGTGTGATCGGGAAAGGTTTCTAAAACGCACCTCATTTCTCCTCTCCTTGTGCTCGGGTTCGCCATTCCAGCCGCTTTACTAACAATCTCCCTACTTGGAGAATCAGCACCTTGAAGCTCCTGTTTCTTTTGTACAGGTTGCAACTTGTCCTGAGGATGAACGGGAAGAGGGGGAACCAACGAGAGACTAGCTCTAGGTGTTGGGACATGCACAGGTCACTCTATTTCCCCATCAGGAAGAAGAATGAAGCACAGGCTCAGCCTGCCCCCGGGAACCAGAATAGGGCCTGAAGCAATCCTGCGCTTTTGCGGCCAGCTCCCAAAAAAGCGAGTTGACAAATGGAGCTCAGGGCCACTGCAATTCACAAACCTGCAGAGTTATAAATGATAACTCTCGTCCACAAATATATTGAGGGAAGGCAACGAAGAGGATTGGAAAGCAAGGCAGAATTGCAGGAAACAGATTTCAGGAGGTAGATTCGACTCGCCTTTAAAGCACAAGAAAAGCGGCAAAACGTTGACAATGATGCCCTTGGCCAATAAGGGCGTATGCGTTTTTTCCTGAATATATTCAGGAAAAAACGCATACGCCCTTTTTGGCCAACCAAGCAAGCCAGAAGTGCAAATCAGCACTACAAAGAAGTCTCGCTTGCCATCGGTCAAAAGGGCCACGCTGCAAAAAGAGTAAACACCAGAAATGCAGGACAGGCCATGGAGACATGGGAGCCTTGCTAGGCTGAGGGGTGGGATGTCAATTGCCTACAGCCACTCTGGAGAAGTGTACGGTGTGTCCTGAAACATGTAATAAACACACCTTACAGAGCATAGGGCACTTCCATTCATGGGCGTATAAATTGGGAAAACTAAAAATCAACAAGACACAGGCACCCCAAAGTTTAGGGCTGCTCTGTGTACAAGATCCTCCACTTAGCTACACCTTAAGTATCCCAGGAAAGAGAAAAATGGATAAAGAAGTTGTGGTACTTAGGCACAATGGAATATCACTCAGCCATGAAATCAATGTCATAAGGCTAGTAGCAGCATGATGAGTGGATTTAGGGACGAGGATTCTAAGTGAAATAAGTCACACAGAAAAAGACTCTTATCCTAAGATATCACTTATAGAGGGCATGTCAAAATCGCTACACTTGAACTGAATTACAAAACAGAACAGAGTCACACATTTAGAAGACACACTATGGCTGCTTAACGGAAAAGGTGAGGTGGGCTGATGCATAAAACAAGGGTTTGAAATTAGCTCACATACCGTTCCATAAGCCAAATATGTAACAGACAAGACCTCCTCCCTGCTCAGTGAACTGGACTCAACACCCCCTATTCACCGCACAAGAATATATCTGACTAGCAAGAATCTTAAAACCTATGTATTGATATCTCTCTGGAGTTGAATCAAGAGGGTGTAAAGCGGCATAAACACAGCAGGGAAAAGCAGCTCAACCCCATTATCAAAATAAATTACTTAAAAAAAACCTCATAAAACAAAGACACTGAAAGAGAGAGAAATTCTTACAAAATCTGTTTGGGGGCTCTGATGAAACCTGCATTGACCATATCTAGACCCACAGCTGGATGAGACATAAGGCTGGACACTCTTGGGGCTGAGAGGATTGGTGAGGTCGGGTGAGCAAACGCAGACCGTTTAAAGTAATACCGCGTGGTACCCACCCCATGGGTCCCAAATCTCCAGGTTCAAGGGCATCTTCCTACATCGAAAACATGCCTGGGAAACCCAGAAGATGGTACACCGTGTGATCGGGAAAGGTTTCTAAAACGCACCTCATTTCTCCTCTCCTTGTGCTCGGGTTCGCCATTCCAGCCGCTTTACTAACAATCTCCCTACTTGGAGAATCAGCAACTTGAAGTTCCTGTTTGTTTCGTACAGGTTGCAAATTGTCCTAAGGATGAACGGGAAGAGGGGGAACCAATGAGAGACTAGCTCTAGGTGTTGGGACAGGCACAGGTCAAGCTATTTCCCCATCAGGAAGAAGAATGAAGCACAGGCTCAGCCTGCCCCCCGGAACCAGAATAGGGCCTGAAGCAATCCTGCGCTTTTGCGGGCAGCTCCCAAAAGAGCGAGTTGACAAATGGAGCTCAGGGCCACTGCAATTCACAAACCTGCAGAGTTATCAATGATAACTCTTGTCCACAAATATACTGAGGGAAGGCAACGAAGAGGATTTGAAAGCAAGGCAGAATTGCAGGAAACAGATTTCAGGAGGTAGATTCGACTCGCCTTTAAAGCACATGAAAAGCGGCAAAACGTTGACAATGATGCCCTTGGCCAAAAAGGGCGTATGCGTTTTTTCCTGAATATATTCAGGAAAAAACGCATACGCCCTTTTTGGCCAACCAAGCAAGCTGAAAGTGCAAATCAGCACTACAAAGAAGTCTCGCTTGCCATCGGTCAAAAGGGCCAAGCTGCAAAAAGAGTAAACACCAGAAATGCAGGACAGGCCATGGAGACATGGGAGCCTTGCTAGGCTGAGGGGTGGGATGTCAATTGCCAACAGCCACTCTGGAGAAGTGTACGGTGTGTCCTGAAACATGTAATAAACACAGCTTACAGAGCATAGGGCACTTCCACTCATGGGCGTATAAATTGGGAAAACTAAAAATCAACAAGACACAGGCACCCTAAAGTTTAGGGCTGCTCTGTGTACAAGAACCTCCACTTAGCTACACCTTAAGTATCCCAGGAAAGAGAAAAATGGATAAAGAAGTTGTGGTACTTAGGCACAATGGAATATCACTCAGCCATGAAATCAATGTCATAAGGCTAGTAGCAGCATGATGAGTGGATTTAGGGACGAGGATTCTAAGTGAAATAAGTCACACAGAAAAAGACTCTTATCCTAAGATATCACTTATAGAGGGCATGTCAAAATCGCTACACTTGAACTGAATTACAAAACAGAACAGAGTCACACATTTAGAAGACACACTATGGCTGCTTAACGGGAAAGGTGAGGTGGGCTGATGCATAAAACAGGGGTTTGAAATTAGTTCACATACCGGTCCATAAGCCAAATATGTAACAGACAAGACCTCCTCCCTGCTCAGTGAACTGGACTCAACACCCCCTATTCACCGCACAAGAATATATCTGACTAGCAAGAATCTTAAAACCTATGTATTGATATCTCTCTGGAGTTGAATCAAGAGGGTGTAAAGCGGCATAAGCACAGCAGGGAAAAGCAGCTCAACCCCATTATCAAAATAAATTACTTAAAATGAACGCCATAAAACAAAGACAGTGAAAGAGAGAGAAATTCTTACAAAATCCGTTTGGAGGCTCGGATGCAACCTGGATTGACCATATCTAGACCCACAGCTGGATGAGACATAAGGCTGGACACTCTTGGGGCTGAGAGGTTTGGTGAGGTTGGGAGAGCAAACGCAGACCCTTTAAAGTAATACCGCGGGGTACCCACCCCATGGGTCCCAAATCTCCAGGTTCAAGGGCATCTTCCTACATTGAAAACGTGCATGGGAAACCCAGAAGATGGTACACCGTGTGATTGGGAAAGGTTTCTAAAACGCACCTCATTTCTCCTCTCCTTGTGCTCGGGTTCGCCATTCCAGCCGCTTTACTAACAATCTCCCTACTTGGAGAATCAGCACCTTGAAGTTCCTGTTTGTTTCGTACAGGTTGCAATTTGTCCTGAGGATGAACGGGAAGAGGGGGAACCAACGAGAGACTAGCTCTAGGTGTTGGGACAGTCACAGGTCACTCTATTGCCCCAACAGGAAGAAGAATGAAGCACAGGCTCAGCCTGCCCCCCGGAACCAAAATAGGGCCTGAAGCAATCCTGCGCTTTTGCGGCCAGCTCCCAAAAAAGCGAGTTGACAAATGGAGCTCAGGGCCACTGCAATTAACAAACCTGCAGAGTTATCAATGATAACTCTCGTCCACAAATATATTGAGGGAAGGCAACGAAGAGGATTTGAAAGCAAGGCAGTATTGCAGGAAACAGATTTCAGGAGGTAGATTCGACTCGCTTTTAAAGCACATGAAAAGCGGCAAAACGTTGACAATGATGCCCTTGGCCAAAAAGGGCGTTTGCGTTTTTTCCTGAATATATTCAGGAAAAAACGCAAACGCCCTTTTTGGCCAACCAAGCAAGCCGGAAGTGCAAATCAGCACTACAAAGAAGTCTCGCTTGCCATCGGTCAAAAGGGCCACGCTGCAAAAAGAGTAAACACCAGAAATGCAGGACAGGCCATGGAGACATGGGAGCCTTGCTAGGCTGAGGGGTGGGATGTCAATTGCCAACAGCCACTCTGGAGAAGTGTACGGTGTGTCCTGAAACATGTAATAAACACAGCTTACAGAGCATAGGGCACTTCCACTCATGGGCGTATAAATTGGGAAAACTAAAAATCAACAAGACACAGGCACCCCAAAGTTTAGGGCTGCTCTGTGTACAAGAACCTCCACTTAGCTACACCTTAAGTGTCCCAGGAAAGAGAAAAATGGATAAAGAAGTTGTGGTACTTAGGCACAATGGAATATCACTCAGCCATGAAATCAATGTCATAAGGCTAGTAGCAGCATGATGAGTGGATTTAGGGACGAGGATTCTAAGTGAAATAAGTCACACAGAAAAAGACTCTTATCCTAAGATATCACTTATAGAGGGCATGTCAAAATCGCTACACTTGAACTGAATTACAAAACAGAACAGAGTCACACATTTAGAAGACACACTATGGCTGCTTAACGGGAAAGGTGAGGTGGGCTGATGCATAAAACAAGGGTTTGAAATTAGCTCACATACCGTTCCATAAGCCAAATATGTAACAGACAAGACCTCCTCCCTGCTCAGTGAACTGGACTCAACACCCCCTATTCACCGCACAAGAATATATCTGACTAGCAAGAATCTTAAAACCTATGTATTGATATCTCTCTGGAGTTGAATCAAGAGGGTGTAAAGCGGCATAAGCACAGCAGGGAAAAGCAGCTCAACCCCATTATCAAAATAAATTACTTAAAATGAACGCCATAAAACAAAGACAGTGAAAGAGAGAGAAATTCTTACAAAATCCGTTTGGAGGCTCGGATGCAACCTGGATTGACCATATCTAGACCCACAGCTGGATGAGACATAAGGCTGGACAATCTTGGGGCTGAGAGGATTGGTGAGGTTGGGTGAGCAAACGCAGACCGTTTAAAGTAGTACCGCGTGCTACCCACCCCATGGGTCCCAAATCTCCAGGTTCAAGGGCATCTTCCTACATCGAGAACGTGCATGGGAAACGCAGAAAATGGTACACCATGTGATCGGGAAAGGTTTCTAAAACGCACCTCATTTCTCCTCTCCTTGTGCTCGGGTTCGCCATTCCAGCCGCTTTACTAACAATCTCCCTACTTGGAGAATCAGCACCTGGAACCTCCTGTTTGTTTCGTACAGGTTGCAATTTGTCCTGAGGATGAACGGGAAGAGGGGGAACCAACGAGAGACTAGCTCTAGGTGTTGGGACATGCACAGGTCACTCTATTTCCCCATCAGGAAGAAGAATGAAGCACAGGCTCAGCCTGCCCCCGGGAACCAGAATAGGGCCTGAAGCAATCCTGCGCTTTTGCGGCCAGCTCCCAAAAAAGCGAGTTGACAAATGGAGCTCAGGGCCACTGCAATTCACAAACCTGCAGAGTTATAAATGATAACTCTCGTCCACAAATATATTGAGGGAAGGCAACGAAGAGGATTTGAAAGCAAGGCAGAATTGCAGGAAACAGATTTCAGGAGGTAGATTCGACTCGCCTTTAAAGCACATGAAAGGCGGCAAAACGTTGACAATGATGCCCTTGGCCAATAAGGGCGTATGCGTTTTTTCCTGAATATATTCAGGAAAAAACGCATATGCCCTTTTTGGCCAACCAAGCAAGCCAGAAGTGCAAATCAGCACTACAAAGAAGTCTCGCTTGCCATCGGTCAAAAGGGCCACGCTGCAAAAAGAGTAAACACCAGAAATGCAGGACAGGCCATGGAGACATGGGAGCCTTGCTAGGCTGAGGGGTGGGATGTCAATTGCCTACAGCCACTCTGGAGAAGTGTACGGTGTGTCCTGAAACATGTAATAAACACAGCTTACAGAGCATAGGGCACTTCCACTCATGGGCGTATAAATTGGGAAAACTAAAAATCAACAAGACACAGGCACCCCAAAGTTTAGGGCTGCTCTGTGTACAAGATCCTCCACTTAGCTACACCTTAAGTATCCCAGGAAAGAGAAAAATGGATAAAGAAGTTGTGGTACTTAGGCACAATGGAATATCACTCAGCCATGAAATCAATGTCATAAGGCTAGTAGCAGCATGATGAGTGGATTTAGGGACGAGGATTCTAAGTGAAATAAGTCACACAGAAAAAGACAGTTATCCTAAGATATCACTTATAGAGGGCATGTCAAAATCGCTACACTTGAACTGAATTACAAAACAGAACAGAGTCACACATTTAGAAGACACACTATGGCTGCTTAACGGGAAAGGTGAGGTGGGCTGATGCATAAAACAAGGGTTTGAAATTAGCTCACATACCGTTCCATAAGCCAAATATGTAACAGACAAGACCTCCTCCCTGCTCAGTGAACTGGACTCAACACCCCCTATTCACCGCACAAGAATATATCTGACTAGCAAGAATCTTAAAACCTATGTATTGATATCTCTCTGGAGTTGAATCAAGAGGGTGTAAAGCGGCATAAACACAGCAGGGAAAAGCAGCTCAACCCCATTATCAAAATAAATTACTTAAAATGAACGCCATAAAACAAAGACAGTGAAAGAGAGAGAAATTCTTACAAAATCTGTTTGGGGGCTCTGATGCAACCTGCATTGACCATATCTAGACCCACAGCTGGATGAGACAAAAGGCTGGACAATCTTGGGGCTGAGAGGATTGGTGAGGTTGGGTGAGCAAACGCAGACCGTTTAAAGTAATACCGCGTGGTACCCACCCCATGGGTCCCAAATCTCCAGGTTCAAGAGCATCTTCCTACATCGAAAACATGCCTTGGAAACCCAGAAGATGGTACAGCGTGTGATCGGGAAAGGTTTCTAAAACGCACCTCATTTCTCCTCTCCTTGTGCTCGGGTTCGCCATTCCAGCCGCTTTACTAACAATCTCCCTACTTGGAGAATCAGCACCTGGAACCTCCTGTTTGTTTCGTACAGGTTGCAATTTGTCCTGAGGATGAACGGGAAGACGGGGAACCAATGAGAGACTAGCTCTAGGTGTTGGGACAGGCACAGGTCACTCTATTTCCCCATCAGGAAGAAGAATGAAGCACAGGCTCAGCCTGCCCCCCGGAACCAGAATAGGGCCTGAAGCAATCCTGCGCTTTTGCGGCCAGCTCCCAAAAAAGCGAGTTGACAAATGGAGCTCAGGGCCACTGCAATTCACAAACCTGCAGAGTTATAAATGATAACTCTCGTCCACAAATATATTGAGGGAAGGCAACGAAGAGGATTTGAAAGCAAGGCAGAATTGCAGGAAACAGATTTCAGGAGGTAGATTCGACTCGCCTTTAAAGCACATGAAAAGCGGCAAAACGTTGACAATGATGCCCTTGGCCAAAAAGGGCGTATGCGTTTTTTCCTGAATATATTCAGGAAAAAACGCATACGCCCTTTTTGGCCAACCAAGCAAGCCAGAAGTGCAAATCAGCACTACAAAGAAGTCTCGCTTGCCATCGGTCAAAAGGGCCACGCTGCAAAAAGAGTAAACACCAGAAATGCAGGACAGGCCATGGAGACATGGGAGCCTTGCTAGGCTGAGGGGTGGGATGTCAATTGCCAACAGCCACTCTGGAGAAGTGTACGGTGTGTCCTGAAACATGTAATAAACACAGCTTACAGAGCATAGGGCACTTCCACTCATGGGCGTATAAATTGGGAAAACTAAAAATCAACAAGACACAGGCACCCCAAAGTTTCGGGCTGCTCTGTGTACAAGATCCTCCACTTAGCCTCACCTTAAGTATCCCAGGAAAGAGAAAAATGGATAAAGAAGTTGTGGTACTTAGGCACAATGGAATATCACTCAGCCATGAAATCAATGTCATAAGGCTAGTAGCAGCATGATGAGTGGATTTAGGGACGAGGATTCTAAGTGAAATAAGTCACACAGAAAAAGACAGTTATCCTAAGATATCACTTATAGAGGGCATGTCAAAATCGCTACACTTGAACTGAATTACAAAACAGAACAGAGTCACACATTTAGAAGACACACTATGGCTGCTTAACGGGAAAGGTGAGGTGGGCTGATGCATAAAACAAGGGTTTGAAATTAGCTCACATACCGTTCCATAAGCCAAATATGTAACAGACAAGACCTCCTCCCTGCTCAGTGAACTGGACTCAACAGCCCCTATTCACCGCACAAGAATATATCTGACTAGCAAGAATCTTAAATCCTATGTATTGATATCTCTCTGGAGTTGAATCAAGAGGGTGTAAAGCGGCATAAACACAGCAGGGAAAAGCAGCTCAACCCCATTATCAAAATAAATTACTTAAAATGAACGCCATAAAACAAAGACAGTGAAAGAGAGAGAAATTCTTACAAAATCCGTTCGGAGGTTCTGATGTAACCTGGATTGACCGTATCTAGACCCACAGCTGGATGAGACATAAGGCTGGACACTCTTGGGGATGAGAGGTTTGGTGAGGTTGGGTGAGGAAACGCAGACCCTTTAAAGTAATACCGCGGGGTACCCACCCCATGGGTCCCAAATCTCCAGGTTCAAGGGCATCTTCCTACATTGAAAACGTGCATGGGAAACCCAGAAGATGGTACAGCGTGTGATCCGGAAAGGTTTCTAAAACGCACCTCATTTCTCCTCTCCTTGTGCTCGGGTTCGCCATTCCAGCCGCTTTACTAACAATCTCCCTACTTGGAGAATCAGCACCTGGAACCTCCTGTTTCTTTTGAACAGGTTGCAATTTGTCCTGAGGATGAACGGGAAGAGGGGGAACCAACAAGAGACTAGCTCTAGGTGTTGGGACAGGCACAGGTCACTCTATTTCCCCATCCCGAAGAAGAATGAAGCACAGGCTCAGCCTGCCCCCCGGAACCAGAATAGGGCCTGAAGCAATCTTGCGCTTTTGCGGCCAGCTCCCAAAAAAGTGAGTTGACAAATGGAGCTCAGGGCCACTGCAATTCACAAACCTGCAGAGTTATAAATGATAACTCTCGTCCACAAATATATTGAGGGCAGGCAACGAAGAGGATTTGAAAGCAAGGCAGAATTGCCGGAAACAGATTTCAGGAGGTAGATTCGACTCGCCTTTAAAGCACATGAAAAGCGGCAAAACGTTGACAATGATGCCCTTGGCCAAAAAGGGCGTATGCGTTTTTTCCTGAATATATTCAGGAAAAAACGTATACGCCCTTTTTGGCCAACCAAGCAAGCCGGAACTGCAAATCAGCACTACAAAGAAGTCTCGCTTGCCATCGGTCAAAAGGGCCACGCTGCAAAAAGAGTAAACACCAGAAATGCAGGACAGGCCATGGAGACATGGGAGCCTTGCTACGCTGAGGGGCGGGATGCCAATTGCCAACAGCCACTCTGGAGAAGTGTACGGTGTGTCCTGAAACATGTAATAAACACAGCTTACAGAGCATAGGGCACTTCCACTCATGGGCGTATAAATTGGGAAAACTAAAAATCAACAAGACACAGGCACCCCAAAGTTTCGGGCTGCTGTGTGTACACGAACCTCCACTTAGCTACACCTTAAATATCCCAGGAATGAGAAAAATGGATCAAGAAGGTGTGGTACTTAGGCACAATGGAATATCACTCAGCCATGAAATCAATGTCATAAGGCTAGTAGCAGCATGATGAGTGGATTTAGGGACGAGGATTCTAAGTGAAATAAGTCACACAGAAAAAGACAGTTATCCTAAGATATCACTTATAGAGGGCATGTCAAAATCGCTACACTTGAACTGAATTACAAAACAGAACAGAGTCACACATTTAGAAGACACATTATGGCTGCTTAACGGGAAAGGTGAGGTGGGCTGATGCATAAAACAAGGGTTTGAAATTAGCTCACATACCGTTCCATAAGCCAAATATGTAACAGACAAGACCTCCTCCCTGCTCAGTGAACTGGACTCAACACCCCCTATTCACCGCACAAGAATATATCTGACTAGCAAGAATCTTAAAACCTATGTATTGATATCTCTCTGGAGTTGAATCAAGAGGGTGTAAAGCGGCATAAGCACAGCAGGGAAAAGCAGCTCAACCCCATTATCAAAATAAATTACTTAAAAAAAACCTCATAAAACAAAGACAGTGAAAGAGAGAGAAATTCTTACAAAATCTGTTTGGGGGCTCTGATGCAACCTGCAATGACCATATCTAGACCCACAGCTGGATGAGACAAAAGGCTGGACAATCTTGGGGCTGAGAGGATTGGTGAGGTTGGGTGACCAAACGCAGACCGTTTAAAGTAATACCGCGTGGTACCCACCCCATGGGTCCCAAATCTCCAGGTTCAAGGGCATCTTCCTACATCGAAAACATGCCTGGGAAACCCAGAAGATGGTACAGCGTGTGATCGGGAAAGGTTTCTAAAACGCACCTCATTTCTCCTCTCCTTGTGCTCGGGTTCGCCATTCCAGCCGCTTTACTAACAATCTCCCTACTTGGAGAATCAGCACCTTGAAGCTCCTGTTTCTTTTGTACAGGTTGCAACTTGTCCTGAAGATGAACGGGAAGAGGGGGAACCAACGAGAGACTAGCTCTAGGTGTTGGGACATGCACAGGTCACTATATTTCCCCATCAGGAAGAAGAATGAAACACAGGCTCAGCCTGCCCCCGGGAACCAGAATAGGGCCTGAAGCAATCCTGCGCTTTTGCGGCCAGCTCCCAAAAAAGCGAGTTGACAAATGGAGCTCAGGGCCACTGCAATTCACAAACCTGCAGAGTTATAAATGATAACTCTCGTCCACAAATATATTGAGGGAAGGCAACGAAGAGGATTGGAAAGCAAGGCAGAATTGCAGGAAACAGATTTCAGGAGGTAGATTCGACTCGCCTTTAAAGCACATGAAAAGCGGCAAAACGTTGACAATGATGCCCTTGGCCAAAAAGGGCGTATGCGTTTTTTCCTGAATATATTCAGGAAAAAACGCATACGCCCTTTTTGGCCAACCAAGCAAGCCAGAAGTGCAAATCAGCACTACAAAGAAGTCTCGCTTGCCATCGGTCAAAAGGGCCACGCTGCAAAAAGAGTAAACACCAGAAATGCAGGACAGGCCATGGAGACATGGGAGCCTTGCTAGGCTGAGGGGTGGGATGTCAATTGCCTACAGCCACTCTGGAGAAGTGTACGGTGTGTCCTGAAACATGTAATAAACACAGCTTACAGAGCATAGGGCACTTCCACTCATGGGCGTATAAATTGGGAAAACTAAAAATCAACAAGACACAGGCACCCCAAAGTTTCGGGCTGCTCTGTGTACAAGATCCTCCACTTAGCTACACCTTAAGTATCCCAGGAAAGAGAAAAATGGATAAAGAAGTTGTGGTACTTAGGCACAATGGAATATCACTCAGCCATGAAATCAATGTCATAAGGCTAGTAGCAGCATGATGAGTGGATTTAGGGACGAGGATTCTAAGTGAAATAAGTCACACAGAAAAAGACTCTTATCCTAAGATATCACTTATAGAGGGCATGTCAAAATCGCTACACTTGAACTGAATTACAAAACAGAACAGAGTCACACATTTAGAAGACACACTATGGCTGCTTAACGGAAAAGGTGAGGTGGGCTGATGCATAAAACAAGGGTTTGAAATTAGCTCACATACCGTTCCATAAGCCAAATATGTAACAGACAAGACCTCCTCCCTGCTCAGTGAACTGGACTCAACACCCCCTATTCACCGCACAAGAATATATCTGACTAGCAAGAATCTTAAAACCTATGTATTGATATCTCTCTGGAGTTGAATCAAGAGGGTGTAAAGCGGCATAAACACAGCAGGGAAAAGCAGCTCAACCCCATTATCAAAATAAATTACTTAAAATGAACGCCATAAAACAAAGACAGTGAAAGAGAGAGAAATTCTTACAAAATCTGTTTGGGGGCTCTGATGCAACCTGCATTGACCATATCTAGACCCACAGCTGGATGAGACATAAGGCTGGACACTCTTGGGGCTGAGAGGATTGGTGAGGTCGGGTGAGCAAACGCAGACCGTTTAAAGTAATACCGCGTGGTACCCACCCCATGGGTCCCAAATCTCCAGGTTCAAGGGCATCTTCCTACATCGAAAACATGCCTGGGAAACCCAGAAGATGGTACACCGTGTGATCGGGAAAGGTTTCTAAAACGCACCTCATTTCTCCTCTCCTTGTGCTCGGGTTCGCCATTCCAGCCGCTTTACTAACAATCTCCCTACTTGGAGAATCAGCAACTTGAAGTTCCTGTTTGTTTCGTACAGGTTGCAAATTGTCCTAAGGATGAACGGGAAGAGGGGGAACCAATGAGAGACTAGCTCTAGGTGTTGGGACAGGCACAGGTCAAGCTATTTCCCCATCAGGAAGAAGAATGAAGCACAGGCTCAGCCTGCCCCCCGGAACCAGAATAGGGCCTGAAGCAATCCTGCGCTTTTGCGGGCAGCTCCCAAAAGAGCGAGTTGACAAATGGAGCTCAGGGCCACTGCAATTCACAAACCTGCAGAGTTATCAATGATAACTCTTGTCCACAAATATACTGAGGGAAGGCAACGAAGAGGATTTGAAAGCAAGGCAGAATTGCAGGAAACAGATTTCAGGAGGTAGATTCGACTCGCCTTTAAAGCACATGAAAAGCGGCAAAACGTTGACAATGATGCCCTTGGCCAAAAAGGGCGTATGCGTTTTTTCCTGAATATATTCAGGAAAAAACGCATACGCCCTTTTTGGCCAACCAAGCAAGCTGAAAGTGCAAATCAGCACTACAAAGAAGTCTCGCTTGCCATCGGTCAAAAGGGCCAAGCTGCAAAAAGAGTAAACACCAGAAATGCAGGACAGGCCATGGAGACATGGGAGCCTTGCTAGGCTGAGGGGTGGGATGTCAATTGCCAACAGCCACTCTGGAGAAGTGTACGGTGTGTCCTGAAACATGTAATAAACACAGCTTACAGAGCATAGGGCACTTCCACTCATGGGCGTATAAATTGGGAAAACTAAAAATCAACAAGACACAGGCACCCTAAAGTTTAGGGCTGCTCTGTGTACAAGAACCTCCACTTAGCTACACCTTAAGTATCCCAGGAAAGAGAAAAATGGATAAAGAAGTTGTGGTACTTAGGCACAATGGAATATCACTCAGCCATGAAATCAATGTCATAAGGCTAGTAGCAGCATGATGAGTGGATTTAGGGACGAGGATTCTAAGTGAAATAAGTCACACAGAAAAAGACTCTTATCCTAAGATATCACTTATAGAGGGCATGTCAAAATCGCTACACTTGAACTGAATTACAAAACAGAACAGAGTCACACATTTAGAAGACACACTATGGCTGCTTAACGGGAAAGGTGAGGTGGGCTGATGCATAAAACAGGGGTTTGAAATTAGTTCACATACCGGTCCATAAGCCAAATATGTAACAGACAAGACCTCCTCCCTGCTCAGTGAACTGGACTCAACACCCCCTATTCACCGCACAAGAATATATCTGACTAGCAAGAATCTTAAAACCTATGTATTGATATCTCTCTGGAGTTGAATCAAGAGGGTGTAAAGCGGCATAAACACAGCAGGGAAAAGCAGCTCAACCCCATTATCAAAATAAATTACTTAAAATGAACGCCATAAAACAAAGAGAGTGAAAGAGAGAGAAATTCTTACAAAATCCGTTTGGAGGCTCGGATGCAACCTGGATTGACCATATCTAGACCCACAGCTGGATGAGACATAAGGCTGGACACTCTTGGGGCTGAGAGGTTTGGTGAGGTTGGGAGAGCAAACGCAGACCCTTTAAAGTAATACCGCGGGGTACCCACCCCATGGGTCCCAAATCTCCAGGTTCAAGGGCATCTTCCTACATTGAAAACGTGCATGGGAAACCCAGAAGATGGTACAGCGTGTGATTGGGAAAGGTTTCTAAAACGCACCTCATTTCTCCTCTCCTTGTGCTCGGGTTCGCCATTCCAGCCGCTTTACTAACAATCTCCCTACTTGGAGAATCAGCACCTTGAAGCTCCTGTTTGTTTCGTACAGGTTGCAATTTGTCCTGAGGATGAACGGGAAGAGGGGGAACCAACGAGAGACTAGCTCTATGTGTTGGGACAGTCACAGGTCACTCTATTTCCCCATCAGGAAGAAGAATGAAGCACAGGCTCAGCCTGCCCCCCGGAACCAGAATAGGGCCTGAAGCAATCCTGCGCTTTTGCGGCCAGCTCCCAAAAAAGCGAGTTGACAAATGGAGCTCAGGGCCACTGCAATTCACAAACCTGCGGAGTTATCAATGATAACTCTCGTCCACAAATATATTGAGGGAAGGCAACGAACAGGATTTGAAAGCAAGGCAGAATTGCAGGAAACAGATTTCAGGAGGTAGATTCGACTCGCTTTTAAAGCACATGAAAAGCGGCAAAACGTTGACAATGATGCCCTTGGCCAAAAAGGGCGTATGCGTTTTTTCCTGAATATATTCAGGAAAAAACGCAAACGCCCTTTTTGGCCAACCAAGCAAGCCGGAAGTACAAATCAGCACTACAAAGAAGTCTCGCTTGCCATCGGTCAAAAGGGCCACGCTGCAAAAAGAGTAAACACCAGAAATGCAGGACAGGCCTTGGAGACATGGGAGCCTTGCTAGGCTGTGGGGTGGGATGTCAATTGCCAACAGCCACTCTGGAGAAGTGTACGGTGTGTCCTGAAACATGTAATAAACACAGCTTACAGAGCATAGGGCACTTCCACTCATGGGCGTATAAATTGGGAAAACTAAAAATCAACAAGACACAGGCACCCCAAAGTTTAGGGCTGCTCTGTGTACAAGAACCTCCACTTAGCTACACCTTAAGTACCCCAGGAAAGAGAATAATGGATAAAGAAGTTGTGGTACTTAGGCACAATGGAATATCACTCAGCCATGAAATCAATGTCATAAGGCTAGTAGCAGCATGATGAGTGGATTTAGGGACGAGGATTCTAAGTGAAATAAGTCACACAGGAAAAGACTCTTATCCTAAGATATCACTTATAGAGGGCATGTCAAAATCGCTACATTTGAACTGAATTACAAAACACAACAGAGTCACACATTTAGAAGACACACTATGGTTGCTTAACGGGAAAGGTGAGGTGGGCTGATGCATAAAACAAGGGTTTGAAATTAGTTCACATACCGTTCCGTAAGCCAAATATGTAACAGACAAGACCTCCTCCCTGCTCAGTGAACTGGACTCAACACCCCCTATTCACCGCACAAGAATATATCTGACTAGCAAGAATCTTAAAACCTATGTATTGATATCTCTCTGGAGTTGAATCAACAGGGTGTAAACCGGCATAAACACAGCAGGGAAAAGCAGCTCAACCCCATTATCAAAATAAATTACTTAAAATGAACGCCATAAAACAAAGACAGTGAAAGAGAGAGAAATTCTTACAAAATCCGTTTGGAGGCTCGGATGCAACCTGGATTGACCATATCTAGACCCACAGCTGGATGAGACATAAGGCTGGACACTCTTGGGGCTGAGAGTTTTGGTGAGGTTGGGTGAGCAAACGCAGACCCTTTAAAGTAATACCGCGGGGTACCCACCCCATGGGTCCCAAATCTCCAGGTTCAAGGGCATCTTCCTACATTGAAAACGTGCATGGGAAACCCAGAAGATGGTACAGCGTGTGATTGGGAAAGGTTTCTAAAACGCACCTCATTTCTCCTCTCCTTGTGCTCGGGTTCGCCATTCCAGCCGCTTTACTAACAATCTCCCTACTTGGAGAATCAGCACCTTGAAGTTCCTGTTTGTTTCGTACAGGTTGCAATTTGTCCTGAGGATGAACGGGAAGAGGGGGAACCAACGAGAGACTAGCTCTAGGTGTTGGGACAGTCACAGGTCACTCTATTGCCCCAACAGGAAGAAGAATGAAGCACAGGCTCAGCCTGCCCCCCGGAACCAAAATAGGGCCTGAAGCAATCCTGCGCTTTTGCGGCCAGCTCCCAAAAAAGCGAGTTGACAAATGGAGCTCAGGGCCACTGCAATTAACAAACCTGCAGAGTTATCAATGATAACTCTCGTCCACAAATATATTGAGGGAAGGCAACGAAGAGGATTTGAAAGCAAGGCAGAATTGCAGGAAACAGATTTCAGGAGGTAGATTCGACTCGCTTTTAAAGCACATGAAAAGCGGCAAAACGTTGACAATGATGCCCTTGGCCAAAAAGGGCGTATGCGTTTTTTCCTGAATATATTCAGGAAAAAAAGCAAACGCCCTTTTTGGCCAACCAAGCAAGCCGGAAGTGCAAATCAGCACTACAAAGAAGTCTCGCTTGCCATCGGTCAAAAGGGCCACGCTGCAAAAAGAGTAAACACCAGAAATGCAGGACAGGCCATGGAGACATGGGAGCCTTGCTAGGCTGAGGGGTGGGATGTCAATTGCCAACAGCCACTCTGGAGAAGTGTACGGTGTGTCCTGAAACATGTAATAAACACAGCTTACAGAGCATAGGGCACTTCCACTCATGGGCGTATAAATTGGGAAAACTAAAAATCAACAAGACACAGGCACCCCAAAGTTTAGGGCTGCTCTGTGTACAAGAACCTCCACTTAGCTACACCTTAAGTGTCCCAGGAAAGAGAAAAATGGATAAAGAAGTTGTGGTACTTAGGCACAATGGAATATCACTCAGCCATGAAATCAATGTCATAAGGCTAGTAGCAGCATGATGAGTGGATTTAGGGACGAGGATTCTAAGTGAAATAAGTCACACAGAAAAAGACTCTTATCCTAAGATATCACTTATAGAGGGCATGTCGAAATCGCTACACTTGAACTGAATTACAAAACAGAACAGAGTCACACATTTAGAAGACACACTATGGCTGCTTAACGGGAAAGGTGAGGTGGGCTGATGCATAAAACAAGGGTTTGAAATTAGCTCACATACCGTTCCATAAGCCAAATATGTAACAGACAAGACCTCCTCCCTGCTCAGTGAACTGGACTCAACACCCCCTATTCACCGCACAAGAATATATCTGACTAGCAAGAATCTTAAAACCTATGTATTGATATCTCTCTGGAGTTGAATCAAGAGGGTGTAAAGCGGCATAAGCACAGCAGGGAAAAGCAGCTCAACCCCATTATCAAAATAAATTACTTAAAATGAACGCCATAAAACAAAGACAGTGAAAGAGAGAGAAATTCTTACAAAATCCGTTTGGAGGCTCGGATGCAACCTGGATTGACCATATCTAGACCCACAGCTGGATGAGACATAAGGCTGGACAATCTTGGGGCTGAGAGGATTGGTGAGGTTGGGTGAGCAAACGCAGACCGTTTAAAGTAGTACCGCGTGCTACCCACCCCATGGGTCCCAAATCTCCAGGTTCAAGGGCATCTTCCTACATCGAGAACGTGCATGGGAAACGCAGAAAATGGTACACCATGTGATCGGGAAAGGTTTCTAAAACGCACCTCATTTCTCCTCTCCTTGTGCTCGGGTTCGCCATTCCAGCCGCTTTACTAACAATCTCCCTACTTGGAGAATCAGCACCTGGAACCTCCTGTTTGTTTCGTACAGGTTGCAATTTGTCCTGAGGATGAACGGGAAGAGGGGGAACCAACGAGAGACTAGCTCTAGGTGTTGGGACATGCACAGGTCACTCTATTTCCCCATCAGGAAGAAGAATGAAGCACAGGCTCAGCCTGCCCCCGGGAACCAGAATAGGGCCTGAAGCAATCCTGCGCTTTTGCGGCCAGCTCCCAAAAAAGCGAGTTGACAAATGGAGCTCAGGGCCACTGCAATTCACAAACCTGCAGAGTTATAAATGATAACTCTCGTCCACAAATATATTGAGGGAAGGCAACGAAGAGGATTTGAAAGCAAGGCAGAATTGCAGGAAACAGATTTCAGGAGGTAGATTCGACTCGCCTTTAAAGCACATGAAAGGCGGCAAAACGTTGACAATGATGCCCTTGGCCAATAAGGGCGTATGCGTTTTTTCCTGAATATATTCAGGAAAAAACGCATACGCCCTTTTTGGCCAACCAAGCAAGCCAGAAGTGCAAATCAGCACTACAAAGAAGTCTCGCTTGCCATCGGTCAAAAGGGCCACGCTGCAAAAAGAGTAAACACCAGAAATGCAGGACAGGCCATGGAGACATGGGAGCCTTGCTAGGCTGAGGGGTGGGATGTCAATTGCCTACAGCCACTCTGGAGAAGTGTACGGTGTGTCCTGAAACATGTAATAAACACAGCTTACAGAGCATAGGACACTTCCACTCATGGGCGTATAAATTGGGAAAACTAAAAATCAACAAGACACAGGCACCCCAAAGTTTAGGGCTGCTCTGTGTACAAGATCCTCCACTTAGCTACACCTTAAGTATCCCAGGAAAGAGAAAAATGGATAAAGAAGTTGTGGTACTTAGGCACAATGGAATATCACTCAGCCATGAAATCAATGTCATAAGGCTAGTAGCAGCATGATGAGTGGATTTAGGGACGAGGATTCTAAGTGAAATAAGTCACACAGAAAAAGACTCTTATCCTAAGATATCACTTATAGAGGGCATGTCAAAATCGCTACACTTGAACTGAATTACAAAACAGAACAGAGTCACACATTTAGAAGACACACTATGGCTGCTTAACGGGAAAGGTGAGGTGGGCTGATGCATAAAACAAGGGTTTGAAATTAGCTCACATACCGTTCCATAAGCCAAATATGTAACAGACAAGACCTCCTCCCTGCTCAGTGAACTGGACTCAACACCCCCTATTCACCGCACAAGAATATATCTGACTAGCAAGAATCTTAAAACCTATGTATTGATATCTCTCTGGAGTTGAATCAAGAGGGTGTAAAGCGGCATAAACACAGCAGGGAAAAGCAGCTCAACCCCATTATCAAAATAAATTACTTAAAATGAACGCCATAAAACAAAGACAGTGAAAGAGAGAGAAATTCTTACAAAATCTGTTTTGGGGCTCTGATGCAACCTGCATTGACCATATCTAGACCCACAGCTGGATGAGACAAAAGGCTGGACAATCTTGGGGCTGAGAGGATTGGTGAGGTTGGGTGAGCAAACGCAGACCGTTTAAAGTAATACCGCGTGGTACCCACCCCATGGGTCCCAAATCTCCAGGTTCAAGGGCATCTTCCTACATCGAAAACATGCCTGGGAAACCCAGAAGATGGTACAGCGTGTGATCGGGAAAGGTTTCTAAAACGCACCTCATTTCTCCTCTCCTTGTGCTCGGGTTCGCCATTCCAGCCGCTTTACTAACAATCTCCCTACTTGGAGAATCAGCACCTGGAACCTCCTGTTTGTTTCGTACAGGTTGCAATTTGTCCTGAGGATGAATGGGACGACGGGGAACCAATGAGAGACTAGCTCTAGGTGTTGGGACAGGCACAGGTCACTCTATTTCCCCATCAGGAAGAAGAATGAAGCACAGGCTCAGCCTGCCCCCCGGAACCAGAATAGGGCCTGAAGCAATCCTGCGCTTTTGCGGCCAGCTCCCAAAAAAGCGAGTTGACAAATGGAGCTCAGGGCCACTGCAATTCACAAACCTGCAGAGTTATAAATGATAACTCTCGTCCACAAATATATTGAGGGAAGGCAACGAAGAGGATTGGAAAGCAAGGCAGAATTGCAGGAAACAGATTTCAGGAGGTAGATTCGACTCGCCTTTAAAGCACATGAAAAGCGGCAAAACGTTGACAATGATGCCCTTGGCCAAAAAGGGCGTATGCGTTTTTTCCTGAATATATTCAGGAAAAAACGCATACGCCCTTTTTGGCCAACCAAGCAAGCCGGAAGTGCAAATCAGCACTACAAAGAAGTCTCGCTTGCCATCGGTCAAAAGGGCCACGCTGCAAAAAGAGTAAACACCAGAAATGCAGGACAGGCCATGGAGACATGGGAGCCTTGCTAGGCTGAGGGGTGGGATGTCAATTGCCAACAGCCACTCTGGAGAAGTGTACGGTGTGTCCTGAAACATGTAATAAACACAGCTTACAGAGCATAGGGCACTTCCACTCATGGGCGTATAAATTGGGAAAACTAAAAATCAACAAGACACAGGCACCCCAAAGTTTCGGGCTGCTCTGTGTACAAGAACCTCCACTTAGCTACACCTTAAGTATCCCAGGAAAGAGAAAAATGGATAAAGAAGTTGTGGTACTTAGGCACAATGGAATATCACTCAGGCATGAAATCAGTGTCATAAGGCTAGTAGCAGCATGATGAGTGGATTTAGGGACGAGGATTCTAAGTGAAATAAGTCACACAGAAAAAGACAGTTATCCTAAGATATCACTTATAGAGGGCATGTCAAAATCGCTACACTTGAACTGAATTACAAAACAGAACAGAGTCACACATTTAGAAGACACACTATGGCTGCTTAACGGGAAAGGTGAGGTGGGCTGATGCATAAAACAAGGGTTTGAAATTAGCTCACATACCGTTCCATAAGCCAAATATGTAACAGACAAGACCTCCTCCCTGCTCAGTGAACTGGACTCAACACCCCCTATTCACCGCACAAGAATATATCTGACTAGCAAGAATCTTAAAACCTATGTATTGATATCTCTCTGGAGTTGAATCAAGAGGGTGTAAAGCGGCATAAACACAGCAGGGAAAAGCAGCTCAACCCCATTATCAAAATAAATTACTTAAAATGAACGCCATAAAACAAAGACAGTGAAAGAGAGAGAAATTCTTACAAAATCTGTTTGGGGGCTCTGATGCAACCTGCATTGACCATATCTAGACCCACAGCTGGATGAGACAAAAGGCTGGACAATCTTGGGGCTGAGAGGATTGGTGAGGTTTGGTGAGCAAACGCAGACCGTTTAAAGTAATACCGCGTGGTACCCACCCCATGGGTCCCAAATCTCCAGGTTCAAGGGCATCTTCCTACATCGAAAACATGCCTGGGAAACCCAGAAGATGGTACAGCGTGTGATCGGGAAAGGTTTCTAAAACGCACCTCATTTCTCCTCTCCTTGTGCTCGGGTTCGCCATTCCAGCCGCTTTACTAACAATCTCCCTACTTGGAGAATCAGCACCTGGAACCTCCTGTTTGTTTCGTACAGGTTGCAATTTGTCCTGAGGATGAACGGGAAGACGGGGAACCAATGAGAGACTAGCTCTAGGTGTTGGGACAGGCACAGGTCACTCTATTTCCCCATCAGGAAGAAGAATGAAGCACAGGCTCAGCCTGCCCCCCGGAACCAGAATAGGGCCTGAAGCAATCCTGCGCTTTTGCGGCCAGCTCCCAAAAAAGCGAGTTGACAAATGGAGCTCAGGGCCACTGCAATTCACAAACCTGCAGAGTTATAAATGATAACTCTCGTCCACAAATATATTGAGGGAAGGCAACGAAGAGGATTTGAAAGCAAGGCAGAATTGCAGGAAACAGATTTCAGGAGGTAGATTCGACTCGCCTTTAAAGCACATGAAAAGCGGCAAAACGTTGACAATGATGCCCTTGGCCAAAAAGGGCGTATGCGTTTTTTCCTGAATATATTCAGGAAAAAACGCATACGCCCTTTTTGGCCAACCAAGCAAGCCGGAAGTGCAAATCAGCACTACAAAGAAGTCTCGCTTGCCATCGGTCAAAAGGGCCACGCTGCAAAAAGAGTAAACACCAGAAATGCAGGACAGGCCATGGAGACATGGGAGCCTTGCTAGGCTGAGGGGTGGGATGTCAATTGCCAACAGCCACTCTGGAGAAGTGTACGGTGTGTCCTGAAACATGTAATAAACACAGCTTACAGAGCATAGGGCACTTCCACTCATGGGCGTATAAATTGGGAAAACTAAAAATCAACAAGACACAGGCACCCCAAAGTTTCGGGCTGCTCTGTGTACAAGAACCTCCACTTAGCTACACCTTAAGTACCCCAGGAAAGAGAATAATGGATAAAGAAGTTGTGGTACTTAGGCACAATGGAATATCACTCAGCCATGAAATCAATGTCATAAGGCTAGTAGCAGCATGATGAGTGGATTTAGGGACGAGGATTCTAAGTGAAATAAGTCACACAGAAAAAGACAGTTATCCTAAGATATCACTTATAGAGGGCATGTCAAAATCGCTACACTTGAACTGAATTACAAAACAGAACAGAGTCACACATTTAGAAGACACACTATGGCTGCTTAACGGGAAAGGTGAGGTGGGCTGATGCATAAAACAAGGGTTTGAAATTAGCTCACATACCGTTCCATAAGCCAAATATGTAACAGACAAGACCTCCTCCCTGCTCAGTGAACTGGACTCAACACCCCCTATTCACCGCACAAGAATATATCTGACTAGCAAGAATCTTAAAACCTATGTATTGATATCTCTCTGGAGTTGAATCAAGAGGGTGTAAAGGGGCATAAACACAGCAGGGAAAAGCAGCTCAACCCCATTATCAAAATAAATTACTTAAAATGAACGCCATAAAACAAAGACAGTGAAAGAGAGAGAAATTCTTACAAAATCTGTTTGGGGGCTCTGATGCAACCTGCATTGACCATATCTAGACCCACAGCTGGATGAGACAAAAGGCTGGACAATCTTGGGGCTGAGAGGATTGGTGAGGTTGGGTGAGCAAACGCAGACCGTTTAAAGTAATACCGCGTGGAACCCACCCCATGGGTCCCAAATCTCCAGGTTCAAGGGCATCTTCCTACATCGAAAACATGCCTGGGAAACCCAGAAGATGGTACAGCGTGTGATCGGGAAAGGTTTCTAAAACGCACCTCATTTCTCCTCTCCTTGTGCTCGGGTTCGCCATTCCAGCCGCTTTACTAACAATCTCCCTACTTGGAGAATCAGCACCTTGAACCTCCTGTTTGTTTCGTACACGTTGCAATTTGTCCTGAGGATGAATGGGAAGACGGAGAACCAATGAGAGACTAGCTCTAGGTGTTGGGACAGGCACAGGTCACTCTATTTCCCCATCAGGAAGAAGAATGAAGCACAGGCTCAGCCTGCCCCCCGGAACCAGAATAGGGCCTGAAGCAATCCTGCGCTTTTGCGGCCAGCTCCCAAAAAAGCGAATTGACAAATGGAGCTCAGGGCCACTGCAATTCACAAAGCTGCAGAATTATAAATGATAACTCTCGTCCACAAATATATTGAGGGAAGGCAACGAACAGGATTTGAAAGCAAGGCAGAATTGCAGGAAACGGATTTCAGGAGGTAGATTCGACTCGCCTTTAAAGCACATGAAAAGCGGCAAAACGTTGACAATGATGCCCTTGGCCAAAAAGGGCGTATGCGTTTTTTCCTGAATATATTCAGGAAAAAACGCATACGCCCTTTTTGGCCAACCAAGCAAGCCGGAAGTGCAAATCAGCACTACAAAGAAGTCTCGCTTGCCATCGGTCAAAAGGGCCATGCTGCCAAAAGTGTAAAAACCAGAAAATCAGGACAGGCCATGGAGACATGGGAGCCTTGCTACGCTGATGGGCAGGATGCCAATTGCCAACAGCCACTCTGGAGAAGTGTACGGTGTGTCCTGAAACATGTAATAAACACAGCTTACAGAGCATAGGGCACTTCCACTCATGGGCGTATAAATTGGGAAAACTAAAAATCAACAAGACACAGGCACCCCAAAGTTTCGGGCTGCTCTGTGTACAAGAACCTCCACTTAGCTACACCTTAAGTATCCCAGGAAAGAGAAAAATGGATAAAGAAGTTGTGGTACTTAGGCACAATGGAATATCACTCAGCCATGAAATCAATGTCATAAGGCTAGTAGCAGCATGATGAGTGGATTTAGGGACGAGGATTCTAAGTGAAATAAGTCACACAGAAAAAGACTCTTATCCTAAGATATCACTTATAGAGGGCATGTCAAAATCGCTACACTTGAACTGAATTACAAAACAGAACAGAGTCACACATTTAGAAGACACACTATGGCTGCTTAACGGGAAAGGTGAGGTGGGCTGATGCATAAAACAAGGGTTTGAAATTAGCTCACATACCGTTCCATAAGCCAAATATGTAACAGACAAGACCTCCTCCCTGCTCAGTGAACTGGACTCAACACCCCCTATTCACCGCACAAGAATATATCTGACTAGCAAGAATATTAAAACCTATGTATTGATATCTCTCTGGAGTTGAATCAAGAGGGTGTAAAGCGGCATAAGCACAGCAGGGAAAAGCAGCTCAACCCCATTATCAAAATAAATTACTTAAGAAAAACCTCATAAAACAAAGACAGTGAAAGAGAGAGAAATTCTTACAAAATCTGTTTGGGGGCTCTGATGCAACCTGCATTGACCATATCTAGACCCACAGCTGGATGAGACAAAAGGCTGGACAATCTTGGGGCTGAGAGGATTGGTGAGGTTGGGTGAGCAAACGCAGACCGTTTAAAGTAGTACCGCGTGCTACCCACCCCATGGGTCCCAAATCTCCACGTTCAAGGGCATCTTCCTACATCGAAAACATGCCTGGGAAACCCAGAAGATGGTACAGCGTGTGATCGGGAAAGGTTTCTAAAACGCACCTCATTTCTCCTCTCCTTGTGCTCGGGTTCGCCATTCCAGCCGCTTTACTAACAATCTCCCTACTTGGAGAATCAGCACCTTGAAGCTCCTGTTTCTTTTGTACAGGTTGCAATTTGTCCTGAGGATGAACGGGAAGAGGGGGAAACAACGAGAGACTAGCTCTAGGTGCTGGGACATGCACAGGTCACTCTATTTCCCCATCAGGAAGAAGAATGAAGCACAGGCTCACCCTGCCCCCGGGAACCAGAATAGGGCCTGAAGCAATCCTGCGCTTTTGCGGCCAGCTCCCAAAAAAGCGAGTTGACAAATGGAGCTCAGGGCCACTGCAATTCACAAACCTGCAGAGTTATAAATGATAACTCTCGTCCACAAATATATTGAGGGAAGGCAACGAAGAGGATTTGAAAGCAAGGCAGAATTGCAGGAAACAGATTTCAGGAGGTAGATTCGACTCGCCTTTAAAGCACATGAAAAGCGGCAAAACGTTGACAATGATGCCCTTGGCCAATAAGGGCGTATGCGTTTTTTCCTGAATATATTCAGGAAAAAACGCATACGCCCTTTTTGGCCAACCAAGTAAACCAGAAGTGCAAATCAGCACTACAAAGAAGTCTCGCTTGCCATCGGTCAAAAGGGCCACGCTGCAAAAAGAGTAAACACCAGAAATGCAGGACAGGCCATGGAGACATGGGAGCCTTGCTAGGCTGAGGGGTGGGATGTCAATTGCCTACAGCCACTCTGGAGAAGTGTACGGTGTGTACTGAAACATGTAATAAACACAGCTTACAGAGCATAGGGCACTTCCACTCATGGGCGTATAAATTGGGAAAACTAAAAATCAACAAGACACAGGCACCCCAAAGTTTCGGGCTGCTCTGTGTACAAGATCCTCCACTTAGCTACACCTTAAGTATCCCAGGAAAGAGAAAAATGGATAAAGAAGTTGTGGTACTTAGGCACAATGGAATATCACTCAGCCATGAAATCAATGTCATAAGGCTAGTAGCAGCATGATGAGTGGATTTAGGGACGAGGATTCTAAGTGAAATAAGTCACACAGAAAAAGACTCTTATCCTAAGATATCACTTATAGAGGGCATGTCGAAATCGCTACACTTGAACTGAATTACAAAACAGAACAGAGTCACACATTTAGAAGACACACTATGGCTGCTTAACGGGAAAGGTGAGGTGGGCTGATGCATAAAACAAGGGTTTGAAATTAGCTCACATACCGTTCCATAAGCCAAATATGTAACAGACAAGACCTCCTCCCTGCTCAGTGAACTGGACTCAACACCCCCTATTCACCGCACAAGAATATATCTGACTAGCAAGAATCTTAAAACCTATGTATTGATATCTCTCTGGAGTTGAATCAAGAGGGTGTAAAGCGGCATAAACACAGCAGGGAAAAGCAGCTCAACCCCATTATCAAAATAAATTACTTAAAATGAACGCCATAAAACAAAGACAGTGAAAGAGAGAGAAATTCTTACAAAATCTGTTTGGGGGCTCTGATGCAACCTGCATTGACCATATCTAGACCCACAGCTGGATGAGACAAAAGGCTGGACAATCTTGGGGCTGAGAGGATTGGTGAGGTTGGGTGAGCAAACGCAGACCGTTTAAAGTAATACCGCGTGGTACCCACCCCATGGGTCCCAAATCTCCAGGTTCAAGGGCATCTTCCTACATCGAAAACATGCCTGGGAAACCCAGAAGATGGTACAGCGTGTGATCGGGAAAGGTTTCTAAAACGCACCTCATTTCTCCTCTCCTTGTGCTCGGGTTCGCCATTCCAGCCGCTTTACTAACAATCTCCCTACTTGGAGAATCAGCACCTGGAACCTCCTGTTTGTTTCGTACAGGTTGCAATTTGTCCTGAGGATGAACGGGACGACGGGGAACCAATGAGAGACTAGCTCTAGGTGTTGGGACAGGCACAGGTCACTCTATTTCCCCATCAGGAAGAAGAATGAAGCACAGGCTCAGCCTGCCCCCCGGAACCAGAATAGGGCCTGAAGCAATCCTGCGCTTTTGCGGCCAGCTCCCAAAAAAGCGAGTTGACAAATGGAGCTCAGGGCCACTGCAATTCACAAACCTGCAGAGTTATAAATGATAACTCTCGTCCACAAATATATTGAGGGAAGGCAACGAAGAGGATTGGAAAGCAAGGCAGAATTGCAGGAAACAGATTTCAGGAGGTAGATTCGACTCGCCTTTAAAGCACATGAAAAGCGGCAAAACGTTGACAATGATGCCCTTGGCCAAAAAGGGCGTATGCGTTTTTTCCTGAATATATTCAGGAAAAAACGCATACGCCCTTTTTGGCCAACCAAGCAAGCCGGAAGTGCAAATCAGCACTACAAAGAAGTCTCGCTTGCCATCGGTCAAAAGGGCCACGCTGCAAAAAGAGTAAACACCAGAAATGCAGGACAGGCCATGGAGACATGGGAGCCTTGCTAGGCTGAGGGGTGGGATGTCAATTGCCAACAGCCACTCTGGAGAAGTGTACGGTGTGTCCTGAAACATGTAATAAACACAGCTTACAGAGCATAGGGCACTTCCACTCATGGGCGTATAAATTGGGAAAACTAAAAATCAACAAGACACAGGCACCCCAAAGTTTCGGGCTGCTCTGTGTACAAGATCCTCCACTTAGCTACACCTTAAGTATCCCAGGAAAGAGAAAAATGGATAAAGAAGTTGTGGTACTTAGGCACAATGGAATATCACTCAGCCATGAAATCAATGTCATAAGGCTAGTAGCAGCATGATGAGTGGATTTAGGGACGAGGATTCTAAGTGAAATAAGTCACACAGAAAAAGACTCTTATCCTAAGATATCACTTATAGAGGGCATGTCAAAATCGCTACACTTGAACTGAATTACAAAACAGAACAGAGTCACACATTTAGAAGACACACTATGGCTGCTTAACGGGAAAGGTGAGGTGGGCTGATGCATAAAACAAGGGTTTGAAATTAGCTCACATACCGTTCCATAAGCCAAATATGTAACAGACAAGACCTCCTCCCTGCTCAGTGAACTGGACTCAACACCCCCTATTCACCGCACAAGAATATATCTGACTAGCAAGAATCTTAAAACCTATGTATTGATATCTCTCTGGAGTTGAATCAAGAGGGTGTAAAGCGGCATAAGCACAGCAGGGAAAAGCAGCTCAACCCCATTATCATAATAAATTACTTAAGAAAAACCTCATAAAACAAAGACAGTGAAAGAGAGAGAAATTCTTACAAAATCTGTTTGGGGGCTCTGATGCAACCTGCATTGACCATATCTAGACCCACAGCTGGATGAGACAAAAGGCTGGACAATCTTGGGGCTGAGAGGATTGGTGAGGTTGGGTGAGCAAACGCAGACCGTTTAAAGTAGTACCGCGTGCTACCCACCCCATGGGTCCCAAATCTCCACGTTCAAGGGCATCTTCCTACATCGAAAACATGCCTGGGAAACCCAGAAGATGGTACAGCGTGTGATCGGGAAAGGTTTCTAAAACGCACCTCATTTCTCCTCTCCTTGTGCTCGGGTTCGCCATTCCAGCCGCTTTACTAACAATCTCCCTACTTGGAGAATCAGCACCTTGAAGCTCCTGTTTCTTTTGTACAGGTTGCAACTTGTCCTGAAGATGAACGGGAAGAGGGGGAACCAACGAGAGACTAGCTCTAGGTGTTGGGACATGCACAGGTCACTATATTTCCCCATCAGGAAGAAGAATGAAACACAGGCTCAGCCTGCCCCCGGGAACCAGAATAGGGCCTGAAGCAATCCTGCGCTTTTGCGGCCAGCTCCCAAAAAAGCGAGTTGACAAATGGAGCTCAGGGCCACTGCAATTCACAAACCTGCAGAGTTATAAATGATAACTCTCGTCCACAAATATATTGAGGGAAGGCAACGAAGAGGATTGGAAAGCAAGGCAGAATTGCAGGAAACAGATTTCAGGAGGTAGATTCGACTCGCCTTTAAAGCACATGAAAAGCGGCAAAACGTTGACAATGATGCCCTTGGCCAAAAAGGGCGTATGCGTTTTTTCCTGAATATATTCAGGAAAAAACGCATACGCCCTTTTTGGCCAACCAAGCAAGCCAGAAGTGCAAATCAGCACTACAAAGAAGTCTCGCTTGCCATCGGTCAAAAGGGCCACGCTGCAAAAAGAGTAAACACCAGAAATGCAGGACAGGCCATGGAGACATGGGAGCCTTGCTAGGCTGAGGGGTGGGATGTCAATTGCCTACAGCCACTCTGGAGAAGTGTACGGTGTGTCCTGAAACATGTAATAAACACAGCTTACAGAGCATAGGGCACTTCCACTCATGGGCGTATAAATTGGGAAAACTAAAAATCAACAAGACACAGGCACCCCAAAGTTTCGGGCTGCTCTGTGTACAAGATCCTCCACTTAGCTACACCTTAAGTATCCCAGGAAAGAGAAAAATGGATAAAGAAGTTGTGGTACTTAGGCACAATGGAATATCACTCAGCCATGAAATCAATGTCATAAGGCTAGTAGCAGCATGATGAGTGGATTTAGGGACGAGGATTCTAAGTGAAATAAGTCACACAGAAAAAGACTCTTATCCTAAGATATCACTTATAGAGGGCATGTCAAAATCGCTACACTTGAACTGAATTACAAAACAGAACAGAGTCACACATTTAGAAGACACACTATGGCTGCTTAACGGAAAAGGTGAGGTGGGCTGATGCATAAAACAAGGGTTTGAAATTAGCTCACATACCGTTCCATAAGCCAAATATGTAACAGACAAGACCTCCTCCCTGCTCAGTGAACTGGACTCAACACCCCCTATTCACCGCACAAGAATATATCTGACTAGCAAGAATCTTAAAACCTATGTATTGATATCTCTCTGGAGTTGAATCAAGAGGGTGTAAAGCGGCATAAACACAGCAGGGAAAAGCAGCTCAACCCCATTATCAAAATAAATTACTTAAAATGAACGCCATAAAACAAAGACAGTGAAAGAGAGAGAAATTCTTACAAAATCTGTTTGGGGGCTCTGATGCAACCTGCATTGACCATATCTAGACCCACAGCTGGATGAGACATAAGGCTGGACACTCTTGGGGCTGAGAGGATTGGTGAGGTCGGGTGAGCAAACGCAGACCGTTTAAAGTAATACCGCGTGGTACCCACCCCATGGGTCCCAAATCTCCAGGTTCAAGGGCATCTTCCTACATCGAAAACATGCCTGGGAAACCCAGAAGATGGTACACCGTGTGATCGGGAAAGGTTTCTAAAACGCACCTCATTTCTCCTCTCCTTGTGCTCGGGTTCGCCATTCCAGCCGCTTTACTAACAATCTCCCTACTTGGAGAATCAGCAACTTGAAGTTCCTGTTTGTTTCGTACAGGTTGCAAATTGTCCTAAGGATGAACGGGAAGAGGGGGAACCAATGAGAGACTAGCTCTAGGTGTTGGGACAGGCACAGGTCAAGCTATTTCCCCATCAGGAAGAAGAATGAAGCACAGGCTCAGCCTGCCCCCCGGAACCAGAATAGGGCCTGAAGCAATCCTGCGCTTTTGCGGGCAGCTCCCAAAAGAGCGAGTTGACAAATGGAGCTCAGGGCCACTGCAATTCACAAACCTGCAGAGTTATCAATGATAACTCTTGTCCACAAATATACTGAGGGAAGGCAACGAAGAGGATTTGAAAGCAAGGCAGAATTGCAGGAAACAGATTTCAGGAGGTAGATTCGACTCGCCTTTAAAGCACATGAAAAGCGGCAAAACGTTGACAATGATGCCCTTGGCCAAAAAGGGCGTATGCGTTTTTTCCTGAATATATTCAGGAAAAAACGCATACGCCCTTTTTGGCCAACCAAGCAAGCTGAAAGTGCAAATCAGCACTACAAAGAAGTCTCGCTTGCCATCGGTCAAAAGGGCCAAGCTGCAAAAAGAGTAAACACCAGAAATGCACGACAGGCCATGGAGACATGGGAGCCTTGCTAGGCTGAGGGGTGGGATGTCAATTGCCAACAGCCACTCTGGAGAAGTGTACGGTGTGTCCTGAAACATGTAATAAACACAGCTTACAGAGCATAGGGCACTTCCACTCATGGGCGTATAAATTGGGAAAACTAAAAATCAACAAGACACAGGCACCCTAAAGTTTAGGGCTGCTCTGTGTACAAGAACCTCCACTTAGCTACACCTTAAGTATCCCAGGAAAGAGAAAAATGGATAAAGAAGTTGTGGTACTTAGGCACAATGGAATATCACTCAGCCATGAAATCAATGTCATAAGGCTAGTAGCAGCATGATGAGTGGATTTAGGGACGAGGATTCTAAGTGAAATAAGTCACACAGAAAAAGACTCTTATCCTAAGATATCACTTATAGAGGGCATGTCAAAATCGCTACACTTGAACTGAATTACAAAACAGAACAGAGTCACACATTTAGAAGACACACTATGGCTGCTTAACGGGAAAGGTGAGGTGGGCTGATGCATAAAACAGGGGTTTGAAATTAGTTCACATACCGGTCCATAAGCCAAATATGTAACAGACAAGACCTCCTCCCTGCTCAGTGAACTGGACTCAACACCCCCTATTCACCGCACAAGAATATATCTGACTAGCAAGAATCTTAAAACCTATGTATTGATATCTCTCTGGAGTTGAATCAAGAGGGTGTAAAGCGGCATAAACACAGCAGGGAAAAGCAGCTCAACCCCATTATCAAAATAAATTACTTAAAATGAACGCCATAAAACAAAGAGAGTGAAAGAGAGAGAAATTCTTACAAAATCCGTTTGGAGGCTCGGATGCAACCTGGATTGACCATATCTAGACCCACAGCTGGATGAGACATAAGGCTGGACACTCTTGGGGCTGAGAGGTTTGGTGAGGTTGGGAGAGCAAACGCAGACCCTTTAAAGTAATACCGCGGGGTACCCACCCCATGGGTCCCAAATCTCCAGGTTCAAGGGCATCTTCCTACATTGAAAACGTGCATGGGAAACCCAGAAGATGGTACAGCGTGTGATTGGGAAAGGTTTCTAAAACGCACCTCATTTCTCCTCTCCTTGTGCTCGGGTTCGCCATTCCAGCCGCTTTACTAACAATCTCCCTACTTGGAGAATCAGCACCTTGAAGCTCCTGTTTGTTTCGTACAGGTTGCAATTTGTCCTGAGGATGAACGGGAAGAGGGGGAACCAACGAGAGACTAGCTCTATGTGTTGGGACAGTCACAGGTCACTCTATTTCCCCATCAGGAAGAAGAATGAAGCACAGGCTCAGCCTGCCCCCCGGAACCAGAATAGGGCCTGAAGCAATCCTGCGCTTTTGCGGCCAGCTCCCAAAAAAGCGAGTTGACAAATGGAGCTCAGGGCCACTGCAATTCACAAACCTGCGGAGTTATCAATGATAACTCTCGTCCACAAATATATTGAGGGAAGGCAACGAACAGGATTTGAAAGCAAGGCAGAATTGCAGGAAACAGATTTCAGGAGGTAGATTCGACTCACTTTTAAAGCACATGAAAAGCGGCAAAACGTTGACAATGATGCCCTTAGCCAAAAAGGGCGTATGCGTTTTTTCCTGAATATATTCAGGAAAAAACGCAAACGCCCTTTTTGGCCAACCAAGCAAGCCGGAAGTACAAATCAGCACTACAAAGAAGTCTCGCTTGCCATCGGTCAAAAGGGCCACGCTGCAAAAAGAGTAAACACCAGAAATGCAGGACAGGCCTTGGAGACATGGGAGCCTTGCTAGGCTGTGGGGTGGGATGTCAATTGCCAACAGCCACTCTGGAGAAGTGTACGGTGTGTCCTGAAACATGTAATAAACACAGCTTACAGAGCATAGGGCACTTCCACTCATGGGCGTATAAATTGGGAAAACTAAAAATCAACAAGACACAGGCACCCCAAAGTTTAGGGCTGCTCTGTGTACAAGAACCTCCACTTAGCTACACCTTAAGTACCCCAGGAAAGAGAATAATGGATAAAGAAGTTGTGGTACTTAGGCACAATGGAATATCACTCAGCCATGAAATCAATGTCATAAGGCTAGTAGCAGCATGATGAGTGGATTTAGGGACGAGGATTCTAAGTGAAATAAGTCACACAGAAAAAGACTCTTATCCTAAGATATCACTTATAGAGGGCATGTCAAAATCGCTACATTTGAACTGAATTACAAAACACAACAGAGTCACACATTTAGAAGACACACTATGGTTGCTTAACGGGAAAGGTGAGGTGGGCTGATGCATAAAACAAGGGTTTGAAATTAGTTCACATACCGTTCCGTAAGCCAAATATGTAACAGACAAGACCTCCTCCCTGCTCAGTGAACTGGACTCAACACCCCCTATTCACCGCACAAGAATATATCTGACTAGCAAGAATCTTAAAACCTATGTATTGATATCTCTCTGGAGTTGAATCAACAGGGTGTAAAGCGGCATAAACACAGCAGGGAAAAGCAGCTCAACCCCATTATCAAAATAAATTACTTAAAATGAACGCCATAAAACAAAGACAGTGAAAGAGAGAGAAATTCTTACAAAATCCGTTTGGAGGCTCGGATGCAACCTGGATTGACCATATCTAGACCCACAGCTGGATGAGACATAAGGCTGGACACTCTTGGGGCTGAGAGTTTTGGTGAGGTTGGGTGAGCAAACGCAGACCCTTTAAAGTAATACCGCGGGGTACCCACCCCATGGGTCCCAAATCTCCAGGTTCAAGGGCATCTTCCTACATTGAAAACGTGCATGGGAAACCCAGAAGATGGTACAGCGTGTGATTGGGAAAGGTTTCTAAAACGCACCTCATTTCTCCTCTCCTTGTGCTCGGGTTCGCCATTCCAGCCGCTTTACTAACAATCTCCCTACTTGGAGAATCAGCACCTTGAAGTTCCTGTTTGTTTCGTACAGGTTGCAATTTGTCCTGAGGATGAACGGGAAGAGGGGGAACCAACGAGAGACTAGCTCTAGGTGTTGGGACAGTCACAGGTCACTCTATTGCCCCAACAGGAAGAAGAATGAAGCACAGGCTCAGCCTGCCCCCCGGAACCAAAATAGGGCCTGAAGCAATCCTGCGCTTTTGCGGCCAGCTCCCAAAAAAGCGAGTTGACAAATGGAGCTCAGGGCCACTGCAATTAACAAACCTGCAGAGTTATAAATGATAACTCTCGTCCACAAATATATTGAGGGAAGGCAACGAAGAGGATTTGAAAGCAAGGCAGAATTGCAGGAAACAGATTTCAGGAGGTAGATTCGACTCGCTTTTAAAGCACATGAAAAGCGGCAAAACGTTGACAATGATGCCCTTGGCCAAAAAGGGCGTATGCGTTTTTTCCTGAATATATTCAGGAAAAAAAGCAAACGCCCTTTTTGGCCAACCAAGCAAGCCGGAAGTGCAAATCAGCACTACAAAGAAGTCTCGCTTGCCATCGGTCAAAAGGGCCACGCTGCAAAAAGAGTAAACACCAGAAATGCAGGACAGGCCATGGAGACATGGGAGCCTTGCTAGGCTGAGGGGTGGGATGTCAATTGCCAACAGCCACTCTGGAGAAGTGTACGGTGTGTCCTGAAACATGTAATAAACACAGCTTACAGAGCATAGGGCACTTCCACTCATGGGCGTATAAATTGGGAAAACTAAAAATCAACAAGACACAGGCACCCCAAAGTTTAGGGCTGCTCTGTGTACAAGAACCTCCACTTAGCTACACCTTAAGTGTCCCAGGAAAGAGAAAAATGGATAAAGAAGTTGTGGTACTTAGGCACAATGGAATATCACTCAGCCATGAAATCAATGTCATAAGGCTAGTAGCAGCATGATGAGTGGATTTAGGGACGAGGATTCTAAGTGAAATAAGTCACACAGAAAAAGACTCTTATCCTAAGATATCACTTATAGAGGGCATGTCGAAATCGCTACACTTGAACTGAATTACAAAACAGAACAGAGTCACACATTTAGAAGACACACTATGGCTGCTTAACGGGAAAGGTGAGGTGGGCTGATGCATAAAACAAGGGTTTGAAATTAGCTCACATACCGTTCCATAAGCCAAATATGTAACAGACAAGACCTCCTCCCTGCTCAGTGAACTGGACTCAACACCCCCTATTCACCGCACAAGAATATATCTGACTAGCAAGAATCTTAAAACCTATGTATTGATATCTCTCTGGAGTTGAATCAAGAGGGTGTAAAGCGGCATAAGCACAGCAGGGAAAAGCAGCTCAACCCCATTATCAAAATAAATTACTTAAAATGAACGCCATAAAACAAAGACAGTGAAAGAGAGAGAAATTCTTACAAAATCCGTTTGGAGGCTCGGATGCAACCTGGATTGACCATATCTAGACCCACAGCTGGATGAGACATAAGGCTGGACAATCTTGGGGCTGAGAGGATTGGTGAGGTTGGGTGAGCAAACGCAGACCGTTTAAAGTAGTACCGCGTGCTACCCACCCCATGGGTCCCAAATCTCCAGGTTCAAGGGCATCTTCCTACATCGAGAACGTGCATGGGAAACGCAGAAAATGGTACACCATGTGATCGGGAAAGGTTTCTAAAACGCACCTCATTTCTCCTCTCCTTGTGCTCGGGTTCGCCATTCCAGCCGCTTTACTAACAATCTCCCTACTTGGAGAATCAGCACCTGGAACCTCCTGTTTGTTTCGTACAGGTTGCAATTTGTCCTGAGGATGAACGGGAAGAGGGGGAACCAACGAGAGACTAGCTCTAGGTGTTGGGACATGCACAGGTCACTCTATTTCCCCATCAGGAAGAAGAATGAAGCACAGGCTCAGCCTGCCCCCGGGAACCAGAATAGGGCCTGAAGCAATCCTGCGCTTTTGCGGCCAGCTCCCAAAAAAGCGAGTTGACAAATGGAGCTCAGGGCCACTGCAATTCACAAACCTGCAGAGTTATAAATGATAACTCTCGTCCACAAATATATTGAGGGAAGGCAACGAAGAGGATTTGAAAGCAAGGCAGAATTGCAGGAAACAGATTTCAGGAGGTAGATTCGACTCGCCTTTAAAGCACATGAAAGGCGGCAAAACGTTGACAATGATGCCCTTGGCCAATAAGGGCGTATGCGTTTTTTCCTGAATATATTCAGGAAAAAACGCATACGCCCTTTTTGGCCAACCAAGCAAGCCAGAAGTGCAAATCAGCACTACAAAGAAGTCTCGCTTGCCATCGGTCAAAAGGGCCACGCTGCAAAAAGAGTAAACCCCAGAAATGCAGGACAGGCCATGGAGACATGGGAGCCTTGCTAGGCTGAGGGGTGGGATGTCAATTGCCTACAGCCACTCTGGAGAAGTGTACGGTGTGTCCTGAAACATGTAATAAACACAGCTTACAGAGCATAGGACACTTCCACTCATGGGCGTATAAATTGGGAAAACTAAAAATCAACAAGACACAGGCACCCCAAAGTTTAGGGCTGCTCTGTGTACAAGATCCTCCACTTAGCTACACCTTAAGTATCCCAGGAAAGAGAAAAATGGATAAAGAAGTTGTGGTACTTAGGCACAATGGAATATCACTCAGCCATGAAATCAATGTCATAAGGCTAGTAGCAGCATGATGAGTGGATTTAGGGACGAGGATTCTAAGTGAAATAAGTCACACAGAAAAAGACAGTTATCCTAAGATATCACTTATAGAGGGCATGTCAAAATCGCTACACTTGAACTGAATTACAAAACAGAACAGAGTCACACATTTAGAAGACACACTATGGCTGCTTAACGGGAAAGGTGAGGTGGGCTGATGCATAAAACAAGGGTTTGAAATTAGCTCACATACCGTTCCATAAGCCAAATATGTAACAGACAAGACCTCCTCCCTGCTCAGTGAACTGGACTCAACACCCCCTATTCACCGCACAAGAATATATCTGACTAGCAAGAATCTTAAAACCTATGTATTGATATCTCTCTGGAGTTGAATCAAGAGGGTGTAAAGCGGCATAAACACAGCAGGGAAAAGCAGCTCAACCCCATTATCAAAATAAATTACTTAAAATGAACGCCATAAAACAAAGACAGTGAAAGAGAGAGAAATTCTTACAAAATCTGTTTGGGGGCTCTGATGCAACCTGCATTGACCATATCTAGACCCACAGCTGGATGAGACAAAAGGCTGGACAATCTTGGGGCTGAGAGGATTGGTGAGGTTGGGTGAGCAAACGCAGACCGTTTAAAGTAATACCGCGTGGTACCCACCCCATGGGTCCCAAATCTCCAGGTTCAAGGGCATCTTCCTACATCGAAAACATGCCTGGGAAACCCAGAAGATGGTACAGCGTGTGATCGGGAAAGGTTTCTAAAACGCACCTCATTTCTCCTCTCCTTGTGCTCGGGTTCGCCATTCCAGCCGCTTTACTAACAATCTCCCTACTTGGAGAATCAGCACCTGGAACCTCCTGTTTGTTTCGTACAGGTTGCAATTTGTCCTGAGGATGAACGGGACGACGGGGAACCAATGAGAGACTAGCTCTAGGTGTTGGGACAGGCACAGGTCACTCTATTTCCCCATCAGGAAGAAGAATGAAGCACAGGCTCAGCCTGCCCCCCGGAACCAGAATAGGGCCTGAAGCAATCCTGCGCTTTTGCGGCCAGCTCCCAAAAAAGCGAGTTGACAAATGGAGCTCAGGGCCACTGCAATTCACAAACCTGCAGAGTTATAAATGATAACTCTCGTCCACAAATATATTGAGGGAAGGCAACGAAGAGGATTTGAAAGCAAGGCAGAATTGCAGGAAACAGATTTCAGGAGTTAGATTCGACTCGCCTTTAAAGCACATGAAAAGCGGCAAAACGTTGACAATGATGCCCTTGGCCAAAAAGGGCGTATGCGTTTTTTCCTGAATATATTCAGGAAAAAACGCATACGCCCTTTTTGGCCAACCAAGCAAGCCGGAAGTGCAAATCAGCACTACAAAGAAGTCTCGCTTGCCATCGGTCAAAAGGGCCACGCTGCAAAAAGAGTAAACACCAGAAATGCAGGACAGGCCATGGAGACATGGGAGCCTTGCTAGGCTGAGGGGTGGGATGTCAATTGCCAACAGCCACTCTGGAGAAGTGTACGGTGTGTCCTGAAACATGTAATAAACACAGCTTACAGAGCATAGGGCACTTCCACTCATGGGCATATAAATTGGGAAAACTAAAAATCAACAAGACACAGGCACCCCAAAGTTTCGGGCTGCTCTGTGTACAAGAACCTCCACTTAGCTACACCTTAAGTATCCCAGGAAAGAGAAAAATGGATAAAGAAGTTGTGGTACTTAGGCACAATGGAATATCACTCAGCCATGAAATCAGTGTCATAAGGCTAGTAGCAGCATGATGAGTGGATTTAGGGACGAGGATTCTAAGTGAAATAAGTCACACAGAAAAAGACAGTTATCCTAAGATATCACTTATAGAGGGCATGTCAAAATCGCTACACTTGAACTGAATTACAAAACAGAACAGAGTCACACATTTAGAAGACACACTATGGCTGCTTAACGGGAAAGGTGAGGTGGGCTGATGCATAAAACAAGGGTTTGAAATTAGCTCACATACCGTTCCATAAGCCAAATATGTAACAGACAAGACCTCCTCCCTGCTCAGTGAACTGGACTCAACACCCCCTATTCACCGCACAAGAATATATCTGACTAGCAAGAATCTTAAAACCTATGTATTGATATCTCTCTGGAGTTGAATCAAGAGGGTGTAAAGCGGCATAAACACAGCAGGGAAAAGCAGCTCAACCCCATTATCAAAATAAATTACTTAAAATGAACGCCATAAAACAAAGACAGTGAAAGAGAGAGAAATTCTTACAAAATCTGTTTGGGGGCTCTGATGCAACCTGCATTGACCATATCTAGACCCACAGCTGGATGAGACAAAAGGCTGGACAATCTTGGGGCTGAGAGGATTGGTGAGGTTGGGTGAGCAAACGCAGACCGTTTAAAGTAATACCGCGTGGTACCCACCCCATGGGTCCCAAATCTCCAGGTTCAAGGGCATCTTCCTACATCGAAAACATGCCTGGGAAACCCAGAAGATGGTACAGCGTGTGATCGGGAAAGGTTTCTAAAACGCACCTCATTTCTCCTCTCCTTGTGCTCGGGTTCGCCATTCCAGCCGCTTTACTAACACTCTCCCTACTTGGAGAATCAGCACCTGGAACCTCCTGTTTGTTTCGTACAGGTTGCAATTTGTCCTGAGGATGAACGGGAAGACGGGGAACCAATGAGAGACTAGCTCTAGGTGTTGGGACAGGCACAGGTCACTCTATTTCCCCATCAGGAAGAAGAATGAAGCACAGGCTCAGCCTGCCCCCCGGAACCAGAATAGGGCCTGAAGCAATCCTGCGCTTTTGCGGCCAGCTCCCAAAAAAGCGAGTTGACAAATGGAGCTCAGGGCCACTGCAATTCACAAACCTGCAGAGTTATAAATGATAACTCTCGTCCACAAATATATTGAGGGAAGGCAACGAAGAGGATTTGAAAGCAAGGCAGAATTGCAGGAAACAGATTTCAGGAGGTAGATTCGACTCGCCTTTAAAGCACATGAAAAGCGGCAAAACGTTGACAATGATGCCCTTGGCCAAAAAGGGCGTATGCGTTTTTTCCTGAATATATTCAGGAAAAAACGCATACGCCCTTTTTGGCCAACCAAGCAAGCCGGAAGTGCAAATCAGCACTACAAAGAAGTCTCGCTTGCCATCGGTCAAAAGGGCCACGCTGCAAAAAGAGTAAACACCAGAAATGCAGGACAGGCCATGGAGACATGGGAGCCTTGCTAGGCTGAGGGGTGGGATGTCAATTGCCAACAGCCACTCTGGAGAAGTGTACGGTGTGTCCTGAAACATGTAATAAACACAGCTTACAGAGCATAGGGCACTTCCACTCATGGGCGTATAAATTGGGAAAACTAAAAATCAACAAGACACAGGCACCCCAAAGTTTCGGGCTGCTCTGTGTACAAGAACCTCCACTTAGCTACACCTTAAGTACCCCAGGAAAGAGAAAAATGGATAAAGAAGTTGTGGTACTTAGGCACAATGGAATATCACTCAGCCATGAAATCAGTGTCATAAGGCTAGTAGCAGCATGATGAGTGGATTTAGGGACGAGGATTCTAAGTGAAATAAGTCACACAGAAAAAGACAGTTATCCTAAGATATCACTTATAGAGGGCATGTCAAAATCGCTACACTTGAACTGAATTACAAAACAGAACAGAGTCACACATTTAGAAGACACACTATGGCTGCTTAACGGGAAAGGTGAGGTGGGCTGATGCATAAAACAAGGGTTTGAAATTAGCTCACATACCGTTCCATAAGCCAAATATGTAACAGACAAGACCTCCTCCCTGCTCAGTGAACTGGACTCAACACCCCCTATTCACCGCACAAGAATATATCTGACTAGCAAGAATCTTAAAACCTATGTATTGATATCTCTCTGGAGTTGAATCAAGAGGGTGTAAAGGGGCATAAACACAGCAGGGAAAAGCAGCTCAACCCCATTATCAAAATAAATTACTTAAAATGAACGCCATAAAACAAAGACAGTGAAAGAGAGAGAAATTCTTACAAAATCTGTTTGGGGGCTCTGATGCAACCTGCATTGACCATATCTAGACCCACAGCTGGATGAGACAAAAGGCTGGACAATCTTGGGGCTGAGAGGATTGGTGAGGTTGGGTGAGCAAACGCAGACCGTTTAAAGTAATACCGCGTGGAACCCACCCCATGGGTCCCAAATCTCCAGGTTCAAGGGCATCTTCCTACATCGAAAACATGCCTGGGAAACCCAGAAGATGGTACAGCGTGTGATCGGGAAAGGTTTCTAAAACGCACCTCATTTCTCCTCTCCTTGTGCTCGGGTTCGCCATTCCAGCCGCTTTACTAACAATCTCCCTACTTGGAGAATCAGCACCTTGAACCTCCTGTTTGTTTCGTACACGTTGCAATTTGTCCTGAGGATGAATGGGAAGACGGAGAACCAATGAGAGACTAGCTCTAGGTGTTGGGACAGGCACAGGTCACTCTATTTCCCCATCAGGAAGAAGAATGAAGCACAGGCTCAGCCTGCCCCCCGGAACCAGAATAGGGCCTGAAGCAATCCTGCGCTTTTGCGGCCAGCTCCCAAAAAAGCGAATTGACAAATGGAGCTCAGGGCCACTGCAATTCACAAAGCTGCAGAATTATAAATGATAACTCTCGTCCACAAATATATTGAGGGAAGGCAACGAACAGGATTTGAAAGCAAGGCAGAATTGCAGGAAACGGATTTCAGGAGGTAGATTCGACTCGCCTTTAAAGCACATGAAAAGCGGCAAAACGTTGACAATGATGCCCTTGGCCAAAAAGGGCGTATGCGTTTTTTCCTGAATATATTCAGGAAAAAACGCATACGCCCTTTTTGGCCAACCAAGCAAGCCGGAAGTGCAAATCAGCACTACAAAGAAGTCTCGCTTGCCATCGGTCAAAAGGGCCATGCTGCCAAAAGTGTAAAAACCAGAAAATCAGGACAGGCCATGGAGACATGGGAGCCTTGCTACGCTGATGGGCAGGATGCCAATTGCCAACAGCCACTCTGGAGAAGTGTACGGTGTGTCCTGAAACATGTAATAAACACAGCTTACAGAGCATAGGGCACTTCCACTCATGGGCGTATAAATTGGGAAAACTAAAAATCAACAAGACACAGGCACCCCAAAGTTTCGGGCTGCTCTGTGTACAAGAACCTCCACTTAGCTACACCTTAAGTATCCCAGGAAAGAGAAAAATGGATAAAGAAGTTGTGGTACTTAGGCACAATGGAATATCACTCAGCCATGAAATCAATGTCATAAGGCTAGTAGCAGCATGATGAGTGGATTTAGGGACGAGGATTCTAAGTGAAATAAGTCACACAGAAAAAGACTCTTATCCTAAGATATCACTTATAGAGGGCATGTCAAAATCGCTACACTTGAACTGAATTACAAAACAGAACAGAGTCACACATTTAGAAGACACACTATGGCTGCTTAACGGGAAAGGTGAGGTGGGCTGATGCATAAAACAAGGGTTTGAAATTAGCTCACATACCGTTCCATAAGCCAAATATGTAACAGACAAGACCTCCTCCCTGCTCAGTGAACTGGACTCAACACCCCCTATTCACCGCACAAGAATATATCTGACTAGCAAGAATCTTAAAACCTATGTATTGATATCTCTCTGGAGTTGAATCAAGAGGGTGTAAAGCGGCATAAGCACAGCAGGGAAAAGCAGCTCAACCCCATTATCAAAATAAATTACTTAAAATGAACGCCATAAAACAAAGACAGTGAAAGAGAGAGAAATTCTTACAAAATCTGTTTGGGGGCTCTGATGCAACCTGCATTGACCATATCTAGACCCACAGCTGGATGAGACAAAAGGCTGGACAATCTTGGGGCTGAGAGGATTGGTGAGGTTGGGTGAGCAAACGCAGACCGTTTAAAGTAATACCGCGTGGTACCCACCCCATGGGTCCCAAATCTCCAGGTTCAAGGGCATCTTCCTACATCGAAAACATGCCTGGGAAACCCAGAAGATGGTACAGCGTGTGATCGGGAAAGGTTTCTAAAACGCACCTCATTTCTCCTCTCCTTGTGCTCGGGTTCGCCATTCCAGCCGCTTTACTAACAATCTCCCTACTTGGAGAATCAGCACCTGGAACCTCCTGTTTGTTTCGTACAGGTTGCAATTTGTCCTGAGGATGAACGGGAAGACGGGGAACCAATGAGAGACTAGCTCTAGGTGTTGGGACAGGCACAGGTCACTCTATTTCCCCATCAGGAAGAAGAATGAAGCACAGGCTCAGCCTGCCCCCCGGAACCAGAATAGGGCCTGAAGCAATCCTGCGCTTTTGCGGCCAGCTCCCAAAAAAGCGAGTTGACAAATGGAGCTCAGGGCCACTGCAATTCACAAACCTGCAGAGTTATAAATGATAACTCTCGTCCACAAATATATTGAGGGAAGGCAACGAAGAGGATTTGAAAGCAAGGCAGAATTGCAGGAAACAGATTTCAGGAGGTAGATTCGACTCGCCTTTAAAGCACATGAAAAGCGGCAAAACGTTGACAATGATGCCCTTGGCCAAAAAGGGCGTATGCGTTTTTTCCTGAATATATTCAGGAAAAAACGCATACGCCCTTTTTGGCCAACCAAGCAAGCCGGAAGTGCAAATCAGCACTACAAAGAAGTCTCGCTTGCCATCGGTCAAAAGGGCCACGCTGCAAAAAGAGTAAACACCAGAAATGCAGGACAGGCCATGGAGACATGGGAGCCTTGCTAGGCTGAGGGGTGGGATGTCAATTGCCAACAGCCACTCTGGAGAAGTGTACGGTGTGTCCTGAAACATGTAATAAACACAGCTTACAGAGCATAGGGCACTTCCACTCATGGGCGTATAAATTGGGAAAACTAAAAATCAACAAGACACAGGCACCCCAAAGTTTCGGGCTGCTCTGTGTACAAGAACCTCCACTTAGCTACACCTTAAGTACCCCAGGAAAGAGAAAAATGGATAAAGAAGTTGTGGTACTTAGGCACAATGGAATATCACTCAGCCATGAAATCAGTGTCATAAGGCTAGTAGCAGCATGATGAGTGGATTTAGGGACGAGGATTCTAAGTGAAATAAGTCACACAGAAAAAGACTCTTATCCTAAGATATCACTTATAGAGGGCATGTCAAAATCGCTACACTTGAACTGAATTACAAAACAGAACAGAGTCACACATTTAGAAGACACACTATGGCTGCTTAACGGGAAAGGTGAGGTGGGCTGATGCATAAAACAAGGGTTTGAAATTAGCTCACATACCGTTCCATAAGCCAAATATGTAACAGACAAGACCTCCTCCCTGCTCAGTGAACTGGACTCAACACCCCCTATTCACCGCACAAGAATATATCTGACTAGCAAGAATCTTAAAACCTATGTATTGATATCTCTCTGGAGTTGAATCAAGAGGGTGTAAAGCGGCATAAACACAGCAGGGAAAAGCAGCTCAACCCCATTATCAAAATAAATTACTTAAAATGAACGCCATAAAACAAAGACAGTGAAAGAGAGAGAAATTCTTACAAAATCTGTTTGGGGGCTCTGATGCAACCTGCATTGACCATATCTAGACCCACAGCTGGATGAGACAAAAGGCTGGACAATCTTGGGGCTGAGAGGATTGGTGAGGTTGGGTGAGCAAACGCAGACCGTTTAAAGTAATACCGCGTGGAACCCACCCCATGGGTCCCAAATCTCCAGGTTCAAGGGCATCTTCCTACATCGAAAACATGCCTGGGAAACCCAGAAGATGGTACAGCGTGTGATCGGGAAAGGTTTCTAAAACGCACCTCATTTCTCCTCTCCTTGTGCTCGGGTTCGCCATTCCAGCCGCTTTACTAACAATCTCCCTACTTGGAGAATCAGCACCTTGAACCTCCTGTTTGTTTCGTACACGTTGCAATTTGTCCTGAGGATGAATGGGAAGACGGAGAACCAATGAGAGACTAGCTCTAGGTGTTGGGACAGGCACAGGTCACTCTATTTCCCCATCAGGAAGAAGAATGAAGCACAGGCTCAGCCTGCCCCCCGGAACCAGAATAGGGCCTGAAGCAATCCTGCGCTTTTGCGGCCAGCTCCCAAAAAAGCGAATTGACAAATGGAGCTCAGGGCCACTGCAATTCACAAAGCTGCAGAATTATAAATGATAACTCTCGTCCACAAATATATTGAGGGAAGGCAACGAACAGGATTTGAAAGCAAGGCAGAATTGCAGGAAACGGATTTCAGGAGGTAGATTCGACTCGCCTTTAAAGCACATGAAAAGCGGCAAAACGTTGACAATGATGCCCTTGGCCAAAAAGGGCGTATGCGTTTTTTCCTGAATATATTCAGGAAAAAACGCATACGCCCTTTTTGGCCAACCAAGCAAGCCGGAAGTGCAAATCAGCACTACAAAGAAGTCTCGCTTGCCATCGGTCAAAAGGGCCATGCTGCCAAAAGTGTAAAAACCAGAAAATCAGGACAGGCCATGGAGACATGGGAGCCTTGCTACGCTGATGGGCAGGATGCCAATTGCCAACAGCCACTCTGGAGAAGTGTACGGTGTGTCCTGAAACATGTAATAAACACAGCTTACAGAGCATAGGGCACTTCCACTCATGGGCGTATAAATTGGGAAAACTAAAAATCAACAAGACACAGGCACCCCAAAGTTTCGGGCTGCTCTGTGTACAAGAACCTCCACTTAGCTACACCTTAAGTATCCCAGGAAAGAGAAAAATGGATAAAGAAGTTGTGGTACTTAGGCACAATGGAATATCACTCAGCCATGAAATCAATGTCATAAGGCTAGTAGCAGCATGATGAGTGGATTTAGGGACGAGGATTCTAAGTGAAATAAGTCACACAGAAAAAGACTCTTATCCTAAGATATCACTTATAGAGGGCATGTCAAAATCGCTACACTTGAACTGAATTACAAAACAGAACAGAGTCACACATTTAGAAGACACACTATGGCTGCTTAACGGGAAAGGTGAGGTGGGCTGATGCATAAAACAAGGGTTTGAAATTAGCTCACATACCGTTCCATAAGCCAAATATGTAACAGACAAGACCTCCTCCCTGCTCAGTGAACTGGACTCAACACCCCCTATTCACCGCACAAGAATATATCTGACTAGCAAGAATCTTAAAACCTATGTATTGATATCTCTCTGGAGTTGAATCAAGAGGGTGTAAAGCGGCATAAGCACAGCAGGGAAAAGCAGCTCAACCCCATTATCAAAATAAATTACTTAAGAAAAACCTCATAAAACAAAGACAGTGAAAGAGAGAGAAATTCTTACAAAATCTGTTTGGGGGCTCTGATGCAACCTGCATTGACCATATCTAGACCCACAGCTGGATGAGACAAAAGGCTGGACAATCTTGGGGCTGAGAGGATTGGTGAGGTTGGGTGAGCAAACGCAGACCGTTTAAAGTAGTACCGCGTGCTACCCACCCCATGGGTCCCAAATCTCCACGTTCAAGGGCATCTTCCTACATCGAAAACATGCCTGGGAAACCCAGAAGATGGTACAGCGTGTGATCGGGAAAGGTTTCTAAAACGCACCTCATTTCTCCTCTCCTTGTGCTCGGGTTCGCCATTCCAGCCGCTTTACTAACAATCTCCCTACTTGGAGAATCAGCACCTTGAAGCTCCTGTTTCTTTTGTACAGGTTGCAATTTGTCCTGAGGATGAACGGGAAGAGGGGGAAACAACGAGAGACTAGCTCTAGGTGTTGGGACATGCACAGGTCACTCTATTTCCCCATCAGGAAGAAGAATGAAGCACAGGCTCACCCTGCCCCCGGGAACCAGAATAGGGCCTGAAGCAATCCTGCGCTTTTGCGGCCAGCTCCCAAAAAAGCGAGTTGACAAATGGAGCTCAGGGCCACTGCAATTCACAAACCTGCAGAGTTATAAATGATAACTCTCGTCCACAAATATATTGAGGGAAGGCAACGAAGAGGATTTGAAAGCAAGGCAGAATTGCAGGAAACAGATTTCAGGAGGTAGATTCGACTCGCCTTTAAAGCACATGAAAAGCGGCAAAACGTTGACAATGATGCCCTTGGCCAATAAGGGCGTATGCGTTTTTTCCTGAATATATTCAGGAAAAAACGCATACGCCCTTTTTGGCCAACCAAGTAAACCAGAAGTGCAAATCAGCACTACAAAGAAGTCTCGCTTGCCATCGGTCAAAAGGGCCACGCTGCAAAAAGAGTAAACACCAGAAATGCAGGACAGGCCATGGAGACATGGGAGCCTTGCTAGGCTGAGGGGTGGGATGTCAATTGCCTACAGCCACTCTGGAGAAGTGTACGGTGTGTACTGAAACATGTAATAAACACAGCTTACAGAGCATAGGGCACTTCCACTCATGGGCGTATAAATTGGGAAAACTAAAAATCAACAAGACACAGGCACCCCAAAGTTTCGGGCTGCTCTGTGTACAAGATCCTCCACTTAGCTACACCTTAAGTATCCCAGGAAAGAGAAAAATGGATAAAGAAGTTGTGGTACTTAGGCACAATGGAATATCACTCAGCCATGAAATCAATGTCATAAGGCTAGTAGCAGCATGATGAGTGGATTTAGGGACGAGGATTCTAAGTGAAATAAGTCACACAGAAAAAGACTCTTATCCTAAGATATCACTTATAGAGGGCATGTCGAAATCGCTACACTTGAACTGAATTACAAAACAGAACAGAGTCACACATTTAGAAGACACACTATGGCTGCTTAACGGGAAAGGTGAGGTGGGCTGATGCATAAAACAAGGGTTTGAAATTAGCTCACATACCGTTCCATAAGCCAAATATGTAACAGACAAGACCTCCTCCCTGCTCAGTGAACTGGACTCAACACCCCCTATTCACCGCACAAGAATATATCTGACTAGCAAGAATCTTAAAACCTATGTATTGATATCTCTCTGGAGTTGAATCAAGAGGGTGTAAAGCGGCATAAACACAGCAGGGAAAAGCAGCTCAACCCCATTATCAAAATAAATTACTTAAAATGAACGCCATAAAACAAAGACAGTGAAAGAGAGAGAAATTCTTACAAAATCTGTTTGGGGGCTCTGATGCAACCTGCATTGACCATATCTAGACCCACAGCTGGATGAGACAAAAGGCTGGACAATCTTGGGGCTGAGAGGATTGGTGAGGTTGGGTGAGCAAACGCAGACCGTTTAAAGTAATACCGCGTGGTACCCACCCCATGGGTCCCAAATCTCCAGGTTCAAGGGCATCTTCCTACATCGAAAACATGCCTGGGAAACCCAGAAGATGGTACAGCGTGTGATCGGGAAAGGTTTCTAAAACGCACCTCATTTCTCCTCTCCTTGTGCTCGGGTTCGCCATTCCAGCCGCTTTACTAACAATCTCCCTACTTGGAGAATCAGCACCTGGAACCTCCTGTTTGTTTCGTACAGGTTGCAATTTGTCCTGAGGATGAACGGGACGACGGGGAACCAATGAGAGACTAGCTCTAGGTGTTGGGACAGGCACAGGTCACTCTATTTCCCCATCAGGAAGAAGAATGAAGCACAGGCTCAGCCTGCCCCCCGGAACCAGAATAGGGCCTGAAGCAATCCTGCGCTTTTGCGGCCAGCTCCCAAAAAAGCGAGTTGACAAATGGAGCTCAGGGCCACTGCAATTCACAAACCTGCAGAGTTATAAATGATAACTCTCGTCCACAAATATATTGAGGGAAGGCAACGAAGAGGATTTGAAAGCAAGGCAGAATTGCAGGAAACAGATTTCAGGAGGTAGATTCGACTCGCCTTTAAAGCACATGAAAAGCGGCAAAACGTTGACAATGATGCCCTTGGCCAAAAAGGGCGTATGCGTTTTTTCCTGAATATATTCAGGAAAAAACGCATACGCCCTTTTTGGCCAACCAAGCAAGCCGGAAGTGCAAATCAGCACTACAAAGAAGTCTCGCTTGCCATCGGTCAAAAGGGCCACGCTGCAAAAAGAGTAAACACCAGAAATGCAGGACAGGCCATGGAGACATGGGAGCCTTGCTAGGCTGAGGGGTGGGATGTCAATTGCCAACAGCCACTCTGGAGAAGTGTACGGTGTGTCCTGAAACATGTAATAAACACAGCTTACAGAGCATAGGGCACTTCCACTCATGGGCGTATAAATTGGGAAAACTAAAAATCAACAAGACACAGGCACCCCAAAGTTTCGGGCTGCTCTGTGTACAAGATCCTCCACTTAGCTACACCTTAAGTATCCCAGGAAAGAGAAAAATGGATAAAGAAGTTGTGGTACTTAGGCACAATGGAATATCACTCAGCCATGAAATCAATGTCATAAGGCTAGTAGCAGCATGATGAGTGGATTTAGGGACGAGGATTCTAAGTGAAATAAGTCACACAGAAAAAGACTCTTATCCTAAGATATCACTTATAGAGGGCATGTCAAAATCGCTACACTTGAACTGAATTACAAAACAGAACAGAGTCACACATTTAGAAGACACACTATGGCTGCTTAACGGGAAAGGTGAGGTGGGCTGATGCATAAAACAAGGGTTTGAAATTAGCTCACATACCGTTCCATAAGCCAAATATGTAACAGACAAGACCTCCTCCCTGCTCAGTGAACTGGACTCAACACCCCCTATTCACCGCACAAGAATATATCTGACTAGCAAGAATCTTAAAACCTATGTATTGATATCTCTCTGGAGTTGAATCAAGAGGGTGTAAAGCGGCATAAACACAGCAGGGAAAAGCAGCTCAACCCCATTATCAAAATAAATTACTTAAAATGAACGCCATAAAACAAAGACAGTGAAAGAGAGAGAAATTCTTACAAATCCGTTCGGAGGCTCTGATGCAAACTGGATTGACCATATCTAGACCCACAGCTGGATGAGACAAAAGGCTGGACAATCTTGGGACTGAGAGGATTGGTGAGGTTGGGTGAGCAAACGCAGACCGTTTAAAGTAATACCGCGTGCTACCCACCCCATGGGTCCCAAATCTCCACGTTCAAGGGCATCTTCCTACATCGAAAACATGCCTGGGAAACCCAGAAGATGGTACAGCGTGTGATCGGGAAAGGTTTCTAAAACGCACCTCATTTCTCCTCTCCTTGTGCTCGGGTTCGCCATTCCAGCCGCTTTACTAACAATCTCCCTACTTGGAGAATCAGCACCTTGAAGCTCCTGTTTCTTTTGTACAGGTTGCAATTTGTCCTGAGGATGAACGGGAAGAGGGGGAAACAACGAGAGACTAGCTCTAGGTGTTGGGACATGCACAGGTCACTCTATTTCCCCATCAGGAAGAAGAATGAAGCACAGGCTCACCCTGCCCCCGGGAACCAGAATAGGGCCTGAAGCAATCCTGCGCTTTTGCGGCCAGCTCCCAAAAAAGCGAGTTGACAAATGGAGCTCAGGGCCACTGCAATTCACAAACCTGCAGAGTTATAAATGATAACTCTCGTCCACAAATATATTGAGGGAAGGCAACGAAGAGGATTTGAAAGCAAGGCAGAATTGCAGGAAACAGATTTCAGGAGGTAGATTCGACTCGCCTTTAAAGCACATGAAAAGCGGCAAAACGTTGACAATGATGCCCTTGGCCAATAAGGGCGTATGCGTTTTTTCCTGAATATATTCAGGAAAAAACGCATACGCCCTTTTTGGCCAACCAAGTAAACCAGAAGTGCAAATCAGCACTACAAAGAAGTCTCGCTTGCCATCGGTCAAAAGGGCCACGCTGCAAAAAGAGTAAACACCAGAAATGCAGGACAGGCCATGGAGACATGGGAGCCTTGCTAGGCTGAGGGGTGGGATGTCAATTGCCTACAGCCACTCTGGAGAAGTGTACGGTGTGTACTGAAACATGTAATAAACACAGCTTACAGAGCATAGGGCACTTCCACTCATGGGCGTATAAATTGGGAAAACTAAAAATCAACAAGACACAGGCACCCCAAAGTTTAGGGCTGCTCTGTGTACAAGATCCTCCACTTAGCTACACCTTAAGTATCCCAGGAAAGAGAAAAATGGATAAAGAAGTTGTGGTACTTAGGCACAATGGAATATCACTCAGCCATGAAATCAATGTCATAAGGCTAGTAGCAGCATGATGAGTGGATTTAGGGACGAGGATTCTAAGTGAAATAAGTCACACAGAAAAAGACTCTTATCCTAAGATATCACTTATAGAGGGCATGTCGAAATCGCTACACTTGAACTGAATTACAAAACAGAACAGAGTCACACATTTAGAAGACACACTATGGCTGCTTAACGGGAAAGGTGAGGTGGGCTGATGCATAAAACAAGGGTTTGAAATTAGCTCACATACCGTTCCATAAGCCAAATATGTAACAGACAAGACCTCCTCCCTGCTCAGTGAACTGGACTCAACACCCCCTATTCACCGCACAAGAATATATCTGACTAGCAAGAATCTTAAAACCTATGTATTGATATCTCTCTGGAGTTGAATCAAGAGGGTGTAAAGCGGCATAAGCACAGCAGGGAAAAGCAGCTCAACCCCATTATCAAAATAAATTACTTAAAATGAACGCCATAAAACAAAGACAGTGAAAGAGAGAGAAATTCTTACAAAATCCGTTTGGAGGCTCGGATGCAACCTGGATTGACCATATCTAGACCCACAGCTGGATGAGACATAAGGCTGGACAATCTTGGGGCTGAGAGGATTGGTGAGGTTGGGTGAGCAAACGCAGACCGTTTAAAGTAGTACCGCGTGCTACCCACCCCATGGGTCCCAAATCTCCAGGTTCAAGGGCATCTTCCTACATCGAGAACGTGCATGGGAAACGCAGAAAATGGTACACCATGTGATCGGGAAAGGTTTCTAAAACGCACCTCATTTCTCCTCTCCTTGTGCTCGGGTTCGCCATTCCAGCCGCTTTACTAACAATCTCCCTACTTGGAGAATCAGCACCTGGAACCTCCTGTTTGTTTCGTACAGGTTGCAATTTGTCCTGAGGATGAACGGGAAGAGGGGGAACCAACGAGAGACTAGCTCTAGGTGTTGGGACATGCACAGGTCACTCTATTTCCCCATCAGGAAGAAGAATGAAGCACAGGCTCAGCCTGCCCCCGCGAACCAGAATAGGGCCTGAAGCAATCCTGCGCTTTTGCGGCCAGCTCCCAAAAAAGCGAGTTGACAAATGGAGATCAGGGCCACTGCAATTCACAAACCTGCAGAGTTATAAATGATAACTCTCGTCCACAAATATATTGAGGGAAGGCAACGAAGAGGATTTGAAAGCAAGGCAGAATTGCAGGAAACAGATTTCAGGAGGTAGATTCGACTCGCCTTTAAAGCACATGAAAGGCGGCAAAACGTTGACAATGATGCCCTTGGCCAATAAGGGCGTATGCGTTTTTTCCTGAATATATTCAGGAAAAAACGCATACGCCCTTTTTGGCCAACCAAGCAAGCCAGAAGTGCAAATCAGCACTACAAAGAAGTCTCGCTTGCCATCGGTCAAAAGGGCCACGCTGCAAAAAGAGTAAACACCAGAAATGCAGGACAGGCCATGGAGACATGGGAGCCTTGCTAGGCTGAGGGGTGGGATGTCAATTGCCTACAGCCACTCTGGAGAAGTGTACGGTGTGTCCTGAAACATGTAATAAACACAGCTTACAGAGCATAGGGCACTTCCACTCATGGGCGTATAAATTGGGAAAACTAAAAATCAACAAGACACAGGCACCCCAAAGTTTAGGGCTGCTCTGTGTACAAGATCCTCCACTTAGCTACACCTTAAGTATCCCAGGAAAGAGAAAAATGGATAAAGAAGTTGTGGTACTTAGGCACAATGGAATATCACTCAGCCATGAAATCAATGTCATAAGGCTAGTAGCAGCATGATGAGTGGATTTAGGGACGAGGATTCTAAGTGAAATAAGTCACACAGAAAAAGACAGTTATCCTAAGATATCACTTATAGAGGGCATGTCAAAATCGCTACACTTGAACTGAATTACAAAACAGAACAGAGTCACACATTTAGAAGACACACTATGGCTGCTTAACGGGAAAGGTGAGGTGGGCTGATGCATAAAACAAGGGTTTGAAATTAGCTCACATACCGTTCCATAAGCCAAATATGTAACAGACAAGACCTCCTCCCTGCTCAGTGAACTGGACTCAACACCCCCTATTCACCGCACAAGAATATATCTGACTAGCAAGAATCTTAAAACCTATGTATTGATATCTCTCTGGAGTTGAATCAAGAGGGTGTAAAGCGGCATAAACACAGCAGGGAAAAGCAGCTCAACCCCATTATCAAAATAAATTACTTAAAATGAACGCCATAAAACAAAGACAGTGAAAGAGAGAGAAATTCTTACAAAATCTGTTTGGGGGCTCTGATGCAACCTGCATTGACCATATCTAGACCCACAGCTGGATGAGACAAAAGGCTGGACAATCTTGGGGCTGAGAGGATTGGTGAGGTTGGGTGAGCAAACGCAGACCGTTTAAAGTAATACCGCGTGGTACCCACCCCATGGGTCCCAAATCTCCAGGTTCAAGGGCATCTTCCTACATCGAAAACATGCCTTGGAAACCCAGAAGATGGTACAGCGTGTGATCGGGAAAGGTTTCTAAAACGCACCTCATTTCTCCTCTCCTTGTGCTCGGGTTCGCCATTCCAGCCGCTTTACTAACAATCTCCCTACTTGGAGAATCAGCACCTGGAACCTCCTGTTTGTTTCGTACAGGTTGCAATTTGTCCTGAGGATGAACGGGAAGACGGGGAACCAATGAGAGACTAGCTCTAGGTGTTGGGACAGGCACAGGTCACTCTATTTCCCCATCAGGAAGAAGAATGAAGCACAGGCTCACCCTGCCCCCGGGAACCAGAATAGGGCCTGAAGCAATCCTGCGCTTTTGCGGCCAGCTCCCAAAAAAGCGAGTTGACAAATGGAGCTCAGGGCCACTGCAATTCACAAACCTGCAGAGTTATAAATGATAACTCTCGTCCACAAATATATTGAGGGAAGGCAACGAAGAGGATTTGAAAGCAAGGCAGAATTGCAGGAAACAGATTTCAGGAGGTAGATTCGACTCGCCTTTAAAGCACATGAAAAGCGGCAAAACGTTGACAATGATGCCCTTGGCCAATAAGGGCGTATGCGTTTTTTCCTGAATATATTCAGGAAAAAACGCATACGCCCTTTTTGGCCAACCAAGTAAACCAGAAGTGCAAATCAGCACTACAAAGAAGTCTCGCTTGCCATCGGTCAAAAGGGCCACGCTGCAAAAAGAGTAAACACCAGAAATTCAGGACAGGCCATGGAGACATGGGAGCCTTGCTAGGCTGAGGGGTGGGATGTCAATTGCCTACAGCCACTCTGGAGAAGTGTACGGTGTGTACTGAAACATGTAATAAACACAGCTTACAGAGCATAGGGCACTTCCACTCATGGGCGTATAAATTGGGAAAACTAAAAATCAACAAGACACAGGCACCCCAAAGTTTCGGGCTGCTCTGTGTACAAGATCCTCCACTTAGCTACACCTTAAGTATCCCAGGAAAGAGAAAAATGGATAAAGAAGTTGTGGTACTTAGGCACAATGGAATATCACTCAGCCATGAAATCAATGTCATAAGGCTAGTAGCAGCATGATGAGTGGATTTAGGGACGAGGATTCTAAGTGAAATAAGTCACACAGAAAAAGACTCTTATCCTAAGATATCACTTATAGAGGGCATGTCGAAATCGCTACACTTGAACTGAATTACAAAACAGAACAGAGTCACACATTTAGAAGACACACTATGGCTGCTTAACGGGAAAGGTGAGGTGGGCTGATGCATAAAACAAGGGTTTGAAATTAGCTCACATACCGTTCCATAAGCCAAATATGTAACAGACAAGACCTCCTCCCTGCTCAGTGAACTGGACTCAACACCCCCTATTCACCGCACAAGAATATATCTGACTAGCAAGAATCTTAAAACCTATGTATTGATATCTCTCTGGAGTTGAATCAAGAGGGTGTAAAGCGGCATAAGCACAGCAGGGAAAAGCAGCTCAACCCCATTATCAAAATAAATTACTTAAAATGAACGCCATAAAACAAAGACAGTGAAAGAGAGAGAAATTCTTACAAAATCCGTTTGGAGGCTCGGATGCAACCTGGATTGACCATATCTAGACCCACAGCTGGATGAGACATAAGGCTGGACAATCTTGGGGCTGAGAGGATTGGTGAGGTTGGGTGAGCAAACGCAGACCGTTTAAAGTAGTACCGCGTGCTACCCACCCCATGGGTCCCAAATCTCCACGTTCAAGGGCATCTTCCTACATCGAGAACGTGCATGGGAAACGCAGAAAATGGTACACCATGTGATCGGGAAAGGTTTCTAAAACGCACCTCATTTCTCCTCTCCTTGTGCTCGGGTTCGCCATTCCAGCCGCTTTACTAACAATCTCCCTACTTGGAGAATCAGCACCTGGAACCTCCTGTTTGTTTCGTACAGGTTGCAATTTGTCCTGAGGATGAACGGGAAGAGGGGGAACCAACGAGAGACTAGCTCTAGGTGTTGGGACATGCACAGGTCACTCTATTTCCCCATCAGGAAGAAGAATGAAGCACAGGCTCAGCCTGCCCCCGGGAACCAGAATAGGGCCTGAAGCAATCCTGCGCTTTTGCGGCCAGCTCCCAAAAAAGCGAGTTGACAAATGGAGCTCAGGGCCACTGCAATTCACAAACCTGCAGAGTTATAAATGATAACTCTCGTCCACAAATATATTGAGGGAAGGCAACGAAGAGGATTTGAAAGCAAGGCAGAATTGCAGGAAACAGATTTCAGGAGGTAGATTCGACTCGCCTTTAAAGCACATGAAAGGCGGCAAAACGTTGACAATGATGCCCTTGGCCAATAAGGGCGTATGCGTTTTTTCCTGAATATATTCAGGAAAAAACGCATACGCCCTTTTTGGCCAACCAAGCAAGCCAGAAGTGCAAATCAGCACTACAAAGAAGTCTCGCTTGCCATCGGTCAAAAGGGCCACGCTGCAAAAAGAGTAAACACCAGAAATGCAGGACAGGCCATGGAGACATGGGAGCCTTGCTAGGCTGAGGGGTGGGATGTCAATTGCCTACAGCCACTCTGGAGAAGTGTACGGTGTGTCCTGAAACATGTAATAAACACAGCTTACAGAGCATAGGGCACTTCCACTCATGGGCGTATAAATTGGGAAAACTAAAAATCAACAAGACACAGGCACCCCAAAGTTTAGGGCTGCTCTGTGTACAAGATCCTCCACTTAGCTACACCTTAAGTATCCCAGGAAAGAGAAAAATGGATAAAGAAGTTGTGGTACTTAGGCACAATGGAATATCACTCAGCCATGAAATCAATGTCATAAGGCTAGTAGCAGCATGATGAGTGGATTTAGGGACGAGGATTCTAAGTGAAATAAGTCACACAGAAAAAGACAGTTATCCTAAGATATCACTTATAGAGGGCATGTCAAAATCGCTACACTTGAACTGAATTACAAAACAGAACAGAGTCACACATTTAGAAGACACACTATGGCTGCTTAACGGGAAAGGTGAGGTGGGCTGATGCATAAAACAAGGGTTTGAAATTAGCTCACATACCGTTCCATAAGCCAAATATGTAACAGACAAGACCTCCTCCCTGCTCAGTGAACTGGACTCAACACCCCCTATTCACCGCACAAGAATATATCTGACTAGCAAGAATCTTAAAACCTATGTATTGATATCTCTCTGGAGTTGAATCAAGAGGGTGTAAAGCGGCATAAACACAGCAGGGAAAAGCAGCTCAACCCCATTATCAAAATAAATTACTTAAAATGAACGCCATAAAACAAAGACAGTGAAAGAGAGAGAAATTCTTACAAAATCTGTTTGGGGGCTCTGATGCAACCTGCATTGACCATATCTAGACCCACAGCTGGATGAGACAAAAGGCTGGACAATCTTGGGGCTGAGAGGATTGGTGAGGTTGGGTGAGCAAACGCAGACCGTTTAAAGTAATACCGCGTGGTACCCACCCCATGGGTCCCAAATCTCCAGGTTCAAGGGCATCTTCCTACATCGAAAACATGCCTTGGAAACCCAGAAGATGGTACAGCGTGTGATCGGGAAAGGTTTCTAAAACGCACCTCATTTCTCCTCTCCTTGTGCTCGGGTTCGCCATTCCAGCCGCTTTACTAACAATCTCCCTACTTGGAGAATCAGCACCTGGAACCTCCTGTTTGTTTCGTACAGGTTGCAATTTGTCCTGAGGATGAACGGGAAGACGGGGAACCAATGAGAGACTAGCTCTAGGTGTTGGGACAGGCACAGGTCACTCTATTTCCCCATCAGGAAGAAGAATGAAGCACAGGCTCAGCCTGCCCCCGGGAACCAGAATAGGGCCTGAAGCAATCCTGCGCTTTTGCGGCCAGCTCCCAAAAAAGCGAGTTGACAAATGGAGCTCAGGGCCACTACAATTCACAAACCTGCAGAGTTATAAATGATAACTCTCGTCCACAAATATATTGAGGGAAGGCAACGAAGAGGATTTGAAAGCAAGGCAGAATTGCAGGAAACAGATTTCAGGAGGTAGATTCGACTCGCCTTTAAAGCACATGAAAAGCGGCAAAACGTTGACAATGATGCCCTTGGCCAAAAAGGGCATATGCGTTTTTTCCTGAATATATTCAGGAAAAAACGCATATGCCCTTTTTGGCCAACCAAGCAAGCCGGAAGTGCAAATCAGCACTACAAAGAAGTCTCGCTTGCCATCGGTCAAAAGGGCCACGCTGCAAAAAGAGTAAACACCAGAAATGCAGGACAGGCCATGGAGACATGGGAGCCTTGCTAGGCTGAGGGGTGGGATGTCAATTGCCAACAGCCACTCTGGAGAAGTGTACGGTGTGTCCTGAAACATGTAATAAACACAGCTTACAGAGCATAGGGCACTTCCACTCATGGGCGTATAAATTGGGAAAACTAAAAATCAACAAGACACAGGCACCCCAAAGTTTCGGGCTGCTCTGTGTACAAGATCCTCCACTTAGCTACACCTTAAGTATCCCAGGAAAGAGAAAAATGGATAAAGAAGTTGTGGTACTTAGGCACAATGGAATATCACTCAGCCATGAAATCAATGTCATAAGGCTAGTAGCAGCATGATGAGTGGATTTAGGGACGAGGATTCTAAGTGAAATAAGTCACACAGAAAAAGACTCTTATCCTAAGATATCACTTATAGAGGGCATGTCAAAATCGCTACACTTGAACTGAATTACAAAACAGAACAGAGTCACACATTTAGAAGACACACTATGGCTGCTTAACGGGAAAGGTGAGGTGGGCTGATGCATAAAACAAGGGTTTGAAATTAGCTCACATACCGTTCCATAAGCCAAATATGTAACAGACAAGACCTCCTCCCTGCTCAGTGAACTGGACTCAACACCCCCTATTCACCGCACAAGAATATATCTGACTAGCAAGAATCTTAAAACCTATGTATTGATATCTCTCTGGAGTTGAATCAAGAGGGTGTAAAGCGGCATAAGCACAGCAGGGAAAAGCAGCTCAACCCCATTATCAAAATAAATTACTTAAGAAAAACCTCATAAAACAAAGACAGTGAAAGAGAGAGAAATTCTTACAAAATCTGTTTGGGGGCTCTGATGCAACCTGCATTGACCATATCTAGACCCACAGCTGGATGAGACAAAAGGCTGGACAATCTTGGGGCTGAGAGGATTGGTGAGGTTGGGTGAGCAAACGCAGACCGTTTAAAGTAGTACCGCGTGCTACCCACCCCATGGGTCCCAAATCTCCACGTTCAAGGGCATCTTCCTACATCGAAAACATGACTGGGAAACCCAGAAGATGGTACAGCGTGTGATCGGGAAAGGTTTCTAAAACGCACCTCATTTCTCCTCTCCTTGTGCTCGGGTTCGCCATTCCAGCCGCTTTACTAACAATCTCCCTACTTGGAGAATCAGCACCTTGAAGCTCCTGTTTCTTTTGTACAGGTTGCAATTTGTCCTGAGGATGAACGGGAAGAGGGGGAACCAAAGAGAGACTAGCTCTAGGTGTTGGGACATGCACAGGTCACTCTATTTCCCCATCAGGAAGAAGAATGAAGCACAGGCTCAGCCTGCCCCCCGGAACCAGAATAGGGCCTGAAGCAATCCTGCGCTTTTGCGGCCAGCTCCCAAAAAAGCGAGTTGACAAATGGAGCTCAGGGCCACTGCAATTCACAAACCTGCAGAGTTATAAATGATAACTCTCGTCCACAAATATATTGAGGGAAGGCAACGAAGAGGATTTGAAAGCAAGGCAGAATTGCAGGAAACAGATTTCAGGAGGTAGATTCGACTCGCCTTTAAAGCACATGAAAAGCGGCAAAACGTTGACAATGATGCCCTTGGCCAATAAGGGCGTATGCGTTTTTTCCTGAATATATTCAGGAAAAAACGCATACGCCCTTTTTGGCCAACCAAGTAAACCAGAAGTGCAAATCAGCACTACAAAGAAGTCTCGCTTGCCATCGGTCAAAAGGGCCACGCTGCAAAAAGAGTAAACACCAGAAATGCAGGACAGGCCATGGAGACATGGGAGCCTTGCTAGGCTGAGGGGTGGGATGTCAATTGCCTACAGCCACTCTGGAGAAGTGTACGGTGTGTACTGAAACATGTAATAAACACAGCTTACAGAGCATAGGGCACTTCCACTCATGGGCGTATAAATTGGGAAAACTAAAAATCAACAAGACACAGGCACCCCAAAGTTTCGGGCTGCTCTGTGTACAAGATCCTGCACTTAGCTACACCTTAAGTATCCCAGGAAAGAGAAAAATGGATAAAGAAGTTGTGGTACTTAGGCACAATGGAATATCACTCAGCCATGAAATCAATGTCATAAGGCTAGTAGCAGCATGATGAGTGGATTTAGGGACGAGGATTCTAAGTGAAATAAGTCACACAGAAAAAGACTCTTATCCTAAGATATCACTTATAGAGGGCATGTCGAAATCGCTACACTTGAACTGAATTACAAAACAGAACAGAGTCACACATTTAGAAGACACACTATGGCTGCTTAACGGGAAAGGTGAGGTGGGCTGATGCATAAAACAAGGGTTTGAAATTAGCTCACATACCGTTCCATAAGCCAAATATGTAACAGACAAGACCTCCTCCCTGCTCAGTGAACTGGACTCAACACCCCCTATTCACCGCACAAGAATATATCTGACTAGCAAGAATCTTAAAACCTATGTATTGATATCTCTCTGGAGTTGAATCAAGAGGGTGTAAAGCGGCATAAACACAGCACGGAAAAGCAGCTCAACCCCATTATCAAAATAAATTACTTAAAAAAAACCTCATAAAACAAAGACAGTGAAAGAGAGAGAAATTCTTACAAAATCTGTTTGGGGGCTCTGATGCAACCTGCATTGACCATATCTAGACCCACAGCTGGATGAGACATAAGGCTGGACACTCTTGGGGCTGAGAGTATTGGTGAGGTTGGGTGAGCAATCGCAGACCGTTTAAAGTAATACCGCGGGGTACCCACCCCATGGGACCCAAATCTCCAGGTTCAAGGGCATCTTCCTACATTGAAAACGTGCATGGGAAACCCAGAAGATGGTACAGCGTGTGATCGGGAAAGGTTTCTAAAACGCACCTCATTTCTCCTCTCCTTGTGCTCGGGTTCGCCATTCCAGCCGCTTTACTAACAATCTCCCTACTTGGAGAATCAGCACCTTGAAGCTCCTGTTTCTTTTGTACAGGTTGCAATTTGTCCTGAGGATGAACGGGAAGAGGGGGAACCAACGAGAGACTAGCTCTAGGTGTTGGGACATGCACAGGTCACTCTATTTCCCCATCAGGAAGAAGAATGAAGCACAGGCTCAGCCTGCCCCCGGGAACCAGAATAGGGCCTGAAGCAATCCTGCGCTTTTGCGGCCAGCTCCCAAAAAAGCGAGTTGACAAATGGAGCTCAGGGCCACTGCAATTCACAAACCTGCAGAGGTATAAATGATAACTCTCGTCCACAAATATATTGAGGGAAGGCAACGAAGAGGATTTGAAAGCAAGGCAGAATTGCAGGAAACAGATTTCAGGAGGTAGATTCGACTCGCCTTTAAAGCACATGAAAAGCGGCAAAACGTTGACAATGATGCCCTTGGCCAAAAAGGGCGTATGCGTTTTTTCCTGAATATATTCAGGAAAAAACGCATACGCCCTTTTTGGCCAACCAAGCAAGCCGGAAGTGCAAATCAGCACTACAAAGAAGTCTCGCTTGCCATCGGTCAAAAGGGCCACGCTGCAAAAAGAGTAAACACCAGAAATGCAGGACAGGCCATGGAGACATGGGGGCCTTGCTAGGCTGAGGGGTGGGATGTCAATTGCCAACAGCCACTCTGGAGAAGTGTACGGTGTGTCCTGAAACATGTAATAAACACAGCTTACAGAGCATAGGGCACTTCCACTCATGGGCGTATAAATTGGGAAAACTAAAAATCAACAAGACACAGGCACCCCAAAGTTTAGGGCTGCTCTGTGTACAAGAACCTCCACTTAGCTACACCTTAAGTATCCCAGGAAAGAGAAAAATGGATAAAGAAGTTGTGGTACTTAGGCACAATGGAATATCACTCAGCCATGAAATCAATGTCATAAGGCTAGTAGCAGCATGATGAGTGGATTTAGGGACGAGGATTCTAAGTGAAATAAGTCACACAGAAAAAGACTCTTATCCTAAGATATCACTTATAGAGGGCATGTCGAAATCGCTACACTTGAACTGAATTACAAAACAGAACAGAGTCACACATTTAGAAGACACACTATGGCTGCTTAACGGGAAAGGTGAGGTGGGCTGATGCATAAAACAAGGGTTTGAAATTAGCTCACATACCGTTCCATAAGCCAAATATGTAACAGACAAGACCTCCTCCCTGCTCAGTGAACTGGACTCAACACCCCCTATTCACCGCACAAGAATATATCTGACTAGCAAGAATCTTAAAACCTATGTATTGATATCTCTCTGGAGTTGAATCAAGAGGGTGTAAAGCGGCATAAACACAGCACGGAAAAGCAGCTCAACCCCATTATCAAAATAAATTACTTAAAAAAAACCTCATAAAACAAAGACAGTGAAAGAGAGAGAAATTCTTACAAAATCTGTTTGGGGGCTCTGATGCAACCTGCATTGACCATATCTAGACCCACAGCTGGATGAGACATAAGGCTGGACACTCTTGGGGCTGAGAGGATTGGTGAGGTTGGGTGAGCAATCGCAGACCGTTTAAAGTAATACCGCGGGGTACCCACCCCATGGGACCCAAATCTCCAGGTTCAAGGGCATCTTCCTACATCGAAAAAGTGCATGGGAAACGCAGAAAATGGTACACCATGTGATCGGGAAAGGTTTCTAAAACGCACCTCATTTCTCCTCTCCTTGTGCTCGGGTTCGCCATTCCAGCCGCTTTACTAACAATCTCCCTACTTGGAGAATCAGCACCTTGAAGCTCCTGTTTCTATTGTACAGGTTGCAACTTGTCCTGAGGATGAACGGGAAGAGGGGGAACCAACGAGAGACTAGCTCTAGGTGTTGGGACATGCACAGGTCACTCTATTTCCCCATCAGGAAGAAGAATGAAACACAGGCTCAGCCTGCCCCCGGGAACCAGAATAGGGCCTGAAGCAATCCTGCGCTTTTGCGGCCAGCTCCCAAAAAAGCGAGTTGACAAATGGAGCTCAGGGCCACTGCAATTCACAAACCTGCAGAGTTATAAATGATAACTCTCGTCCACAAATATATTGAGGGAAGGCAACGAAGAGGATTTGAAAGCAAGGCAGAATTGCAGGAAACAGATTTCAGGAGGTAGATTCGACTCGCCTTTAAAGCACATGAAAAGCGGCAAAACGTTGACAATGATGCCCTTGGCCAATAAGGGCGTATGCGTTTTTTCCTGAATATATTCAGGAAAAAACGCATACGCCCTTTTTGGCCAACCAAGCAAGCCAGAAGTGCAAATCAGCACTACAAAGAAGTCTCGCTTGCCATCGGTCAAAAGGGCCACGCTGCAAAAAGAGTAAACACCAGAAATGCAGGACAGTCCATGGAGACATGGGAGCCTTGCTAGGCTGAGGGGTGGGATGTCAATTGCCTACAGCCACTCTGGAGAAGTGTACGGTGTGTCCTGAAACATGTAATAAACACAGCTTACAGAGCATAGGGCACTTCCATTCATGGGCGTATAAATTGGGAAAACTAAAAATCAACAAGACACAGGCACCCCAAAGTTTAGGGCTGCTCTGTGTACAAGAACCTCCACTTAGCTACACCTTAAGTATCCCAGGAAAGAGAAAAATGGATAAAGAAGTTGTGGTACTTAGGCACAATGGAATATCACTCAGCCATGAAATCAATGTCATAAGGCTAGTAGCAGCATGATGAGTGGATTTAGGGACGAGGATTCTAAGTGAAATAAGTCACACAGAAAAAGACTCTTATCCTAAGATATCACTTATAGAGGGCATGTCGAAATCGCTACACTTGAACTGAATTACAAAACAGAACAGAGTCACACATTTAGAAGACACACTATGGCTGCTTAACGGGAAAGGTGAGGTGGGCTGATGCATAAAACAAGGGTTTGAAATTAGCTCACATACCGTTCCATAAGCCAAATATGTAACAGACAAGACCTCCTCCCTGCTCAGTGAACTGGACTCAACACCCCCTATTCACCGCACAAGAATATATCTGACTAGCAAGAATCTTAAAACCTATGTATTGATATCTCTCTGGAGTTGAATCAAGAGGGTGTAAAGCGGCATAAACACAGCACGGAAAAGCAGCTCAACCCCATTATCAAAATAAATTACTTAAAAAAAACCTCATAAAACAAAGACAGTGAAAGAGAGAGAAATTCTTACAAAATCTGTTTGGGGGCTCTGATGCAACCTGCATTGACCATATCTAGACCCACAGCTGGATGAGACATAAGGCTGGACACTCTTGGGGCTGAGAGGATTGGTGAGGTTGGGTGAGCAATCGCAGACCGTTTAAAGTAATACCGCGGGGTACCCACCCCATGGGACCCAAATCTCCAGGTTCAAGGGCATCTTCCTACATCGAAAAAGTGCATGGGAAACGCAGAAAATGGTACACCATGTGATCGGGAAAGGTTTCTAAAACGCACCTCATTTCTCCTCTCCTTGTGCTCGGGTTCGCCATTCCAGCCGCTTTACTAACAATCTCCCTACTTGGAGAATCAGCACCTTGAAGCTCCTGTTTCTATTGTACAGGTTGCAACTTGTCCTGAGGATGAACGGGAAGAGGGGGAACCAACGAGAGACTAGCTCTAGGTGTTGGGACATGCACAGGTCACTCTATTTCCCCATCAGGAAGAAGAATGAAACACAGGCTCAGCCTGCCCCCGGGAACCAGAATAGGGCCTGAAGCAATCCTGCGCTTTTGCGGCCAGCTCCCAAAAAAGCGAGTTGACAAATGGAGCTCAGGGCCACTGCAATTCACAAACCTGCAGAGTTATAAATGATAACTCTCGTCCACAAATATATTGAGGGAAGGCAACGAAGAGGATTTGAAAGCAAGGCAGAATTGCAGGAAACAGATTTCAGGAGGTAGATTCGACTCGCCTTTAAAGCACATGAAAAGCGGCAAAACGTTGACAATGATGCCCTTGGCCAAAAAGGGCGTATGCGTTTTTTCCTGAATATATTCAGGAAAAAACGCATACGCCCTTTTTGGCCAACCAAGCAAGCCAGAAGTGCAAATCAGCACTACAAAGAAGTCTCGCTTGCCATCGGTCAAAAGGGCCACGCTGCAAAAAGAGTAAACACCAGAAATGCAGGACAGGCCATGGAGACATGGGAGCCTTGCTAGGCTGAGGGGTGGGATGTCAATTGCCTACAGCCACTCTGGAGAAGTGTACGGTGTGTCCTGAAACATGTAATAAACACAGCTTACAGAGCATAGGGCACTTCCATTCATGGGCGTATAAATTGGGAAAACTAAAAATCAACAAGACACAGGCACCCCAAAGTTTCGGGCTGCTCTGTGTACAAGATCCTCCACTTAGCTACACCTTAAGTATCCCAGGAAAGAGAAAAATGGATAAAGAAGTTGTGGTACTTAGGCACAATGGAATATCACTCAGCCATGAAATCAATGTCATAAGGCTAGTAGCAGCATGATGAGTGGATTTAGGGACGAGGATTCTAAGTGAAATAAGTCACACAGAAAAAGACTCTTATCCTAAGATATCACTTATAGAGGGCATGTCAAAATCGCTACACTTGAACTGAATTACAAAACAGAACAGAGTCACACATTTAGAAGACACACTATGGCTGCTTAACGGAAAAGGTGAGGTGGGCTGATGCATAAAACAAGGGTTTGAAATTAGCTCACATACCGTTCCATAAGCCAAATATGTAACAGACAAGACCTCCTCCCTGCTCAGTGAACTGGACTCAACACCCCCTATTCACCGCACAAGAATATATCTGACTAGCAAGAATCTTAAAACCTATGTATTGATATCTCTCTGGAGTTGAATCAAGAGGGTGTAAAGCGGCATAAACACAGCAGGGAAAAGCAGCTCAACCCCATTATCAAAATAAATTACTTAAAAAAAACCTCATAAAACAAAGACACTGAAAGAGAGAGAAATTCTTACAAAATCTGTTTGGGGGCTCTGATGCAACCTGCATTGACCATATCTAGACCCACAGCTGGATGAGACATAAGGCTGGACACTCTTGGGGCTGAGAGGATTGGTGAGGTTGGGTGAGCAATCGCAGACCCTTTAAAGTAGTACCGCGTGCTACCCACCCCATGGGTCCCAAATCTCCAGGTTCAAGGGCATCTTCCTACATCGAAAACATGCCTGGGAAACGCAGAAAATGGTACACCATGTGATCGGGAAAGGTTTCTAAAACGCACCTCATTTCTCCTCTCCTTGTGCTCGGGTTCGCCATTCCAGCCGCTTTACTAACAATCTCCCTACTTGGAGAATCAGCACCTTGAAGCTCCTGTTTCTATTGTACAGGTTGCAACTTGTCCTGAGGATGAACGGGAAGAGGGGGAACCAACGAGAGACTAGCTCTAGGTGTTGGGACATGCACAGGTCACTCTATTTCCCCATCAGGAAGAAGAATGAAACACAGGCTCAGCCTGCCCCCGGGAACCAGAATAGGGCCTGAAGCAATCCTGCGCTTTTGCGGCCAGCTCCCAAAAAAGCGAGTTGACAAATGGAGCTCAGGGCCACTGCAATTCACAAACCTGCAGAGTTATAAATGATAACTCTCGTCCACAAATATATTGAGGGAAGGCAACGAAGAGGATTTGAAAGCAAGGCAGAATTGCAGGAAACAGATTTCAGGAGGTAGATTCGACTCGCCTTTAAAGCACATGAAAAGCGGCAAAACGTTGACAATGATGCCCTTGGCCAATAAGGGCGTATGCGTTTTTTCCTGAATATATTCAGGAAAAAACGCATACGCCCTTTTTGGCCAACCAAGCAAGCCAGAAGTGCAAATCAGCACTACAAAGAAGTCTCGCTTGCCATCGGTCAAAAGGGCCACGCTGCAAAAAGAGTAAACACCAGAAATGCAGGACAGGCCATGGAGACATGGGAGCCTTGCTAGGCTGAGGGGTGGGATGTCAATTGCCTACAGCCACTCTGGAGAAGTGTACGGTGTGTCCTGAAACATGTAATAAACACAGCTTACAGAGCATAGGGCACTTCCATTCATGGGCGTATAAATTGGGAAAACTAAAAATCAACAAGACACAGGCACCCCAAAGTTTCGGGCTGCTCTGTGTACAAGATCCTCCACTTAGCTACACCTTAAGTATCCCAGGAAAGAGAAAAATGGATAAAGAAGTTGTGGTACTTAGGCACAATGGAATATCACTCAGCCATGAAATCAATGTCATAAGGCTAGTAGCAGCATGATGAGTGGATTTAGGGACGAGGATTCTAAGTGAAATAAGTCACACAGAAAAAGACTCTTATCCTAAGATATCACTTATAGAGGGCATGTCAAAATCGCTACACTTGAACTGAATTACAAAACAGAACAGAGTCACACATTTAGAAGACACACTATGGCTGCTTAACGGAAAAGGTGAGGTGGGCTGATGCATAAAACAAGGGTTTGAAATTAGCTCACATACCGTTCCATAAGCCAAATATGTAACAGACAAGACCTCCTCCCTGCTCAGTGAACTGGACTCAACACCCCCTATTCACCGCACAAGAATATATCTGACTAGCAAGAATCTTAAAACCTATGTATTGATATCTCTCTGGAGTTGAATCAAGAGGGTGTAAAGCGGCATAAACACAGCAGGGAAAAGCAGCTCAACCCCATTATCAAAATAAATTACTTAAAAAAAACCTCATAAAACAAAGACACTGAAAGAGAGAGAAATTCTTACAAAATCTGTTTGGGGGCTCTGATGCAACCTGCATTGACCATATCTAGACCCACAGCTGGATGAGACATAAGGCTGGACACTCTTGGGGCTGAGAGGTTTGGTGAGGTTGGGTGAGCAATCGCAGACCCTTTAAAGTAGTACCGCGTGCTACCCACCCCATGGGTCCCAAATCTCCAGGTTCAAGGGCATCTTCCTACATTGAAAACGTGCATGGGAAACCCAGAAGATGGTACAGCGTGTGATCGGGAAAGGTTTCTAAAACGCACCTCATTTCTCCTCTCCTTGTGCTCGGGTTCGCCATTCCAGCCGCTTTACTAACAATCTCCCTACTTGGAGAATCAGCACCTTGAAGCTCCTGTTTCTTTCGTACAGGTTGCAATTTGTCCTGAGGATGAACGGGAAGAGGGGGAACCAACGAGAGACTAGCTCTAGGTGTTGGGACAGTCACAGGTCACTCTATTTCCCCATCAGGAAGAAGAATGAAGCACAGGCTCAGCCTGCCCCCCGGAACCAGAATAGGGCCTGAAGCAATCCTGCGCTTTTGCGGCCAGTTCCCAAAAAAGCGAGTTGACAAATGGAGCTCAGGGCCACTGCAATTCACAAACCTGCAGAGTTATAAATGATAACTCTCGTCCACAAATATATTGAGGGAAGGCAACGAAGAGGATTTGAAAGCAAGGCAGAATTGCAGGAAACAGATTTCAGGAGGTAGATTCGACTCGCCTTTAAAGCACATGAAAAGCAGCAAAACGTTGACAATGATGCCCTTGGCCAAAAAGGGCGTATGCGTTTTTTCCTGAATATATTCAGGAAAAAACGCATACGCCCTTTTTGGCCAACCAAGCAAGCCGGAAGTGCAAATCAGCACTACAAAGAAGTCTCGCTTGCCATCGGTCAAAAGGGCCACGCTGCAAAAAGAGTAAACACCAGAAATGCAGGACAGGCCATGGAGACACGGGGGCCTTGCTAGGCTGAGGGGTGGGATGTCAATTGCCAACAGCCACTCTGGAGAAGTGTACGGTGTGTCCTGAAACATGTAATAAACACAGCTTACAGAGCATAGGGCACTGCCACTCATGGGCGTATAAATTGGGAAAACTAAAAATCAACAAGACACAGGCACCCCAAAGTTTCGGGCTGCTCTGTGTACAAGATCCTCCACTTAGCTACACCTTAAGTATCGCAGGAAAGAGAAAAATGGATCAAGAAGGTGTGGTACTTAGGCACAATGGAATATCACTCAGCCATGAAATCAATGTCATAAGGCTAGTAGCAGCATGATGAGTGGATTTAGGGACGAGGATTCTAAGTGAAATAAGTCACACAGAAAAAGACTCTTATCCTAAGATATCACTTATAGAGGGCATGTCGAAATCGCTACACTTGAACTGAATTACAAAACAGAACAGAGTCACACATTGAGAAGACACACTATGGCTGCTTAACGGGAAAGGTGAGGTGGGCTGATGCATAAAACAAGGGTTTGAAATTAGCTCACATACCGTTCCATAAGCCAAATATGTAACAGACAAGACCTCCTCCCTGCTCAGTGAACTGGACTCAACACCCCCTATTCACCGCACAAGAATATATCTGACTAGCAAGAATCTTAAAACCTATGTATTGATATCTCTCTGGAGTTGAATCAAGAGGGTGTAAAGCGGCATAAGCACAGCAGGGAAAAGCAGCTAAACCCCATTATCAAAATAAATTACTTTAAAAAAACCTCATAAAACAAAGACAGTGAAAGAGAGAGAAATTCTTACAAAATCTGTTTGGGGGCTCTGATGCAACCTGCATTGACCATATCTAGACCCACAGCTGGATGAGACATAAGGCTGGACACTCTTGGGGCTGAGAGGATTGGTGAGGTTGGGTGAGCAAACGCAGACCGTTTAAAGTAATACCGCGTGGTACCCACCCCATGGGTCCCAAATCTCCAGGTTCAAGGGCATCTTCCTACATCGAAAACATGCCTGGGAAACCCAGAAGATGGTACACCGTGTGATCGGGAAAGGTTTCTAAAACGCACCTCATTTCTCCTCTCCTTGTGCTCGGGTTCGCCATTCCAGCCGCTTTACTAACAATCTCCCTACTTGGAGAATCAGCACCTTGAAGCTCCTGTTTCTTTCGTACAGGTTGCAATTTGTCCTGAGGATGAACGGGAAGAGGGGAAACCAACGAGAGACTAGCTCTAGGTGTTGGGACAGGCACAAGTCACTCTATTTCCCCATCAGGAAGAAGAATGAAGCACAGGCTCAGCCTGCCCCCCGGAACCAGAATAGGGCCTGAAGCAATCCTGCGCTTTTGCGGCCAGCTCCCAAAAAAGCGAGTTGACAAATGGAGCTCAGGGCCACTGCAATTCACAAACCTGCAGAGTTATCAATGATAACTCTCGTCCACAAATATATTGAGGGAAGGCAATGCAGAGGATTTGAAAGCAAGGCAGAATTGCAGGAAACAGATTTCAGGAGGTAGATTCGACTTGCCTTTAAAGCACATGAAAAGCAGCAAAACGTTGACAATGATGCCCTTGGCCAAAAAGGGCATAAGCGTTTTATCCTGAATATATTCAGGAAAAAACGCATACGCCCTTTTTGGCCAACCAAGCAAGCCGAAAGTGCAAATCAGCACTACAAAGAAGTCTCGCTTGCCATCGGTCAAAAGGGCCATGCTGCCAAAAGTGTAAAAACCAGAAATTCAGGACAGGCCATGGGGACATGGGAGCCTTGCTACGCTGATGGGCAGGATGCCAATTGCCAACAGCCACTCTGGAGAAGTGTACGGTGTGTCCTGAAACATGTAATAAACACAGCTTACAGAGCATAGGGCACTTCCACTCATGGGCGTATAAATTGGGAAAACTAAAAATCAACAAGACACAGGCACCCCAAAGTTTCGGGCTGCTCTGTGTACAATAACCTCCACTTAGGTACACCTTAAACATGCCAGGAAAGAGAAAAATGGATAAAGAAGTTGTGGTACTTAGGCACAATGGAATATCACTCAGCCATGAAATCAATGTCATAAGGCTAGTAGCAGCATGATGAGTGGATTTAGGGACGAGGATTCTAAGTGAAATAAGTCACACAGAAAAAGACAGTTATCCTAAGATATCACTTATAGAGGGCATGTAAAAATCGCTACACTTGAACTGAATTACAAAACAGAACAGAGTCACACATTTAGAAGACACACTATGGCTGCTTAACGGGAAAGGTGAGGTGGGCTGATGCATAAAACAAGGGTTTGAAATTAGCTCACATACCGTTCCATAAGCCAAATATGTAACAGACGAGACCTCCTCCCTGCTCAGTGAACTGGACTCAACACCCCCTATTCACCGCACAAGAATATATCTCACTAGCAAGAATCATAAAACCTATGTATTGATATCTTTCTGGAGTTGAATCAAGAGGGTGTAAAGCGGCATAAACACAGCAGGGAAAAGCAGCTCAACCCCATTATCAAAATAAATTACTTAAAATGAACGCCATAAAACAAAGACAGTGAAAGAGAGAGAAATTCTTACAAAATCTGTTCGGAGGCTCTGATGCAACCTGGATTGACCATATCTAGACCCACAGCTGGATGAGACATAAGGCTGGACACTCTTGGGGCTGAGAGGATTGGTGAGGTTGGGTGAGCAAACGCAGACCGTTTAAAGTAATACCGCGTAGTACCCACCCCATGGGTCCCAAATCTCCAGGTTCAAGGGCATCTTCTTACATCGAAAACATGCCTGGGAAACCCAGAAGATGGTACACCGTGTGATCGGGAAAGGTTTCTAAAACGCACCTCATTTCTCCTCTCCTTGTGCTCGGGTTCGCCATTCCAGCCGCTTTACTAACAATCTCCCTACTTGGAGAATCAGCACCTGGAACCTCCTGTTTGTTTCGTACAGGTTGCAATTTGTCCTGAGAATGAACGGGAAGACGGGAAACCAATGAGAGACTAGCTCTAGGTGTTGGGACAGGCACAGGTCACTCTATTTCCCCATCAGGAAGAAGAATGAAGCACAGGCTCAGCCTGCCCCCCGGAACCAGAATAGGGCCTGAAGCAATCCTGCGCTTTTGCGGCCAGCTACCAAAAAAGCGAGTTGACAAATGGAGCTCAGGGCCACTGCAATTCACAAACCTGCAGAGTTATCAATGATAACTATCGTCCACAAATATATTGAGGGAAGGCAACGAAGAGGATTTGAAAGCAAGGCAGAATTGCAGGAAACAGATTTCAGGAGGTAGATTCGACTCGCCTTTAAAGCACATGAAAAGCAGCAAAACGTTGACAATGATGCCCTTGGCCAAAAAGGGCGTATGCGTTTTTTCCGGAATATATTCAGGAAAAAACGCATACGCCCTTTTTGGCCAACCAAGCAAGCCGGAAGTGCAAATCAGCACTACAAAGAAGTCTCGCTTGCCTTCGGTCAAAACGGCCATGCTGCCAAAAGTGTAAAAACCAGAAATTCAGGACAGGCCATGGAGACATGGGAGCCTTGCTACGCTGATGGGCAGGATGCCAATTGCCAACAGCCACTCTGGAGAAGTGTACGGTGTGTCCTGAAACATGTAATAAACACAGCTTACAGAGCATAGGGCACTTCCACTCATGGGCGTATAAATTGGGAAAACTAAAAATCAACAAGACACAGGCACCCCAAAGTTTCGGGCTGCTCTGTGTACAAGAACCTGCACTTAGGTACACCTTAAACATGCCAGGAAAGAGAAAAATGGATAAAGAAGTTGTGGTACTTAGGCACAATGGAATATCACTCAGCCATGAAATCAATGTCATAAGGCTAGTAGCAGCATGATGAGTGGATTTAGGGACGAGGATTCTAAGTGAAATAAGTCACACAGAAAAAGACAGTTATCCTAAGATATCACTTATAGAGGGCATGTCAAAATCGCTACACTTGAACTGAATTACAAAACAGAACAGAGTCACACATTTAGAAGACACACTATGGCTGCTTAACGGGAAAGGTGAGGTGGGCTGATGCATAAAACAAGGGTTTGAAATTAGCTCACATACCGTTCCATAAGCCAAATATGTAACAGACGAGACCTCCTCCCTGCTCAGTGAACTGGACTCAACACCCCCTATTCACCGCACAAGAATATATCTCACTAGCAAGAATCATAAAACCTATGTATTGATATCTTTCTGGAGTTGAATCAAGAGGGTGTAAAGCGGCATAAACACAGCAGGGAAAAGCAGCTCAACCCCATTATCAAAATAAATTACTTAAAATGAACGCCATAAAACAAAGACAGTGAAAGAGAGAGAAATTCTTACAAAATCTGTTCGGAGGCTCTGATGCAACCTGGATTGACCATATCTAGACCCACAGCTGGATGAGACATAAGGCTGGACACTCTTGGGGCTGAGAGGATTGGTGAGGTTGGGTGAGCAAACGCAGACCGTTTAAAGTAATACCGCGTAGTACCCACCCCATGGGTCCCAAATCTCCAGGTTCAAGGGCATCTTCTTACATCGAAAACATGCCTGGGAAACCCAGAAGATGGTACACCGTGTGATCGGGAAAGGTTTCTAAAACGCACCTCATTTCTCCTCTCCTTGTGCTCGGGTTCGCCATTCCAGCCGCTTTACTAACAATCTCCCTACTTGGAGAATCAGCACCTGGAACCTCCTGTTTGTTTCGTACAGGTTGCAATTTGTCCTGAGAATGAACGGGAAGACGGGAAACCAATGAGAGACTAGCTCTAGGTGTTGGGACAGGCACAGGTCACTCTATTTCCCCATCAGGAAGAAGAATGAAGCACAGGCTCAGCCTGCCCCCCGGAACCAGAATAGGGCCTGAAGCAATCCTGCGCTTTTGCGGCCAGCTACCAAAAAAGCGAGTTGACAAATGGAGCTCAGGGCCACTGCAATTCACAAACCTGCAGAGTTATCAATGATAACTATCGTCCACAAATATATTGAGGGAAGGCAACGAAGAGGATTTGAAAGCAAGGCAGAATTGCAGGAAACAGATTTCAGGAGGTAGATTCGACTCGCCTTTAAAGCACATGAAAAGCAGCAAAACGTTGACAATGATGCCCTTGGCCAAAAAGGGCGTATGCGTTTTTTCCGGAATATATTCAGGAAAAAACGCATACGCCCTTTTTGGCCAACCAAGCAAGCCGGAAGTGCAAATCAGCACTACAAAGAAGTCTCGCTTGCCTTCGGTCAAAACGGCCATGCTGCCAAAAGTGTAAAAACCAGAAATTCAGGACAGGCCATGGAGACATGGGAGCCTTGCTACGCTGATGGGCAGGATGCCAATTGCCAACAGCCACTCTGGAGAAGTGTACGGTGTGTCCTGAAACATGTAATAAACACAGCTTACAGAGCATAGGGCACTTCCACTCATGGGCGTATAAATTGGGAAAACTAAAAACCAACAAGACACAGGCACCCCAAAGTTTCGGGCTGCTCTGTGTACAAGAACCTGCACTTAGGTACACCTTAAACATGCCAGGAAAGAGAAAAATGGATAAAGAAGTTGTGGTACTTAGGCACAATGGAATATCACTCAGCCATGAAATCAATGTCATAAGGCTAGTAGCAGCATGATGAGTGGATTTAGGGACGAGGATTCTAAGTGAAATAAGTCACACAGAAAAAGACACTTATCCTAAGATATCACTTATAGAGGGCATGTCAAAATCGCTACACTTGAAGTGAATTACAAAACAGAACAGAGTCACATATGTAGAAGACACACTATGGCTGCTTAACGGGAAAGGTGAGGTGGGGTGATGCATAAAACAAGGGTTTGAAATTAGCTCACATACCGTTCCATAAGCCAAATATGTAACAGACAAGACCTCCTCCCTGCTCAGTGAACTGGACTCAACACCCCCTATTCACCGCACAAGAATATATCTGACTAGCAAGAATCTTAAAACCTATGTATTGATATCTCTCTGGAGTTGAATCAAGAGGGTGTAAAGCGGCATAAACACAGCAGGGAAAAGCAGCTCAACCCCATTATCAAAATAAATTACTTAAAATGAACGCCATAAAACAAAGACAGTGAAAGAGAGAGAAATTCTTACAAAATCCGTTCGGAGGCTCTGATGCAACCTGGATTGACCATATCTAGACCCACAGCTGGATGAGACATAAGGCTGGACACTCTTGGGGATGAGAGGTTTGGTGAGGTTGGGTGAGCAAACGCAGACCCTTTAAAGTAATACCGCGGGGTACCCACCCCATGGGTCCCAAATCTCCAGGTTCAAGGGCATCTTCCTACATCGAAAACATGCCTGGGAAACCCAGAAGATGGTACAGCGTGTGATCGGGAAAGGTTTCTAAAACGCACCTCATTTCTCCTCTCCTTGTGCTCGGGTTCGCCATTCCAGCCGCTTTACTAACAATCTCCCTACTTGGAGAATCAGCACCTTGAAGCTCCTGTTTGTTTCGTACAGGTTGCAATTTGTCCTGAGGATGAACGGGAAGAGGGGGAACCAACGAGAGACTAGCTCTAGGTGTTGGGACAGGCACAGGTCACTCTATTTCCCCATCAGGAAGAAGAATGAAGCACAGGCTCAGCCTGCCCCCCGGAACCAGAATAGGGCCTGAAGCAATCCTGCGCTTTTGCGGCCAGCTACCAAAAAAGCGAGTTGACAAATGGAGCTCAGGGCCACTGCAATTCACAAACCTGCAGAGTTATCAATGATAACTCTCGTCCACAAATATATTGAGGGAAGGCAACGAAGAGGATTTGAAAGCAAGGCAGAATTGCAGGAAACAGATTTCAGGAGGTAGATTCGACTCGCCTTTAAAGCACATGAAAAGCAGCAAAACGTTGACAATGATGCCCTTGGCCAAAAAGGGCGTATGCGTTTTTTCCTGAATATATTCAGGAAAAAACGCATACGCCCTTTTTGGCCAACCAAGCAAGCCGGAAGTGCAAATCAGCACTACAAAGAAGTCTCGCTTGCCATCGGTCAAAAGGGCCACGCTGCAAAAAGAGTAAACACCAGAAATGCAGGACAGGCAATGGAGACATGGGAGCCTTGCTAGGCTGAGGAGTGGGATGTCAATTGCCAACAGCCACTCTGGAGAAGTGTACGGTGTGTCCTGAAACATGTAATAAACACAGCTTACAGAGCATAGGGCACTTCCACTCATGGGCGTATAAATTGGGAAAACTAAAAATCAACAAGACACAGGCACCCCAAAGTTTAGGGCTGCTCTGTGTACAAGAACCTCCACTTAGCTACACCTTAAGTATCCCGGGAAAGAGAAAAATGGATAAAGAAGTTGTGGTACTTAGGCACAATGGAATATCACTCAGCCATGAAATCAATGTCATAAGGCTAGTAGCAGCATGATGAGTGGATTTAGGGACGAGGATTCTAAGTGAAATAAGTCACACAGAAAAAGACACTTATCCTAAGATATCACTTATAGAGGGCATGTCGAAATCGCTACACTTGACCTGAATTACAAAACAGAACAGAGTCACACATTTAGAAGACACACTATGGCTGCTTAACGGGAAAGGTGAGGTGGGCTGATGCATAAAACAAGGGTTTGAAATTAGCTCACATACCGTTCCATAAGCCAAATATGTAACAGACAAGACCTCCGCCCTGCTCAGTGAACTGGACTCAACACCCCCTATTCACCGCACAAGAATATATCTGACTAGCAAGAATCTTAAAACCTATGTATTGATATCTCTCTGGAGTTGAATCAAGAGGGTGTAAAGCGGCATAAACACAGCAGGGAAAAGCAGCTCAACCCCATTATCAAAATAAATTACTTAAAATGAACGCCATAAAACAAAGACAGTGAAAGAGAGAGAAATTCTTACAAAATCTGTTTGGGGGCTCTGATGCAACCTGCATTGACCATATCTAGACCCACAGCTGGATGAGACAAAAGGCTGGACAATCTTGGGGCTGAGAGGATTGGTGAGGTTGGGTGAGCAAACGCAGACCGTTTAAAGTAATACCGCGTGGTACCCACCCCATGGGTCCCAAATCTCCAGGTTCAAGGGCATCTTCCTACATCGAAAACATGCCTGGGAAACCCAGAAGATGGTACACCGTGTGATCGGGAAAGGTTTCTAAAACGCACCTCATTTCTCCTCTCCTTGTGCTCGGGTTCGCCATTCCAGCCGCTTTACTAACAATCTCCCTACTTGGAGAATCAGCACCTTGAAGCTCCTATTTCTTTCGTACAGGTTGCAATTTGTCCTGAGGATGAACGGGAAGAGGGGAAACCAATGAGAGACTAGCTCTAGGTGTTGGGACAGGCACAGGTCACTCTATTTCCCCATCAGGAAGAAGAATGAAGCACAGGCTCAGCCTGCCCCCCGGAACCAGAATAGGGCCTGAAGCAATCCTGCGCTTTTGCGGCCAGCTACCAAAAAAGCGAGTTGACAAATGGAGCTCAGGGCCACTGCAATTCACAAACCTGCAGAGTTATCAATGATAACTCTCGTCCACAAATATATTGAGGGAAGGCAACGAAGAGGATTTGAAAGCAAGGCAGAATTGCAGAAAACAGATTTCAGGAGGTAGATTCGACTCGCCTGTAAAGCACATGAAAAGCAGCAAAACGTTGACAATGATGCCCTTGGCCAAAAAGGGCGTATGCGTTTTTTCCTGAATATATTCAGGAAAAAACGCATACGCCCTTTTTGGCCAACCAAGCAAGCCGGAAGTGCAAATCAGCACTACAAACAAGTCTCGCTTGCCATCGGTCAAAAGGGCCATGCTGCCAAAAGTGTAAAAACCAGAAATTCAGGACAGGCCATGGAGACATGGGAGCCTTGCTACGCTGATGGGCAGGATGCCAATTGCCAACAGCCACTCTGGAGAAGTGTACGGTGTGTCCTGAAACATGTAATAAACACAGCTTACAGAGCATAGGGCACTTCCACTCATGGGCGTATAAATTGGGAAAACTAAAAATCAACAAGACACAGGCACCCCAAAGTTTCGGGCTGCTCTGTGTACAAGAACCTCCACTTAGGTACACCTTAAACATGCCAGGAAAGAGAAAAATGGATAAAGAAGTTGTGGTACTTAGGCACAATGGAATATCACTCAGCCATGAAATCAATGTCATAAGGCTAGTAGCAGCATGATGAGTGGATTTAGGGACGAGGATTCTAAGTGAAATAAGTCACACAGAAAAAGACACTTATCCTAAGATATCACTTATAGAGGGCATGTCAAAATCGCTACACTTGAACTGAATTACAAAACAGAACAGAGTCACACATTTAGAAGACACACTATGGCTGCTTAACGGGAAAGGTGAGGTGGGCTGATGCATAAAACAAGGGTTTGAAATTAGCTCACATACCGTTCCATAAGCCAAATATGTAACAGACAAGACCTCCTCCCTGCTCAGTGAACTGGACTCAACACCCCCTATTCACCGCACAAGAATATATCTGACTAGCAAGAATCTTAAAACCTATGTATTGATATCTCTCTGGAGTTGAATCAAGAGGGTGTAAACCGGCATAAGCACAGCAGGGAAAAGCAGCTAAACCCCATTATCAAAATAAATTACTTTAAAAAAACCTCATAAAACAAAGACAGTGAAAGATAGAGAAATTCTTACAAAATCTGTTTGGGGGCTCTGATGCAACCTGCATTGACCATATCTAGACCCACAGCTGGATGAGACAAAAGGCTGGACAATCTTGGGGCTGAGAGGATTGGTGAGGTTGGGTGAGCAAACGCAGACCGTTTAAAGTAATACCGCGTGGTACCCACCCCATGGGTCCCAAATCTCCAGGTTCAAGGGCATCTTCCTACATCGAAAACATGCCTGGGAAACCCAGAAGATGGTACACCGTGTGATCGGGAAAGGTTTCTAAAACGCACCTCATTTCTCCTCTCCTTGTGCTCGGGTTCGCCATTCCAGCCGCTTTACTAACAATCTCCCTACTTGGAGAATCAGCACCTGGAACCTCCTGTTTGTTTCGTACAGGTTGCAATTTGTCCTGAGAATGAACGGGAAGACGGGGAACCAATGAGAGACTAGCTCTAGGTGTTGGGACAGGCACAGGTCACTCTATTTCCCCATCAGGAAGAAGAATGAAGCACAGGCTCAGCCTGCCCCCGGGCACCAGAATAGGGCCTGAAGCAATCCTGCGCTTTTGCGGCCAGCTCCCAAAAAAGCGAGTTGACAAATGGAGCTCAGGGCCACTGCAATTCACAAACCTGCAGAGTTATAAATGATAACTCTCGTCCACAAATATATTGAGGGAAGGCAACGAAGAGGATTTGAAAGCAAGGCAGAATTGCAGGAAACAGATTTCAGGAGGTAGATTCGACTCGCCTTTAAAGCACATGAAAAGCAGCAAAACGTTGACAATGATGCCCTTGGCCAAAAAGGGCGTATGCGTTTTTTCCTGAATATATTCAGGAAAAAACGCATACGCCCTTTTTGGCCAACCAAGCAAGCCGGAAGTGCAAATCAGCACTACAAACAAGTCTCGCTTGCCATCGGTCAAAAGGGCCATGCTGCCAAAAGTGTAAAAACCAGAAATTCAGGACAGGCCATGGAGACATGGGAGCCTTGCTACGCTGATGGGCAGGATGCCAATTGCCAACAGCCACTCTGGAGAAGTGTACGGTGTGTCCTGAAACATGTAATAAACACAGCTTACAGAGCATAGGGCACTTCCACTCATGGGCGTATAAATTGGGAAAACTAAAAATCAACAAGACACAGGCACCCCAAAGTTTCGGGCTGCTCTGTGTACAAGAACCTCCACTTAGGTACACCTTAAACATGCCAGGAAAGAGAAAAATGGATAAAGAAGTTGTGGTACTTAGGCACAATGGAATATCACTCAGCCATGAAATCAATGTCATAAGGCTAGTAGCAGCATGATGAGTGGATTTAGGGACGAGGATTCTAAGTGAAATAAGTCACACAGAAAAAGACACTTATCCTAAGATATCACTTATAGAGGGCATGTCAAAATCGCTACACTTGAACTGAATTACAAAACAGAACAGAGTCACACATTTAGAAGACACACTATGGCTGCTTAACGGGAAAGGTGAGGTGGGCTGATGCATAAAACAAGGGTTTGAAATTAGCTCACATACCGTTCCATAAGCCAAATATGTAACAGACAAGACCTCCTCCCTGCTCAGTGAACTGGACTCAACACCCCCTATTCACCGCACAAGAATATATCTGACTAGCAAGAATCTTAAAACCTATGTATTGATATCTCTCTGGAGTTGAATCAAGAGGGTGTAAACCGGCATAAGCACAGCAGGGAAAAGCAGCTAAACCCCATTATCAAAATAAATTACTTTAAAAAACCTCATAAAACAAAGACAGTGAAAGATAGAGAAATTCTTACAAAATCTGTTTGGGGGCTCTGATGCAACCTGCATTGACCATATCTAGACCCACAGCTGGATGAGACAAAAGGCTGGACAATCTTGGGGCTGAGAGGATTGGTGAGGTTGGGTGAGCAAACGCAGACCGTTTAAAGTAATACCGCGTGGTACCCACCCCATGGGTCCCAAATCTCCAGGTTCAAGGGCATCTTCCTACATCGAAAACATGCCTGGGAAACCCAGAAGATGGTACACCGTGTGATCGGGAAAGGTTTCTAAAACGCACCTCATTTCTCCTCTCCTTGTGCTCGGGTTCGCCATTCCAGCCGCTTTACTAACAATCTCCCTACTTGGAGAATCAGCACCTGGAACCTCCTGTTTGTTTCGTACAGGTTGCAATTTGTCCTGAGAATGAACGGGAAGACGGGGAACCAATGAGAGACTAGCTCTAGGTGTTGGGACAGGCACAGGTCACTCTATTTCCCCATCAGGAAGAAGAATGAAGCACAGGCTCAGCCTGCCCCCGGGCACCAGAATAGGGCCTGAAGCAATCCTGCGCTTTTGCGGCCAGCTCCCAAAAAAGCGAGTTGACAAATGGAGCTCAGGGCCACTGCAATTCACAAACCTGCAGAGTTATAAATGATAACTCTCGTCCACAAATATATTGAGGGAAGGCAACGAAGAGGATTTGAAAGCAAGGCAGAATTGCAGGAAACAGATTTCAGGAGGTAGATTCGACTCGCCTTTAAAGCACATGAAAAGCAGCAAAACGTTGACAATGATGCCCTTGGCCAAAAAGGGCGTATGCGTTTTTTCCTGAATATATTCAGGAAAAAACGCATACGCCCTTTTTGGCCAACCAAGCAAGCCGGAAGTGCAAATCAGCACTACAAAGAAGTCTCGCTTGCCATCGGTCAAAAGGGCCACGCTGCAAAAAGAGTAAACACCAGAAATGCAGGACAGGCCATGGAGACATGGGAGCCTTGCTAGGCTGAGGGGTGGGATGTCAATTGCCAACAGCCACTCTGGAGAAGTGTACGGTGTGTCCTGAAACATGTAATAAACACAGCTTACAGAGCATAGGGCACTTCCACTCATGGGCGTATAAATTGGGAAACTAAAAATCAACAAGACACAGGCACCCCAAAGTTTAGGGCTGCTCTGTGTACAAGAACCTCCACTTACTTACACCTTAAACATCCCAGGAAAGAGAAAAATGGATAAAGAAGTTGTGGTACTTAGGCACAATGGAATATCACTCAGCCATGAAATCAATGTCATAAGGCTAGTAGCAGCATGATGAGTGGATTTAGGGACGAGGATTCTAAGTGAAATAAGTCACACAGAAAAAGACTCTTATCCTAAGATATCACTTATAGAGGGCATGTCGAAATCGCTACACTTGAACTGAATTACAAAACAGAACAGAGTCACACATTTAGAAGACACACTATGGCTGCTTAACGGGAAAGGTGAGGTGGGCTGATGCATAAAACAAGGGTTTGAAATTAGCTCACATACCGTTCCATAAGCCAAATATGTAACAGACAAGACCTCCTCCCTGCTCAGTGAACTGGACTCAACACCCCCTATTCACCGCACAAGAATATATCTGACTAGCAAGAATCTTAAAACCTATGTATTGATATCTCTCTGGAGTTGAATCAAGAGGGTGTAAAGCGGCATAAGCACAGCAGGGAAAAGCAGCTCAACCCCATTATCAAAACAAATTACTTTAAAAAAACCTCATAAAACAAAGACAGTGAAAGAGAGAGAAATTCTTACAAAATCTGTTTGGGGGCTCTGATGCAACCTGCATTGACCATATCTAGACCCACAGCTGGATGAGACATAAGGCTGGACACTCTTGGGGCTGAGAGGATTGGTGAGGTTGGGTGAGCAAACGCAGACCGTTTAAATTAATACCGCGTGGAACCCACCCCAAGGGTCCCAAATCTCCACGTTCAAGGGCATCTTCCTACATCGAAAACATTCCTGGGAAACCCAGAAGATGGTACAGCGTGTGATCGGGAAAGGTTTCTAAAACGCACCTCATTTCTCCTCTCCTTGTGCTCGGGTTCGCCATTCCAGCCGCTTTACTAACAATCTCCCTACTTGGAGAATCAGCACCTTGAAGCTCCTGTTTCTTTTGTACAGGTTGCAACTTGTTCTGAGGATGAACGGGAAGAGGGGGAACCAACGAGAAACTAGCTCTAGGTGTTGGGACATGCACAGGTCACTCTATTTCCCCATCAGGAAGAAGAATGAAGCACAGGCTCAGCCTGCCCCCGGGAACCAGAATAGGGCCTGAAGCAATCCTGCGCTTTTGCGGCCAGCTCCCAAAAAAGCGAGTTGACAAATGGAGCTCAGGGCCACTGCAATTCACAAACCTGCAGAGTTATAAATGATAACTCTCGTCCACAAATATATTGAGGGAAGGCAACGAAGAGGATTTGAAAGCAAGGCAGAATTGCAGGAAACAGATTTCAGGAGGTAGATTCGACTCGCCTTTAAAGCACATGAAAAGCGGCAAAACGTTGACAATGATGCCCTTGGCCAATAAGGGCGTATGCGTTTTTTCCTGAATATATTCAGGAAAAAACGCATACGCCCTTTTTGGCCAACCAAGCAAACCAGAAGTGCAAATCAGCACTACAAAGAAGTCTCGCTTGCCATCGGTCAAAAGGGCCACGCTGCAAAAAGAGTAAACACCAGAAATGCAGGACAGGCCATGGAGACATGGGAGCCTTGCTAGGCTGAGGGGTGGGATGTCAATTGCCTACAGCCACTCTGGAGAAGTGTACGGTGTGTCCTGAAACATGTAATAAACACAGCTTACAGAGCATAGGGCACTTCCACTCATGGGCGTATAAATTGGGAAAACTAAAAATCAACAAGACACAGGCACCCCAAAGTTTCGGGCTGCTCTGTGTACAAGATCCTCCACTTAGCTACACCTTAAGTATCCCAGGAAAGAGAAAAATGGATAAAGAAGTTGTGGTACTTAGGCACAATGGAATATCACTCAGCCATGAAATCAATGTCATAAGGCTAGTAGCAGCATGATGAGTGGATGTAGGGACGAGGATTCTAAGTGAAATAAGTCACACAGAAAAAGACAGTTATCCTAAGATATCACTTATAGAGGGCATGTCAAAATCGCTACACTTGAACTGAATTACAAAACAGAACAGAGTCACACATTTAGAAGACGCACTATGGCTGCTTAACGGGAAAGGTGAGGTGGGCTGATGCATAAAACAAGGGTTTGAAATTAGCTCACATACCGTTCCATAAGCCAAATATGTAACAGACAAGACCTCCTCCCTGCTCAGTGAACTGGACTCAACACCCCCTATTCACCGCACAAGAATATATCTGACTAGCAAGAATCTTAAAACCTATGTATTGATATCTCTCTGGAGTTGAATCAAGAGGGTGTAAAGCGGCATAAACACAGCAGGGAAAAGCAGCTCAACCCCATTATCAAAATAAATTACTTAAAAAAAACCTCATAAAACAAAGACAGTGAAAGAGAGAGAAATTCTTACAAAATCTGTTTGGGGGCTCTGATGCAACCTGCATTGACCATATCTAGACCCACAGCTGGATGAGACATAAGGCTGGACACTCTTGGGGCTGAGAGGATTGGTGAGGTTGGGTGAGCAATCGCAGACCGTTTAAAGTAATACCGCGGGGTACCCACCCCATGGGACCCAAATCTCCAGGTTCAAGGGCATCTTCCTACATTGAAAACGTGCATGGGAAACCCAGAAGATGGTACAGCGTGTGATCGGGAAAGGTTTCTAAAACGCACCTCATTTCTCCTCTCCTTGTGCTCGGGTTCGCCATTCCAGCCGCTTTACTAACAATCTCCCTACTTGGAGAATCAGCACCTTGAAGCTCCTGTTTCTATTGTACAGGTTGCAACTTGTCCTGAGGATGAACGGGAAGAGGGGGAACCAACGAGAGACTAGCTCTAGGTGTTGGGACATGCACAGGTCACTCTATTTCCCCATCAGGAAGAAGAATGAAACACAGGCTCAGCCTGCCCCCGGGAACCAGAATAGGGCCTGAAGCAATCCTGCGCTTTTGCGGCCAGCTCCCAAAAAAGCGAGTTGACAAATGGAGCTCAGGGCCACTGCAATTCACAAACCTGCAGAGTTATAAATGATAACTCTCGTCCACAAATATATTGAGGGAAGGCAACGAAGAGGATTTGAAAGCAAGGCAGAATTGCAGGAAACAGATTTCAGGAGGTAGATTCGACTCGCCTTTAAAGCACATGAAAAGCGGCAAAACGTTGACAATGATGCCCTTGGCCAAAAAGGGCGTATGCGTTTTTTCCTGAATATATTCAGGAAAAAACGCATACACCGTTTTTGGCCAACCAAGCAAGCCAGAAGTGCAAATCAGCACTACAAAGAAGTCTCGCTTGCCATCGGTCAAAAGGGCCACGCTGCAAAAAGAGTAAACACCAGAAATGCAGGACAGGCCATGGAGACATGGGAGCCTTGCTAGGCTGAGGGGTGGGATGTCAATTGCCTACAGCCACTCTGGAGAAGTGTACGGTGTGTCCTGAAACATGTAATAAACACAGCTTACAGAGCATAGGGCACTTCCATTCATGGGCGTATAAATTGGGAAAACTAAAAATCAACAAGACACAGGCACCCCAAAGTTTCGGGCTGCTCTGTGTACAAGATCCTCCACTTAGCTACACCTTAAGTATCCCAGGAAAGAGAAAAATGGATAAAGAAGTTGTGGTACTTAGGCACAATGGAATATCACTCAGCCATGAAATCAATGTCATAAGGCTAGTAGCAGCATGATGAGTGGATTTAGGGACGAGGATTCTAAGTGAAATAAGTCACACAGAAAAAGACTCTTATCCTAAGATATCACTTATAGAGGGCATGTCAAAATCGCTACACTTGAACTGAATTACAAAACAGAACAGAGTCACACATTTAGAAGACACACTATGGCTGCTTAACGGAAAAGGTGAGGTGGGCTGATGCATAAAACAAGGGTTTGAAATTAGCTCACATACCGTTCCATAAGCCAAATATGTAACAGACAAGACCTCCTCCCTGCTCAGTGAACTGGACTCAACACCCCCTATTCACCGCACAAGAATATATCTGACTAGCAAGAATCTTAAAACCTATGTATTGATATCTCTCTGGAGTTGAATCAAGAGGGTGTAAAGCGGCATAAACACAGCAGGGAAAAGCAGCTCAACCCCATTATCAAAATAAATTACTTAAGAAAAACCTCATAAAACAAAGACACTGAAAGAGAGAGAAATTCTTACAAAATCTGTTTGGGGGCTCTGATGCAACCTGCATTGACCATATCTAGACCCACAGCTGGATGAGACATAAGGCTGGACACTCTTGGGGCTGAGAGGTTTGGTGAGGTTGGGTGAGCAATCGCAGACCCTTTAAAGTAGTACCGCGTGCTACCCACCCCATGGGTCCCAAATCTCCAGGTTCAAGGGCATCTTCCTACATTGAAAACGTGCATGGGAAACCCAGAAGATGGTACAGCGTGTGATCGGGAAAGGTTTCTAAAACGCACCTCATTTCTCCTCTCCTTGTGCTCGGGTTCGCCATTCCAGCCGCTTTACTAACAATCTCCCTACTTGGAGAATCAGCACCTTGAAGCTCCTGTTTCTTTTGTACAGGTTGCAATTTGTCCTGAGGATGAACGGGAAGAGGGGGAACCAACGAGAGACTAGCTCTAGGTGTTGGGACATGCACAGGTCACTCTATTTCACCATCAGGAAGAAGAATGAAGCACAGGCTCAGACTGCCCCCGGGAACCAGAATAGGGCCTGAAGCAATCCTGGACTTTTGCGGCCAGCTCCCAAAAAAGCGAGTTGACAAATGGAGCTCAGGGCCACTGCAATTCACAAACCTGCAGAGTTATAAATGATAACTCTCGTCCACAAATATATTGAGGGAAGGCAACGAAGAGGATTTGAAAGCAAGGCAGAATGGCAGGAAACAGATTTCAGGAGGTAGATTCGACTCGCCTTTAAAGCACATGAAAAGCGGCAAAACGTTGACAATGATGCCCTTGGCCAATAAGGGCGTATGCGTTTTTTCCTGAATATATTCAGGAAAAAACACATACGCCCTTTTTGGCCAACCAAGCAAGCCGGAAGTGCAAATCAGCACTACAAAGAAGTCTCGCTTGCCATCGGTCAAAAGGGCCACGCTGCAAAAAGAGTAAACACTAGAAATGCAGGACAGGCCATGGAGACATGGGGGCCTTGCTAGGCTGAGGGGTGGGATGTCAATTGCCAACAGCCACTCTGGAGAAGTGTACGGTGTGTCCTGAAACATGTAATAAACACAGCTTACAGAGCATAGGGCACTTCCACTCATGGGCGTATAAATTGGGAAAACTAAAAATCAACAAGACACAGGCACCCCAAAGTTTCGGGCTGCTCTGTGTACAAGATCCTCCACTTAGCTACACCTTAAGTATCGCAGGAAAGAGAAAAATGGATAAAGAAGTTGTGGTACTTAGGCACAATGGAATATCACTCAGCCATGAAATCAATGTCATAAGGCTAGTAGCAGCATGATGAGTGGATTTAGGGACGAGGATTCTAAGTGAAATAAGTCACACAGAAAAAGACTCTTATCCTAAGATATCACTTATAGAGGGCATGTCAAAATCGCTACACTTGAACTGAATTACAAAACAGAACAGAGTCACACATTTAGAAGACACACTATGGCTGCTTAACGGGAAAGGTGAGGTGGGCTGATGCATAAAACAAGGGTTTGAAATTAGCTCACATACCGTTCCATAAGCCAAATATGTAACAGACAAGACCTCCTCCCTGCTCAGTGAACTGGACTCAACACCCCCTATTCACCGCACAAGAATATATCTGACTAGCAAGAATCTTAAAACCTATGTATTGATATCTCTCTGGAGTTGAATCAAGAGGGTGTAAAGCGGCATAAACACAGCAGGGAAAAGCAGCTCAACCCCATTATCAAAATAAATTACTTAAGAAAAACCTCATAAAACAAAGACACTGAAAGAGAGAGAAATTCTTACAAAATCTGTTTGGGGGCTCTGATGCAACCTGCATTGACCATATCTAGACCCACAGCTGGATGAGACATAAGGCTGGACACTCTTGGGGCTGAGAGGTTTGGTGAGGTTGGGTGAGCAATCGCAGACCCTTTAAAGTAGTACCGCGTGCTACCCACCCCATGGGTCCCAAATCTCCAGGTTCAAGGGCATCTTCCTACATTGAAAACGTGCATGGGAAACCCAGAAGATGGTACAGCGTGTGATCGGGAAAGGTTTCTAAAACGCACCTCATTTCTCCTCTCCTTGTGCTCGGGTTCGCCATTCCAGCCGCTTTACTAACAATCTCCCTACTTGGAGAATCAGCACCTTGAAGCTCCTGTTTCTTTTGTACAGGTTGCAATTTGTCCTGAGGATGAACGGGAAGAGGGGGAACCAACGAGAGACTAGCTCTAGGTGTTGGGACATGCACAGGTCACTCTATTTCACCATCAGGAAGAAGAATGAAGCACAGGCTCAGACTGCCCCCGGGAACCAGAATAGGGCCTGAAGCAATCCTGGACTTTTGCGGCCAGCTCCCAAAAAAGCGAGTTGACAAATGGAGCTCAGGGCCACTGCAATTCACAAACCTGCAGAGTTATAAATGATAACTCTCGTCCACAAATATATTGAGGGAAGGCAACGAAGAGGATTTGAAAGCAAGGCAGAATGGCAGGAAACAGATTTCAGGAGGTAGATTCGACTCGCCTTTAAAGCACATGAAAAGCGGCAAAACGTTGACAATGATGCCCTTGGCCAATAAGGGCGTATGCGTTTTTTCCTGAATATATTCAGGAAAAAACACATACGCCCTTTTTGGCCAACCAAGCAAGCCGGAAGTGCAAATCAGCACTACAAAGAAGTCTCGCTTGCCATCGGTCAAAAGGGCCACGCTGCAAAAAGAGTAAACACTAGAAATGCAGGACAGGCCATGGAGACATGGGGGCCTTGCTAGGCTGAGGGGTGGGATGTCAATTGCCAACAGCCACTCTGGAGAAGTGTACGGTGTGTCCTGAAACATGTAATAAACACAGCTTACAGAGCATAGGGCACTTCCACTCATGGGCGTATAAATTGGGAAAACTAAAAATCAACAAGACACAGGCACCCCAAAGTTTCGGGCTGCTCTGTGTACAAGATCCTCCACTTAGCTACACCTTAAGTATCGCAGGAAAGAGAAAAATGGATAAAGAAGTTGTGGTACTTAGGCACAATGGAATATCACTCAGCCATGAAATCAATGTCATAAGGCTAGTAGCAGCATGATGAGTGGATTTAGGGACGAGGATTCTAAGTGAAATAAGTCACACAGAAAAAGACTCTTATCCTAAGATATCACTTATAGAGGGCATGTCAAAATCGCTACACTTGAACTGAATTACAAAACAGAACAGAGTCACACATTTAGAAGACACACTATGGCTGCTTAACGGGAAAGGTGAGGTGGGCTGATGCATAAAACAAGGGTTTGAAATTAGCTCACATACCGTTCCATAAGCCAAATATGTAACAGACAAGACCTCCTCCCTGCTCAGTGAACTGGACTCAACACCCCCTATTCACCGCACAAGAATATATCTGACTAGCAAGAATCTTAAAACCTATGTATTGATATCTCTCTGGAGTTGAATCAAGAGGGTGTAAAGCGGCATAAACACAGCAGGGAAAAGCAGCTCAACCCCATTATCAAAATAAATTACTTAAAATGAACGCCATAAAACAAAGACAGTGAAAGAGAGAGAAATTCTTACAAAATCTGTTTGGGGGCTCTGATGCAACCTGCATTGACCATATCTAGACCCACAGCTGGATGAGACAAAAGGCTGGACAATCTTGGGGCTGAGAGGATTGGTGAGGTTGGGTGAGCAAACGCAGACCGTTTAAAGTAATACCGCGTGGTACCCACCCCATGGGTCCCAAATCTCCAGGTTCAAGGGCATCTTCCTACATCGAAAACATGCCTGGGAAACCCAGAAGATGGTACAGCGTGTGATCGGGAAAGGTTTCTAAAACGCACCTCATTTCTCCTCTCCTTGTGCTCGGGTTCGCCATTCCAGCCGCTTTACTAACAATCTCCCTACTTGGAGAATCAGCACCTTGAACCTCCTGTTTCTTTTGTACAGGTTGCAATTTGTCCTGAGGATGAACGGGAAGACGGGGAACCAATGAGAGACTAGCTCTAGGTGTTGGGACAGGCACAGGTCACTCTATTTCCCCATCAGGAAGAAGAATGAAGCACAGGCTCAGCCTGCCCCCCGGAACCAGAATAGGGCCTGAAGCAATCCTGCGCTTTTGCGGCCAGCTCCCAAAAAAGCGAGTTGACAAATGGAGCTCAGGGCCACTGCAATTCACAAACCTGCAGAGTTATCAATGATAACTCTCGTCCACAAATATATTGAGGGAAGGCAATGCAGAGGATTTGAAAGCAAGGCAGAATTGCAGGAAACAGATTTCAGGAGGTAGATTCGACTCGCCTTTAAAGCACATGAAAAGCAGCAAAACGTTGACAATGATGCCCTTGGCCAAAAAGGGCATAAGCGTTTTATCCTGAATATATTCAGGAAAAAACGCATACGCCCTTTTTGGCCAACCAAGCAAGCCGGAAGTGCAAATCAACACTATAAAGAAGTCTCGCTTGCCATCGGTCAAAAGGGCCATGCTGCCAAAAGTGTAAAAACCAGAAATTCAGGACAGGCCATGGAGACATGGGAGCCTTGCTACGCTGATGGGCAGGATGCCAATTGCCAACAGCCACTCTGGAGAAGTGTACGGTGTGTCCTGAAACATGTAATAAACACAGCTTACAGAGCATAGGGCACTTCCACTCATGGGCGTATAAATTGGGAAAACTAAAAATCAACAAGACACAGGCACCCCAAAGTTTCGGGCTGCTCTGTGTACAAGAACCTCCACTTAGCTACACCTTAAATATCCCAGGAATGAGAAAAATGGATAAAGAAGTTGTGGTACTTAGGCACAATGGAATATCACTCAGCCATGAAATCAATGTCATAAGGCTAGTAGCAGCATGATGAGTGGATTTAGGGACGAGGATTCTAAGTGAAATAAGTCACACAGAAAAAGACAGTTATCCTAAGATATCACTTATAGAGGGCATGTCAAAATCGCTACACTTGAACTGAATTACAAAACAGAACAGAGTCACACATTTAGAAGACACACTATGGCTGCTTAACGGGAAAGGTGAGGTGGGCTGATGCATAAAACAAGGGTTTGAAATTAGCTCACATACCGTTCCATAAGCCAAATATGTAACAGACAAGACCTCCTCCCTGCTCAGTGAACTGGACTCAACACCCCCTATTCACCGCACAAGAATATATCTGACTAGCAAGAATCTTAAAACCTATGTATTGATATCTCTCTGGAGTTGAATCAAGAGGGTGTAAAGCGGCATAAGCACAGCAGGGAAAAGCAGCTCAACCCCATTATCAAAACAAATTACTTTAAAAAAACCTCATAAAACAAAGACAGTGAAAGAGAGAGAAATTCTTACAAAATCTGTTTGGGGGCTCTGATGCAACCTGCATTGACCATATCTAGACCCACAGCTGGATGAGACATAAGGCTGGACACTCTTGGGGCTGAGAGGATTGGTGAGGTTGGGTGAGCAAACGCAGACCGTTTAAATTAATACCGCGTGGAACCCACCCCAAGGGTCCCAAATCTCCACGTTCAAGGGCATCTTCCTACATCGAAAACATTCCTGGGAAACCCAGAAGATGGTACAGCGTGTGATCGGGAAAGGTTTCTAAAACGCACCTCATTTCTCGTCTCCTTGTGCTCGGGTTCGCCATTCCAGCCGCTTTACTAACAATCTCCCTACTTGGAGAATCAGCACCTTGAAGCTCCTGTTTCTTTTGTACAGGTTGCAACTTGTTCTGAGGATGAACGGGAAGAGGGGGAACCAACGAGAAACTAGCTCTAGGTGTTGGGACATGCACAGGTCACTCTATTTCCCCATCAGGAAGAAGAATGAAGCACAGGCTCAGCCTGCCCCCGGGAACCAGAATAGGGCCTGAAGCAATCCTGCGCTTTTGCGGCCAGCTCCCAAAAAAGCGAGTTGACAAATGGAGCTCAGGGCCACTGCAATTCACAAACCTGCAGAGTTATAAATGATAACTCTCGTCCACAAATATATTGAGGGAAGGCAACGAAGAGGATTTGAAAGCAAGGCAGAATTGCAGGAAACAGATTTCAGGAGGTAGATTCGACTCGCCTTTAAAGCACATGAAAAGCGGCAAAACGTTGACAATGATGCCCTTGGCCAATAAGGGCGTATGCGTTTTTTCCTGAATATATTCAGGAAAAAACGCATACGCCCTTTTTGGCCAACCAAGCAAACCAGAAGTGCAAATCAGCACTACAAAGAAGTCTCGCTTGCCATCGGTCAAAAGGGCCACGCTGCAAAAAGAGTAAACACCAGAAATGCAGGACAGGCCATGGAGACATGGGAGCCTTGCTAGGCTGAGGGGTGGGATGTCAATTGCCTACAGCCACTCTGGAGAAGTGTACGGTGTGTCCTGAAACATGTAATAAACACAGCTTACAGAGCATAGGGCACTTCCACTCATGGGCGTATAAATTGGGAAAACTAAAAATCAACAAGACACAGGCACCCCAAAGTTTCGGGCTGCTCTGTGTACAAGATCCTCCACTTAGCTACACCTTAAGTATCCCAGGAAAGAGAAAAATGGATAAAGAAGTTGTGGTACTTAGGCACAATGGAATATCACTCAGCCATGAAATCAATGTCATAAGGCTAGTAGCAGCATGATGAGTGGATGTAGGGACGAGGATTCTAAGTGAAATAAGTCACACAGAAAAAGACAGTTATCCTAAGATATCACTTATAGAGGGCATGTCAAAATCGCTACACTTGAAATGAATTACAAAACAGAACAGAGTCACACATTTAGAAGACACACTATGGCTGCTTAACGGGAAAGGTGAGGTGGGCTGATGCATAAAACAAGGGTTTGAAATTAGCTCACATACCGTTCCATAAGCCAAATATGTAACAGACAAGACCTCCTCCCTGCTCAGTGAACTGGACTCAACACCCCCTATTCACCGCACAAGAATATATCTGACTAGCAAGAATCTTAAAACCTATGTATTGATATCTCTCTGGAGTTGAATCAAGAGGGTGTAAAGCGGCATAAACACAGCAGGGAAAAGCAGCTCAACCCCATTATCAAAATAAATTACTTAAAAAAAACCTCATAAAACAAAGACAGTGAAAGAGAGAGAAATTCTTACAAAATCTGTTTGGGGGCTCTGATGCAACCTGCATTGACCATATCTAGACCCACAGCTGGATGAGACATAAGGCTGGACACTCTTGGGGCTGAGAGGATTGGTGAGGTTGGGTGAGCAATCGCAGACCGTTTAAAGTAATACCGCGGGGTACCCACCCCATGGGACCCAAATCTCCAGGTTCAAGGGCATCTTCCTACATTGAAAACGTGCATGGGAAACCCAGAAGATGGTACAGCGTGTGATCGGGAAAGGTTTCTAAAACGCACCTCATTTCTCCTCTCCTTGTGCTCGGGTTCGCCATTCCAGCCGCTTTACTAACAATCTCCCTACTTGGAGAATCAGCACCTTGAAGCTCCTGTTTCTATTGTACAGGTTGCAACTTGTCCTGAGGATGAACGGGAAGAGGGGGAACCAACGAGAGACTAGCTCTAGGTGTTGGGACATGCACAGGTCACTCTATTTCCCCATCAGGAAGAAGAATGAAACACAGGCTCAGCCTGCCCCCGGGAACCAGAATAGGGCCTGAAGCAATCCTGCGCTTTTGCGGCCAGCTCCCAAAAAAGCGAGTTGACAAATGGAGCTCAGGGCCACTGCAATTCACAAACCTGCAGAGTTATAAATGATAACTCTCGTCCACAAATATATTGAGGGAAGGCAACGAAGAGGATTTGAAAGCAAGGCAGAATTGCAGGAAACAGATTTCAGGAGGTAGATTCGACTCGCCTTTAAAGCACATGAAAAGCGGCAAAACGTTGACAATGATGCCCTTGGCCAATAAGGGCGTATGCGTTTTTTCCTGAATATATTCAGGAAAAAACGCATACACCGTTTTTGGCCAACCAAGCAAGCCAGAAGTGCAAATCAGCACTACAAAGAAGTCTCGCTTGCCATCGGTCAAAAGGGCCACGCTGCAAAAAGAGTAAACACCAGAAATGCAGGACAGGCCATGGAGACATGGGAGCCTTGCTAGGCTGAGGGGTGGGATGTCAATTGCCTACAGCCACTCTGGAGAAGTGTACGGTGTGTCCTGAAACATGTAATAAACACAGCTTACAGAGCATAGGGCACTTCCATTCATGGGCGTATAAATTGGGAAAACTAAAAATCAACAAGACACAGGCACCCCAAAGTTTCGGGCTGCTCTGTGTACAAGATCCTCCACTTAGCTACACCTTAAGTATCCCAGGAAAGAGAAAAATGGATAAAGAAGTTGTGGTACTTAGGCACAATGGAATATCACTCAGCCATGAAATCAATGTCATAAGGCTAGTAGCAGCATGATGAGTGGATTTAGGGACGAGGATTCTAAGTGAAATAAGTCACACAGAAAAAGACTCTTATCCTAAGATATCACTTATAGAGGGCATGTCAAAATCGCTACACTTGAACTGAATTACAAAACAGAACAGAGTCACACATTTAGAAGACACACTATGGCTGCTTAACGGAAAAGGTGAGGTGGGCTGATGCATAAAACAAGGGTTTGAAATTAGCTCACATACCGTTCCATAAGCCAAATATGTAACAGACAAGACCTCCTCCCTGCTCAGTGAACTGGACTCAACACCCCCTATTCACCGCACAAGAATATATCTGACTAGCAAGAATCTTAAACCCTATGTATTGATATCTCTCTGGAGTTGAATCAAGAGGGTGTAAAGTGGCATAAACACAGCAGGGAAAAGCAGCTCAACCCCATTATCAAAATAAATTACTTAAGAAAAACCTCATAAAACAAAGACACTGAAAGAGAGAGAAATTCTTACAAAATCTGTTTGGGGGCTCTGATGCAACCTGCATTGACCATATCTAGACCCACAGCTGGATGAGACATAAGGCTGGACACTCTTGGGGCTGAGAGGTTTGGTGAGGTTGGGTGAGCAATCGCAGACCCTTTAAAGTAGTACCGCGTGCTACCCACCCCATGGGTCCCAAATCTCCAGGTTCAAGGGCATCTTCCTACATTGAAAACGTGCATGGGAAACCCAGAAGATGGTACAGCGTGTGATCGGGAAAGGTTTCTAAAACGCACCTCATTTCTCCTCTCCTTGTGCTCGGGTTCGCCATTCCAGCCGCTTTACTAACAATCTCCCTACTTGGAGAATCAGCACCTTGAAGCTCCTGTTTCTTTTGTACAGGTTGCAATTTGTCCTGAGGATGAACGGGAAGAGGGGGAACCAACGAGAGACTAGCTCTAGGTGTTGGGACATGCACAGGTCACTCTATTTCACCATCAGGAAGAAGAATGAAGCACAGGCTCAGACTGCCCCCGGGAACCAGAATAGGGCCTGAAGCAATCCTGGACTTTTGCGGCCAGCTCCCAAAAAAGCGAGTTGACAAATGGAGCTCAGGGCCACTGCAATTCACAAACCTGCAGAGTTATAAATGATAACTCTCGTCCACAAATATATTGAGGGAAGGCAACGAAGAGGATTTGAAAGCAAGGCAGAATGGCAGGAAACAGATTTCAGGAGGTAGATTCGACTCGCCTTTAAAGCACATGAAAAGCGGCAAAACGTTGACAATGATGCCCTTGGCCAATAAGGGCGTATGCGTTTTTTCCTGAATATATTCAGGAAAAAACGCATACGCCCTTTTTGGCCAACCAAGCAAGCCGGAAGTGCAAATCAGCACTACAAAGAAGTCTCGCTTGCCATCTGTCAAAAGGGCCACGCTGCAAAAAGAGTAAACACTAGAAATGCAGGACAGGCCATGGAGACATGGGGGCCTTGCTAGGCTGAGGGGTGGGATGTCAATTGCCAACAGCCACTCTGGAGAAGTGTACGGTGTGTCCTGAAACATGTAATAAACACAGCTTACAGAGCATAGGGCACTTCCACTCATGGGCGTATAAATTGGGAAAACTAAAAATCAACAAGACACAGGCACCCCAAAGTTTCGGGCTGCTCTGTGTACAAGATCCTCCACTTAGCTACACCTTAAGTATCGCAGGAAAGAGAAAAATGGATAAAGAAGTTGTGGTACTTAGGCACAATGGAATATCACTCAGCCATGAAATCAATGTCATAAGGCTAGTAGCAGCATGATGAGTGGATTTAGGGACGAGGATTCTAAGTGAAATAAGTCACACAGAAAAAGACTCTTATCCTAAGATATCACTTATAGAGGGCCTGTCAAAATCGCTACACTTGAACTGAATTACAAAACAGAACAGAGTCACACATTTAGAAGACACACTATGGCTGCTTAACGGGAAAGGTGAGGTGGGCTGATGCATAAAACAAGGGTTTGAAATTAGCTCACATACCGTTCCATAAGCCAAATATGTAACAGACAAGACCTCCTCCCTGCTCAGTGAACTGGACTCAACACCCCCTATTCACCGCACAAGAATATATCTGACTAGCAAGAATCTTAAAACCTATGTATTGATATCTCTCTGGAGTTGAATCAAGAGGGTGTAAAGCGGCATAAACACAGCAGGGAAAAGCAGCTCAACCCCATTATCAAAATAAATTACTTAAAATGAACGCCATAAAACAAAGACAGTGAAAGAGAGAGAAATTCTTACAAAATCTGTTTGGGGGCTCTGATGCAACCTGCATTGACCATATCTAGACCCACAGCTGGATGAGACAAAAGGCTGGACAATCATGGGGCTGAGAGGATTGGTGAGGTTGGGTGAGCAAACGCAGACCGTTTAAAGTAATACCGCGTGGTACCCACCCCATGGGTCCCAAATCTCCAGGTTCAAGGGCATCTTCCTACATCGAAAACATGCCTGGGAAACCCAGAAGATGGTACAGCGTGTGATCGGGAAAGGTTTCTAAAACGCACCTCATTTCTCCTCTCCTTGTGCTCGGGTTCGCCATTCCAGCCGCTTTACTAACAATCTCCCTACTTGGAGAATCAGCACCTTGAACCTCCTGTTTCTTTTGTACAGGTTGCAATTTGTCCTGAGGATGAACGGGAAGACGGGGAACCAATGAGAGACTAGCTCTAGGTGTTGGGACAGGCACAGGTCACTCTATTTCCCCATCAGGAAGAAGAATGAAGCACAGGCTCAGCCTGCCCCCCGGAACCAGAATAGGGCCTGAAGCAATCCTGCGCTTTTGCGGCCAGCTCCCAAAAAAGCGAGTTGACAAATGGAGCTCAGGGCCACTGCAATTCACAAACCTGCAGAGTTATCAATGATAACTCTCGTCCACAAATATATTGAGGGAAGGCAATGCAGAGGATTTGAAAGCAAGGCAGAATTGCAGGAAACAGATTTCAGGAGGTAGATTCGACTCGCCTTTAAAGCACATGAAAAGCAGCAAAACGTTGACAATGATGCCCTTGGCCAAAAAGGGCATAAGCGTTTTATCCTGAATATATTCAGGAAAAAACGCATACGCCCTTTTTGGCCAACCAAGCAAGCCGGAAGTGCAAATCAACACTATAAAGAAGTCTCGCTTGCCATCGGTCAAAAGGGCCATGCTGCCAAAAGTGTAAAAACCAGAAATTCAGGACAGGCCATGGAGACATGGGAGCCTTGCTACGCTGATGGGCAGGATGCCAATTGCCAACAGCCACTCTGGAGAAGTGTACGGTGTGTCCTGAAACATGTAATAAACACAGCTTACAGAGCATAGGGCACTTCCACTCATGGGCGTATAAATTGGGAAAACTAAAAATCAACAAGACACAGGCACCCCAAAGTTTCGGGCTGCTCTGTGTACAAGAACCTCCACTTAGCTACACCTTAAATATCCCAGGAATGAGAAAAATGGATAAAGAAGTTGTGGTACTTAGGCACAATGGAATATCACTCAGCCATGAAATCAATGTCATAAGGCTAGTAGCAGCATGATGAGTGGATTTAGGGACGAGGATTCTAAGTGAAATAAGTCACACAGAAAAAGACAGTTATCCTAAGATATCACTTATAGAGGGCATGTCAAAATCGCTACACTTGAACTGAATTACAAAACAGAACAGAGTCACACATTTAGAAGACACACTATGGCTGCTTAACGGGAAAGGTGAGGTGGGGTGATGCATAAAACAAGGGTTTGAAATTAGCTCACATACCGTTCCATAAGCCAAATATGTAACAGACGAGACCTCCTCCCTGCTCAGTGAACTGGACTCAACACCCCCTATTCACCGCACAAGAATATATCTGACTAGCAAGAATCATAAAACCTATGTATTGATATCTCTCTGGAGTTGAATCAAGAGGGTGTAAAGCGGCATAAACACAGCAGGGAAAAGCAGCTCAACCCCATTATCAAAATAAATTACTTAAAATGAACGCCATAAAACAAAGACAGTGAAAGAGAGAGAAATTCTTACAAAATCTGTTCGGAGGCTCTGATGCAACCTGGATTGACCATATCTAGACCCACAGCTGGATGAGACATAAGGCTGGACACTCTTGGGGCTGAGAGGATTGGTGAGGTTGGGTGAGCAAACGCAGACCGTTTAAAGTAATACCGCGTAGTACCCACCCCATGGGTCCCAAATCTCCAGGTTCAAGGGCATCTTCTTACATCGAAAACATGCCTGGGAAACCCAGAAGATGGTACACCGTGTGATCGGGAAAGGTTTCTAAAACGCATCTCATTTCTCCTCTCCTTGTGCTCGGGTTCGCCATTCCAGCCGCTTTACTAACAATCTCCCTACTTGGAGAATCAGCACCTGGAACCTCCTGTTTGTTTCGTACAGGTTGCAATTTGTCCTGAGAATGAACGGGAAGACGGGAAACCAATGAGAGACTAGCTCTAGGTGTTGGGACAGGCACAGGTCACTCTATTTCCCCATCAGGAAGAAGAATGAAGCACAGGCTCAGCCTGCCCCCCGGAACCAGAATAGGGCCTGAAGCAATCCTGCGCTTTTGCGGCCAGCTACCAAAAAAGCGAGTTGACAACTGGAGCTCAGGGCCACTGCAATTCACAAACCTGCAGAGTTATCAATGATAACTCTCGTCCACAAATATATTGAGGGAAGGCAACGAAGAGGATTTGAAAGCAAGGCAGAATTGCAGGAAACAGATTTCAGGAGGTAGATTCGACTCGCCTTTAAAGCACATGAAAAGCAGCAAAACGTTGACAATGATGCCCTTGGCCAAAAAGGGCGTATGCGTTTTTTCCGGAATATATTCAGGAAAAAACGCATACGCCCTTTTTGGCCAACCAAGCAAGCCGGAAGTGCAAATCAGCACTACAAAGAAGTCTCGCTTGCCTTCGGTCAAAACGGCCATGCTGCCAAAAGTGTAAAAACCAGAAATTCAGGACAGGCCATGGAGACATGGGAGCCTTGCTACGCTGATGGGCAGGATGCCAATTGCCAACAGCCACTCTGGAGAAGTGTACGGTGTGTCCTGAAACATGTAATAAACACAGCTTACAGAGCATAGGGCACTTCCACTCATGGGCGTATAAATTGGGAAAACTAAAAATCAACAAGACACAGGCACCCCAAAGTTTCGGGCTGCTCTGTGTACAAGAACCTGCACTTAGGTACACCTTAAACATGCCAGGAAAGAGAAAAATGGATAAAGAAGTTGTGGTACTTAGGCACAATGGAATATCACTCAGCCATGAAATCAATGTCATAAGGCTAGTAGCAGCATGATGAGTGGATTTAGGGACGAGGATTCTAAGTGAAATAAGTCACACAGAAAAAGACACTTATCCTAAGATATCACTTATAGAGGGCATGTCAAAATCGCTACACTTGAAGTGAATTACAAAACAGAACAGAGTCACATATTTAGAAGACACACTATGGCTGCTTAACGGGAAAGGTGAGGTGGGGTGATGCATAAAACAAGGGTTTGAAATTAGCTCACATACCGTTCCATAAGCCAAATATGTAACAGACAAGACCTCCTCCCTGCTCAGTGAACTGGACTCAACACCCCCTATTCACCGCACAAGAATATATCTGACTAGCAAGAATCTTAAAACCTATGTATTGATATCTCTCTGGAGTTGAATCAAGAGGGTGTAAAGCGGCATAAACACAGCAGGGAAAAGCAGCTCAACCCCATTATCAAAATAAATTACTTAAAATGAACGCCATAAAACAAAGACAGTGAAAGAGAGAGAAATTCTTACAAAATCCGTTCGGAGGCTCGGATGCAACCTGGATTGACCATATCTAGACCCACAGCTGGATGAGACATAAGGCTGGACACTCTTGGGGATGAGAGGTTTGGTGAGGTTGGGTGAGCAAACGCAGACCGTTTAAAGTAATACCGCGTGGTACCCACCCCATGGGTCCCAAATCTCCAGGTTCAAGGGCATCTTCCTACATCGAAAACATGCCTGGGAAACCCAGAAGATGGTACACCGTGTGATCGGGAAAGGTTTCTAAAACGCACCTCATTTCTCCTCTCCTTGTGCTCGGGTTCGCCATTCCAGCCGCTTTACTAACAATCTCCCTACTTGGAGAATCAGCACCTTGAAGCTCCTATTTCTTTCGTACAGGTTGCAATTTGTCCTGAGGATGAACGGGAAGAGGGGAAACCAATGAGAGACTAGCTCTAGGTGTTGGGACAGGCACAGGTCACTCTATTTCCCCATCAGGAAGAAGAATGAAGCACAGGCTCAGCCTGCCCCCCGGAACCAGAATAGGGCCTGAAGCAATCCTGCGCTTTTGCGGCCAGCTACCAAAAAAGCGAGTTGACAAATGGAGCTCAGGGCCACTGCAATTCACAAACCTGCAGAGTTATCAATGATAACTCTCGTCCACAAATATATTGAGGGAAGGCAACGAAGAGGATTTGAAAGCAAGGCAGAATTGCAGAAAACAGATTTCAGGAGGTAGATTCGACTCGCCTTTAAAGCACATGAAAAGCAGCAAAACGTTGACAATGATGCCCTTGGCCAAAAAGGGCGTATGCGTTTTTTCCTGAATATATTCAGGAAAAAACGCATACGCCCTTTTTGGCCAACCAAGCAAGCCGGAAGTGCAAATCAGCACTACAAACAAGTCTCGCTTGCCATCGGTCAAAAGGGCCATGCTGCCAAAAGTGTAAAAACCAGAAATTCAGGACAGGCCATGGAGACATGGGAGCCTTGCTACGCTGATGGGCAGGATGCCAATTGCCAACAGCCACTCTGGAGAAGTGTACGGTGTGTCCTGAAACATGTAATAAACACAGCTTACAGAGCATAGGGCACTTCCACTCATGGGCGTATAAATTGGGAAAACTAAAAATCAACAAGACACAGGCACCCCAAAGTTTCGGGCTGCTCTGTGTACAAGAACCTCCACTTAGGTACACCTTAAACATGCCAGGATAGAGAAAAATGGATAAAGAAGTTGTGGTACTTAGGCACAATGGAATATCACTCAGCCATGAAATCAATGTCATAAGGCTAGTAGCAGCATGATGAGTGGATTTAGGGACGAGGATTCTAAGTGAAATAAGTCACACAGAAAAAGACACTTATCCTAAGATATCACTTATAGAGGGCATGTCAAAATCGCTACACTTGAACTGAATTACAAAACAGAACAGAGTCACACATTTAGAAGACACACTATGGCTGCTTAACGGGAAAGGTGAGGTGGGCTGATGCATAAAACAAGGGTTTGAAATTAGCTCACATACCGTTCCATAAGCCAAATATGTAACAGACAAGACCTCCTCCCTGCTCAGTGAACTGGACTCAACACCCCCTATTCACCACACAAGAATATATCTGACTAGCAAGAATCTTAAAACCTATGTATTGATATCTCTCTGGAGTTGAATCAAGAGGGTGTAAACCGGCATAAGCACAGCAGGGAAAAGCAGCTAAACCCCATTATCAAAATAAATTACTTTAAAAAAACCTCATAAAACAAAGACAGTGAAAGATAGAGAAATTCTTACAAAATCTGTTTGGGGGCTCTGATGCAACCTGCATTGACCATATCTAGACCCACAGCTGGATGAGACAAAAGGCTGGACAATCTTGGGGCTGAGAGGATTGGTGAGGTTGGGTGAGCAAACGCAGACCGTTTAAAGTAATACCGCGTGGTACCCACCCCATGGGTCCCAAATCTCCAGGTTCAAGGGCATCTTCCTACATCGAAAACATGCCTGGGAAACCCAGAAGATGGTACACCGTGTGATCGGGAAACGTTTCTAAAACGCACCTCATTTCTCCTCTCCTTGTGCTCGGGTTCGCCATTCCAGCCGCTTTACTAACAATCTCCCTACTTGGAGAATCAGCACCTGGAACCTCCTGTTTGTTTCGTACAGGTTGCAATTTGTCCTGAGAATGAACGGGAAGACGGGGAACCAATGAGAGACTAGCTCTAGGTGTTGGGACAGGCACAGGTCACTCTATTTCCCCATCAGGAAGAAGAATGAAGCACAGGCTCAGCCTGCCCCCGGGCACCAGAATAGGGCCTGAAGCAATCCTGCGCTTTTGCGGCCAGCTCCCAAAAAAGCGAGTTGACAAATGGAGCTCAGGGCCACTGCAATTCACAAACCTGCAGAGTTATAAATGATAACTCTCGTCCACAAATATATTGAGGGAAGGCAACGAAGAGGATTTGAAAGCAAGGCAGAATTGCAGGAAACAGATTTCAGGAGGTAGATTCGACTCGCCTTTAAAGCACATGAAAAGCAGCAAAACGTTGACAATGATGCCCTTGGCCAAAAAGGGCGTATGCGTTTTTTCCTGAATATATTCAGGAAAAAACGCATACGCCCTTTTTGGCCAACCAAGCAAGCCGGAAGTGCAAATCAGCACTACAAAGAAGTCTCGCTTGCCATCGGTCAAAAGGGCCACGCTGCAAAAAGAGTAAACACCAGAAATGCAGGACAGGCCATGGAGACATGGGAGCCTTGCTAGGCTGAGGGGTGGGATGTCAATTGCCAACAGCCACTCTGGAGAAGTGTACGGTGTGTCCTGAAACATGTAATAAACACAGCTTACAGAGCATAGGGCACTTCCACTCATGGGCGTATAAATTGGGAAAACTAAAAATCAACAAGACACAGGCACCCCAAAGTTTCGGGCTGCTCTGTGTACAAGAACCTCCACTTAGGTACACCTTAAACATCCCAGGAAAGAGAAAAATGGATAAAGAAGTTGTGGTACTTAGGCACAATGGAATATCACTCAGCCATGAAATCAATGTCATAAGGCTAGTAGCAGCATGATGAGTGGATTTAGGGACGAGGATTCTAAGTGAAATAAGTCACACAGAAAAAGACTCTTATCCTAAGATATCACTTATAGAGGGCATGTCGAAATCGCTACACTTGAACTGAATTACAAAACAGAACAGAGTCACACATTTAGAAGACACACTATGGCTGCTTAACGGGAAAGGTGAGGTGGGCTGATGCATAAAACAAGGGTTTGAAAGTAGCTCACATACCGTTCCATAAGCCAAATATGTAACAGACAAGACCTCCTCCCTGCTCAGTGAACTGGACTCAACACCCCCTATTCACCGCACAAGAATATATCTGACTAGCAAGAATCTTAAAACCTATGTATTGATATCTCTCTGGAGTTGAATCAAGAGGGTGTAAAGCGGCATAAGCACAGCAGGGAAAAGCAGCTCAACCCCATTATCAAAACAAATTACTTTAAAAAAACCTCATAAAACAAAGACAGTGAAAGAGAGAGAAATTCTTACAAAATCTGTTTGGGGGCTCTGATGCAACCTGCATTGACCATATCTAGACCCACAGCTGGATGAGACATAAGGCTGGACACTCTTGGGGCTGAGAGGATTGGTGAGGTTGGGTGAGCAAACGCAGACCGTTTAAAGTAATACCGCGTGGTACCCACCCCATGGGTCCCAAATCTCCAGGTTCAAGGGCATCTTCCTACATCGAAAACATGCCTGGGAAACCCAGAAGATGGTACACCGTGTGATCGGGAAAGGTTTCTAAAACGCACCTCATTTCTCCTCTCCTTGTGCTCGGGTTCGCCATTCCAGCCGCTTTACTAACAATCTCCCTACTTGGAGAATCAGCACCTGGAACCTCCTGTTTGTTTCGTACAGGTTGCAATTTGTCCTGAGAATGAACGGGAAGACGGGAAACCAATGAGAGACTAGCTCTAGATGTTGGGACCGGCACAGGTCACTCTATTTCCCCATCAGGAAGAAGAATGAAGCACAGGCTCAGCCTGCCCCCCGGAGCCAGAATAGGGCCTGAAGCAATCCTGCGCTTTTGCGGCCAGCTCCCAAAAAAGCGAGTTGACAAATGGAGCTCAGGGCCACTGCAATTCACAAACCTGCAGAGTTATCAGTGATAACTCTCGTCCACAAATAGATTGAGGGAAGGCAACGAAGAGGATTTGAAAGCAAGGCAGAATTGCAGGAAACAGATTTCAGGAGGTAGATTCGACTCGCCTTTAAAGCACATGAAAAGCAGCAAAACGTTGACAATGATGCCCTTGGCCAAAAAGGGCGTATGCGTTTTTTCCTGAATATATTCAGGAAAAAACGCATACGCCCTTTTTGGCCAACCAAGCAAGCCGGAAGTGCAAATCAGCACTACAAAGAAGTCTCGCTTGCCATCGGTCAAAAGGGCCATGCTGCCAAAAGTGTAAAAACCAGAAATTCAGGACAGGCCATGGAGACATGGGAGCCTTGCTACGCTGATGGGCAGGATGCCAATTGCCAACAGCCACTCTGGAGAAGTGTACGGTGTGTCCTGAAACATGTAATAAACACAGCTTACAGAGCATAGGGCACTTCCACTCATGGGCGTATAAATTGGGAAAACTAAAAATCAACAAGACACAGGCACCCCAAAGTTTCGGGCTGCTCTGTGTACAAGAACCTGCACTTAGGTACACCTTAAACATGCCAGGAAAGAGAAAAATGGATAAAGAAGTTGTGGTACTTAGGCACAATGGAATATCACTCAGCCATGAAATCAATGTCATAAGGCTAGTAGCAGCATGATGAGTGGATTTAGGGACGAGGATTCTAAGTGAAATAAGTCACACAGAAAAAGACACTTATCCTAAGATATCACTTATAGAGGGCATGTCAAAATCGCTACACTTGAACTGAATTACAAAACAGAACAGAGTCACACATTTAGAAGACACACTATGGCTGCTTAACGGGAAAGGTGAGGTGGGCTGATGCATAAAACAAGGGTTTGAAATTAGCTCACATACCGTTCCATAAGCCAAATATGTAACAGACAAGACCTCCTCCCTGCTCAGTGAACTGGACTCAACACCCCCTATTCACCGCACAAGAATATATCTGACTAGCAAGAATCTTAAAACCTATGTATTGATATCTCTCTGGAGTTGAATCAAGAGGGTGTAAACCGGCATAAGCACAGCAGGGAAAAGCAGCTCAACCCCATTACCAAAATAAATTACTTAAAATGAACGCCATAAAACAAAGACAGTGAAAGAGAGAGAAATTCTTACAAAATCCGTTCGGAGGCTCTGATGCAACCTGGATTGACCATATCTAGACCCACAGCTGGATGAGACATAAGGCTGGACACTCTTGGGGATGAGAGGTTTGGTGAGGTTGGGTGAGCAAACGCAGACCCTTTAAAGTAATACCGCGGGGTACCCACCCCATGGGTCAAAAATCTCCAGGTTCAAGGGCATCTTCCTACATCGAAAACATGCCTGGGAAACCCAGAAGATGGTACAGCGTGTGATCGGGAAAGGTTTCTAAAACGCACCTCATTTCTCCTCTCCTTGTGCTCGGGTTCGCCATTCCAGCCGCTTTACTAACAATCTCCCTACTTGGAGAATCAGAACCTTGAAGCTCCTGTTTGTTTCGTACAGGTTGCAATTTGTCCTGAGGATGAACGGGAAGAGGGGTAACCAACGAGAGACTAGCTCTAGGTGTTGGGACAGGCACAGGTCACTCTATTTCCCCATCAGGAAGAAGAATGAAGCACAGGCTCAGCCTGCCCCCCGGAACCAGAATAGGGCCTGAAGCAATCCTGCGCTTTTGCGGCCAGCTCCCAAAAAAGCGAGTTGACAAATGGAGCTCAGGGCCACTTCAATTCACAAACCTGCAGAGTTATAAATGATAACTCTCGTCCACAAATATATTGAGGGAAGGCAACGAAGAGGATTTGAAAGCAAGGCAGAATTGCAGGAAACAGATTTCAGGAGGTAGATTCGACTCGCCTTTAAAGCACATGAAAAGCAGCAAAACGTTGACAATGATGCCCTTGGCCAAAAAGGGCGTATGCGTTTTTTCCTGAATATATTCAGGAAAAAACGCATACGCCCTTTTTGGCCAACCAAGCAAGCCAGAAGTGCAAATCAGCACTACAAAGAAGTCTCGCTTGCCATCGGTCAAAAGGGCCACGCTGCAAAAAGAGTAAACACCAGAAATGCAGGACAGGCAATGGAGACATGGGAGCCTTGCTAGGCTGAGGAGTGGGATGTCAATTGCCAACAGCCACTCTGGAGAAGTGTACGGTGTGTCCTGAAACATGTAATAAACACAGCTTACAGAGCATAGGGCACTTCCACTCATGGGCGTATAAATTGGGAAAACTAAAAATCAACAAGACACAGGCACCCCAAAGTTTAGGGCTGCTCTGTGTACAAGAACCTCCACTTAGCTACACATTAAGTATCGCAGGAAAGAGAAAAATGGATAAAGAAGTTGTGGTACTTAGGCACAATGGAATATCACTCAGCCATGAAATCAATGTCATAAGGCTAGTAGCAGCATGATGAGTGGATTTAGGGACGAGGATTCTAAGTGAAATAAGTCACACAGAAAAAGACACTTATCCTAAGATATCACTTATAGAGGGCATGTCGAAATCGCTACACTTGACCTGAATTACAAAACAGAACAGAGTCACACATTTAGAAGACACACTATGGCTGCTTAACGGGAAAGGTGAGGTGGGCTGATGCATAAAACAGGGGTTTGAAATTAGTTCACATACCGGTCCATAAGCCAAATATGTAACAGACAAGACCTCCTCCCTGCTCAGTGAACTGGACTCAACACCCCCTATTCACCGCACAAGAATATATCTGACTAGCAAGAATCTTAAAACCTATGTATTGATATCTCTCTGGAGTTGAATCAAGAGGGTGTAAAGCGGCATAAACACAGCAGGGAAAAGCAGCTCAACCCCATTATCAAAATAAATTACTTAAAATGAACGCCATAAAACAAAGACAGTGAAAGAGAGAGAAATTCTTACAAAATCCGTTTGGAGGCTCGGATGCAACCTGGATTGACCATATCTAGACCCACAGCTGGATGAGTCATAAGGCTGGACACTCTTGGGGCTGAGAGTTTTGGTGAGGTTGGGTGAGCAAACGCAGACCCTTTAAAGTAATACCGCGGGGTACCCACCCCATGGGTCCCAAATCTCCAGGTTCAAGGGCATCTTCCTACATTGAAAACGTGCATGGGAAACCCAGAAGATGGTACAGCGTGTGATTGGGAAAGGTTTCTAAAACGCACCTCATTTCTCCTCTCCTTGTGCTCGGGTTCGCCATTCCAGCCGCTTTACTAACAATCTCCCTACTTGGAGAATCAGCACCTTGAAGTTCCTGTTTGTTTCGTACAGGTTGCAATTTGTCCTGAGAATGAACGGGAAGACGGGAAACCAATGAGAGACTAGCTCTAGATGTTGGGACCGGCACAGGTCACTCTATTTCCCCATCAGGAAGAAGAATGAAGCACAGGCTCAGCCTGCCCCCCGGAGCCAGAATAGTGCCTGAAGCAATCCTGCGCTTTTGCGGCCAGCTCCCAAAAAAGCGAGTTGACAAATGGAGCTCAGGGCCACTGCAATTCACAAACCTGCAGAGTTATCAATGATAACTCTCGTCCACAAATATATTGAGGGAAGGCAACGAAGAGGATTTGAAAGCAAGGCAGAATTGCAGGAAACAGATTTCAGGAGGTAGATTCGACTCGCCTTTAAAGCACATGAAAAGCGGCAAAACGTTGACAATGATGCCCTTGGCCAAAAAGGGCGTATGCGTTTTTTCCTGAATATATTCAGGAAAAAACGCATACGCCCTTTTTGGCCAACCAAGCAAGCCGGAAGTGCAAATCAGCACTACAAAGAAGTCTCGCTTGCCATCGGTCAAAAGGGCCACGCTGCAAAAAGAGTAAACACCAGAAATGCAGGACAGGCCATGGAGACATGGGAGCCTTGCTAGGCTGAGGGGTGGGATGTCAATTGCCAACAGCCACTCTGGAGAAGTGTACGGTGTGTCCTGAAACATGTAATAAACACAGCTTACAGAGCATAGGGCACTTCCACTCATGGGCGTATAAATTGGGAAAACTAAAAATCAACAAGACACAGGCACCCCAAAGTTTCGGGCTGCTCTGTGTACAAGATCCTCCACTTAGCTACACCTTAAGTATCCCAGGAAAGAGAAAAATGGATAAAGAAGTTGTGGTACTTAGGCACAATGGAATATCACTCAGCCATGAAATCAATGTCATAAGGCTAGTAGCAGCATGATGAGTGGATTTAGGGACGAGGATTCTAAGTGAAATAAGTCACACAGAAAAAGACAGTTATCCTAAGATATCACTTATAGAGGGCATGTCAAAATCGCTACACTTGAACTGAATTACAAAACAGAACAGAGTCACACATTTAGAAGACACACTATGGCTGCTTAACGGGAAAGGTGAGGTGGGCTGATGCATAAAACAAGGGTTTGAAATTAGCTCACATACCGTTCCATAAGCCAAATATGTAACAGACAAGACCTCCTCCCTGCTCAGTGAACTGGACTCAACACCCCCTATTCACCGCACAAGAATATATCTGACTAGCAAGAATCTTAAAACCTATGTATTGATATCTCTCTGGAGTTGAATCAAGAGGGTGTAAAGCGGCATAAACACAGCAAGGAAAAGCAGCTCAACCCCATTATCAAAATAAATTACTTAAAATGAACGCCATAAAACAAAGACAGTGAAAGAGAGAGAAATTCTTACAAAATCTGTTTGGGGGCTCTGATGCAACCTGCATTGACCATATCTAGACCCACAGCTGGATGAGACAAAAGGCTGGACAATCTTGGGGCTGAGAGGATTGGTGAGGTTGGGTGAGCAAACGCACACCGTTTAAAGTAATACCGCGTGGTACCCACCCCATGGGTCCCAAATCTCCAGGTTCAAGGGCATCTTCCTACATCGAAAACATGCCTGGGAAACCCAGAAGATGGTACAGCGTGTGATCGGGAAAGGTTTCTAAAACGCACCTCATTTCTCCTCTCCTTGTGCTCGGGTTCGCCATTCCAGCCGCTTTACTAACAATCTCCCTACTTGGAGAATCAGCACCTTGAACCTCCTGTTTGTTTCGTACACGTTGCAATTTGTCCTGAGGATGAATGGGAAGACGGAGAACCAATGAGAGACTAGCTCTAGATGTTGGGACAGGCACAGGTCACTCTATTTCCCCATCAGGAAGAAGAATGAAGCACAGGCTCAGCCTGCCCCCCGGAACCAGAATAGGGCCTGAAGCAATCCTGCGCTTTTGCGGCCAGCTCCCAAAAAAGCGAGTTGACAAATGGAGCTCAGGGCCACTGCAATTAACAAACCTGCAGAGTTATCAATGATAACTCTCGTCCACAAATATATTGAGGGAAGGCAACGAACAGGATTTGAAAGCAAGGCAGAATTGCAGGAAACGGATTTCAGGAGGTAGATTCGACTCGCCTTTAAAGCACATGAAAAGCGGCAAAACGTTGACAATGATGCCCTTGGCCAAAAAGGGCGTATGCGTTTTTTCCTGAATATATTCAGGAAAAAACGCATACGCCCTTTTTGGCCAACCAAGCAAGCCGGAAGTGCAAATCAGCACTACAAAGAAGTCTCGCTTGCCATCGGTCAAAAGGGCCATGCTGCCAAAAGTGTAAAAACCAGAAATTCAGGACAGGCCATGGAGACATGGGAGCCTTGCTACGCTGATGGGCAGGATGCCAATTGCCAACAGCCACTCTGGAGAAGTGTACGGTGTGTCCTGAAACATGTAATAAACACAGCTTACAGAGCATAGGGCACTTCCACTCATGGGCGTATAAATTGGGAAAACTAAAAATCAACAAGACACAGGCACCCCAAAGTTTCGGGCTGCTCTGTGTACAAGAACCTGCACTTAGGTACACCTAAAACATGCCAGGAAAGAGAAAAATGGATAAAGAAGTTGTGGTACTTAGGCACAATGGAATATCACTCAGCCATGAAATCAATGTCATAAGGCTAGTAGCAGCATGATGAGTGGATTTAGGGACGAGGATTTTAAGTGAAATAAGTCACACAGAAAAAGACTCTTATCCTAAGATATCACTTATAGAGGGCATGTCAAAATCGCTACACTTGAACTGAATTACAAAACAGAACAGAGTCACACATTTCGAAGACACACTATGGCTGCTTAACGGAAAAGGTGAGGTGGGCTGATGCATAAAACAAGGGTTTGAAATTAGCTCACATACCGTTCCATAAGCCAAATATGTAACAGACAAGACCTCCTCCCTGCTCAGTGAACTGGACTCAACACCCCCTATTCACCGCACAAGAATATATCTGACTAGCAAGAATCTTAAAACCTATGTATTGATATCTCTCTGGAGTTGAATCAAGAGGGTGTAAAGCGGCATAAACACAGCAGGGAAAAGCAGCTCAACCCCATTATCAAAATAAATTACTTAAAATGAACGCCATAAAACAAAGACAGTGAAAGAGAGAGAAATTCTTACAAAATCCGTTCGGAGGCTCTGATGCAACCTGGATTAACCATATCTAGACCCACAGCTGGATGAGACATAAGGCTGGACACTCTTGGGGCTGAGAGGATTGGTGAGGTTGGGTGAGCAATCGCAGACCCTTTAAAGTAGTACCGCGTGCTACCCACCCCATGGGTCCCAAATCTCCAGGTTCAAGGGCATCTTCCTACATCGAAAACGTGCATGGGAAACGCAGAAAACGGTACAGCGTGTGATCGGGAAAGGTTTCTAAAACGCACCTCATTTCTCCTCTCCTTGTGCTCGGGTTCGCCATTCCAGCCGCTTTACTAACAATTTCCCTACTTGGAGAATCAGCACCTGGAACCTCCTGTTTGTTTCGTACAGGTTGCAATTTGTCCTGAGGATGAACGGGAAGACGGGGAACCAATGAGAGACTAGCTCTAGGTGTTGGGACAGGCACAGGTCACTCTATTTCCCCATCAGGAAGAAGAATGAAGCACAGGCTCAGCCTGTCCCCCGGAACCAGAATAGGGCCTGAAGCAATCCTGCGCTTTTGCGGCCAGCTCCCAAAAAAGCGAGTTGACAAATGGAGCTCAGGGCCACTGCAATTCACAAACCTGCAGAGTTATAAATGATAACTCTCGTCCACAAATATATTGAGGGAAGGCAACGAAGAGGATTTGAAAGCAAGGCAGAATTGCAGGAAACAGATTTCAGGAGGTAGATTCGACTCGCCTTTAAAGCACATGAAAAGCGGCAAAACGTTGACAATGATGCCCTTGGCCAAAAAGGGCGTATGCGTGTTTTCCTGAATATATTCAGGAAAAAACGCATACGCCCTTTTTGGCCAACCAAGCAAGCCGGAAGTGCAAATCAGCACTACAAAGAAGTCTCGCTTGCCATCGGTCAAAAGGGCCACGCTGCAAAAAGAGTAAACACCAGAAATGCAGGACAGGCCATGGAGACATGGGAGCCTTGCTAGGCTGAGGGGTGGGATGTCAATTGCCAACAGCCACTCTGGAGAAGTGTACGGTGTGTCCTGAAACATGTAATAAACACAGCTTACAGAGCATAGGGCACTTCCACTCATGGGCGTATAAATTGGGAAAACTAAAAATCAACAAGACACAGGCACCCCAAAGTTTAGGGCTGCTCTGTGTACAAGAACCTCCACTTAGCTACACCTTAAACATCCCAGGAAAGAGAAAAATGGATAAAGAAGTTGTGGTACTTAGGCACAATGGAATATCACTCAGCCATGAAATCAATGTCATAAGGCTAGTAGCAGCATGATGAGTGGATTTAGGGACGAGGATTCTAAGTGAAATAAGTCACACAGAAAAAGACTCTTATCCTAAGATATCACTTATAGAGGGCATGTCAAAATCGCTACACTTGAACTGAATTACAAAACAGAACAGAGTCACACATTTAGAAGACACACTATGGCTGCTTAACGGGAAAGGTGAGGTGGGCTGATGCATAAAACAAGGGTTTGAAATTAGCTCACATACCGTTCCATAAGCCAAATATGTAACAGACAAGACCTCCTCCCTGCTCAGTGAACTGGACTCAACACCCCCTATTCACCGCACAAGAATATATCTGACTAGCAAGAATCTTAAAACCTATGTATTGATATCTCTCTGGAGTTGAATCAAGAGGGTGTAAAGCGGCATAAGCACAGCAGGGAAAAGCAGCTAAACCCCATTATCAAAATAAATTACTTAAGAAAAACCTCATAAAACAAAGACAGTGAAAGAGAGAGAAATTCTTACAAAATCTGTTTGGGGGCTCTGATGCAACCTGCATTGACCATATCTAGACCCACAGCTGGATGAGACAAAAGGCTGGACAATCTTGGGGCTGAGAGGATTGGTGAGGTTGGGTGAGCAAACGCAGACCGTTTAAAGTAATACCGCGTGGAACCCACCCCATGGGTCCCAAATCTCCACGTTCAAGGGCATCTTCCTACATCGAAAACATGCCTGGGAAACCCAGAAGATGGTACAGCGTGTGATCGGGAAAGGTTTCTAAAACGCACCTCATTTCTCCTCTCCTTGTGCTCGGGTTTGCCATTCCAGCCGCTTTACTAACAATCTCCCTACTTGGAGAATCAGCACCTTGAAGCTCCTGTTTCTTTTGTACAGGTTGCAATTTGTCCTGAGGATGAACGGGAAGAGGGGGAACCAACGAGAGACTAGCTCTAGGTGTTGGGACATGCACAGGTCACTCTATTTCCCCATCAGGAAGAAGAATGAAGCACAGGCTCAGCCTGCCCCCGGGAACCAGAATAGGGCCTGAAGCAATCCTGCGCTTTTGCGGCCAGCTCCCAAAAAAGCGAGTTGACAAATGGAGCTCAGGGCCACTGCAATTCACAAACCTGCAGAGTTATAAATGATAACTCTCGTCCACAAATATATTGAGGGAAGGCAACGAAGAGGATTTGAAAGCAAGGCAGAATTGCAGGAAACAGATTTCAGGAGGTAGATTCGACTCGCCTTTAAAGCACATGAAAAGCGGCAAAACGTTGACAATGATGCCCTTGGCCAATAAGGGCGTATGCGTTTTTTCCTGAATATATTCAGGAAAAAACGCATACGCCCTTTTTGGCCAACCAAGTAAACCAGAAGTGCAAATCAGCACTACAAAGAAGTCTCGCTTGCCATCGGTCAAAAGGGCCACGCTGCAAAAAGAGTAAACACCAGAAATGCAGGACAGGCCATGGAGACATGGGAGCCTTGCTAGGCTGAGGGGTGGGATGTCAATTGCCTACAGCCACTCTGGAGAAGTGTACGGTGTGTCCTGAAACATGTAATAAACACAGCTTACAGAGCATAGGGCACTTCCACTCATGGGCGTATAAATTGGGAAAACTAAAAATCAAAAAGACACAGGCACCCCAAAGTTTCGGGCTGCTCTGTGTACAAGATCCTCCACTTAGCTACACCTTAAGTATCCCAGGAAAGAGAAAAATGGATAAAGAAGTTGTGGTACTTAGGCACAATGGAATATCACTCAGCCATGAAATCAATGTCATAAGGCTAGTAGCAGCATGATGAGTGGATTTAGGGACGAGGATTCTAAGTGAAATAAGTCACACAGAAAAAGACTCTTATCCTAAGATATCACTTATAGAGGGCATGTCAAAATCGCTACACTTGAACTGAATTACAAAACAGAACAGAGTCACACATTTAGAAGACACACTATGGCTGCTTAACGGGAAAGGTGAGGTGGGCTGATGCATAAAACAAGGGTTTGAAATTAGCTCACATACCGTTCCATAAGCCAAATATGTAACAGACAAGACCTCCTCCCTGCTCAGTGAACTGGACTCAACACCCCCTATTCACCGCACAAGAATACATCTGACTAGCAAGAATCTTAAAACCTATGTATTGATATCTCTCTGGAGTTGAATCAAGAGGGTGTAAAGCGGCATAAACACAGCACGGAAAAGCAGCTCAACCCCATTATCAAAATAAATTACTTAAAAAAAACCTCATAAAACAAAGACAGTGAAAGAGAGAGAAATTCTTACAAAATCTGTTTGGGGGCTCTGATGCAACCTGCATTGACCATATCTAGACCCACAGCTGGATGAGACATAAGGCTGGACACTCTTGGGGCTGAGAGGTTTGGTGAGGTTGGGTGAGCAATCGCAGACCGTTTAAAGTAATACCGCGGGGTACCCACCCCATGGGACCCAAATCTCCAGGTTCAAGGGCATCTTCCTACATTGAAAACGTGCATGGGAAACCCAGAAGATGGTACAGCGTGTGATCGGGAAAGGTTTCTAAAACGCACCTCATTTCTCCTCTCCTTGTGCTCGGGTTCGCCATTCCAGCCGCTTTACTAACAATCTCCCTACTTGGAGAATCAGCACCTTGAAGCTCCTGTTTCTTTTGTACAGGTTGCAATTTGTCCTGAGGATGAACGGGAAGAGGGGGAACGAACGAAAGACTAGCTCTAGGTGTTGGGACATGCACAGGTCACTCTATTTCCCCATCAGGAAGAAGAATGAAGCACAAGCTCAGCCTGCCCCCGGGAACCAGAATAGGGCCTGAAGCAATCCTGCGCTTTTGCGGCCAGCTCCCAAAAAAGCGAGTTGACAAATGGAGCTCAGGGCCACTGCAATTCACAAACCTGCAGAGTTATAAATGATAACTCTCGTCCACAAATATATTGAGGGAAGGCAACGAAGAGGATTTGAAAGCAAGGCAGAATTGCAGGAAACAGATTTCAGGAGGTAGATTCGACTCGCCTTTAAAGCACATGAAAAGCGGCAAAACGTTGACAATGATGCCCTTGGCCAAAAAGGGCGTATGCGTTTTTTCCTGAATATATTCAGGAAAAAACGCATACGCCCTTTTTGGCCAACCAAGCAAGCCGGAAGTGCAAATCAGCACTACAAAGAAGTCTCGCTTGCCATCGGTCAAAAGGGCCACGCTGCAAAAAGAGTAAACACCAGAAATGCAGGACAGGCCATGGAGACATGGGGGCCTTGCTAGGCTGAGGGGTGGGATGTCAATTGCCAACAGCCACTCTGGAGAAGTGTACGGTGTGTCCTGAAACATGTAATAAACACAGCTTACAGAGCATAGGGCACTTCCACTCATGGGCGTATAAATTGGGAAAACTAAAAATCAACAAGACACAGGCACCCCAAAGTTTCGGGCTGCTCTGTGTACAAGAACCTCCACTTAGCTACACCTTAAGTATCCCAGGAAAGAGAAAAATGGATAAAGAAGTTGTGGTACTTAGGCACAATGGAATATCACTCAGCCATGAAATCAATGTCATAAGGCTAGTAGCAGCATGATGAGTGGATTTAGGGAAGAGGATTCTAAGTGAAATAAGTCACACAGAAAAAGACTCTTATCCTAAGATATCACTTATAGAGGGCATGTCAAAATCGCTACACTTGAACTGAATTACAAAACAGAACAGAGTCACACATTTAGAAGACACACTATGGCTGCTTAACGGAAAAGGTGAGGTGGGCTGATGCATAAAACAAGGGTTTGAAATTAGCTCACATACCGTTCCATAAGCCAAATATGTAACAGACAAGACCTCCTCCCTGCTCAGTGAACTGGACTCAACACCCCCTATTCACCGCACAAGAATATATCTGACTAGCAAGAATCTTAAAACCTATGTATTGATATCTCTCTGGAGTTGAATCAAGAGGGTGTAAAGCGGCATAAACACAGCAGGGAAAAGCAGCTCAACCCCATTATCAAAATAAATTACTTAAAAAAATCCTCATAAAACAAAGACAGTGAAAGAGAGAGAAATTCTTACAAAATCCGTTCGGAGGCTCTGATGCAACCTGGATTAACCATATCTAGACCCACAGCTGGATGAGACATAAGGCTGGACACTCTTGGGGCTGAGAGGATTGGTGAGGTTGGGTGAGCAATCGCAGACCCTTTAAAGTAGTACCGCGTGCTACCCACCCCATGGGTCCCAAATCTCCAGGTTCAAGGGCATCTTCCTACATCGAAAACGTGCACGGGAAACGCAGAAAATGGTACAGCGTGTGATCGGGAAAGGTTTCTAAAACGCACCTCATTTCTCCTCTCCTTGTGCTCGGGTTCGCCATTCCAGCCGCTTTACTAACAATCTCCCTACTTGGAGAATTAGCACCTGGAACCTCCTGTTTGTTTCGTACAGGTTGCAATTTGTCCTGAGGATGAACGGGAAGACGGGGAACCAATGAGAGACTAGCTCTAGGTGTTGGGACATGCACAGGTCACTCTATTTCCCCATCAGGAAGAAGAATGAAGCACAGGCTCAGCCTGCCCCCGGGAACCAGAATAGGGCCTGAAGCAATCCTGCGCTTTTGCGGCCAGCTCCCAAAAAAGCGAGTTGACAAATGGAGCTCAGGGCCACTGCAATTCACAAACCTGCAGAGTTATAAATGATAACTCTCGTCCACAAATATATTGAGGGAAGGCAACGAAGAGGATTTGAAAGCAAGGCAGAATTGCAGGAAACAGATTTCAGGAGGTAGATTCGACTCGCCTTTAAAGCACATGAAAAGCGGCAAAACGTTGACAATGATGCCCTTGGCCAAAAAGGGCGTATGCGTTTTTTCCTGAATATATTCAGGAAAAAACGCATACGCCCTTTTTGGCCAACCAAGCAAGCCGGAAGTGCAAATCAGCACTACAAAGAAGTCTCGCTTGCCATCGGTCAAAAGGGCCACGCTGCAAAAAGAGTAAACACCAGAAATGCAGGACAGGCCATGGAGACATGGGGGCCTTGCTAGGCTGAGGGGTGGGATGTCAATTGCCAACAGCCACTCTGGAGAAGTGTACGGTGTGTCCTGAAACATGTAATAAACACAGCTTACAGAGCATAGGGCACTTCCACTCATGGGCGTATAAATTGGGAAAACTAAAAATCAACAAGACACAGGCACCCCAAAGTTTCGGGCTGCTCTGTGTACAAGAACCTCCACTTACCTACACCTTAAACATCCCAGGAAAGAGAAAAATGGATAAAGAAGTTGTGGTATTTAGGCACAATGGAATATCACTCAGCCATGAAATCAATGTCATAAGGCTAGTAGCAGCATGATGAGTGGATTTAGGGACGAGGATTCTAAGTGAAATAAGTCACACAGAAAAAGACAGTTATCCTAAGATATCACTTATAGAGGGCATGTCAAAATCGCTACACTTGAACTGAATTACAAAACAGAACAGAGTCACACATTTAGAAGACACACTATGGCTGCTTAACGGGAAAGGTGAGGTGGGCTGATGCATAAAACAAGGGTTTGAAATTAGCTCACATACCGTTCCATAAGCCAAATATGTAACAGACAAGACCTCCTCCCTGCTCAGTGAACTGGACTCAACACCCCCTATTCACCGAACAAGAATATATCTGACTAGCAAGAATCTTAAAACCTATGTATTGATATCTCTCTGGAGTTGAATCAAGAGGGTGTAAAGCACCATAAACACAGCAGGGAAAAGCAGCTCAACCCCATTATCAAAATAAATTACTTAAAAAAAACCTCATAAAACAAAGACAGTGAAAGAGAGAGAAATTCTTACAAAATCTGTTTGGGGGCTCTGATGCAACCTGCATTGACCATATCTAGACCCACAGCTGGATGAGACATAAGGCTGGACACTCTTGGGGCTGAGAGGATTGGTGAGGTTGGGTGAGCAATCGCAGACCGTTTAAAGTAATACCGCGGGGTACCCACCCCATGGGACCCAAATCTCCAGGTTCAAGGGCATCTTCCTACATTGAAAACGTGCATGGGAAACCCAGAAGATGGTACAGCGTGTGATCGGGAAAGGTTTCTAAAACGCACCTCATTTCTCCTCTCCTTGTGCTCGGGTTCGCCATTCCAGCCGCTTTACTAACAATCTCCCTACTTGGAGAATCAGCACCTTGAAGCTCCTGTTTCTTTTGTACAGGTTGCAACTTGTCCTGAGGATGAACGGGAAGAGGGGGAACCAACGAGAGACTAGCTCTAGGTGTTGGGACATGCACAGGTCACTCTATTTCCCCATCAGGAAGAAGAATGAAACACAGGCTCAGCCTGCCCCCGGGAACCAGAATAGGGCCTGAAGCAATCCTGCGCTTTTGCGGCCAGCTCCCAAAAAAGCGAGTTGACAAATGGAGCTCAGGGCCACTGCAATTCACAAACCTGCAGAGTTATAAATGATAACTCTCGTCCACAAATATATTGAGGGAAGGCAACGAAGAGGATTTGAAAGCAAGGCAGAATTGCAGGAAACAGATTTCAGGAGGTAGATTCGACTCGCCTTTAAAGCACATGAAAAGCGGCAAAACGTTGACAATGATGCCCTTGGCCAAAAAGGGCGTATGCGTTTTTTCCTGAATATATTCAGGAAAAAACGCATACGCCCTTTTTGGCCAACCAAGCAAGCCGGAAGTGCAAATCAGCACTACAAAGAAGTCTCGCTTGCCATCGGTCAAAAGGGCCACGCTGCAAAAAGAGTAAACACCAGAAATGCAGGACAGGCCATGGAGACATGGGGGCCTTGCTAGGCTGAGGGGTGGGATGTCAATTGCCAACAGCCACTCTGGAGAAGTGTACGGTGTGTCCTGAAACATGTAATAAACACAGCTTACAGAGCATAGGGCACTTCCACTCATGGGCGTATAAATTGGGAAAACTAAAAATCAACAAGACACAGGCACCCCAAAGTTTAGGGCTGCTCTGTGTACAAGAACCTCCACTTACTTACACCTTAAACATCCCAGGAAAGAGAAAAATGGATAAAGAAGTTGTGGTATTTAGGCACAATGGAATATCACTCAGCCATGAAATCAATGTCATAAGGCTAGTAGCAGCATGATGAGTGGATTTAGGGACGAGGATTCTAAGTGAAATAAGTCACACAGAAAAAGACAGTTATCCTAAGATATCACTTATAGAGGGCATGTCAAAATCGCTACACTTGAACTGAATTACAAAACAGAACAGAGTCACACATTTAGAAGACACACTATGGCTGCTTAACGGGAAAGGTGAGGTGGGCTGATGCATAAAACAAGGGTTTGAAATTAGCTCACATACCGTTCCATAAGCCAAATATGTAACAGACAAGACCTCCTCCCTGCTCAGTGAACTGGACTCAACACCCCCTATTCACCGAACAAGAATATAACTGACTAGCAAGAATCTTAAAACCTATGTATTGATATCTCTCTGGAGTTGAATCAAGAGGGTGTAAAGCGGCATAAACACAGCAGGGAAAAGCAGCTCAACCCCATTATCAAAATAAATTACTTAAAAAAAACCTCATAAAACAAAGACAGTGAAAGAGAGAGAAATTCTTACAAAATCTGTTTGGGGGCTCTGATGCAACCTGCATTGACCATATCTAGACCCACAGCTGGATGAGACATAAGGCTGGACACTCTTGGGGCTGAGAGGATTGGTGAGGTTGGGTGAGCAATCGCAGACCGTTTAAAGTAATACCGCGGGGTACCCACCCCATGGGACCCAAATCTCCAGGTTCAAGGGCATCTTCCTACATTGAAAACGTGCATGGGAAACCCAGAAGATGGTACAGCGTGTGATCGGGAAAGGTTTCTAAAACGCACCTCATTTCTCCTCTCCTTGTGCTCGGGTTCGCCATTCCAGCCGCTTTACTAACAATCTCCCTACTTGGAGAATCAGCACCTTGAAGCTCCTGTTTCTTTTGTACAGGTTGCAACTTGTCCTGAGGATGAACGGGAAGAGGGGGAACCAACGAGAGACTAGCTCTAGGTGTTGGGACATGCACAGGTCACTCTATTTCCCCATCAGGAAGAAGAATGAAACACAGGCTCAGCCTGCCCCCGGGAACCAGAATAGGGCCTGAAGCAATCCTGCGCTTTTGCGGCCAGCTCCCAAAAAAGCGAGTTGACAAATGGAGCTCAGGGCCACTGCAATTCACAAACCTGCAGAGTTATAAATGATAACTCTCGTCCACAAATATATTGAGGGAAGGCAACGAAGAGGATTTGAAAGCAAGGCAGAATTGCAGGAAACAGATTTCAGGAGGTAGATTCGACTCGCCTTTAAAGCACATGAAAAGCGGCAAAACGTTGACAATGATGCCCTTGGCCAATAAGGGCGTATGCGTTTTTTCCTGAATATATTCAGGAAAAAACGCATACGCCCTTTTTGGCCAACCAAGCAAGCCAGAAGTGCAAATCAGCACTACAAAGAAGTCTCGCTTGCCATCGGTCAAAAGGGCCACGCTGCAAAAAGAGTAAACACCAGAAATGCAGGACAGGCCATGGAGACATGGGAGCCTTGCTAGGCTGAGGGGTGGGATGTCAATTGCCTACAGCCACTCTGGAGAAGTGTACGGTGTGTCCTGAAACATGTAATAAACACAGCTTACAGAGCATAGGGACTTCCATTCATGGGCGTATAAATTGGGAAAACTAAAAATCAACAAGACACAGGCACCCCAAAGTTTCGGGCTGCTCTGTGTACAAGATCCTCCACTTAGCTACACCTTAAGTATCCCAGGAAAGAGAAAAATGGATCAAGAAGGTGTGGTACTTAGGCACAATGGAATATCACTCAGCCATGAAATCAATGTCATAAGGCTAGTAGCAGCATGATGAGTGGATTTAGGGACGAGGATTCTAAGTGAAATAAGTCACACAGAAAAAGACTCTTATCCTAAGATATCACTTATAGAGGGCATGTCAAAATCGCTACACTTGAAGTGAATTACAAAACAGAACAGAGTCACACATTTAGAAGACACACTATGGCTGCTTAACGGGAAAGGTGAGGTGGGCTGATGCATAAAACAAGGGTTTGAAATTAGCTCACATACCGTTCCATAAGCCAAATATGTAACAGACAAGACCTCCTCCCTGCTCAGTGAACTGGACTCAACACCCCCTATTCACCGCACAAGAATATATCTGACTAGCAAGAATCTTAAATCCTATGTATTGATATCTCTCTGGAGTTGAATCAAGAGGGTGTAAAGCGGCATAAACACAGCAGGGAAAAGCAGCTCAACCCCATTATCAAAATAAATTACTTAAAATGAACGCCATAAAACAAAGACAGTGAAAGAGAGAGAAATTCTTACAAAATCCGTTCGGAGGTTCTGATGTAACCTGGATTGACCGTATCTAGACCCACAGCTGGATGAGACATAAGGCTGGACACTCTTGGGGATGAGAGGTTTGGTGAGGTTGGGTGAGGAAACGCAGACCCTTTAAAGTAATACCGCGGGGTACCCACCCCATGGGTCCCAAATCTCCAGGTTCAAGGGCATCTTCCTACATTGAAAACGTGCATGGGAAACCCAGAAGATGGTACAGCGTGTGATCCGGAAAGGTTTCTAAAACGCACCTCATTTCTCCTCTCCTTGTGCTCGGGTTCGCCATTCCAGCCGCTTTACTAACAATCTCCCTACTTGGAGAATCAGCACCTTGAAGCTCCTGTTTCTTTTGTACAGGTTGCAATTTGTCCTGAGGATGAACGGGAAGAGGGGGAACCAACGAGAGACTAGCTCTAGGTGTTGGGACATGCACAGGTCACTCTATTTCCCCATCAGGAAGAAGAATGAAGCACAGGCTCAGCCTGCCCCCCGGAACCAGAATAGGGCCTGAAGCAATCTTGCGCTTTTGCGGCCAGCTCCCAAAAAAGTGAGTTGACAAATGGAGCTCAGGGCCACTGCAATTCACAAACCTGCAGAGTTATAAATGATAACTCTCGTCCACAAATATATTGAGGGCAGGCAACGAAGAGGATTTGAAAGCAAGGCAGAATTGCCGGAAACAGATTTCAGGAGGTAGATTCGACTCGCCTTTAAAGCACATGAAAAGCGGCAAAACGTTGAAAATGATGCCCTTGGCCAAAAAGGGCGTATGCGTTTTTTCCTGAATATATTCAGGAAAAAACGCATACGCCCTTTTTGGCCAACCAAGCAAGCCGGAAGTGCAAATCAGCACTACAAAGAAGTCTCGCTTGCCATCGGTCAAAAGGGCCACGCTGCAAAAAGAGTAAACACCAGAAATGCAGGACAGGCCATGGAGACATGGGAGCCTTGCTACGCTGAGGGGCGGGATGCCAATTGCCAACAGCCACTCTGGAGAAGTGTACGGTGTGTCCTGAAACATGTAATAAACACAGCTTACAGAGCATAGGGCACTTCCACTCATGGGCGTATAAATTGGGAAAACTAAAAATCAACAAGACACAGGCACCCCAAAGTTTCGGGCTGCTCTGTGTACAAGAACCTCCACTTAGCTACACCTTAAATATCCCAGGAATGAGAAAAATGGATCAAGAAGGTGTGGTACTTAGGCACAATGGAATATCACTCAGCCATGAAATCAATGTCATAAGGCTAGTAGCAGCATGATGAGTGGATTTAGGGACGAGGATTCTAAGTGAAATAAGTCACACAGAAAAAGACAGTTATCCTAAGATATCACTTATAGAGGGCATGTCAAAATCGCTACACTTGAACTGAATTACAAAACAGAACAGAGTCACACATTTAGAAGACACACTATGGCTGCTTAACGGGAAAGGTGAGGTGGGCTGATGCATAAAACAAGGGTTTGAAATTAGCTCACATACCGTTCCATAAGCCAAATATGTAACAGACAAGACCTCCTCCCTGCTCAGTGAACTGGACTCAACACCCCGTATTCACCGCACAAGAATATATCTGACTAGCAAGAATCTTAAAACCTATGTATTGATATCTCTCTGGAGTTGAATCAAGAGGGTGTAAAGCGGCATAAGCACAGCAGGGAAAAGCAGCTCAACCCCATTATCAAAATAAATTACTTAAAAAAAACCTCATAAAACAAAGACAGTGAAAGAGAGAGAAATTCTTACAAAATCTGTTTGGGGGCTCTGATGCAACCTGCAATGACCATATCTAGACCCACAGCTGGATGAGACAAAAGGCTGGACAATCTTGGGGCTGAGAGGATTGGTGAGGTTGGGTGAGCAAACGCTGACCGTTTAAAGTAATACCGCGTGGTACCCACCCCATGGGTCCCAAATCTCCAGGTTCAAGGGCATCTTCCTACATCGAAAACATGCCTGGGAAACCCAGAAGATGGTACAGCGTGTGATCGGGAAAGGTTTCTAAAACGCACCTCATTTCTCCTCTCCTTGTGCTCGGGTTCGCCATTCCAGCCGCTTTACTAACAATCTCCCTACTTGGAGAATCAGCACCTTGAACCTCCTGTTTGTTTCGTACAGGTTGCAGTTTGTCCTGAGGATGAACGGGAAGACGGGGAACCAATGAGAGACTAGCTCTAGGTGTTGGGACAGGCACAAGTCACTCTATTTCCCCATCAGGAAGAAGAATGAAGCACAGGCTCAGCCTGCCCCCCGGAACCAGAATAGGGCCTGAAGCAATCCTGCGCTTTTGCGGCCAGCTCCCAAAAAAGCGAGTTGACAAATGGAGCTCAGGGCCACTGCAATTCACAAACCTGCAGAGTTATCAATGATAACTCTCGTCCACAAATATATTGAGGGAAGGCAATGCAGAGGATTTGAAAGCAAGGCAGAATTGCAGGAAACAGATTTCAGGAGGTAGATTCAACTCGCCTTTAAAGCACATGAAAAGCAGCAAAACGTTGACAATGATGCCCTTGGCCAAAAAGGGCGTATGCGTTTTTTCCTGAATATATTTCCCTGAATATATTCAGGAAAAAACGCATACGCCCTTTTTGGCCAACCAAGCAAGCCGGAAGTGCAAATCAGCACTACAAAGAAGTCTCGCTTGCCATCGGTCAAAAGGGCCACGCTGCAAAAAGAGTAAACACCAGAAATGCAGGACAGGCCATGGAGACATGGGAGCCTTGCTAGGCTGAGGGGTGGGATGTCAATTGCCAACAGCCACTCTGGAGAAGTGTACGGTGTGTCCTGAAACATGTAATAAACACAGCTTACAGAGCATAGGGCACTTCCACTCATGGGCGTATAAATTGGGAAAACTAAAAATCAACAAGACACAGGCACCCCAAAGTTTAGGGCTGCTCTGTGTACAAGAACCTCCACTTAGCTACACCTTAAGTATCCCAGGAAAGAGAAAAATGGATAAAGAAGTTGTGGTACTTAGGCACAATGGAATATCACTCAGCCATGAAATCAATGTCATAAGGCTAGTAGCAGCATGATGAGTGGATTTAGGGACGAGGATTCTAAGTGAAATAAGTCACACAGAAAAAGACTCTTATCCTAAGATATCACTTATAGAGGGCATGTCGAAATCGCTACACTTGAACTGAATTACAAAACAGAACAGAGTCACACATTTAGAAGACACACTATGGCTGCTTAACGGGAAAGGTGAGGTGGGCTGATGCATAAAACAAGGGTTTGAAATTAGCTCACATACCGTTCCATAAGCCAAATATGTAACAGACAAGACCTCCTCCCTGCTCAGTGAACTGGACTCAACACCCCCTATTCACCGCACAAGAATATATCTGACTAGCAAGAATCTTAAAACCTATGTATTGATATCTCTCTGGAGTTGAATCAAGAGGGTGTAAAGCGGCATAAGCACAGCAGGGAAAAGCAGCTAAACCCCATTATCAAAATAAATTACTTTAAAAAAACCTCATAAAACAAAGACAGTGAAAGAGAGAGAAATTCTTACAAAATCTGTTTGGGGGCTCTGATGCAACCTGCATTGACCATATCTAGACCCACAGCTGGATGAGACATAAGGCTGGACAGTCTTGGGGCTGAGAGGATTGGTGAGGTTGGGTGAGCAAACGCAGACCCTTTAAAGTAATACCGCGTGGTACCCACCCCATGGGTCCCAAATCTCCAGGTTCAAGGGCATCTTCCTACATCGAAAACATGCCTGGGAAACCCAGAAGATGGTACACCGTGTGATCGGGAAAGGTTTCTAAAACGCACCTCATTTCTCCTCTCCTTGTGCTCGGGTTCGCCATTCCAGCCGCTTTACTAATAATCTCCCTACTTGGAGAATCAGCACCTTGAAGCTCCTGTTTCTTTCCTACAGGTTGCAATTTGTCCTGAGGATGAACGGGAAGAGGGGAAACCAACGAGAGACTAGCTCTAGGTGTTGGGACAGGCACAAGTCACTCTATTTCCCCATCAGGAAGAAGAATGAAGCACAGGCTCAGCCTGCCCCCCGGAACCAGAATAGGGCCTGAAGCAATCCTGCGCTTTTGCGGCCAGCTCCCAAAAAAGCGAGTTGACAAATGGAGCTCAGGGCCACTGCAATTCACAAACCTGCAGAGTTATAAATGATAACTCTCGTCCACAAATATATTGAGGGAAGGCAATTAAGAGGATTTGAAAGCAAGGCAGAATTGCAGGAAACAGATTTCAGGAGGTAGATTCGACTCGCCTTTAAAGCACATGAAAAGCAGCAAAACGTTGACAATGATGCCCTTGGCCAAAAAGGGCGTATGCGTTTTTTCCTGAATATATTCAGGAAAAAACGCATACGCCCTTTTTGGCCAACCAAGCAAGCCGGAAGTGCAAATCAGCACTACAAAGAAGTCTCGCTTGCCATCGGTCAAAAGGGCCATGCTGCCAAAAGTGTAAAAACCAGAAATTCAGGACAGGCCATGGAGACATGGGAGCCTTGCTACGCTGATGGGCAGGATGCCAATTGCCAACAGCCACTCTGGAGAAGTGTACGGTGTGTCCTGAAACATGTAATAAACACAGCTTACAGAGCATAGGGCACTGCCACTCATGGGCGTATAAATTGGGAAAACTAAAAATCAACAAGACACAGGCACCTCAAAGTTTCGGGCTGCTCTGTGTACAAGAACCTCCACTTAGGTACACCTTAAACATGCCAGGAAAGGGAAAAATGGATAAAGAAGTTGTGGTACTTAGGCACAATGGAATATCACTCAGCCATGAAATCAATGTCATAAGGCTAGTAGCAGCATGATGAGTGGCTTTAGGGACGAGGATTCTAAGTGAAATAAGTCAAACAGAAAAAGACTCTTATCCTAAGATATCACTTACAGAGGGCATGTCGAAATCGCTACACTTGAACTGAATTACAAAACAGAACAGAGTCACACATTTAGAAGACACACTATGGCTGCTTAACGGGAAAGGTGAGGTGGGCTGATGCATAAAACAAGGGTTTGAAATTAGCTCACATACCGTTCCATAAGCCAAATATGTAACAGACAAGACCTCCTCCCTGCTCAGTGAACTGGACTCAACACCCCCTATTCACCGCACAAGAATATATCTGACTAGCAAGAATCTTAAAACCTATGTATTGATATCTCTCTGGAGTTGAATCAAGAGGGTGTAAAGCGGCATAAGCACAGCAGGGAAAAGCAGCTCAACCCCATTATCAAAATAAATTACTTAAAATGAACGCCATAAAACAAAGACAGTGAAAGAGAGAGAAATTCTTACAAAATCCGTTCGGAGGCTCTGATGCAACCTGGATTGACCATATCTAGACCCACAGCTGGATGAGACATAAGGCTGGACACTCTTGGGGCTGAGAGGTTTGGTGAGGTTGGGTGAGGAAACGCAGACCCTTTAAAGTAATACCGCGGGGTACCCACCCCATGGGTCTCAAATCTCCAGGTTCAAGGGCATCTTCCTACATCGAAAACGTGTATGGGAAACCCAGAAGATGGTACAGCGTGTGATCGGGAAAGGTTTCTAAAACGCACCTCATTTCTCCTCTCCTTGTGCTCGGGTTCGCCATTCCAGCCGCTTTACTAACAATCTCCCTACTTGGAGAATCAGCACCTTGAAGCTCCTGTTTCTTTTGTACAGGTTGCAACTTGTCCTGAGGATGAACGGGAAGAGGGGGAACCAACGAGAGACTAGCTCTAGGTGTTGGGACATGCACAGGTCACTCTATTTCCCCATCAGGAAGAAGAATGAAACACAGGCTCAGCCTGCCCCCGGGAACCAGAATAGGGCCTGAAGCAATCCTGCGCTTTTGCGGCCAGCTCCCAAAAAAGCGAGTTGACAAATGGAGCTCAGGGCCACTGCAATTCACAAACCTGCAGAGTTATAAATGATAACTCTCGTCCACAAATATATTGAGGGAAGGCAACGAAGAGGATTTGAAAGCAAGGCAGAATTGCAGGAAACAGATTTCAGGAGGTAGATTCGACTCGCCTTTAAAGCACATGAAAAGCGGCAAAACGTTGACAATGATGCCCTTGGCCAATAAGGGCGTATGCGTTTTTTCCTGAATATATTCAGGAAAAAACGCATACGCCCTTTTTGGCCAACCAAGCAAGCCGGAAGTGCAAATCAGCACTACAAAGAAGTCTCGCTTGCCATCGGTCAAAAGGGCCACGCTGCAAAAAGAGTAAACACCAGAAATGCAGGACAGGCCATGGAGACATGGGGGCCTTGCTAGGCTGAGGGGTGGGATGTCAATTGCCAACAGCCACTCTGGAGAAGTGTACGGTGTGTCCTGAAACATGTAATAAACACAGCTTACAGAGCATAGGGCACTTCCACTCATGGGCGTATAAATTGGGAAAACTAAAAATCAACAAGACACAGGCACCCCAAAGTTTCGGGCTGCTCTGTGTACAAGATCCTCCACTTAGCTACACCTTAAGTATCGCAGGAAAGAGAAAAATGGATAAAGAAGTTGTGGTACTTAGGCACAATGGAATATCACTCAGCCATGAAATCAATGTCATAAGGCTAGTAGCAGCATGATGAGTGGATTTAGGGACGAGGATTCTAAGTGAAATAAGTCACACAGAAAAAGACTCTTATCCTAAGATATCACTTATAGAGGGCATGTCAAAATCGCTACACTTGAACTGAATTACAAAACAGAACAGAGTCACACATTTAGAAGACACACTATGGCTGCTTAACGGGAAAGGTGAGGTGGGCTGATGCATAAAACAAGGGTTTGAAATTAGCTCACATACCGTTCCATAAACCAAATATGTAACAGACAAGACCTCCTCCCTGCTCAGTGAACTGGACTCAACACCCCCTATTCACCGCACAAGAATATATCTGACTAGCAAGAATCTTAAAACCTATGTATTGATATCTCTCTGGAGTTGAATCAAGAGGGTGTAAAGCGGCATAAACACAGCAGGGAAAAGCAGCTCAACCCCATTATCAAAATAAATTACTTAAAATGAACGCCATAAAACAAAGACAGTGAAAGAGAGAGAAATTCTTACAAAATCTGTTTGGGGGCTCTGATGCAACCTGCATTGACCATATCTAGACCCACAGCTGGATGAGACAAAAGGCTGGACAATCTTGGGGCTGAGAGGATTGGTGAGGTTGGGTGAGCAAACGCAGACCGTTTAAAGTAATACCGCGTGGTACCCACCCCATGGGTCCCAAATCTCCAGGTTCAAGGGCATCTTCCTACATCGAAAACATGCCTGGGAAACCCAGAAGATGGTACAGCGTGTGATCGGGAAAGGTTTCTAAAACGCACCTCATTTCTCCTCTCCTTGTGCTCAGGTTCGCCATTCCAGCCGCTTTACTAACAATCTCCCTACTTGGAGAATCAGCACCTTGAAGCTCCTGTTTCTTTTGTACAGGTTGCAATTTGTCCTGAGGATGAACGGGAAGAGGGGGAACCAACGAGAGACTAGCTCTAGGTGTTGGGACATGCACAGGTCACTCTATTTCCCCATCAGGAAGAAGAATGAAGCACAGGCTCAGCCTGCCCCCCGGAACCAGAATAGGGCCTGAAGCAATCCTGCGCTTTTGCGGCCAGCTCCCAAAAAAGCGAGTTGACAAATGGAGCTCAGGGCCACTGCAATTCACAAACCTGCAGAGTTATAAATGATAACTCTCGTCCACAAATATATTGACGGAAGGCAAGGAAGAGGATTTGAAAGCAAGGCAGAATTGCAGGAAACAGATTTCAGGAGGTAGATTCGACTCGCCTTTAAAGCACATGAAAAGCGGCAAAACGTTGACAATGATGCCCTTGGCCAAAAAGGGCGTATGCGTTTTTTCCTGAATATATTCAGGAAAAAACGCATACGCCCTTTTTGGCCAACCAAGCAAGCCGGAAGTGCAAATCAGCACTACAAAGAAGTCTCGCTTGCCATCGGTCAAAAGGGCCACGCTGCAAAAAGAGTAAACACCAGAAATGCAGGACAGGCCATGGAGACATGGGAGCCTTGCTAGGCTGAGGGGTGGGATGTCAATTGCCAACAGCCACTCTGGAGAAGTGTACGGTGTGTCCTGAAACATGTAATAAACACAGCTTACAGAGCATAGGGCACTTCCACTCATGGGCGTATAAATTGGGAAAACTAAAAATCAACAAGACACAGGCACCCCAAAGTTTAGGGCTGCTGTGTGTACAAGAACCTCCACTTAGCTACACCTTAAGTATCCCAGAAAAGAGAAAAATGGATAAAGAAGTTGTGGTACTTAGGCACAATGGAATATCACTCAGCCATGAAATCAATGTCATAAGGCTAGTAGCAGCATGATGAGTGGATTTAGGGACGAGGATTCTAAGTGAAATAAGTCACACAGAAAAAGACTCTTATCCTAAGATATCACTTATAGAGGGCATGTCAAAATCGCTACACTTGAACTGAATTACAAAACAGAACAGAGTCACACATTTAGAAGACACACTATGGCTGCTTAACGGGAAAGGTGAGGTGGGCTGATGCATAAAACAAGGGTTTGAAATTAGCTCACATACCGTTCCATAAGCCAAATATGTAACAGACAAGACCTCCTCCCTGCTCAGTGAACTGGACTCAACACCCCCTATTCACCGCACAAGAATATATCTGACTAGCAAGAATCTTAAATCCTATGTATTGATATCTCTCTGGAGTTGAATCAAGAGGGTGTAAAGCGGCATAAACACAGCAGGGAAAAGCAGCTCAACCCCATTATCAAAATAAATTACTTAAAATGAACGCCATAAGACAAAGACAGTGAAAGAGAGAGAAATTCTTACAAAATCCGTTCGGAGGTTCTGATGTAACCTGGATTGACCGTATCTAGACCCACAGCTGGATGAGACATAAGGCTGGACACTCTTGGGGATGAGAGGTTTGGTGAGGTTGGGTGAGCAAACGCAGACCCTTTAAAGTAATACCGCGGGGTACCCACCCCATGGGTCCCAAATCTCCAGGTTCAAGGGCATCTTCCTACATTGAAAACGTGCATGGGAAACCCAGAAGATGGTACAGCGTGTGATCCGGAAAGGTTTCTAAAACGCACCTCATTTCTCCTCTCCTTGTGCTCGGGTTCGCCATTCCAGCCACTTTACTAACAATCTCCCTACTTGGAGAATCAGCACCTTGAAGCTCCTGTTTCTTTTGTACAGGTTGCAATTTGTCCTGAGGATGAACGGGAAGAGGGGGAACCAACGAGAGACTAGCTCTAGGTGTTGGGACAGGTACAGGTCACTCTATTTCCCCATCAGGAAGAAGAATGAAGCACAGGCTCAGCCTGCCCCCCGGAACCAGAATAGGGCCTGAAGCAATCTTGCGCTTTTGCGGCCAGCTCCCAAAAAAGTGAGTTGACAAATGGAGCTCAGGGCCACTGCAATTCACAAACCTGCAGAGTTATAAATGATAACTCTCGTCCACAAATATATTGAGGGCAGGCAACGAAGAGGATTTGAAAGCAAGGCAGAATTGCCGGAAACATATTTCAGGAGGTAGATTCGACTCGCCTTTAAAGCACATGAAAAGCGGCAAAACGTTGACAATGATGCCCTTGGCCAAAAAGGGCGTATGCGTTTTTTCCTGAATATATTCAGGAAAAAACGCATACGCCCTTTTTGGCCAACCAAGCAAGCCGGAAGTGCAAATCAGCACTACAAAGAAGTCTCGCTTGCCATCGGTCAAAAGGGCCACGCTGCAAAAAGAGTAAACACCAGAAATGCAGGACAGGCCATGGAGACATGGGAGCCTTGCTACGCTGAGGGGCGGGATGCCAATTGCCAACAGCCACTCTGGAGAAGTGTACGGTGTGTCCTGAAACATGTAATAAACACAGCTTACAGAGCATAGGGCACTTCCACTCATGGGCGTATAAATTGGGAAAACTAAAAATCAACAAGACACAGGCACCCCAAAGTTTCGGGCTGCTCTGTGTACAAGAACCTCCCCTTAGCTACACCTTAAATATCCCAGGAATGAGAAAAATGGATCAAGAAGGTGTGGTACTTAGGCACAATGGAATATCACTCAGCCATGAAATCAATGTCATAAGGCTAGTAGCAGCATGATGAGTGGATTTAGGGACGAGGATTCTAAGTGAAATAAGTCACACAGAAAAAGACAGTTATCCTAAAATATCACTTATAGAGGGCATGTCAAAATCGCTACACTTGAACTGAATTACAAAACAGAACAGAGTCACACATTTAGAAGACACACTATGGCTGCTTAACGGGAAAGGTGAGGTGGGCTGATGCATAAAACAAGGGTTTGAAATTAGCTCACATACCGTTCCATAAGCCAAATATGTAACAGACAAGACCTCCTCCCTGCTCAGTGAACTGGACTCAACACCCCCTATTCACCGCACAAGAATATATCTGACTAGCAAGAATCTTAAATCCTATGTATTGATATCTCTCTGGAGTTGAATCAAGAGGGTGTAAAGCGGCATAAACACAGCAGGGAAAAGCAGCTCAACCCCATTATCAAAATAAATTACTTAAAATGAACGCCATAAAACAAAGACAGTGAAAGAGAGAGAAATTCTTACAAAATCCGTTCGGAGGTTCTGATGTAACCTGGATTGACCGTATCTAGACCCACAGCTGGATGAGACATAAGGCTGGACACTCTTGGGGATGAGAGGTTTGGTGAGGTTGGGTGAGGAAACGCAGACCCTTTAAAGTAATACCGCGGGGTACCCACCCCATGGGTCCCAAATCTCCAGGTTCAAGGGCATCTTCCTACATTGAAAACGTGCATGGGAAACCCAGAAGATGGTACAGCGTGTGATCCGGAAAGGTTTCTAAAACGCACCTCATTTCTCCTCTCCTTGTGCTCGGGTTCGCCATTCCAGCCACTTTACTAACAATCTCCCTACTTGGAGAATCAGCACCTTGAAGCTCCTGTTTCTTTTGTACAGGTTGCAATTTGTCCTGAGGATGAACGGGAAGAGGGGGAACCAACGAGAGACTAGCTCTAGGTGTTGGGACAGGTACAGGTCACTCTATTTCCCCATCAGGAAGAAGAATGAAGCACAGGCTCAGCCTGCCCCCCGGAACCAGAATAGGGCCTGAAGCAATCTTGCGCTTTTGCGGCCAGCTCCCAAAAAAGTGAGTTGACAAATGGAGCTCAGGGCCACTGCAATTCACAAACATGCAGAGTTATAAATGATAACTCTCGTCCACAAATATATTGAGGGCAGGCAACGAAGAGGATTTGAAAGCAAGGCAGAATTGCCGGAAACATATTTCAGGAGGTAGATTCGACTCGCCTTTAAAGCACATGAAAAGCGGCAAAACGTTGACAATGATGCCCTTGGCCAAAAAGGGCGTATGCGTTTTTTCCTGAATATATTCAGGAAAAAACGGATACGCCCTTTTTGGCCAACCAAGCAAGCCGGAAGTGCAAATCAGCACTACAAAGAAGTCTCGCTTGCCATCGGTCAAAAGGGCCACGCTGCAAAAAGAGTAAACACCAGAAATGCAGGACAGGCCATGGAGACATGGGAGCCTTGCTACGCTGAGGGGCGGGATGCCAATTGCCAACAGCCACTCTGGAGAAGTGTACGGTGTGTCCTGAAACATGTAATAAACACAGCTTACAGAGCATAGGGCACTTCCACTCATGGGCGTATAAATTGGGAAAACTAAAAATCAACAAGACACAGGCACCCCAAAGTTTCGGGCTGCTCTGTGTACAAGAACCTCCCCTTAGCTACACCTTAAATATCCCAGGAATGAGAAAAATGGATCAAGAAGGTGTGGTACTTAGGCACAATGGAATATCACTCAGCCATGAAATCAATGTCATAAGGCTAGTAGCAGCATGATGAGTGGATTTAGGGACGAGGATTCTAAGTGAAATAAGTCACACAGAAAAAGACAGTTATCCTAAGATATCACTTATAGAGGGCATGTCAAAATCGCTACACTTGAACTGAATTACAAAACAGAACAGAGTCACACATTTAGAAGACACACTATGGCTGCTTAACGGGAAAGGTGAGGTGGGCTGATGCATAAAACAAGGGTTTGAAATTAGCTCACATACCGTTCCATAAGCCAAATATGTAACAGACAAGACCTCCTCCCTGCTCAGTGAACTGGACTCAACACCCCGTATTCACCGCACAAGAATATATCTGACTAGCAAGAATCTTAAAACCTATGTATTGATATCTCTCTGGAGTTGAATCAAGAGGGTGTAAAGCGGCATAAGCACAGCAGGGAAAAGCAGCTCAACCCCATTATCAAAATAAATTACTTAAAAAAAACCTCATAAAACAAAGACAGTGAAAGAGAGAGAAATTCTTACAAAATCTGTTTGGGGGCTCTGATGCAACCTGCAATGACCATATCTAGACCCACAGCTGGATGAGACAAAAGGCTGGACAATCTTGGGGCTGAGAGGATTGGTGAGGTTGGGTGAGCAAACGCAGACCGTTTAAAGTAATACCGCGTGGTACCCACCCCATGGGTCCCAAATCTCCAGGTTCAAGGGCATCTTCCTACATCGAAAACATGCCTGGGAAACCCAGAAGATGGTACAGCGTGTGATCGGGAAAGGTTTCTAAAACGCACCTCATTTCTCCTCTCCTTGTGCTCGGGTTCGCCATTCCAGCCGCTTTACTAACAATCTCCCTACTTGGAGAATCAGCACCTTGAACCTCCTGTTTGTTTCGTACAGGTTGCAGTTTGTCCTGAGGATGAACGGGAAGACGGGGAACCAATGAGAGACTAGCTCTAGGTGTTGGGACAGGCACAGGTCACTCTATTTCCCCATCAGGAAGAAGAATGAAGCACAGGCTCAGCCTGCCCCCCGGAACCAGAATAGGGCCTGAAGCAATCCTGCGCTTTTGCGGCCAGCTCCCAAAAAAGCGAGTTGACAAATGGAGCTCAGGGCCACTGCAATTCACAAAGCTGCAGAATTATAAATGATAACTCTCCTCCACAAATATATTGAGGGAAGGAAACGAAGAGGATTTGAAAGCAAGGCAGAATTGCAGGAAACGGATTTCAAGAGGTAGATTCGACTCGCCTTTAAAGCACATGAAAAGCGGCAAAACGTTGACAATGATGCCCTTGGCCAAAAAGGGCGTACGCGTTTTTTCCTGAATATATTCAGGAAGAAAAGCGTACGCCCTTTTTGGCCAACCAAGCAAGCCGAAAGTGGAAATCAGCACTACAAAGAAGTCTCGCTTCCCATCAGTCAAAAGGGCCATGCTGCAAAAAGTGTAAAAACCAGAAAAGGAGGACAGGCCATGGAGACATGGGAGCCTTGCTAGGCTGACGGGTGGGATGTCAATTGCCAACAGCCACTCTGGAGAAGTGTACGGTGTGTCCTGAAACATGTAATAAACACAGCTTACAGAGCATAGGGCACTTCCACTCATGGGCGTATAAATTGGGAAAACTAAAAATCAACAAGACACAGGCACCCCAAAGTTTCGGGCTGCTCTGTGTACAAGAACCTCCACTTAGCTACACCTTAAGTATCCCAGGAAAGAGAAAAATGGATAAAGAAGTTGTGGTACTTAGGCACAATGGAATATCACTCAGCCATGAAATCAATGTCATAAGGCTAGTAGCAGCATGATGAGTGGATTTAGGGACGAGGATTCTAAGTGAAATAAGTCACACAGAAAAAGACTCTTATCCTAAGATATCACTTATAGAGGGCATGTCGAAATCGCTACACTTGAACTGAATTACAAAACAGAACAGAGTCACACATTGAGAAGACACACTATGGCTGCTTAACGGGAAAGGTGAGGTGGGCTGATGCATAAAACAAGGGTTTGAAATTAGCTCACATACCGTTCCATAAGCCAAATATGTAACAGACAAGACCTCCTCCCTGCTCAGTGAACTGGACTCAACACCCCCTATTCACCGAACAAGAATATATCTGACTAGCAAGAATCTTAAAACCTATGTATTGATATCTCTCTGGAGTTGAATCAAGAGGGTGTAAAGCGGCATAAGCACAGCAGGGAAAAGCAGCTAAACCCCATTATCAAAATAAATTACTTTAAAAAAACCTCATAAAACAAAGACAGTGAAAGAGAGAGAAATTCTTACAAAATCTGTTTGGGGGCTCTGATGCAACCTGCATTGACCATATCTAGACCCACAGCTGGATGAGACATAAGGCTGGACACTCTTGGGGCTGAGAGGATTGGTGAGGTTGGGTGAGCAAACGCAGACCGTTTAAAGTAATACCGCGTGGTACCCACCCCATGGGTCCCAAATCTCCAGGTTCAAGGGCATCTTCCTACATCGAAAACATGCCTGGGAAACCCAGAAGATGGTACACCGTGTGATCGGGAAAGGTTTCTAAAACGCACCTCATTTCTCCTCTCCTTGTGCTCGGGTTCGCCATTCCAGCCGCTTTACTAACAATCTCCCTACTTGGAGAATCAGCACCTTGAAGCTCCTGTTTCTTTCGTACAGGTTGCAATTTGTCCTGAGGATGAACGGGAAGAGGGGAAACCAACGAGAGACTAGCTCTAGGTGTTGGGACAGGCACAAGTCACTCTATTTCCCCATCAGGAAGAAGAATGAAGCACAGGCTCAGCCTGCCCCCCGGAACCAGAATAGGGCCTGAAGCAATCCTGCGCTTTTGCGGCCAGCTCCCAAAAAAGAGAGTTGAGAAATGGAGCTCAGGGCCACTGCAATTCACAAACCTGCAGAGTTATCAATGATAACTCTCGTCCACAAATATATTGAGGGAAGGCAATGCAGAGGATTTGAAAGCAAGGCAGAATTGCAGGAAACAGATTTCAGGAGGTAGATTCAACTCGCCTTTAAAGCACATGAAAAGCAGCAAAACGTTGACAATGATGCCCTTGGCCAAAAAGGGCATAAGCGTTTTTTCCTGAATATATTCAGGAAAAAACGCATACGCCCTTTTTGGCCAACCAAGCAAGCCGGAAGTGCAAATCAACACTACAAAGAAGTCTCGCTTGCCATCAGTCAAAAGGGCCATGCTGCCAAAAGTGTAAAAACCAGAAATTCAGGACAGGCCATGGAGACATGGGAGCCTTGCTACGCTGATGGGCAGGATGCCAATTGCCAACAGCCACTCTGGAGAAGTGTACGGTGTGTCCTGAAACATGTAATAAACACAGCTTACAGAGCATAGGGCACTTCCACTCATGGGCGTATAAATTGGGAAAACTAAAAATCAACAAGACACAGGCACCCCAAAGTTTAGGGCTGCTCTGTATACAAGAACCTCCACTTAGGTACACCTTAAACATGCCAGGAAAGAGAAAAATGGATAAAGAAGTTGTGGTACTTAGGCACAATGGAATATCACTCAGCCATGAAATCAATGTCATAAGGCTAGTAGCAGCATGATGAGTGGATTTAGGGACGAGGATTCTAAGTGAAATAAGTCACACAGAAAAAGACACTTATCCTAAGATATCACTTATAGAGGGCATGTCAAAATCGCTACACTTGAAGTGAATTACAAAACAGAACAGACTCACATATTTAGAAGACACACTATGGCTGCTTAACGGGAAAGGTGAGGTGGGCTGATGCATAAAACAAGGGTTTGAAATTAGCTCACATACCGTTCCATAAGCCAAATATGTAACAGACAAGACCTCCTCCCTGCTCAGTGAACTGGACTCAACACCCCCTATTCACCGCACAAGAATATATCTGACTAGCAAGAATCTTAAATCCTATGTATTGATATCTCTCTGGAGTTGAATCAAGAGGGTGTAAAGCGGCATAAAAACAGCAGGGAAAAGCAGCTCAACCCCATTATCAAAATAAATTACTTAAAATGAACGCCATAAAACAAAGAGAGTGAAAGAGAGAGAAATTCTTACAAAATCCGTTCGGAGGCTCTGATGCAACCTGGATTGACCATATCTAGACCCACAGCTGGATGAGACATAAGGCTGGACACTCTTGGGGCTGAGAGGTTTGGTGAGGTGGGTGAGGAAACGCAGACCCTTTAAAGTAATACCGCGGGGTACCCAGCCCATGGGTCCCAAATCTCCAGGTTCAAGGGCATCTTCCTACATTGAAAACGTGCATGGGAAACCCAGAAGATGGTACAGCGTGTGATCCGGGAAGGTTTCTAAAACGCACCTCATTTCTCCTCTCCTTGTGCTCGGGTTCGCCATTCCAGCCACTTTACTAACAATCTCCCTACTTGGAGAATCAGCACCTTGAAGCTCCTGTTTGTTTCGTACAGGTTGCAATTTGTCCTGAGGATGAACGGGAAGAGGGGGAACCAACGAGAGACTAGCTCTAGCTGTCGGGACAGGCACAGGTCACTCTATTTCCCCATCAGGAAGAAGAATGAAGCACAGGCTCAGCCTGCCCCCCGGAACCAGAATAGGGCCTGAAGCAATCCTGCGCTTTTGCGGCCAGCTCCCAAAAAAGCGAGTTGACAAATGGAGCTCAGGGCCACTGCAATTCACAAACCTGCAGAGTTATAAATGATAACTCTCGTCCACAAATATATTGAGGGCAGGCAACGAAGAGGATTTGAAAGCAAGGCAGAATTGCAGGAAACAGATTTCAGGAGGTAGATTCGACTCGCCTTTAAAGCACATGAAAAGCGGCAAAACGTTGACAATGATGCCCTTGGCCAAAAAGGGCGTATGCGTTTTTTCCTGAATATATTCAGGAAAAAACGCATACGCCCTTTTTGGCCAACCAAGCAAGCCAGAAGTGCAAATCAGCACTACAAAGAAGTCTCGCTTGCCATCGGTCAAAAGGGCCACGCTGCAAAAAGAGTAAACACCAGAAATGCAGGACAGGCCATGGAGACATGGGAGCCTTGCTAGGCTGAGGAGTGGGATGTCAATTGCCAACAGCCACTCTGGAGAAGTGTACGGTGTGTCCTGAAACATGTAATAAACACAGATTACAGAGCATAGGGCACTTCCACTCATGGGCGTATAAATTGGGAAAACTAAAAATCAACAAGACACAGGCACCCCAAAGTTTAAGGCTGCTCTGTGTACAAGAACCTCCACTTAGCTACACGTTAAGTATCCCAGGAAAGAGAAAAATGGATAAAGAAGTTGTGGTACTTAGGCACAATGGAATATCACTCAGCCATGAAATCAATGTCATAAGGCTAGTAGCAGCATGATGAGTGGATTTAGGGACGAGGATTCTAAGTGAAATAAGTCACACAGAAAAAGACTCTTATCCTAAGATATCACTTATAGAGGGCATGTCGAAATCGCTACACTTGAAGTGAATTACAAAACAGAACAGAGTCACACATTTAGAAGACACACTATGGCTGCTTAACGGGAAAGGTGAGGTGGGCTGATGCATAAAACAAGGGTTTGAAATTAGCTCACATACCGTTCCATAAGCCAAATATGTAACAGACAAGACCTCCTCCCTGCTCAGTGAACTGGACTCAACACCCCCTATTCACCGCACAAGAATATATCTGACTAGCAAGAATCTTAAAACCTATGTATTGATATCTCTCTGGAGTTGAATCAAGAGGGTTTAAAGTGGCATAAACACAGCAGGGAAAAGCAGCTAAACCCCATTATCAAAATAAATTACTTTAAAAAAACCTCATAAAACAAAGACAGTGAAAGAGAGAGAAATTCTTACAAAATCTGTTTGGGGGCTCTGATGCAACCTGCATTGACCATATCTAGACCCACAGCTGGATGAGACAAAAGGCTGGACAATCTTGGGGCTGAGAGGATTGGTGAGGTTGGGTGAGCAAACGCAGACCGTTTAAAGTAATACCGCGTGGTACCCACCCCATGGGTCCCAAATCTCCAGGTTCAAGGGCATCTTCCTACATCGAAAACATGCCTGGGGAACCCAGAAGATGGTACAGCGTGTGATCGGGAAAGGTTTCTAAAACGCACCTCATTTCTCCTCTCCTTGTGCTCGGGTTCGCCATTCCAGCCGCTTTACTAACAATCTCCCTACTTGGAGAATCAGCACCTTGAACCTCCTGTTTGTTTCGTACAGGTTGCAGTTTGTCCTGAGGATGAACGGGAAGACGGGGAACCAATGAGAGACTAGCTCTAGGTGTTGGGACAGGCACAGGTCACTCTATTTCCCCATCAGGAAGAAGAATGAAGCACAGGCTCAGCCTGCCCCACGGAACCAGAATAGGGCCTGAAGCAATCCTGCGCTTTTGCGGCCAGCTCCCAAAAAAGCGAGTTGACAAATGGAGCTCAGGGCCACTGCAATTCACAAAGCTGCAGAGTTATAAATGATAACTCTCGTCCACAAATATATTGAGGGAAGGAAACGAAGAGGATTTGAAAGCAAGGCAGAATTGCAGGAAACGGATTTCAGGAGGTAGATTCGACTCGCCTTTAAAGCACATGAAAAGCTGCAAAACGTTGACAATGATGCCCTTGGCCAAAAAGGGCGTATGCGTTTTTTCCTGAATATATTCAGGAAAAAACGCATACGCCCTTTTTGGCCAACCAAGCAAGCCGAAAGTGGAAATCAGCACTACAAAGAAGTCTCGCTTCCCATCGGTCAAAAGGGCCATGCTGCAAAAAGTGTAAAAACCAGAAATGCAGGACAGGCCATGGAGACATGGGAGCCTTGCTAGGCTGAGGGGTGGGATGTCAATTGCCAACAGCCACTCTGGAGAAGTGTACGGTGTGTCCTGAAACATGTAATAAACACAGCTTACAGAGCATAGGGCACTTCCACTCATGGGCGTATAAATTGGGAAAACTAAAAATCAACAAGACACAGGCACCCCAAAGTTTAGGGCTGCTCTGTGTACAAGAACCTCCACTTAGCTACACCTTAAGTATCCCAGGAAAGAGAAAAATGGATAAAGAAGTTGTGGTACTTAGGCACAATGGAATATCACTCAGCCATGAAATCAATGTCATAAGGCTAGTAGCAGCATGATGAGTGGATTTAGGGACGAGGATTCTAAGTGAAATAAGTCACACAGAAAAAGACTCTTATCCTAAGATATCACTTATAGAGGGCATGTCGAAATCGCTACACTTGAACTGAATTACAAAACAGAACAGAGTCACACATTTAGAAGACACACTATGGCTGCTTAACGGGAAAGGTGAGGTGGGCTGATGCATAAAACAAGGGTTTGAAATTAGCTCACATACCGTTCCATAAGCCAAATATGTAACAGACAAGACCTCCTCCCTGCTCAGTGAACTGGACTCAACACCCCCTATTCACCGCACAAGAATATATCTGACTAGCAAGAATCTTAAAACCTATGTATTGATATCTCTCTGGAGTTGAATCAAGAGGGTGTAAAGCGGCATAAGCACAGCAGGGAAAAGCAGCTAAACCCCATTATCAAAATAAATTACTTTAAAAAAACCTCATAAAACAAAGACAGTGAAAGAGAGAGAAATTCTTACAAAATCTGTTTGGGGGCTCTGATGCAACCTGCATTGACCATATCTAGACCCACAGCTGGATGAGACATAAGGCTGGACACTCTTGGGGCTGAGAGGATTGGTGAGGTTGGGTGAGCAAACGCAGACCCTTTAAAGTAATACCGCGTGGTACCCACCCCATGGGTCCCAAATCTCCAGGTTCAAGGGCATCTTCCTACATCGAAAACATGCCTGGGAAACCCAGAAGATGGTACACCGTGTGATCGGGAAAGGTTTCTAAAACGCACCTCATTTCTCCTCTCCTTGTGCTCGGGTTCGCCATTCCAGCCGCTTTACTAACAATCTCCCTACTTGGAGAATCAGCACCTTGAAGCTCCTGTTTCTTTCGTACAGGTTGCAATTTGTCCTGAGGATGAACGGGAAGAGGGGAAACCAACGAGAGACTAGCTCTAGGTGTTGGGACAGGCACAAGTCACTCTATTTCCCCATCAGGAAGAAGAATGAAGCACAGGCTCAGCCTGCCCCCCGGAACCAGAATAGGGCCTGAAGCAATCCTGCGCTTTTGCGGCCAGCTCCCAAAAAAGCGAGTTGACAAATGGAGCTCAGGGCCACTGCAATTCACAAACCTGCAGAGTTATAAATGATAACTCTCGTCCACAAATATATTGAGGGAAGGCAATGAAGAGGATTTGAAAGCAAGGCAGAATTGCAGGAAACAGATTTCAGGAGGTAGATTCGACTCGCCTTTAAAGCACATGAAAAGCAGCAAAACGTTGACAATGATGCCCTTGGCCAAAAAGGGCGTATGCGTTTTTTCCTGAATATATTCAGGAAAAAACGCATACGCCCTTTTTGGCCAACCAAGCAAGCCGGAAGTGCAAATCAGCACTACAAAGAAGTCTCGCTTGCCATCGGTCAAAAGGGCCACGCTGCAAAAAGAGTAAACACCAGAAATGCAGGACAGGCCATGGAGACATGGGGGCCTTGGTAGGCTGAGGGGTGGGATGTCAATTGCCAACAGCCACTCTGGAGAAGTGTACGGTGTGTCCTGAAACATGTAATAAACACAGCTTACAGAGCATAGGGCACTGCCACTCATGGGCGTATAAATTGGGAAAACTAAAAATCAACAAGACACAGGCACCCCAAAGTTTCGGGCTGCTCTGTGTACAAGATCCTCCACTTAGCTACACCTTAAGTATCCCAGGAAAGAGAAAAATGGATAAAGAAGTTGTGGTACTTAGGCACAATGGAATATCACTCAGCCATGAAATCAATGTCATAAGGCTAGTAGCAGCATGATGAGTGGATTTAGGGTCGAGGATTCTAAGTGAAATAAGTCACACAGAAAAAGACAGTTATCCTAAGATATCACTTATAGAGGGCATGTCAAAATCGCTACACTTGAACTGAATTACAAAACAGAACAGAGTCACACATTTAGAAGACACACTATGGCTGCTTAACGGGAAAGGTGAGGTGGGCTGATGCATAAAACAAGGGTTTGAAATTAGCTCACATACCGTTCCATAAGCCAAATATGTAACAGACAAGACCTCCTCCCTGCTCAGTGAACTGGACTCAACAACCCCTATTCACAGCACAAGAATATATCTGACTAGCAAGAATCTTAAAACCTATGTATTGATATCTCTCTGGAGTTGAATCAAGAGGGTGTAAAGCGGCATAAACACAGCAGGGAAAAGCAGCTCAACCCCATTATCAAAATAAATTACTTAAAATGAACGCCATAAAACAAAGACAGTGAAAGAGAGAGAAATTCTTACAAAATCTGTTTGGGGGCTCTGATGCAACCTGCATTGACCATATCTAGACCCACAGCTGGATGAGACAAAAGGCTGGACAATCTTGGGGCTGAGAGGATTGGTGAGGTTGGGTGAGCAAACGCAGACCGTTTAAAGTAATACCGCGTGGTACCCACGCCATGGGTCCCAAATCTCCAGGTTCAAGGGCATCTTCCTACATCGAAAACATGCCTGGGAAACCCAGAAGATGGTACAGCGTGTGATCGGGAAAGGTTTCTAAAACGCACCTCATTTCTCCTCTCCTTGTGCTCGGGTTCGCCATTCCAGCCGCTTTACTAACAATCTCCCTACTTGGAGAATCAGCACCTTGAACCTCCTGTTTGTTTCGTACACGTTGCAATTTGTCCTGAGGATGAATGGGAAGACGGGGAACCAATGAGAGACTAGCTCTAGGTGTTGGGACAGGCACAGGTCACTCTATTTCCCCATCAGGAAGAAGAATGAAGCACAGGCTCAGCCTGCCCCCCGGAACCAGAATAGGGCCTGAAGCAATCCTGCGCTTTTGCGGCCAGCTCCCAAAAAAGCGAGTTGACAAATGGAGCTCAGGGCCACTGCAATTCACAAAGCTGCAGAATTAGAAATGATAACTCTCGTCCACAAATATATTAAGGGAAGGAAACGAAGAGGATTTGAAAGCAAGGCAGAATTGCAGGAAACGGATTTCAGGAGGTAGATTCGACTCGCCTTTAAAGCACATGAAAAGCGGCAAAACGTTGACAATGATGCCCTTGGCCAAAAAGGGCGTATGCGTTTTTTCCTGAATATATTCAGGAAAAAACGCATACGCCCTTTTTGGCCAACCAAGCAAGCGGAAAGTGCAAATCAGCACTACAAAGAAGTCTCGCTTCCCATCGGTCAAAAGGGCCATGCTGCAAAAAGAGTAAACACCAGAAATGCAGGACAGGCCATGGAGACATGGGAGCCTTGCTAGGCTGAGGGGTGGGATGTCAATTGCCAACAGCCACTCTGGAGAAGTGTACGGTGTGTCCTGAAACATGTAATAAACACAGCTTACAGAGCATAGGGCACTTCCACTCATGGGCGTATAAATTGGGAAAACTAAAAATCAACAAGACACAGGCACCCCAAAGTTTAGGGCTGCTCTGTGTACAAGAACCTCCACTTAGCTACAGCTTAAGTATCCCAGGAAAGAGCAAAATGGATAAAGAAGTTGTGGTACTTAGGCACAATGGAATATCACTCAGCCATGAAATCAATGTCATAAGGCTAGTAGCAGCATGATGAGTGGATTTAGGGACGAGGATTCTAAGTGAAATAAGTCACACAGAAAAAGACTCTTATCCTAAGATATCACTTATAGAGGGCATGTCAAAATCGCTACAATTGAACTGAATTACAAAACAGAAAAGAGTCACATATTTAGAAGACACACTATGGCTGCTTAACGGAAAAGGTGAGGTGGGGTGATGCATAAAACAAGGGTTTGAAATTAGCTCACATACCGTTCCATAAGCCAAATATGTAACAGACAAGACCTCCTCCCTGCTCAGTGAACTGGACTCAACACCCCCTATTCACCGCACAAGAATATATCCGACTAGCAAGAATCTTAAAACCTATGTATTGATATCTCTCTGGAGTTGAATCAAGAGGGTGTAAAGCGGCATAAACACAGCAGGGAAAAGCAGCTCAACCCCATTATCAAAATAAATTACTTAAAATGAACGCCATAAAACAAAGACAGTGAAAGAGAGAGAAATTCTTAGAAAATCCGTTCGGAGGCTCTGATGCAACCTGGATTGACCATATCTAGACCCACAGCTGGATGAGACATAAGGCTGGACACTCTTGGGGCTGAGAGTTTTGATGAGGTTGGGTGAGGAAATGCAGACCCTTTAAAGTAATACCGCGGGGTACCCACCCCATGGGTCCCAAATCTCCAGGTTCAAGGGCATCTTCCTACATTGAAAACGTGCATGGGAAACCCAGAAGATGGTACAGCGTGTGATCGGGAAAGGTTTCTAAAACGCACCTCATTTCTCCTCTCCTTGTGCTCGGGTTCGCCATTCCAGCCGCTTTACTAACAATCTCCCTACTTGGAGAATCAGCACCTTGAAGCTCCTGTTTCTTTTGTACAGGTTGCAATTTGTCCTCAGGATGAACGGGAAGAGGGGGAACCAACGAGAGACTAGCTCTAGGTGTTGGGACATGCACAGGTCACTCTATTTCCCCATCAGGAAGAAGAATGAAGCACAGGCTCAGCCTGCCCCCGGGAACCAGAATAGGGCCTGAAGCAATCCTGCGCTTTTGAGGGCAGCTCCCAAAAAAGCGAGTTGACAAATGGAGCTCAGGGCCACTGCAATTCACAAACCTGCAGAGTTATAAATGATAACTCTCGTCCACAAATATATTGACGGAAGGCAAGGAAGAGGATTTGAAAGCAAGGCAGAATTGCAGGAAACAGATTTCAGGACGTAGATTCGACTCGCCTTTAAAGCACATGAAAAGCGGCAAAACGTTGACAATGATGCCCTTGGCCAAAAAGGGCGTATGCGTTTTTTCCTGAATATATTCAGGAAAAAACGCATACGCCCTTTTTGGCCAACCAAGCAAGCCGGAAGTGCAAATCAGCACTACAAAGAAGTCTCGCTTGCCATCGGTCAAAAGGGCCACGCTGCAAAAAGAGTAAACACCAGAAATGCAGGACAGGCCATGGAGACATGGGAGCCTTGCTAGGCTGAGGGGTGGGATGTCAATTGCCAACAGCCACTCTGGAGAAGTGTACGGTGTGTCCTGAAACATGTAATAAACACAGCTTACAGAGCATAGGGCACTTCCACTCATGGGCGTATAAATTGGGAAAACTAAAAATCAACAAGACACAGGCACCCCAAAGTTTAGGGCTGCTCTGTGTACAAGAACCTCCACTTAGCTACACCTTAAGTATCCCAGGAAAGAGAAAAATGGATAAAGAAGTTGTGGTACTTAGGCACAATGGAATATCACTCAGCCATGAAATCAATGTCATAAGGCTAGTAGCAGCATGATGAGTGGATTTAGGGACGAGGATTCTAAGTGAAATAAGTCACACAGAAAAAGACTCTTATCCTAAGATATCACTTATAGAGGGCATGTCGAAATCGCTACACTTGAAGTGAATTACAAAACAGAACAGAGTCACACATTTAGAAGACACACTATGGCTGCTTAACGGGAAAGGTGAGGTGGGCTGATGCATAAAACAAGGGTTTGAAATTAGCTCACATACCGTTCCATAAGCCAAATATGTAACAGACAAGACCTCCTCCCTGCTCAGTGAACTGGACTCAACACCCCCTATTCACCGCACAAGAATATATCTGACTAGCAAGAATCTTAAAACCTATGTATTGATATCTCTCTGGAGTTGAATCAAGAGGGTTTAAAGTGGCATAAACACAGCAGGGAAAAGCAGCTAAACCCCATTATCAAAATAAATTACTTTAAAAAAACCTCATAAAACAAAGACAGTGAAAGAGAGAGAAATTCTTACAAAATCTGTTTGGGGGCTCTGATGCAACCTGCATTGACCATATCTAGACCCACAGCTGGATGAGACAAAAGGCTGGACAATCTTGGGGCTGAGAGGATTGGTGAGGTTGGGTGAGCAAACGCAGACCGTTTAAAGTAATACCGCGTGGTACCCACCCCATGGGTCCCAAATCTCCAGGTTCAAGGGCATCTTCCTACATCGAAAACATGCCTGGGGAACCCAGAAGATGGTACAGCGTGTGATCGGGAAAGGTTTCTAAAACGCACCTCATTTCTCCTCTCCTTGTGCTCGGGTTCGCCATTCCAGCCGCTTTACTAACAATCTCCCTACTTGGAGAATCAGCACCTTGAACCTCCTGTTTGTTTCGTACAGGTTGCAGTTTGTCCTGAGGATGAACGGGAAGACGGGGAACCAATGAGAGACTAGCTCTAGGTGTTGGGACAGGCACAGGTCACTCTATTTCCCCATCAGGAAGAAGAATGAAGCACAGGCTCAGCCTGCCCCACGGAACCAGAATAGGGCCTGAAGCAATCCTGCGCTTTTGCGGCCAGCTCCCAAAAAAGCGAGTTGACAAATGGAGCTCAGGGCCACTGCAATTCACAAAGCTGCAGAGTTATAAATGATAACTCTCGTCCACAAATATATTGAGGGAAGGAAACGAAGAGGATTTGAAAGCAAGGCAGAATTGCAGGAAACGGATTTCAGGAGGTAGATTCGACTCGCCTTTAAAGCACATGAAAAGCTGCAAAACGTTGACAATGATGCCCTTGGCCAAAAAGGGCGTATGCGTTTTTTCCTGAATATATTCAGGAAAAAACGCATACGCCCTTTTTGGCCAACCAAGCAAGCCGAAAGTGGAAATCAGCACTACAAAGAAGTCTCGCTTCCCATCGGTCAAAAGGGCCATGCTGCAAAAAGTGTAAAAACCAGAAATGCAGGACAGGCCATGGAGACATGGGAGCCTTGCTAGGCTGAGGGGTGGGATGTCAATTGCCAACAGCCACTCTGGAGAAGTGTACGGTGTGTCCTGAAACATGTAATAAACACAGCTTACAGAGCATAGGGCACTTCCACTCATGGGCGTATAAATTGGGAAAACTAAAAATCAACAAGACACAGGCACCCCAAAGTTTAGGGCTGCTCTGTGTACAAGAACCTCCACTTAGCTACACCTTAAGTATCCCAGGAAAGAGAAAAATGGATAAAGAAGTTGTGGTACTTAGGCACAATGGAATATCACTCAGCCATGAAATCAATGTCATAAGGCTAGTAGCAGCATGATGAGTGGATTTAGGGACGAGGATTCTAAGTGAAATAAGTCACACAGAAAAAGACTCTTATCCTAAGATATCACTTATAGAGGGCATGTCGAAATCGCTACACTTGAACTGAATTACAAAACAGAACAGAGTCACACATTTAGAAGACACACTATGGCTGCTTAACGGGAAAGGTGAGGTGGGCTGATGCATAAAACAAGGGTTTGAAATTAGCTCACATACCGTTCCATAAGCCAAATATGTAACAGACAAGACCTCCTCCCTGCTCAGTGAACTGGACTCAACACCCCCTATTCACCGCACAAGAATATATCTGACTAGCAAGAATCTTAAAACCTATGTATTGATATCTCTCTGGAGTTGAATCAAGAGGGTGTAAAGCGGCATAAGCACAGCAGGGAAAAGCAGCTAAACCCCATTATCAAAATAAATTACTTTAAAAAAACCTCATAAAACAAAGACAGTGAAAGAGAGAGAAATTCTTACAAAATCTGTTTGGGGGCTCTGATGCAACCTGCATTGACCATATCTAGACCCACAGCTGGATGAGACATAAGGCTGGACACTCTTGGGGCTGAGAGGATTGGTGAGGTTGGGTGAGCAAACGCAGACCCTTTAAAGTAATACCGCGTGGTACCCACCCCATGGGTCCCAAATCTCCAGGTTCAAGGGCATCTTCCTACATCGAAAACATGCCTGGGAAACCCAGAAGATGGTACACCGTGTGATCGGGAAAGGTTTCTAAAACGCACCTCATTTCTCCTCTCCTTGTGCTCGGGTTCGCCATTCCAGCCGCTTTACTAACAATCTCCCTACTTGGAGAATCAGCACCTTGAAGCTCCTGTTTCTTTCGTACAGGTTGCAATTTGTCCTGAGGATGAACGGGAAGAGGGGAAACCAACGAGAGACTAGCTCTAGGTGTTGGGACAGGCACAAGTCACTCTATTTCCCCATCAGGAAGAAGAATGAAGCACAGGCTCAGCCTGCCCCCCGGAACCAGAATAGGGCCTGAAGCAATCCTGCGCTTTTGCGGCCAGCTCCCAAAAAAGCGAGTTGACAAATGGAGCTCAGGGCCACTGCAATTCACAAACCTGCAGAGTTATAAATGATAACTCTCGTCCACAAATATATTGAGGGAAGGCAATGAAGAGGATTTGAAAGCAAGGCAGAATTGCAGGAAACAGATTTCAGGAGGTAGATTCGACTCGCCTTTAAAGCACATGAAAAGCAGCAAAACGTTGACAATGATGCCCTTGGCCAAAAAGGGCGTATGCGTTTTTTCCTGAATATATTCAGGAAAAAACGCATACGCCCTTTTTGGCCAACCAAGCAAGCCGGAAGTGCAAATCAGCACTACAAAGAAGTCTCGCTTGCCATCGGTCAAAAGGGCCACGCTGCAAAAAGAGTAAACACCAGAAATGCAGGACAGGCCATGGAGACATGGGGGCCTTGGTAGGCTGAGGGGTGGGATGTCAATTGCCAACAGCCACTCTGGAGAAGTGTACGGTGTGTCCTGAAACATGTAATAAACACAGCTTACAGAGCATAGGGCACTGCCACTCATGGGCGTATAAATTGGGAAAACTAAAAATCAACAAGACACAGGCACCCCAAAGTTTCGGGCTGCTCTGTGTACAAGATCCTCCACTTAGCTACACCTTAAGTATCCCAGGAAAGAGAAAAATGGATAAAGAAGTTGTGGTACTTAGGCACAATGGAATATCACTCAGCCATGAAATCAATGTCATAAGGCTAGTAGCAGCATGATGAGTGGATTTAGGGTCGAGGATTCTAAGTGAAATAAGTCACACAGATAAAGACAGTTATCCTAAGATATCACTTATAGAGGGCATGTCAAAATCGCTACACTTGAACTGAATTACAAAACAGAACAGAGTCACACATTTAGAAGACACACTATGGCTGCTTAACGGGAAAGGTGAGGTGGGCTGATGCATAAAACAAGGGTTTGAAATTAGCTCACATACCGTTCCATAAGCCAAATATGTAACAGACAAGACCTCCTCCCTGCTCAGTGAACTGGACTCAACAACCCCTATTCACAGCACAAGAATATATCTGACTAGCAAGAATCTTAAAACCTATGTATTGATATCTCTCTGGAGTTGAATCAAGAGGGTGTAAAGCGGCATAAACACAGCAGGGAAAAGCAGCTCAACCCCATTATCAAAATAAATTACTTAAAATGAACGCCATAAAACAAAGACAGTGAAAGAGAGAGAAATTCTTACAAAATCTGTTTGGGGGCTCTGATGCAACCTGCATTGACCATATCTAGACCCACAGCTGGATGAGACAAAAGGCTGGACAATCTTGGGGCTGAGAGGATTGGTGAGGTTGGGTGAGCAAACGCAGACCGTTTAAAGTAATACCGCGTGGTACCCACCCCATGGGTCCCAAATCTCCAGGTTCAAGGGCATCTTCCTACATCGAAAACATGCCTGGGAAACCCAGAAGATGGTACAGCGTGTGATCGGGAAAGGTTTCTAAAACGCACCTCATTTCTCCTCTCCTTGTGCTCGGGTTCGCCATTCCAGCCGCTTTACTAACAATCTCCCTACTTGGAGAATCAGCACCTTGAACCTCCTGTTTGTTTCGTACACGTTGCAATTTGTCCTGAGGATGAATGGGAAGACGGGGAACCAATGAGAGACTAGCTCTAGGTGTTGGGACAGGCACAGGTCACTCTATTTCCCCATCAGGAAGAAGAATGAAGCACAGGCTCAGCCTGCCCCCCGGAACCAGAATAGGGCCTGAAGCAATCCTGCGCTTTTGCGGCCAGCTCCCAAAAAAGCGAGTTGACAAATGGAGCTCAGGGCCACTGCAATTCACAAAGCTGCAGAATTAGAAATGATAACTCTCGTCCACAAATATATTAAGGGAAGGAAACGAAGAGGATTTGAAAGCAAGGCAGAATTGCAGGAAACGGATTTCAGGAGGTAGATTCGACTCGCCTTTAAAGCACATGAAAAGCGGCAAAACGTTGACAATGATGCCCTTGGCCAAAAAGGGCGTATGCGTTTTTTCCTGAATATATTCAGGAAAAAACGCATACGCCCTTTTTGGCCAACCAAGCAAGCGGAAAGTGCAAATCAGCACTACAAAGAAGTCTCGCTTCCCATCGGTCAAAAGGGCCATGCTGCAAAAAGAGTAAACACCAGAAATGCAGGACAGGCCATGGAGACATGGGAGCCTTGCTAGGCTGAGGGGTGGGATGTCAATTGCCAACAGCCACTCTGGAGAAGTGTACGGTGTGTCCTGAAACATGTAATAAACACAGCTTACAGAGCATAGGGCACTTCCACTCATGGGCGTATAAATTGGGAAAACTAAAAATCAACAAGACACAGGCACCCCAAAGTTTAGGGCTGCTCTGTGTACAAGAACCTCCACTTAGCTACAGCTTAAGTATCCCAGGAAAGAGCAAAATGGATAAAGAAGTTGTGGTACTTAGGCACAATGGAATATCACTCAGCCATGAAATCAATGTCATAAGGCTAGTAGCAGCATGATGAGTGGATTTAGGGACGAGGATTCTAAGTGAAATAAGTCACACAGAAAAAGACTCTTATCCTAAGATATCACTTATAGAGGGCATGTCAAAATCGCTACAATTGAACTGAATTACAAAACAGAAAAGAGTCACATATTTAGAAGACACACTATGGCTGCTTAACGGAAAAGGTGAGGTGGGGTGATGCATAAAACAAGGGTTTGAAATTAGCTCACATACCGTTCCATAAGCCAAATATGTAACAGACAAGACCTCCTCCCTGCTCAGTGAACTGGACTCAACACCCCCTATTCACCGCACAAGAATATATCCGACTAGCAAGAATCTTAAAACCTATGTATTGATATCTCTCTGGAGTTGAATCAAGAGGGTGTAAAGCGGCATAAACACAGCAGGGAAAAGCAGCTCAACCCCATTATCAAAATAAATTACTTAAAATGAACGCCATAAAACAAAGACAGTGAAAGAGAGAGAAATTCTTAGAAAATCCGTTCGGAGGCTCTGATGCAACCTGGATTGACCATATCTAGACCCACAGCTGGATGAGACATAAGGCTGGACACTCTTGGAGCTGAGAGGTTTGGTGAGGTTGGGTGAGGAAACGCAGACCCTTTAAAGTAATACCGCGGGGTACCCACCCCATGGGTCCCAAATCTCCAGGTTCAAGGGCATCTTCCTACATTGAAAACGTGCATGGGAAACCCAGAAGATGGTACAGCGTGTGATCGGGAAAGGTTTCTAAAACGCACCTCATTTCTCCTCTCCTTGTGCTCGGGTTCGCCATTCCAGCCGCTTTACTAACAATCTCCCTACTTGGAGAATCAGCACCTTGAAGCTCCTGTTTCTTTTGTACAGGTTGCAATTTGTCCTCAGGATGAACGGGAAGAGGGGGAACCAACGAGAGACTAGCTCTAGGTGTTGGGACATGCACAGGTCACTCTATTTCCCCATCAGGAAGAAGAATGAAGCACAGGCTCAGCCTGCCCCCCGAACCAGAATAGGGCCTGAAGCAATCCTGCGCTTTTGAGGGCAGCTCCCAAAAAAGCGAGTTGACAAATGGAGCTCAGGGCCACTGCAATTCACAAACCTGCAGAGTTATAAATGATAACTCTCGTCCACAAATATATTGACGGAAGGCAAGGAAGAGGATTTGAAAGCAAGGCAGAATTGCAGGAAACAGATTTCAGGACGTAGATTCGACTCGCCTTTAAAGCACATGAAAAGCGGCAAAACGTTGACAATGATGCCCTTGGCCAAAAAGGGCGTATGCGTTTTTTCCTGAATATATTCAGGAAAAAACGCATACGCCCTTTTTGGCCAACCAAGCAAGCCGGAAGTGCAAATCAGCACTACAAAGAAGTCTCGCTTGCCATCGGTCAAAAGGGCCACGCTGCAAAAAGAGTAAACACCAGAAATGCAGGACAGGCCATGGAGACATGGGAGCCTTGCTAGGCTGAGGGGTGGGATGTCAATTGCCAACAGCCACTCTGGAGAAGTGTACGGTGTGTCCTGAAACATGTAATAAACACAGCTTACAGAGCATAGGGCACTTCCACTCATGGGCGTATAAATTGGGAAAACTAAAAATCAACAAGACACAGGCACCCCAAAGTTTAGGGCTGCTCTGTGTACAAGAACCTCCACTTAGCTACACCTTAAGTATCCCAGGAAAGAGAAAAATGGATAAAGAAGTTGTGGTACTTAGGCACAATGGAATATCACTCAGCCATGAAATCAATGTCATAAGGCTAGTAGCAGCATGATGAGTGGATTTAGGGACGAGGATTCTAAGTGAAATAAGTCACACAGAAAAAGACTCTTATCCTAAGATATCACTTATAGAAGGCATGTCAAAATCGCTACACTTGAACTGAATTACAAAACAGAACAGAGTCACACATTTAGAAGACACACTATGGCTGCTTAACGGGAAAGGTGACGTGGGCTGATGCATAAAACAAGGGTTTGAAATTAGCTCACATACCGTTCCATAAGCCAAAAATGTAACAGACAAGACCTCCTCCCTGCTCAGTGAACTGGACTCAACACCCCCTATTCACTGCACAAGAATATATCTGACTAGCAAGAATCTTAAAACCTATGTATTGATATCTCTCTGGAGTTGAATCAAGAGGGTGTAAAGCGGCATAAACACAGCAGGGAAAAGCAGCTGAACCCCATTATCAAAATAAATTACTTAAAATGAACACCATAAAACAAAGACAGTGAAAGAGAGAGAAATTCTTACAAAATCCGTTCGGAGGCTCTGATGCAACCTGGATTGACCATATCTAGACCCACAGCTGGATGAGACATAAGGCTGGACACTCTTGGAGCTGAGAGGTTTGGTGAGGTTGGGTGAGGAAACGCAGACCCTTTAAAGTAATACCGCGGGGTACCCACCCCATGGGTCCCAAATCTCCAGGTTCAAGGGCATCTTCCTACATTGAAAACGTGCATGGGAAACCCAGAAGATGGTACAGCGTGTGATCGGGAAAGGTTTCTAAAACGCACCTCATTTCTCCTCTCCTTGTGCTCGGGTTCGCCATTCCAGCCGCTTTACTAACAATCTCCCTACTTGAAGAATCAGCACCTTGAAGCTCCTGTTTCTTTTGTACAGGTTGCAATTTGTCCTCAGGATGAACGGGAAGAGGGGGAACCAACGAGAGACTAGCTCTAGGTGTTGGGACATGCACAGGTCACTCTATTTCCCCATCAGGAAGAAGAATGAAGCACAGGCTCAGCCTGCCCCCGGGAACCAGAATAGGGCCTGAAGCAATCCTGCGCTTTTGCGGCCAGCTCCCAAAAAAGCGAGTTGACAAATGGAGCTCAGGGCCACTGCAATTCACAAACCTGCAGAGTTATAAATGATAACTCTCGTCCACAAATATATTGAGGGAAGGCAACGAAGAGGATTTGAAAGCAAGGCAGAATTGCAGGAAACAGATTTCAGGAGGTAGATTCGACTCGCCTTTAAAGCACATGAAAAGCGGCAAAACGTTGACAATGATGCCCTTGGCCAACAAGGGCGTATGCGTTTTTTCCTGAATATATTCAGGAAAAAACGCATACGCCCTTGTTGGCCAACCAAGCAAGCCGGAAGTGCAAATCAGCACTACAAAGAAGTCTCGCTTGCCATCGGTCAAAAGGACCACGCTGCAAAAACAGTAAACACCAGAAATGAAGGACAGGCCATGGAGACATGGGGGCCTTGCTAGGCTGAGGGGTGGGATGTCAATTGCCAACAGCCACTCTGGAGAAGTGTACGGTGTGTCCTGAAACATGTAATAAACACAGCTTACAGAGCATAGGGCACTTCCACTCATGGGCGTATAAATTGGGAAAACTAAAAATCAACAAGACACAGGCACCCCAAAGTTTCGGGCTGCTCTGTGTATAAGATCCTCCACTTAGCTACACCTTAAGTATCCCAGGAAAGAGAAAAATGGATAAAGAAGTTGTGGTACTTAGGCACAATGGAATATCACTCAGCCATGAAATCAATGTCATAAGGCTAGTAGCAGCATGATGAGTGGATTTAGGGACGAGGATTCTAAGTGAAATAAGTCACACAGAAAAAGACAGTTATCCTAAGATATCACTTATAGAGGGCATGTCAAAATCGCTACACTTGAACTGAATTACAAAACAGAACAGAGTCACACATTTAGAAGACACACTATGGCTGCTTAACGGGAAAGGTGAGGTGGGCTGATGCATAAAACAAGGGTTTGAAATTAGCTCACATACCGTTCCATAAGCCAAATATGTAACAGACAAGACCTCCTCCCTGCTCAGTGAACTGGACTCAACAACCCCTATTCACCGCACAAGAATATATCTGACTAGCAAGAATCTTAAAACCTATGTATTGATATATCTCTGGAGTTGAATCAAGAGGGTGTAAAGCGACATAAACACAGCAGGGAAAAGCAGCTCAACCCCATTATCAAAATAAATTACTTAAAATGAACGCCATAAAACAAAGACAGTGAAAGAGAGAGAAATTCTTACAAAATCTGTTTGGGGGCTCTGATGCAACTTGGATTGACCATATCTAGACCCACAGCTGGATGAGACATAAGGCTGGACACTCTTGGGGCTGAGAGGTTTGGTGAGGTTGGGTGAGGAAACGCAGACCCTTTAAAGTAATACCGCGGGGTACCCACCCCATGGGTCCCAAATCTCCAGGTTCAAGGGCATCTTCCTACATCGAAAACGTGTATGGGAAACCCAGAAGATGGTACAGCGTGTGATCGGGAAAGGTTTCTAAAACGCACCTCATTTCTCCTCTCCTTGTGCTCGGGTTCGCCATTCCAGCCGCTTTACTAACAATCTCCCTACTTGGAGAATCAGCACCTTGAAGCTCCTGTTTCTTTTGTACAGGTTGCAATTTGTCCTGAAGATGAACGGGAAGAGGGGGAACCAACGAGAGACTAGCTCTAGGTGTTGGGACAGGCACAGGTCACTCTATTTCCCCATCAGGAAGAAGAATGAAGCACAGGCTCAGCCTGCCCCCCGGAACCAGAATAGGGCCTGAAGCAATCCTGCGCTTTTGCGGCCAGCTCCCAAAAAAGTGAGTTGACAAATGGAGCTCAGGGCCACTGCAATTCACAAACCTGCAGAGTTATAAATGATAACTCTCGTCCACAAATATATTGAGGGAAGGCAACGAAGAGGATTTGAAAGCAAGGCAGAATTGCAGGAAACAGATTTCAGGAGGTAGATTCGACTCGCCTTTAAAGCACATGAAAAGCGGCAAAACGTTGACAATGATGCCCTTGGCCAAAAAGGGCGTATGCGTTTTTTCCTGAATATATTCAGGAAAAAACGCATACGCCCTTTTTGGCCAACCAAGCAAGCCGGAAGTGCAAATCAGCACTACAAAGAAGTCTCGCTTGCCATCGGTCAAAAGGGCCACGCTGCAAAAAGAGTAAACACCAGAAATACAGGACAGGCCATGGAGACATGGGAGCCTTGCTAGGCTGAGGAGTGGGATGTCAATTGCCAACAGCCACTCTGGAGAAGTGTACGGTGTGTCCTGAAACATGTAATAAACACAGCTTACAGAGCATAGGGCACTTCCACTCATGGGCGTATAAATTGGGAAAACTAAAAATCAACAAGACACAGGCACCCCAAAGTTTAGGGCTGCTCTGTGTACAAGAACCTCCACTTAGCTACAACTTAAGTATCCCAGGAAAGAGAAAATTGGATAAAGAAGTTGTGGTACTTAGGCACAATGGAATATCACTCAGCCATGAAATCAATGTCATAAGGCTAGTAGCATCATCATGAGTGGATTTAGGGACGAGGATTCTAAGTGAAATAAGTCACACAGAAAAAGACTCTTATCCTAAGATATCACTTATAGAGGGCATGTCGAAATCGCTACACTTGAACTGAATTACAAAACAGAACAGAGTCACACATTTAGAAGACACACTATGGCTGCTTAACGGGAAAGGTGAGGTGGGCTGATGCATAAAACAAGGGTTTGAAATTAGCTCACATACCGTTCCATAAGCCAAATATGTAACAGACAAGACCTCCTCACTGCTCAGTGAACTGGACTCAACACCCCCTATTCACCGCACAAGAATATATCTGACTAGCAAGAATCTTAAAACCTATGTATTGATATCTCTCTGGAGTTGAATCAAGAGGGTGTAAAGCGGCATAAGCACAGCAGGGAAAAGCAGCTAAACCCCATTATCAAAATAAATTACTTTAAAAAAACCTCATAAAACAAAGACAGTGAAAGAGAGAGAAATTCTTACAAAATCTGTTTGGGGGCTCTGATGCAACCTGAATTGACCATATCTAGACCCACAGCTGAATGAGACATAAGGCTGGACACTCTTGGGACTGAGAGGATTGGTGAGGTTGGGTGAGCAAACGCAGACCGTTTAAAGTAATACCGCGTGGTACCCACCCCATGGGTCCCAAATCTCCAGGTTCAAGGGCATCTTCCTACATCGAAAACAGGCCTGGGAAACCCAGAAGATGGTACACCGTGTGATCGGGAAAGGTTTCTAAAACGCACCTCATTTCTCCTCTCCTTGTGCTCGGGTTCGCCATTCCAGCCGCTTTACTAACAATCTCCCTACTTGGAGAATCAGCACCTTGAAGCTCCTGTTTCTTTTGTACAGGTTGCAATTTGTCCTGAGGATGAACGGGAAGAGGGGGAACCAACGAGAGACTAGCTCTAGGTGTTGGGACAGGCACAGGTCACTCTATTTCCCCATCAGGAAGAAGAATGAAGCACAGGCTCAGCCTGCCCCCCGGAACCAGAATAGGGCCTGAAGCAATCCTGCGCTTTTGCGGCCAGCTCCCAAAAAAGCGAGTTGACAAATGGAGCTCAGGGCCACTGCAATTCACAAACCTGCAGAGTTATAAATGATAACTCTCGTCCACAAATATATTGAGGGAAGGCAAAGAAGAGGATTTGAAAGCAAGGCAGAATTGCAGGAAACAGATTTCAGGAGGTAGATTCGACTCGCCTTTAAAGCACATGAAAAGCGGCAAAACATTGACAATGATGCCCTTGGCCAATAAGGGCGTATGCGTTTTTTCCTGAATATATTCAGGAAAAAACGCATACGCCCTTTTTGGCCAACCAAGAAAGCCGGAAGTGCAAATCAGCACTACAAAGAAGTCTCGCTTGCCATCGGTCAAAAGGGCCATGCTGCCAAAAGTGTAAAAACCAGAAATTCAGGACAGGCCATGGAGACATGGGAGCCTTGTTACGCTGATGGGCAGGATGCCAATTGCCAACAGCCACTCTGGAGAAGTGTACGGTGTGTCCTGAAACATGTAATAAACACAGCTTACAGAGCATAGGGCACTTCCACTCATGGGCGTATAAATTGGGAAAACTAAAAATCAACAAGACACAGGCACCCCAAAGTTTAGGGCTGCTCTGTGTACAAGAACCTCCACTTAGCTACACCTTAAGTATCCCAGGAAAGAGAAAAATGGATAAAGAAGTTGTGATACTTAGGCACAATGGAATATCACTCAGCCATGAAATCAATGTCATAAGGCTAGTAGCAGCATGATGAGTGGATTTAGGGACGAGGATTCTAAGTGAAATAAGTCACACAGAAAAAGACTCTTATCCTAAGATATCACTTATAGAGGGCATGTCAAAATCGCTACACTTGAACTGAATTACAAAACAGAACAGAGTCACACATTTAGAAGACACACTATGGCTGCTTAACGGGAAAGGTGAGGTGGGCTGATGCATAAAACAAGGGTTTGAAATTAGCTCACATACCGTTCCATAAGCCAAATATGTAACAGACAAGACCTCCTCCCTGCTCAGTGAACTGGACTCAACACCCCCTATTCACCGCACAAGAATATATCTGACTAGCAGGAATCTTAAAACCTATGTATTGATATCTCTCTGGAGTTGAATCAAGAGGGTGTAAAGCGGCATAAGCACAGCAGGGAAAAGCAGCTCAACCCCATTATCAAAATAAATTACTTAAAAAAAACCTCATAAAACAAAGACAGTGAAAGAGAGAGAAATTCTTACAAAATCCGTTCGGAGGCTCTGATGCAACCTGGATTAACCATATCTAGACCCACAGCTGGATGAGACATAAGGCTGGACACTTTTGGGGCTGAGAGGATTGGTGAGGTTGGGTGAGCAATCGCAGACCCTTTAAAGTAGTACCGCGTGCTACCCACCCCATGGGTCCCAAATCTCCAGGTTCAAGGGCATCTTCCTACATCGAAAACGTGCATGGGAAACGCAGAAAATGGTACACCATGTGATCGGGAAAGGTTTCTAAAACGCACCTCATTTCTCCTCTCCTTGTGCTCGGGTTCGCCATTCCAGCCGCTTTACTAACAATCTCCCTACTTGGAGAATCAGCACCTGGAACCTCCTGTTTGTTTCGTACAGGTTGCAATTTGTCCTGAGGATGAACGGGAAGACGGGGAACCAATGAGAGACTAGCTCTAGGTGTTGGGACAGGCACAGGTCACTCTATTTCCCCATCAGGAAGAAGAATGAAGCACAGGCTCAGCCTGCCCCCCGGAACCAGAATAGGGCCTGAAGCAATCCTGCGCTTTTGCGGCCAGCTCCCAAAAAAGCGAGTTGACAAATGGAGCTCAGGGCCACTGCAATTCACAAACCTGCAGAGTTATAAATGATAACTCTCGTCCACAAATATATTGAGGGAAGGCAACGAAGAGGATTTGAAAGCAAGGCAGAATTGCAGGAAACAGATTTCAGGAGGTAGATTCGACTCGCCTTTAAAGCACATGAAAAGCGGCAAAACGTTGACAATGATGCCCTTGGCCAAAAAGGGCGTATGCGTTTTTTCCTGAATATATTCAGGAAAAAACGCATACGCCCTTTTTGGCCAACCAAGCAAGCCGGAAGTGCAAATCAGCACTACAAAGAAGTCTCGCTTGCCATCGGTCAAAAGGGCCACGCTGCAAAAAGAGTAAACACCAGAAATGCAGGACAGGCCATGGAGACATGGGAGCCTTGCTAGGCTGAGGGGTGGGATGTCAATTGCCAACAGCCACTCTGGAGAAGTGTACGGTGTGTCCTGAAACATGTAATAAACACAGCTTACAGAGCATAGGGCACTTCCACTCATGGGCGTATAAATTGGGAAAACTAAAAATCAACAAGACACAGGCACCCCAAAGTTTCGGGCTGCTCTGTGTACAAGAACCTCCACTTAGCTACACCTTAAACATCCCAGGAAAGAGAAAAATGGATAAAGAAGTTGTGGTACTTAGGCACAATGGAATATCACTCAGCCATGAAATCAATGTCATAAGGCTAGTAGCAGCATGATGAGTGGATTTAGGGACGAGGATTCTAAGTGAAATAAGTCACACAGAAAAAGACTCTTATCCTAAGATATCACTTATAGAGGGCATGTCAAAATCGCTACACTTGAACTGAATTACAAAACAGAACAGAGTCACACATTTAGAAGACACACTATGGCTGCTTAACGGGAAAGGTGAGGTGGGCTGATGCATAAAACAAGGGTTTGAAATTAGCTCACATACCGTTCCATAAGCCAAATATGTAACAGACAAGACCTCCTCCCTGCTCAGTGAACTGGACTCAACACCCCCTATTCACCGCACAAGAATATATCTGACTAGCAAGAATCTTAAAACCTATGTATTGATATCTCTCTGGAGTTGAATCAAGAGGGTGTAAAGCGGCATAAACACAGCAGGGAAAAGCAGCTCAACCCCATTATCAAAATAAATTACTTAAAAAAAACCTCATAAAACAAAGACAGTGAAAGAGAGAGAAATTCTTACAAAATCTGTTTGGGGGCTCTGATGCAACCTGCATTGACCATATCTAGACCCACAGCTGGATGAGACAAAAGGCTGGACAATCTTGGGGCTGAGAGGATTGGTGAGGTTGGGTGAGCAAACGCAGACCGTTTAAAGTAATACCGCGTGGAACCCACCCCATGGGTCCCAAATCTCCACGTTCAAGGGCATCTTCCTACATCGAAAACGTGCATGGGAAACGCAGAAAATGGTACACCATGTGATCGGGAAAGGTTTGTAAAACGCACCTCATTTCTCCTCTCCTTGTGCTCGGGTTCGCCATTCCAGCCGCTTTACTAACAATCTCCCTACTTGGAGAATCAGCACCTTGAACCTCCTGTTTGTTTCGTACAGGTTGCAATTTGTCCTGAGAATGAACGGGAAGACGGGGAACCAATGAGAGACTAGCTCTAGGTGTTGGGACAGGCACAGGTCACTCTATTTCCCCATCAGGAAGAAGAATGAAGCACAGGCTCAGCCTGCCCCCCGGAACCAGAATAGGGCCTGAAGCAATCCTGCGCTTTTGCGGCCAGCTCCCAAAAAAGCGAGTTGACAAATGGAGCTCAGGGCCACTGCAATTCACAAACCTGCAGAGTTATAAATGATAACTCTCGTCCACAAATATATTGAGGGAAGGCAACGAAGAGGATTTGAAAGCAAGGCAGAATTGCAGGAAACAGATTTCAGGAGGTAGATTCGACTCGCCTTTAAAGCACATGAAAAGCGGCAAAACGTTGACAATTATGCCCTTGGCCAAAAAGGGCGTATGCGTTTTTTCCTGAATATATTCAGGAAAAAACGCATACGCCCTTTTTGGCCAACCAAGCAAGCCGGAAGTGCAAATCAGCACTACAAAGAAGTCTCGCTTGCCATCGGTCAAAAGGGCCACGCTGCAAAAAGAGTAAACACCAGAAATGCAGGACAGGCCATGGAGACATGGGAGCCTTGCTAGGCTGAGGGGTGGGATGTCAATTGCCAACAGCCACTCTGGAGAAGTGTACGGTGTGTCCTGAAACATGTAATAAACAGAGCTTACAGAGCATAGGGCACTTCCACTCATGGGCGTATAAATTGGGAAAACTAAAAATCAACAAGACACAGGCACCCCAAAGTTTAGGGCTGCTCTGTGTACAAGAACCTCCACTTAGCTACACTTTAAACATCCCAGGAAAGAGAAAAATGGATAAAGAAGTTGTGGTACTTAGGCACAATGGAATATCACTCAGCCATGAAATCAATGTCATAAGGCTAGTAGCAGCATGATGAGTGGATTTAGGGACGAGGATTCTAAGTGAAATAAGTCACACAGAAAAAGACAGTTATCCTAAGATATCACTTATAGAGGGCATGTGAAAATCGCTACACATGAACTGAATTACAAAACAGAACAGAGTCACACATTTAGAAGACACACTATGGCTGCTTAACGGGAAAGGTGAGGTGGGCTGATGCATAAAACAAGGGTTTGAAATTAGCTCACATACCGTTCCATAAGCCAAATATGTAACAGACAAGACCTCCTCCCTGCTCAGTGAACTGGACTCAACACCCCCTATTCACCGCACAAGAATATATCTGACTAGCAAGAATCTTAAAACCTATGTATTGATATCTCTCTGGAGTTGAATCAAGAGGGTGTAAAGCGGCATAAACACAGCAGGGAAAAGCAGCTCAACCCCATTATCAAAATAAATTACTTAAAAAAAACCTCATAAAACAAAGACAGTGAAAGAGAGAGAAATTCTTACAAAATCTGTTTGGGGGCTCTGATGCAACCTGCATTGACCATATCTAGACCCACAGCTGGATGAGACAAAAGGCTGGACAATCTTGGGGCTGAGAGGATTGGTGAGGTTGGGTGAGCAAACGCAGACCGTTTAAAGTAATACCGCGTGGAACCCACCCCATGGGTCCCAAATCTCCACGTTCAAGGGCATCTTCCTACATCGAAAACGTGCATGGGAAACGCAGAAAATGGTACACCATGTGATCGGGAAAGGTTTGTAAAACGCACCTCATTTCTCCTCTCCTTGTGCTCGGGTTCGCCATTCCAGCCGCTTTACTAACAATCTCCCTACTTGGAGAATCAGCACCTTGAACCTCCTGTTTGTTTCGTACAGGTTGCAATTTGTCCTGAGAATGAACGGGAAGACGGGGAACCAATGAGAGACTAGCTCTAGGTGTTGGGACAGGCACAGGTCACTCTATTTCCCCATCAGGAAGAAGAATGAAGCACAGGCTCAGCCTGCCCCCCGGAACCAGAATAGGGCCTGAAGCAATCCTGCGCTTTTGCGGCCAGCTCCCAAAAAAGCGAGTTGACAAATGGAGCTCAGGGCCACTGCAATTCACAAACCTGCAGAGTTATAAATGATAACTCTCGTCCACAAATATATTGAGGGAAGGCAACGAAGAGGATTTGAAAGCAAGGCAGAATTGCAGGAAACAGATTTCAGGAGGTAGATTCGACTCGCCTTTAAAGCACATGAAAAGCGGCAAAACGTTGACAATTATGCCCTTGGCCAAAAAGGGCGTATGCGTTTTTTCCTGAATATATTCAGGAAAAAACGCATACGCCCTTTTTGGCCAACCAAGCAAGCCGGAAGTGCAAATCAGCACTACAAAGAAGTCTCGCTTGCCATCGGTCAAAAGGGCCACGCTGCAAAAAGAGTAAACACCAGAAATGCAGGACAGGCCATGGAGACATGGGAGCCTTGCTAGGCTGAGGGGTGGGATGTCAATTGCCAACAGCCACTCTGGAGAAGTGTACGGTGTGTCCTGAAACATGTAATAAACAGAGCTTACAGAGCATAGGGCACTTCCACTCATGGGCGTATAAATTGGGAAAACTAAAAATCAACAAGACACAGGCACCCCAAAGTTTAGGGCTGCTCTGTGTACAAGAACCTCCACTTAGCTACACTTTAAACATCCCAGGAAAGAGAAAAATGGATAAAGAAGTTGTGGTACTTAGGCACAATGGAATATCACTCAGCCATGAAATCAATGTCATAAGGCTAGTAGCAGCATGATGAGTGGATTTAGGGACGAGGATTCTAAGTGAAATAAGTCACACAGAAAAAGACAGTTATCCTAAGATATCACTTATAGAGGGCATGTGAAAATCGCTACACATGAACTGAATTACAAAACAGAACAGAGTCACACATTTAGAAGACACACTATGGCTGCTTAACGGGAAAGGTGAGGTGGGCTGATGCATAAAACAAGGGTTTGAAATTAGCTCACATACCGTTCCATAAGCCAAATATGTAACAGACAAGACCTCCTCCCTGCTCAGTGAACTGGACTCAACACCCCCTATTCACCGCACAAGAATATATCTGACTAGCAAGAATCTTAAAACCTATGTATTGATATCTCTCTGGAGTTGAATCAAGAGGGTGTAAAGCGGCATAAACACAGCAGGGAAAAGCAGCTCAACCCCATTATCAAAATAAATTACTTAAAAAAAACCTCATAAAACAAAGACAGTGAAAGAGAGAGAAATTCTTACAAAATCTGTTTGGGGGCTCTGATGCAACCTGCATTGACCATATCTAGACCCACAGCTGGATGAGACAAAAGGCTGGACAATCTTGGGGCTGAGAGGATTGGTGAGGTTGGGTGAGCAAACGCAGACCGTTTAAAGTAATACCGCGTGGAACCCACCCCATGGGTCCCAAATCTCCACGTTCAAGGGCATCTTCCTACATCGAAAACATGCCTGGGAAACCCAGAAGATGGTACAGCGTGTGATCGGGAAAGGTTTCTAAAACGCACCTCATTTCTCCTCTCCTTGTGCTCGGGTTCGCCATTCCAGCCGCTTTACTAACAATCTCCCTACTTGGAGAATCAGCACCTTGAAGCTCCTGTTTCTTTTGTACAGGTTGCAATTTGTCCTGAGGATGAACGGGAAGAGGGGGAACCAACGAGAGACTAGCTCTAGGTGTTGGGACATGCACAGGTCACTCTATTTCCCCATCAGGAAGAAGAATGAAGCACAGGCTCAGCCTGCCCCCGGGAACCAGAATAGGGCCTGAAGCAATCCTGCGCTTTTGCGGCCAGCTCCCAAAAAAGCGAGTTGACAAATGGAGCTCAGGGCCACTGCAATTCACAAACCTGCAGAGTTATAAATGATAACTCTCGTCCACAAATATATTGAGGGAAGGCAACGAAGAGGATTTGAAAGCAAGGCAGAATTGCAGGAAACGGATTTCAGGAGGTAGATTCGACTCGCCTTTAAAGCACATGAAAAGCGGCAAAACGTTGACAATGATGCCCTTGGCCAGAAAGGGCGTATGCGTTTTTTCCTGAATATATTCAGGAAAAAACGCATACGCCCTTTTTGGCCAACCAAGCAAGCCGAAAGTGGAAATCAGCACTACAAAGAAGTCTCGCTTCCCATCGGTCAAAAGGGCCATGCTGCAAAAAGTGTAAAAACCAGAAATGCAGGACAGGCCATGGAGACATGGGAGCCTTGCTAGGCTGAGGGGTGGGATGTCAATTGCCAACAGCCACTCTGGAGAAGTGTACGGTGTGTCCTGAAACATGTAATAAACACAGCTTACAGAGCATAGGGCACTTCCACTCATGGGCGTATAAATTGGGAAAACTAAAAATCAACAAGACACAGGCACCCCAAAGTTTAGGGCTGCTCTGTGTACAAGAACCTCCACTTAGCTACACCTTAAGTATCCCAGGAAAGAGAAGAATGGATAAAGAAGTTGTGGTACTTAGGCACAATGGAATATCACTCAGCCATGAAATCAATGTCATAAGGCTAGTAGCAGCATGATGAGTGGATTTAGGGACGAGGATTCTAAGTGAAATAAGTCACACAGAAAAAGACAGTTATCCTAAGATATCACTTATAGAGGGCATGTCAAAATCGCTACACTTGAACTGAATTACAAAACAGAACAGAGTCACACATTTAGAAGACACACTATGGCTGCTTAACGGGAAAGGTGAGGTGGGCTGATGCATAAAACAAGGGTTTGAAATTAGCTCACATACCGTTCCATAAGCCAAATATGTAACAGACAAGACCTCCTCCCTGCTCAGTGAACTGGACTCAACACCCCCTATTCACCGCACAAGAATATATCTGACTAGCAAGAATCTTAAAACCTATGTATTGATATCTCTCTGGAGTTGAATCAAGAGGGTGTAAAGCGGCATAAACACAGCAGGGAAAAGCAGCTCAACCCCATTATCAAAATAAATTACTTAAAAAAAACCTCATAAAACAAAGACAGTGAAAGAGAGAGAAATTCTTAGAAAATCCGTTCGGAGGCTCTGATGCAACCTGGATTAACCATATCTAGACCCACAGCTGGATGAGACATAAGGCTGGACACTCTTGGGGCTGAGAGGTTTGGTGAGGTTGGGTGAGCAAACGCAGACCGTTTAAAGTAGTACCGCGTGCTACCCACCCCATGGGTCCCAAATCTCCAGGTTCAAGGGCATCTTCCTACATCGAAAACGTGCATGGGAAACGCAGAAAATGGTACACCATGTGATCGGGAAAGGTTTCTAAAACGCACCTCATTTCTCCTCTCCTTGTGCTCGGGTTCGCCATTCCAGCCGCTTTACTAACAATCTCCCTACTTGGAGAATCAGCACCTGGAACCTCCTGTTTCTTTTGTACAGGTTGCAATTTGTCCTGAGGATGAACGGGAAGAGGGGGAACCAACGAGAGACTAGCTCTAGGTGTTGGGACATGCACAGGTCACTCTATTTCCCCATCAGGAAGAAGAATGAAGCACAGGCTCAGCCTGCCCCCCGGAACCAGAATAGGGCCTGAAGCAATCCTGCGCTTTTGCGGCCAGCTCCCAAAAAAGCGAGTTGACAAATGGAGCTCAGGGCCACTGCAATTCACAAACCTGCAGAGTTATAAATGATAACTCTCGTCCACAAATATATTGAGGGAAGGCAAAGAAGAGGATTTGAAAGCAAGGCAGAATTGCAGGAAACAGATTTCAGGAGGTAGATTCGACTCGCCTTTAAAGCACATGAAAAGCGGCAAAACATTGACAATGATGCCCTTGGCCAATAAGGGCGTATGCGTTTTTTCCTGAATATATTCAGGAAAAAACGCATACGCCCTTTTTGGCCAACCAAGCAAGCCGGAAGTGCAAATCAGCACTACAAAGAAGTCTCGCTTGCCATCGGTCAAAAGGGCCACGCTGCAAAAAGAGTAAACACCAGAAATGCAGGACAGGCCATGGAGACATGGGAGCCTTGCTAGGCTGAGGGGTGGGATGTCAATTGCCAACAGCCACTCTGGAGAAGTGTACGGTGTGTCCTGAAACATGTAATAAACACAGCTTACAGAGCATAGGGCACTTCCACTCATGGGCGTATAAATTGGGAAAACTAAAAATCAACAAGACACAGGCACCCCAAAGTTTAGGGCTGCTCTGTGTACAAGAACCTCCACTTAGCTACACCTTAAGTATCCCAGGAAAGAGAAAAATGGATAAAGAAGTTGTGGTACTTAGGCACAATGGAATATCACTCAGCCATGAAATCAATGTCATAAGGCTAGTAGCAGCATGATGAGTGGATTTAGGGACGAGGATTCTAAGTGAAATAAGTCACACAGAAAAAGACTCTTATCCTAAGATATCACTTATAGAGGGCATGTCAAAATCGCTACACTTGAACTGAATTACAAAACAGAACAGAGTCACACATTTAGAAGACACACTATGGCTGCTTAACGGGAAAGGTGAGGTGGGCTGAGGCATAAAACAAGGGTTTGAAATTAGCTCACATACCGTTCCATAAGCCAAATATGTAACAGACAAGACCTCCTCCCTGCTCAGTGAACTGGACTCAACACCCCCTATTCACCGCACAAGAATATATCTGACTAGCAGGAATCTTAAAACCTATGTATTGATATCTCTCTGGAGTTGAATCAAGAGGGTGTAAAGCGGCATAAACACAGCAGGGAAATGCAGCTCAACCCCATTATCAAAATAAATTACTTAAAAAAAACCTCATAAAACAAAGACAGTGAAAGAGAGAGAAATTCTTACAAAATCTGTTTGGGGGCTCTGATGCAACCTGCATTGACCATATCTAGACCCACAGCTGGATGAGACATAAGGCTGGACACTCTTGGGGCTGAGAGGATTGGTGAGGTTGGGTGAGGAATCGCAGACCCTTTAAAGTAATACCGCGTGGTACCCACCCCATGGGTCCCAAATCTCCAGGTTCAAGGGCATCTTCCTACATTGAAAACGTGCATGGGAAACCCAGAAGATGGTACAGCGTGTGATCGGGGAAGGTTTCTAAAACGCACCTCATTTCTCCTCTCCTTGTGCTCGGGTTCGCCATTCCAGCCGCTTTACTAACAATCTCCCTACTTGGAGAATCAGCACCTTGAACCTCCTGTTTCTTTTGTACAGGTTGCAATTTGTCCTGAGGATGAACGGGAAGAGGGGGAACCAACGAGAGACTAGCTCTAGGTGTTGGGACATGCACAGGTCACTCTATTTCCCCATCAGGAAGAAGAATGAAGCACAGGCTCAGCCTGCCCCCCGGAACCAGAATAGGGCCTGAAGCAATCCTGCGCTTTTGCGGCCAGCTCCCAAAAAAGCGAGTTGACAAATGGAGCTCAGGGCCACTGCAATTCACAAACCTGCAGAGTTATAAATGATAACTCTCGTCCACAAATATATTGAGGGAAGGCAACGAAGAGGATTTGAAAGCAAGGCAGAATTGCAGGAAACAGATTTCAGGAGGTAGATTCGACTCGCCTTTAAAGCACATGAAAAGCGGCAAAACGTTGACAATGATGCCCTTGGCCAAAAAGGGCGTATGCGTTTTTTCCTGAATATATTCAGGAAAAAACGCATACGCCCTTTTTGGCCAACCAAGCAAGCCAGAAGTGCAAATCAGCACTACAAAGAAGTCTCGCTTGCCATCGGTCAAAAGGGCCACGCTGCAAAAAGAGTAAACACCAGAAATGCAGGACAGGCCATGGAGACATGGGAGCCTTGCTAGGCTGAGGGGTGGGATGTCAATTGCCTACAGCCACTCTGGAGAAGTGTACGGTGTGTCCTGAAACATGTAATAAACACAGATTACAGAGCATAGGGCACTTCCACTCATGGGCGTATAAATTGGGAAAACTAAAAATCAACAAGACACAGGCACCCCAAAGTTTTGGGCTGCTCTGTGTACAAGAACCTCCACTTAGGTACACCTTAAACATGCCAGGAAAGAGAAAAATGGATAAAGAAGTCGTGGTACTTAGGCACAATGGAATATCACTCAGCCATGAAATCAATGTCATAAGGCTAGTAGCAGCATGATGAGTGGATTTAGGGACGAGGATTCTAAGTGAAATAAGTCACACAGAAAAAGACTCTTATCCTAAGATATCACTTATAGAGGGCATGTCAAAATCGCTACACTTAAACTGAATTACAAAACAGAACAGAGTCACACATTTAGAAGACACACTATGGCTGCTTAACGGGAAAGGTGAGGTGGGCTGAGGCATAAAACAAGGGTTTGAAATTAGCTCACATACCGTTCCATAAGCCAAATATGTAACAGACAAGACCTCCTCCCTGCTCAGTGAACTGGACTCAACACCCCCTATTCACCGCACAAGAATATATCTGACTAGCAAGAATCTTAAAACCTATGTATTGATATCTCTCTGGAGTTGAATCAAGAGGGTGTAAAGCGGCATAAACACAGCAGGGAAATGCAGCTCAACCCCATTATCAAAATAAATTACTTAAAAAAAACCTCATAAAACAAAGACAGTGAAAGAGAGAGAAATTCTTAGAAAATCCGTTCGGAGGCTCTGATGCAACCTGGATTAACCATATCTAGACCCACAGCTGGATGAGACATAAGGCTGGACACTTTTGGGGCTGAGAGGATTGGTGAGGTTGGGTGAGCAATCGCAGACCCTTTAAAGTAGTACCGCGTGCTACCCACCCCATGGGTCCCAAATCTCCAGGTTCAAGGGCATCTTCCTACATCGAAAACGTGCATGGGAAACGCAGAAAATGGTACACCATGTGATCGGGAAAAGTTTGTAAAACGCACCTCATTTCTCCTCTCCTTGTGCTCGGGTTCGCCATTCCAGCCGCTTTACTAACAATCTCCCTACTTGGAGAATCAGCACCTTGAAGCTCCTGTTTGATTCGTACACGTTGCAATTTGTCCTGAGGATGAACGGGAAGAGGGGGAACCAACGAGAGACTAGCTCTAGGTGTTGGGACAGGCACAGGTCACTCTATTTCCCCATCAGGAAGAAGAATGAAGCACAGGCTCAGCCTGCCCCCCGGAACCAGAATAGGGCCTGAAGCAATCCTGCGCTTTTGCGGCCAGCTCCCAAAAAAGCGAGTTGACAAATGGAGCTCAGGGCCACTGCAATTCACAAACCTGCAGAGTTATAAATGATAACTCTCGTCCACAAATATATTGAGGGAAGGCAACGAAGAGGATTTGAAAGCAAGGCAGAATTGCAGGAAACAGATTTCAGGAGGTAGATTCGACTCGCCTTTAAAGCACATGAAAAGCGGCAAAACGTTGACAATGATGCCCTTGGCCAAAAAGGGCGTATGCGTTTTTTCCTGAATATATTCAGGAAAAAACGCATACGCCCTTTTTGGCCAACCAAGCAAGCCGGAAGTGCAAATCAGCACTACAAAGAAGTCTCGCTTGCCATCGGTCAAAAGGGCCACGCTGCAAAAAGAGTAAACACCAGAAATGCAGGACAGGCCATGGAGACATGGGAGCCTTGCTAGGCTGAGGGGTGGGATGTCAATTGCCAACAGCCACTCTGGAGAAGTGTACGGTGTGTCCTGAAACATGTAATAAACACAGCTTACAGAGCATAGGGCACTTCCACTCATGGGCGTATAAATTGGGAAAACTAAAAATCAACAAGACACAGGCACCCCAAAGTTTTGGGCTGCTCTGTGTACAAGAACCTCTACTTAGCTACACCTTAAGTATCCCAGGAAAGAGAAATATGGATAAAGAAGTTGTGGTACTTAGGCACAATAGAATATCACTCAGCCATGAAATCAATGTCATAAGGCTAGTAGCAGCATGATGAGTGGATTTAGGGACGAGGATTCTAAGTGAAATAAGTCACACAGAAAAAGACTCTTATCCTAAGATATCACTTATAGAGGGCATGTCAAAATCGCTACACTTAAACTGAATTACAAAACAGAACAGAGTCACACATTTAGAAGACACACTATGGCTGCTTAACGGGAAAGGTGAGGTGGGCTGAGGCATAAAACAAGGGTTTGAAATTAGCTCACATACCGTTCCATAAGCCAAATATGTAACAGACAAGACCTCCTCCCTGCTCAGTGAACTGGACTCAACACCCCCTATTCACCGCACAAGAATATATCTGACTAGCAAGAATCTTAAAACCTATGTATTGATATCTCTCTGGAGTTGAATCAAGAGGGTGTAAAGCGGCATAAACACAGCAGGGAAATGCAGCTCAACCCCATTATCAAAATAAATTACTTAAAAAAAACCTCATAAAACAAAGACAGTGAAAGAGAGAGAAATTCTTAGAAAATCCGTTCGGAGGCTCTGATGCAACCTGGATTAACCATATCTAGACCCACAGCTGGATGAGACATAAGGCTGGACACTTTTGGGGCTGAGAGGATTGGTGAGGTTGGGTGAGCAATCGCAGACCCTTTAAAGTAGTACCGCGTGCTACCCACCCCATGGGTCCCAAATCTCCAGGTTCAAGGGCATCTTCCTACATCGAAAACGTGCATGGGAAACGCAGAAAATGGTACACCATGTGATCGGGAAAAGTTTGTAAAACGCACCTCATTTCTCCTCTCCTTGTGCTCGGGTTCGCCATTCCAGCCGCTTTACTAACAATCTCCCTACTTGGAGAATCAGCACCTTGAAGCTCCTGTTTGATTCGTACACGTTGCAATTTGTCCTGAGGATGAACGGGAAGAGGGGGAACCAACGAGAGACTAGCTCTAGGTGTTGGGACAGGCACAGGTCACTCTATTTCCCCATCAGGAAGAAGAATGAAGCACAGGCTCAGCCTGCCCCCCGGAACCAGAATAGGGCCTGAAGCAATCCTGCGCTTTTGCGGCCAGCTCCCAAAAAAGCGAGTTGACAAATGGAGCTCAGGGCCACTGCAATTCACAAACCTGCAGAGTTATAAATGATAACTCTCGTCCACAAATATATTGAGGGAAGGCAACGAAGAGGATTTGAAAGCAAGGCAGAATTGCAGGAAACAGATTTCAGGAGGTAGATTCGACTCGCCTTTAAAGCACATGAAAAGCGGCAAAACGTTGACAATGATGCCCTTGGCCAAAAAGGGCGTATGCGTTTTTTCCTGAATATATTCAGGAAAAAACGCATACGCCCTTTTTGGCCAACCAAGCAAGCCGGAAGTGCAAATCAGCACTACAAAGAAGTCTCGCTTGCCATCGGTCAAAAGGGCCACGCTGCAAAAAGAGTAAACACCAGAAATGCAGGACAGGCCATGGAGACATGGGAGCCTTGCTAGGCTGAGGGGTGGGATGTCAATTGCCAACAGCCACTCTGGAGAAGTGTACGGTGTGTCCTGAAACATGTAATAAACACAGCTTACAGAGCATAGGGCACTTCCACTCATGGGCGTATAAATTGGGAAAACTAAAAATCAACAAGACACAGGCACCCCAAAGCTTTGGGCTGCTCTGTGTACAAGAACCTCTACTTAGCTACACCTTAAGTATCCCAGGAAAGAGAAATATGGATAAAGAAGTTGTGGTACTTAGGCACAATAGAATATCACTCAGCCATGAAATCAATGTCATAAGGCTAGTAGCAGCATGATGAGTGGATTTAGGGACGAGGATTCTAAGTGAAATAAGTCACACAGAAAAAGACTCTTATCCTAAGATATCACTTATAGAGGGCATGTCAAAATCGCTACACTTAAACTGAATTACAAAACAGAACAGAGTCACACATTTAGAAGACACACTATGGCTGCTTAACGGGAAAGGTGAGGTGGGCTGAGGCATAAAACAAGGGTTTGAAATTAGCTCACATACCGTTCCATAAGCCAAATATGTAACAGACAAGACCTCCTCCCTGCTCAGTGAACTGGACTCAACACCCCCTATTCACCGCACAAGAATATATCTGACTAGCAAGAATCTTAAAACCTATGTATTGATATCTCTCTGGAGTTGAATCAAGAGGGTGTAAAGCGGCATAAACACAGCAGGGAAAAGCAGCTCAACCCCATTATCAAAATAAATTACTTAAAAAAAACCTCATAAAACAAAGACAGTGAAAGAGAGAGAAATTCTTAGAAAATCCGTTCGGAGGCTCTGATGCAACCTGGATTAACCATATCTAGACCCACAGCTGGATGAGACATAAGGCTGGACACTTTTGGGGCTGAGAGGATTGGTGAGGTTGGGTGAGCAATCGCAGACCCTTTAAAGTAGTACCGCGGGCTACCCACCCCATGGGTCCCAAATCTCCAGGTTCAAGGGCATCTTCCTACATCGAAAACGTGCATGGGAAACGCAGAAAATGGTACACCATGTGATCGGGAAAGGTTTCTAAAACGCACCTCATTTCTCCTCTCCTTGTGCTCGGGTTCGCCATTCCAGCCGCTTTACTAACAATCTCCCTACTTGGAGAATCAGCACCTGGAACCTCCTGTTTCTTTTGTACAGGTTGCAATTTGTCCTGAGGATGAACGGGAAGAGGGGGAACCAACGAGAGACTAGCTCTAGGTGTTGGGACATGCACAGGTCACTCTATTTCCCCATCAGGAAGAAGAATGAAGCACAGGCTCAGCCTGCCCCCCGGAACCAGAATAGGGCCTGAAGCAATCCTGCGCTTTTGCGGCCAGCTCCCAAAAAAGCGAGTTGACAAATGGAGCTCAGGGCCACTGCAATTCACAAACCTGCAGAGTTATAAATGATAACTCTCGTCCACAAATATATTGAGGGAAGGCAAAGAAGAGGATTTGAAAGCAAGGCAGAATTGCAGGAAACAGATTTCAGGAGGTAGATTCGACTCGCCTTTAAAGCACATGAAAAGCGGCAAAACATTGACAATGATGCCCTTGGCCAATAAGGGCGTATGCGTTTTTTCCTGAATATATTCAGGAAAAAACGCATACGCCCTTTTTGGCCAACCAAGCAAGCCGGAAGTGCAAATCAGCACTACAAAGAAGTCTCGCTTGCCATCGGTCAAAAGGGCCACGCTGCAAAAAGAGTAAACACCAGAAATGCAGGACAGGCCATGGAGACATGGGAGCCTTGCTAGGCTGAGGGGTGGGATGTCAATTGCCAACAGCCACTCTGGAGAAGTGTACGGTGTGTCCTGAAACATGTAATAAACACAGCTTACAGAGCATAGGGCACTTCCACTCATGGGCGTATAAATTGGGAAAACTAAAAATCAACAAGACACAGGCACCCCAAAGTTTAGGGCTGCTCTGTGTACAAGAACCTCCACTTAGCTACACCTTAAGTATCCCAGGAAAGAGAAAAATGGATAAAGAAGTTGTGGTACTTAGGCACAATGGAATATCACTCAGCCATGAAATCAATGTCATAAGGCTAGTAGCAGCATGATGAGTGGATTTAGGGACGAGGATTCTAAGTGAAATAAGTCACACAGAAAAAGACTCTTATCCTAAGATATCACTTATAGAGGGCATGTCAAAATCGCTACACTTGAACTGAATTACAAAACAGAACAGAGTCACACATTTAGAAGACACACTATGGCTGCTTAACGGGAAAGGTGAGGTGGGCTGAGGCATAAAACAAGGGTTTGAAATTAGCTCACATACCGTTCCATAAGCCAAATATGTAACAGACAAGACCTCCTCCCTGCTCAGTGAACTGGACTCAACACCCCCTATTCACCGCACAAGAATATATCTGACTAGCAGGAATCTTAAAACCTATGTATTGATATCTCTCTGGAGTTGAATCAAGAGGGTGTAAAGCGGCATAAACACAGCAGGGAAATGCAGCTCAACCCCATTATCAAAATAAATTACTTAAAAAAAACCTCATAAAACAAAGACAGTGAAAGAGAGAGAAATTCTTACAAAATCTGTTTGGGGGCTCTGATGCAACCTGCATTGACCATATCTAGACCCACAGCTGGATGAGACATAAGGCTGGACACTCTTGGGGCTGAGAGGATTGGTGAGGTTGGGTGAGGAATCGCAGACCCTTTAAAGTAATACCGCGTGGTACCCACCCCATGGGTCCCAAATCTCCAGGTTCAAGGGCATCTTCCTACATTGAAAACGTGCATGGGAAACCCAGAAGATGGTACAGCGTGTGATCGGGGAAGGTTTCTAAAACGCACCTCATTTCTCCTCTCCTTGTGCTCGGGTTCGCCATTCCAGCCGCTTTACTAACAATCTCCCTACTTGGAGAATCAGCACCTTGAACCTCCTGTTTCTTTTGTACAGGTTGCAATTTGTCCTGAGGATGAACGGGAAGAGGGGGAACCAACGAGAGACTAGCTCTAGGTGTTGGGACATGCACAGGTCACTCTATTTCCCCATCAGGAAGAAGAATGAAGCACAGGCTCAGCCTGCCCCCCGGAACCAGAATAGGGCCTGAAGCAATCCTGCGCTTTTGCGGCCAGCTCCCAAAAAAGCGAGTTGACAAATGGAGCTCAGGGCCACTGCAATTCACAAACCTGCAGAGTTATAAATGATAACTCTCGTCCACAAATATATTGAGGGAAGGCAACGAAGAGGATTTGAAAGCAAGGCAGAATTGCAGGAAACAGATTTCAGGAGGTAGATTCGACTCGCCTTTAAAGCACATGAAAAGCGGCAAAACGTTGACAATGATGCCCTTGGCCAAAAAGGGCGTATGCGTTTTTTCCTGAATATATTCAGGAAAAAACGCATACGCCCTTTTTGGCCAACCAAGCAAGCCAGAAGTGCAAATCAGCACTACAAAGAAGTCTCGCTTGCCATCGGTCAAAAGGGCCACGCTGCAAAAAGAGTAAACACCAGAAATGCAGGACAGGCCATGGAGACATGGAAGCCTTGCTAGGCTGAGGGGTGGGATGTCAATTGCCTACAGCCACTCTGGAGAAGTGTACGGTGTGTCCTGAAACATGTAATAAACACAGATTACAGAGCATAGGGCACTTCCACTCATGGGCGTATAAATTGGGAAAACTAAAAATCAACAAGACACAGGCACCCCAAAGTTTTGGGCTGCTCTGTGTACAAGAACCTCCACTTAGGTACACCTTAAACATGCCAGGAAAGAGAAAAATGGATAAAGAAGTTGTGGTACTTAGGCACAATGGAATATCACTCAGCCATGAAATCAATGTCATAAGGCTAGTAGCAGCATGATGAGTGGATTTAGGGACGAGGATTCTAAGTGAAATAAGTCACACAGAAAAAGACTCTTATCCTAAGATATCACTTATAGAGGGCATGTCAAAATCGCTACACTTAAACTGAATTACAAAACAGAACAGAGTCACACATTTAGAAGACACACTATGGCTGCTTAACGGGAAAGGTGAGGTGGGCTGAGGCATAAAACAAGGGTTTGAAATTAGCTCACATACCGTTCCATAAGCCAAATATGTAACAGACAAGACCTCCTCCCTGCTCAGTGAACTGGACTCAACACCCCCTATTCACCGCACAAGAATATATCTGACTAGCAGGAATCTTAAAACCTATGTATTGATATCTCTCTGGAGTTGAATCAAGAGGGTGTAAAGCGGCATAAACACAGCAGGGAAATGCAGCTCAACCCCATTATCAAAATAAATTACTTAAAAAAAACCTCATAAAACAAAGACAGTGAAAGAGAGAGAAATTCTTAGAAAATCCGTTCGGAGGCTCTGATGCAACCTGGATTAACCATATCTAGACCCACAGCTGGATGAGACATAAGGCTGGACACTTTTGGGGCTGAGAGGATTGGTGAGGTTGGGTGAGCAATCGCAGACCCTTTAAAGTAGTACCGCGTGCTACCCACCCCATGGGTCCCAAATCTCCAGGTTCAAGGGCATCTTCCTACATCGAAAACGTGCATGGGAAACGCAGAAAATGGTACACCATGTGATCGGGAAAAGTTTGTAAAACGCACCTCATTTCTCCTCTCCTTGTGCTCGGGTTCGCCATTCCAGCCGCTTTACTAACAATCTCCCTACTTGGAGAATCAGCACCTTGAAGCTCCTGTTTGATTCGTACACGTTGCAATTTGTCCTGAGGATGAACGGGAAGAGGGGGAACCAACGAGAGACTAGCTCTAGGTGTTGGGACAGGCACAGGTCACTCTATTTCCCCATCAGGAAGAAGAATGAAGCACAGGCTCAGCCTGCCCCCCGGAACCAGAATAGGGCCTGAAGCAATCCTGCGCTTTTGCGGCCAGCTCCCAAAAAAGCGAGTTGACAAATGGAGCTCAGGGCCACTGCAATTCACAAACCTGCAGAGTTATAAATGATAACTCTCGTCCACAAATATATTGAGGGAAGGCAACGAAGAGGATTTGAAAGCAAGGCAGAATTGCAGGAAACAGATTTCAGGAGGTAGATTCGACTCGCCTTTAAAGCACATGAAAAGCGGCAAAACGTTGACAATGATGCCCTTGGCCAAAAAGGGCGTATGCGTTTTTTCCTGAATATATTCAGGAAAAAACGCATACGCCCTTTTTGGCCAACCAAGCAAGCCGGAAGTGCAAATCAGCACTACAAAGAAGTCTCGCTTGCCATCGGTCAAAAGGGCCACGCTGCAAAAAGAGTAAACACCAGAAATGCAGGACAGGCCATGGAGACATGGGAGCCTTGCTAGGCTGAGGGGTGGGATGTCAATTGCCAACAGCCACTCTGGAGAAGTGTACGGTGTGTCCTGAAACATGTAATAAACACAGCTTACAGAGCATAGGGCACTTCCACTCATGGGCGTATAAATTGGGAAAACTAAAAATCAACAAGACACAGGCACCCCAAAGTTTTGGGCTGCTCTGTGTACAAGAACCTCTACTTAGCTACACCTTAAGTATCCCAGGAAAGAGAAATATGGATAAAGAAGTTGTGGTACTTAGGCACAATAGAATATCACTCAGCCATGAAATCAATGTCATAAGGCTAGTAGCAGCATGATGAGTGGATTTAGGGACGAGGATTCTAAGTGAAATAAGTCACACAGAAAAAGACTCTTATCCTAAGATATCACTTATAGAGGGCATGTCAAAATCGCTACACTTAAACTGAATTACAAAACAGAACAGAGTCACACATTTAGAAGACACACTATGGCTGCTTAACGGGAAAGGTGAGGTGGGCTGAGGCATAAAACAAGGGTTTGAAATTAGCTCACATACCGTTCCATAAGCCAAATATGTAACAGACAAGACCTCCTCCCTGCTCAGTGAACTGGACTCAACACCCCCTATTCACCGCACAAGAATATATCTGACTAGCAAGAATCTTAAAACCTATGTATTGATATCTCTCTGGAGTTGAATCAAGAGGGTGTAAAGCGGCATAAACACAGCAGGGAAATGCAGCTCAACCCCATTATCAAAATAAATTACTTAAAAAAAACCTCATAAAACAAAGACAGTGAAAGAGAGAGAAATTCTTAGAAAATCCGTTCGGAGGCTCTGATGCAACCTGGATTAACCATATCTAGACCCACAGCTGGATGAGACATAAGGCTGGACACTTTTGGGGCTGAGAGGATTGGTGAGGTTGGGTGAGCAATCGCAGACCCTTTAAAGTAGTACCGCGTGCTACCCACCCCATGGGTCCCAAATCTCCAGGTTCAAGGGCATCTTCCTACATCGAAAACGTGCATGGGAAACGCAGAAAATGGTACACCATGTGATCGGGAAAAGTTTGTAAAACGCACCTCATTTCTCCTCTCCTTGTGCTCGGGTTCGCCATTCCAGCCGCTTTACTAACAATCTCCCTACTTGGAGAATCAGCACCTTGAAGCTCCTGTTTGATTCGTACACGTTGCAATTTGTCCTGAGGATGAACGGGAAGAGGGGGAACCAACGAGAGACTAGCTCTAGGTGTTGGGACAGGCACAGGTCACTCTATTTCCCCATCAGGAAGAAGAATGAAGCACAGGCTCAGCCTGCCCCCCGGAACCAGAATAGGGCCTGAAGCAATCCTGCGCTTTTGCGGCCAGCTCCCAAAAAAGCGAGTTGACAAATGGAGCTCAGGGCCACTGCAATTCACAAACCTGCAGAGTTATAAATGATAACTCTCGTCCACAAATATATTGAGGGAAGGCAACGAAGAGGATTTGAAAGCAAGGCAGAATTGCAGGAAACAGATTTCAGGAGGTAGATTCGACTCGCCTTTAAAGCACATGAAAAGCGGCAAAACGTTGACAATGATGCCCTTGGCCAAAAAGGGCGTATGCGTTTTTTCCTGAATATATTCAGGAAAAAACGCATACGCCCTTTTTGGCCAACCAAGCAAGCCGGAAGTGCAAATCAGCACTACAAAGAAGTCTCGCTTGCCATCGGTCAAAAGGGCCACGCTGCAAAAAGAGTAAACACCAGAAATGCAGGACAGGCCATGGAGACATGGGAGCCTTGCTAGGCTGAGGGGTGGGATGTCAATTGCCAACAGCCACTCTGGAGAAGTGTACGGTGTGTCCTGAAACATGTAATAAACACAGCTTACAGAGCATAGGGCACTTCCACTCATGGGCGTATAAATTGGGAAAACTAAAAATCAACAAGACACAGGCACCCCAAAGTTTACGGCTGCTCTGTGTACAAGAACCTCCACTTAGCTACACCTTAAACATCCCAGGAAAGAGAAAAATGGATAAAGAAGTTGTGGTACTTAGGCACAATGGAATATCACTCAGCCATGAAATCAATGTCATAAGGCTAGTAGCAGCATGATGAGTGGATTTAGGGACGAGGATTCTAAGTGAAGTAAGTCACACAGAAAAAGACTCTTATCCTAAGATATCACTTATAGAGGGCATGTGAAAATCGCTACACTTGAACTGAATTACAAAACAGAACAGAGTCACACATTTAGAAGACACACTATGGCTGCTTAACGGGAAAGGTGAGGTGGGCTGATGCATAAAACAAGGGTTTGAAATTAGCTCACATACCGTTCCATAAGCCAAATATGTAACAGACAAGACCTCCTCCCTGCTCAGTGAACTGGACTCAACACCCCCTATTCACCGCACAAGAATATATCTGACTAGCAAGAATCTTAAAACCTATGTATTGATATCTCTCTGGAGTTGAATCAAGAGGGTGTAAAGCGGCATAAACACAGCAGGGAAAAGCAGCTCAACCCCATTATCAAAATAAATTACTTAAAATGAACGCCATAAAACAAAGACAGTGAAAGAGAGAGAAATTCTTACAAAATCCGTTCGGAGGCTCTGATGCAACCTGGATTGACCATATCTAGACCCACAGCTGGATGAGACATAAGGCTGGACACTCTTGGGGCTGAGAGGTTTGGTGAGGTTGGGTGAGGAAATGCAGACCCTTTAAAGTAATACCGCGGGGTACCCACCCCATGGGTCCCAAATCTCCAGGTTCAAGGGCATCTTCCTACATTGAAAACGTGCATGGGAAACCCAGAAGATGGTACAGCGTGTGATCGGGAAAGGTTTCTAAAACGCACCTCATTTCTCCTCTCCTTGTGCTCGGGTTCGCCATTCCAGCCGCTTTACTAACAATCTCCCTACTTGGAGAATCAGCACCTTGAAGCTCCTGTTTCTTTTGTCCAGGTTGCAATTTGTCCTGAGGATGAACGGGAAGAGGGGGAACCAACGAGAGACTAGCTCTAGGTGTTGGGACATGCACAGGTCACTCTATTTCCCCATCAGGAAGAAGAATGAAGCACAGGCTCAGCCTGCCCCCCGGAACCAGAATAGGGCCTGAAGCAATCCTGCGCTTTTGCGGGCAGCTCCCAAAAAAGCGAGTTGACAAATGGAGCTCAGGGCCACTGCAATTCACAAACCTGCAGAGTTATAAATGATAACTCTCGTCCACAAATATATTGACGGAAGGCAAGGAAGAGGATTTGAAAGCAAGGCAGAATTGCAGGAAACAGATTTCAGGAGGTAGATTCGACTCGCCTTTAAAGCACATGAAAAGCGGCAAAACGTTGACAATGATGCCCTTGGCCAAAAAGGGCGTATGCGTTTTTTCCTGAATATATTCAGGAAAAAACGCATACGCCCTTTTTGGCCAACCAAGCAAGCCGGAAGTGCAAATCAGCACTACAAAGAAGTCTCGCTTGCCATCGGTCAAAAGGGCCACGCTGCAAAAAGAGTAAACACCAGAAATGCAGGACAGGCCATGGAGACATGGGAGCCTTGCTAGGCTGAGGGGTGGGATGTCAATTGCCAACAGCCACTCTGGAGAAGTGTACGGTGTGTCCTGAAACATGTAATAAACACAGCTTACAGAGCATAGGGCACTTCCACTCATGGGCGTATAAATTGGGAAAACTAAAAATCAACAAGACACAGGCACCCCAAAGTTTAGGGCTGCTCTGTGTACAAGAACCTCCACTTAGCTACACCTTAAGTATCCCAGGAAAGAGAAAAATGGATAAAGAAGTTGTGGTACTGAGGCACAATGGAATATCACTCAGCCATGAAATCAATGTCATAAGGCTAGTAGCAGCATGATGAGTGGATTTAGGGACGAGGATTCTAAGTGAAATAAGTCACACAGAAAAAGACTCTTATCCTAAGATATCACTTATAGAGGGCATGTCAAAATCGCTACACTTGAACTGAATTACAAAACAGAACAGAGTCACATATTTAGAAGACACACTATGGCTGCTTAACGGAAAAGGTGAGGTGGGGTGATGCATAAAACAAGGGTTTGAAATTAGCTCACATACCGTTCCATAAGCCAAATATGTAACAGACAAGACCTCCTCCCTGCTCAGTGAACTGGACTCAACACCCCCTATTCACCGCACAAGAATATATCTGACTAGCAAGAATCTTAAAACCTATGTATTGATATCTCTCTGGAGTTGAATCAAGAGGGTGTAAAGCGGCATAAACACAGCAGGGAAAAGCAGCTCAACCCCATTATCAAAATAAATTACTTAAAATGAACGCCATAAAACAAAGACAGTGAAAGAGAGAGAAATTCTTACAAAATCCGTTCGGAGGCTCTGATGCAACCTGGATTGACCATATCTAGACCCACAGCTGGATGAGACATAAGGCTGGACACTCTTGGGGCTGAGAGGTTTGGTGAGGTTGGGTGAGGAAATGCAGACCCTTTAAAGTAATACCGCGGGGTACCCACCCCATGGGTCCCAAATCTCCAGGTTCAAGGGCATCTTCCTACATTGAAAACGTGCATGGGAAACCCAGAAGATGGTACAGCGTGTGATCGGGAAAGGTTTCTAAAACGCACCTCATTTCTCCTCTCCTTGTGCTCGGGTTCGCCATTCCAGCCGCTTTACTAACAATCTCCCTACTTGGAGAATCAGCACCTTGAAGCTCCTGTTTCTTTTGTACAGGTTGCAATTTGTCCTGAGGATGAACGGGAAGAGGGGGAACCAACGAGAGACTAGCTCTAGGTGTTGGGACATGCACAGGTCACTCTATTTCCCCATCAGGAAGAAGAATGAAGCACAGGCTCAGCCTGCCCCCCGGAACCAGAATAGGGCCTGAAGCAATCCTGCGCTTTTGCGGGCAGCTCCCAAAAAAGCGAGTTGACAAATGGAGCTCAGGGCCACTGCAATTCACAAACCTGCAGAGTTATAAATGATAACTCTCGTCCACAAATATATTGACGGAAGGCAAGGAAGAGGATTTGAAAGCAAGGCAGAATTGCAGGAAACAGATTTCAGGAGGTAGATTCGACTCGCCTTTAAAGCACATGAAAAGCGGCAAAACGTTGACAATGATGCCCTTGGCCAAAAAGGGCGTATGCGTTTTTTCCTGAATATATTCAGGAAAAAACGCATACGCCCTTTTTGGCCAACCAAGCAAGCCGGAAGTGCAAATCAGCACTACAAAGAAGTCTCGCTTGCCATCGGTCAAAAGGGCCACGCTGCAAAAAGAGTAAACACCAGAAATGCAGGACAGGCCATGGAGACATGGGAGCCTTGCTAGGCTGAGGGGTGGGATGTCAATTGCCAACAGCCACTCTGGAGAAGTGTACGGTGTGTCCTGAAACATGTAATAAACACAGCTTACAGAGCATAGGGCACTTCCACTCATGGGCGTATAAATTGGGAAAACTAAAAATCAACAAGACACAGGCACCCCAAAGTTTAGGGCTGCTCTGTGTACAAGAACCTCCACTTAGCTACACCTTAAGTATCCCAGGAAAGAGAAAAATGGATAAAGAAGTTGTGGTACTGAGGCACAATGGAATATCACTCAGCCATGAAATCAATGTCATAAGGCTAGTAGCAGCATGATGAGTGGATTTAGGGACGAGGATTCTAAGTGAAATAAGTCACACAGAAAAAGACAGTTATCCTAAGATATCACTTATAGAGGGCATGTCAAAATCGCTACACTTGAACTGAATTACAAAACAGAACAGAGTCACACATTTAGAAGACACACTATGGCTGCTTAACGGGAAAGGTGAGGTGGGCTGATGCATAAAACAAGGGTTTGAAATTAGCTCACATACCGTTCCATAAGCCAAATATGTAACAGACAAGACCTCCTCCCTGCTCAGTGAACTGGACTCAACACCCCCTATTCACCGCACAAGAATATATCTGACTAGCAAGAATCTTAAAACCTATGTATTGATATCTCTCTGGAGTTGAATCAACAGGGTGTAAAGCGGCATAAACACAGCAGGGAAAAGCAGCTCAACCCCATTATCAAAATAAATTACTTAAAAAAAACCTCATAAAACAAAGACAGTGAAAGAGAGAGAAATTCTTACAAAATCTGTTTGGGGGCTCTGATGCAACCTGCATTGACCATATCTAGACCCACAGCTGGATGAGACAAAAGACTGGACAATCTTGGGGCTGAGAGGATTGATGAGGTTGGGTGAGCAAACGCAGACCGTTTAAAGTAATACCGCGTGGAACCCACCCCATGGGTCCCAAATCTCCACGTTCAAGGGCATCTTCCTACATCGAAAACATGCCTGGGAAACCCAGAAGATGGTACAGCGTGTGATCGGGAAAGGTTTCTAAAACGCACCTCATTTCTCCTCTCCTTGTGCTCGGGTTCGCCATTCCAGCCGCTTTACTAACAATCTCCCTACTTGGAGAATCAGCACCTTGAAGCTCCTGTTTCTTTTGTACAGGTTGCAATTTGTCCTGAGGATGAACGGGAAGAGGGGGAACCAACGAGAGACTAGCTCTAGGTGTTGGGACATGCACAGGTCACTCTATTTCCCCATCAGGAAGAAGAATGAAGCACAGGCTCAGCCTGCCCCCCGGAACCAGAATAGGGCCTGAAGCAATCCTGCGCTTTTGCGGCCAGCTCCCAAAAAAGCGAGTTGACAAATGGAGCTCAGGGCCACTGAAATTCACAAACCTGCAGAGTTATAAATGATAACTCTCGTCCACAAATATATTGAGGGAAGGCAAAGAAGAGGATTTGAAAGCAAGGCAGAATGGCAGGAAACAGATTTCAGGAGGTAGATTCGACTCGCCTTTAAAGCACATGAAAAGCGGCAAAACATTGACAATGATGCCCTTGGCCAATAAGGGCGTATGCGTTTTTTCCTGAATATATTCAGGAAAAAACGCATACGCCCTTTTTGGCCAACCAAGCAAGCCGGAAGTGCAAATCAGCACTACAAAGAAGTCTCGCTTGCCATCGGTCAAAAGGGCCACGCTGCAAAAAGAGTAAACACCAGAAATGCAGGACAGGCCATGGAGACATGGCAGCCTTGCTAGGCTGAGGGGTGGGATGTCAATTGCCAACAGCCACTCTGGAGAAGTGTACGGTGTGTCCTGAAACATGTAATAAACACAGCTTACAGAGCATAGGGCACTTCCACTCATGGGCGTATAAATTGGGAAAACTAAAAATCAACAAGACACAGGCACCCCAAAGTTTAGGGCTGCTCTGTGTACAAGAACCTCCACTTAGCTACACCTTAAGTATCCCAGGAAAGAGAAAAATGGATAAAGAAGTTGTGGTACTTAGGCACAATGGAATATCACTCAGCCATGAAATCAATGTCATAAGGCTAGTAGCAGCATGATGAGTGGATTTAGGGACGAGGATTCTAAGTGAAATAAGTCACACAGAAAAAGACTCTTATCCTAAGATATCACTTATAGAAGGCATGTCAAAATCGCTACACTTGAACTGAATTACAAAACAGAACAGAGTCACACATTTAGAAGACACACTATGGCTGCTTAACGGGAAAGGTGAGGTGGGCTGAGGCATAAAACAAGGGTTTGAAATTAGCTCACATACCGTTCCATAAGCCAAATATGTAACAGACAAGACCTCCTCCCTGCTCAGTGAACTGGACTCAACACCCCCTATTCACCGCACAAGAATATATCTGACTAGCAGGAATCTTAAAACCTATGTATTGATATCTCTCTGGAGTTGAATCAAGAGGGTGTAAAGCGGCATAAACACAGCAGGGAAAAGCAGCTCAACCCCATTATTAAAATAAATTACTTAAAAAAACCCTCATAAAACAAAGACAGTGAAAGAGAGAGAAATTCTTACAAAATCTGTTTGGGGGCTCTGATGCAACCTGCATTGACCATATCTAGACCCACAGCTGGATGAGACATAAGGCTGGACACTCTTGGGGCTGAGAGGATTGGTGAGGTTGGGTGAGCAATCGCAGACCCTTTAAAGTAATACCGCGTGGTACCCACCCCATGGGTCCCAAATCTCCAGGTTCAAGGGCATCTTCCTACATTGAAAACGTGCATGGGAAACCCAGAAGATGGTACAGCGTGTAATCGGGAAAGGTTTCTAAAACGCACCTCATTTCTCCTCTCCTTGTGCTCGGTTTCGCCATTCCAGCCGCTTTACTAACAATCTCCCTACTTGGAGAATCAGCACCTTGAAGCTCCTGTTTCTTTTGTACAGGTTGCAATTTGTCCTGAGGATGAACGGGAAGAGGGGGAACCAACGAGAGACTAGCTCTAGGTGTTGGGACATGCACAGGTCACTCTATTTCCCCATCAGGAAGAAGAATGAAGCACAGGCTCAGCCTGCCCCCGGGAACCAGAATAGGGCCTGAAGCAATCCTGCGCTTTTGCGGCCAGCTCCCAAAAAAGCGAGTTGACAAATGGAGCTCAGGGCCACTGCAATTCACAAACCTGCAGAGTTATAAATGATAACTCTCGTCCACAAATATATTGAGGGAAGGCAACGAATAGGATTTGAAAGCAAGGCAGAATTGCAGGAAACAGATTTCAGGAGGTAGATTCGACTCGCCTTTAAAGCACATGAAAAGCGGCAAAACGTTGACAATGATGCCCTTGGCCAATAAGGGCGTATGCGTTTTTTCCTGAATATATTCAGGAAAAAACGCATACGCCCTTTTTGGGCAACCAAGCAAGCCAGAAGTGCAAATCAGCACTACAAAGAAGTCTCGCTTGCCATCGGTCAAAAGGGCCACGCTGCAAAAAGAGTAAACACCAGAAATGCAGGACAGGCCATGGAGACATGGCAGCCTTGCTAGGCTGAGGGGTGGGATGTCAATTGCCTACAGCCACTCTGGAGAAGTGTACGGTGTGTCCTGAAACATGTAATAAACACAGCTTACAGAGCATAGGGCACTTCCACTCATGGGCGTATAAATTGGGAAAACTAAAAATCAACAATACACAGGCACCCCAAAGTTTAGGGCTGCTCTGTGTACAAGAACCTCCACTTAGCTACACCTTAAACATCCCAGGAAAGAGAAAAATGGATAAAGAAGTTGTGGTACTTAGGCACAATGGAATATCACTCAGCCATGAAATCAATGTCATAAGGCTAGTAGCAGCATGATGAGTGGATTTAGGGACGAGGATTCTAAGTGAAATAAGTCACACAGAAAAAGACAGTTATCCTAAGATATCACTTATAGAGGGCATGTGAAAATCGCTACACTTGAACTGAATTACAAAACAGAACAGAGTCACACATTTAGAAGACACACTATGGCTGCTTAACGGGAAAGGTGAGGTGGGCTGATGCATAAAACAAGGGTTTGAAATTAGCTCACATACCGTTCCATAAGCCAAATATGTAACAGACAAGACCTCCTCCCTGCTCAGTGAACTGGACTCAACACCCCCTATTCACCGCACAAGAATATATCTGACTAGCAAGAATCTTAAAACCTATGTATTGATATCTCTCTGGAGTTGAATCAAGAGGGTGTAAAGCGGCATAAACACAGCAGGGAAAAGCAGCTCAACCCCATTATCAAAATAAATTACTTTAAAAAAACCTCATAAAACAAAAACAGTGAAAGAGAGAGAAATTCTTAGAAAATCCGTTCGGAGGCTCTGATGCAACCTGGATTAACCATATCTAGACCCACAGCTGGATGAGACATAAGGCTGGACACTTTTGGGGCTGAGAGGATTGGTGAGGTTGGGTGAGCAATCGCAGACCCTTTAAAGTAGTACCGCGTGCTACCCACCCCATGGGTCCCAAATCTCCAGGTTCAAGGGCATCTTCCTACATCGAAAACGTGCATGGGAAACGCAGAAAATGGTACACCATGTGATCGGGAAAGGTTTCTAAAACGCACCTCATTTCTCCTCTCCTTGTGCTCGGGTTCGCCATTCCAGCCGCTTTACTAACAATCTCCCTACTTGGAGAATCAGCACCTGGAACCTCCTGTTTGTTTCGTACAGGTTGCAATTTGTCCTGAGGATGAACGGGAAGACGGGGAACCAATGAGAGACTAGCTCTAGGTGTTGGGACAGGCACAGGTCACTCTATTTACCCATCAGGAAGAAGAATGAAGCACAGGCTTAGCCTGCCCCCCGGAACCAGAATAGGGCCTGAAGCAATCCTGCGCTTTTGCGGCCAGCTCCCAAAAAAGCGAGTTGACAAATGGAGCTCAGGGCCACTGCAATTCACAAACCTGCAGAGTTATAAATGATAACTCTCGTCCACAAATATATTGAGGGAAGGCAACGAAGAGGATTTGAAAGCAAGGCAGAATTGCAGGAAACAGATTTCAGGAGGTAGATTCGACTCGCCTTTAAAGCACATGAAAAGCGGCAAAACGTTGACAATGATGCCCTTGGCCAAAAAGGGCGTATGCGTTTTTTCCTGAATATATTCAGGAAAAAACGCATACGCCCTTTTTGGCCAACCAAGCAAGCCGGAAGTGCAAATCAGCACTACAAAGAAGTCTCGCTTGCCATCGGTCAAAAGGGCCACGCTGCAAAAAGAGTAAACACCAGAAATGCAGGACAGGCCATGGAGACATGGCAGCCTTGCTAGGCTGAGGGGTGGGATGTCAATTGCCTACAGCCACTCTGGAGAAGTGTACGGTGTGTCCTGAAACATGTAATAAACACAGCTTACAGAGCATAGGGCACTTCCACTCATGGGCGTATAAATTGGGAAAACTAAAAATCAACAAGACACAGGAACCCCAAAGTTTCGGGCTGCTCTGTGTACAAGAACCTCCACTTAGGTACACCTTAAACATGCCAGGAAAGAGAAAAATGGATAAAGAAGTTGTGGTACTTAGGCACAATGGAATATCACTCAGCCATGAAATCAATGTCATAAGGCTAGTAGCAGCATGATGAGTGGATTTAGGGACGAGGATTCTAAGTGAAATAAGTCACACAGAAAAAGACAGTTATCCTAAGATATCACTTATAGAGGGAATGTCAAAATCGCTACACTTGAACTGAATTACAAAACAGAACAGAGTCACACATTTAGAAGACACACTATGGCTGCTTAACGGGAAAGGTGAGGTGGGCTGATGCATAAAACAAGGGTTTGAAATTAGCTCACATACCGTTCCATAAGCCAAATATGTAACAGACAAGACCTCCTCCCTGCTCAGTGAACTGGACTCAACACCCCCTATTCACCGCACAAGAATATATCTGACTAGCAAGAATCTTAAAACCTATGTATTGATATCTCTCTGGAGTTGAATCAAGAGGGTGTAAAGCGGCATAAACACAGCAGGGAAAAGCAGCTCAACCCCATTATCAAAATAAATTACTTTAAAAAAACCTCATAAAACAAAAACAGTGAAAGAGAGAGAAATTCTTAGAAAATCCGTTCGGAGGCTCTGATGCAACCTGGATTAACCATATCTAGACCCACAGCTGGATGAGACATAAGGCTGGACACTTTTGGGGCTGAGAGGATTGGTGAGGTTGGGTGAGCAATCGCAGACCCTTTAAAGTAGTACCGCGTGCTACCCACCCCATGGGTCCCAAATCTCCAGGTTCAAGGGCATCTTCCTACATCGAAAACGTGCATGGGAAACGCAGAAAATGGTACACCATGTGATCGGGAAAGGTTTGTAAAACGCACCTCATTTCTCCTCTCCTTGTGCTCGGGTTCGCCATTCCAGCCGCTTTACTAACAATCTCCCTACTTGGAGAATCAGCACCTGGAACCTCCTGTTTGTTTCGTACAGGTTGCAATTTGTCCTGAGGATGAACGGGAAGACGGGGAACCAATGAGAGACTAGCTCTAGGTGTTGGGACAGGCACAGGTCACTCTATTTCCCCATCAGGAAGAAGAATGAAGCACAGGCTCAGCCTGCCCCCCGGAACCAGAATAGGGCCTGAAGCAATCCTGCGCTTTTGCGGCCAGCTCCCAAAAAAGCGAGTTGACAAATGGAGCTCAGGGCCACTGCAATTCACAAACCTGCAGAGTTATAAATGATAACTCTCGTCCACAAATATATTGAGGGAAGGCAACGAAGAGGATTTGAAAGCAAGGCAGAATTGCAGGAAACAGATTTCAGGAGGTAGATTCGACTCGCCTTTAAAGCACATGAAAAGTGGCAAAACGTTGACAATGATGCCCTTGGCCAATAAGGGCGTATGCGTTTTTTCCTGAATATATTCAGGAAAAAACGCATACGCCCTTTTTGGCCAACCAAGCAAGCCGGAAGTGCAAATCAGCACTACAAAGAAGTCTCGCTTGCCATCGGTCAAAAGGGCCACGCTGCAAAAAGAGTAAACAATAGAAATGCAGGACAGGCCATGGAGACATGGCAGCCTTGCTAGGCTGAGGGGTGGGATGTCAATTGCCTACAGCCACTCTGGAGAAGTGTACGGTGTGTCCTGAAACATGTAATAAACACAGCTTACAGAGCATAGGGCACTTCCACTCATGGGCGTATAAATTGGGAAAACTAAAAATCAACAAGACACAGGCACCCCAAAGTTTAGGGCTGCTCTGTGTACAAGAACCTCCACTTAGCTACACCTTAAACATCCCAGGAAAGAGAAAAATGGATAAAGAAGTTGTGGTACTTAGGCACAATGGAATATCACTCAGCCATGAAATCAATGTCATAAGGCTAGTAGCAGCATGATGAGTGGATTTAGGGACGAGGATTCTAAGTGAAATAAGTCACACAGAAAAAGACAGTTATCCTAAGATATCACTTATAGAGGGCATGTCAAAATCGCTACACTTGAACTGAATTACAAAACAGAACAGAGTCACACATTTAGAAGACACACTATGGCTGCTTAACGGGAAAGGTGAGGTGGGGTGATGCATAAAACAAGGGTTTGAAATTAGCTCACATACCGTTCCATAAGCCAAATATGTAACAGACAAGACCTCCTCCCTGCTCAGTGAACTGGACTCAACACCCCCTATTCACCGCACAAGAATATATCTGACTAGCAAGAATCTTAAAACCTATGTATTGATATCTCTCTGGAGTTGAATCAAGAGGGTGTAAAGCGGCATAAACACAGCAGGGAAAAGCAGCTCAACCCCATTATCAAAATAAATTACTTAAAAAAAACCTCATAAAACAAAAACAGTGAAAGAGAGAGAAATTCTTAGAAAATCCGTTCGGAGGCTCTGATGCAACCTGGATTAACCATATCTAGACCCACAGCTGGATGAGACATAAGGCTGGACACTTTTGGGGCTGAGAGGATTGGTGAGGTTGGGTGAGCAATCGCAGACCCTTTAAAGTAGTACCGCGTGCTACCCACCCCATGGGTCCCAAATCTCCAGGTTCAAGGGCATCTTCCTACATCGAAAACGTGCATGGGAAACGCAGAAAATGGTACACCATGTGATCGGGAAAGGTTTGTAAAACGCACCTCATTTCTCCTCTCCTTGTGCTCGGGTTCGCCATTCCAGCCGCTTTACTAACAATCTCCCTACTTGGAGAATCAGCACCTGGAACCTCCTGTTTGTTTCGTACAGGTTGCAATTTGTCCTGAGGATGAACGGGAAGACGGGGAACCAATGAGAGACTAGCTCTAGGTGTTGGGACAGGCACAGGTCACTCTATTTCCCATCAGGAAGAAGAATGAAGCACAGGCTCAGCCTGCCCCCCGGAACCAGAATAGGGCCTGAAGCAATCCTGCGCTTTTGCGGCCAGCTCCCAAAAAAGCGAGTTGACAAATGGAGCTCAGGGCCACTGCAATTCACAAACCTGCAGAGTTATAAATGATAACTCTCGTCCACAAATATATTGAGGGAAGGCAACGAAGAGGATTTGAAAGCAACGCAGAATTGCAGGAAACAGATTTCAGGAGGTAGATTCGACCTGCCTTTAAAGCACATGAAAAGCGGCAAAACGTTGACAATGATGCCCTTGGCCAATAAGGGCGTATGCGTTTTTTCCTGAATATATTCAGGAAAAAACGCATACGCCCTTTTTGGCCAACCAAGCAAGCCGGAAGTGCAAATCAGCACTACAAAGAAGTCTCGCTTGCCATCGGTCAAAAGGGCCACGCTGCAAAAAGAGTAAACACCAGAAATGCAGGACAGGCCATGGAGACATGGGAGCCTTGCTAGGCTGAGGGGTGGGATGTCAATTGCCAACAGCCACTCTGGAGAAGTGTACGGTGTGTCCTGAAACATGTAATAAACACAGCTTACAGAGCATAGGGCACTTCCACTCATGGGCGTATAAATTGGGAAAACTAAAAATCAACAAGACACAGGCACCCCAAAGTTTAGGGCTGCTCTGTGTACAAGAACCTCCACTTAGCTACACCTTAAACATCCCAGGAAAGAGAAAAATGGATAAAGAAGTTGTGGTACTTAGGCACAATGGAATATCACTCAGCCATGAAATCAATGTCATAAGGCTAGTAGCAGCATGATGAGTGGATTTAGGGACGAGGATTCTAAGTGAAATAAGTCACACAGAAAAAGACTCTTATCCTAAGATATCACTTATAGAGGGCATGTCGAAATCGCTACACTTGAACTGAATTACAAAACAGAACAGAGTCACACATTTAGAAGACACACTATGGCTGCTTAACGGGAAAGGTGAGGTGGGCTGATGCATAAAACAAGGGTTTGAAATTAGCTCACATACCGTTCCATAAGCCAAATATGTAACAGACAAGACCTCCTCCCTGCTCAGTGAACTGGACTCAACACCCCCTATTCACCGCACAAGAATATATCTGACTAGCAAGAATCTTAAAACCTATGTATTGATATCTGTCTGGAGTTGAATCAAGAGGGTGTAAAGCGGCATAAGCACAGCAGGGAAAAGCAGCTCAACCCCATTATCAAAATAAATTACTTAAAAAAAACCTCATAAAACAAAGACAGTGAAAGAGAGAGAAATTCTTACAAAATCTGTTTGGGGGCTCTGATGCAACCTGCATTGACCATATCTAGACCCACAGCTGGATGAGACATAAGGCTGGACACTCTTGGGGCTGAGAGGATTGGTGAGGTTGGGTGAGCAATCGCAGACCCTTTAAAGTAATACCGCGTGGTACCTACCCGATGGGTCCCAAATCTCCAGGTTCAAGGGCATCTTCCTACATTGAAAACGTGCATGGGAAACCCAGAAGATGGTACAGCGTGTGATCGGGAAAGGTTTCTAAAACGCACCTCATTTCTCCTCTCCTTGTGCTCGGGTTCGCCATTCCAGCCGCTTTACTAACAATCTCCCTACTTGGAGAATCAGCACCTTGAAGCTCCTGTTTCTTTTGTACAGGTTGCAATTTGTCCTGAGGATGAACGGGAAGAGGGGGAACCAACGAGAGACTAGCTCTAGGTGTTGGGACATGCACAGGTCACTCTATTTCCCCATCAGGAAGAAGAATGAAGCACAGGCTCAGCCTGACCCCGGGAACCAGAATAGGGCCTGAAGCAATCCTGCGCTTTTGCGGCCAGCTCCCAAAAAAGCGAGTTGACAAATGGAGCTCAGGGCCACTGCAATTCACAAACCTGCAGAGTTATAAATGATAACTCTCGTCCACAAATATATTGAGGGAAGGCAACGAAGAGGATTTGAAAGCAAGGCAGAATTGCAGGAAACAGATTTCAGGAGGTAGATTCGACTCGCCTTTAAAGCACATGAAAAGCGGCAAAACGTTGACAATGATGCCCTTGGCCAAAAAGGGCGTATGCGTTTTTTCCTGAATATATTCAGGAAAAAACGCATACGCCCTTTTTGGCCAACCAAGCAAGCCGGAAGTGCAAATCAGCACTACAAAGAAGTCTCGCTTGCCATCGGTCAAAAGGGCCACGCTGCAAAAAGAGTAAACACCAGAAATGCAGGACAGGCCATGGAGACATGGGAGCCTTGCTAGGCTGAGGGGTGGGATGTCAATTGCCAACAGCCACTCTGGAGAAGTGTACGGTGTGTCCTGAAACATGTAATAAACACAGCTTACAGAGCATAGGGCACTTCCACTCATGGGCGTATAAATTGGGAAAACTAAAAATCAACAAGACACAGGCACCCCAAAGTTTAGGGCTGCTCTGTGTACAAGAACCTCCACTTAGCTACACCTTAAGTATCCCAGGAAAGAGAAAAATGGATAAAGAAGTTGTGGTACTTAGGCACAATGGAATATCACTCAGCCATGAAATCAATGTCATAAGGCTAGTAGCAGCATGATGAGTGGATTTAGGGACGAGGATTCTAAGTGAAATAAGTCACACAGAAAAAGACTCTTATCCTAAGATATCACTTATAGAGGGCATGTGAAAATCGCTACACTTGAACTGAATTACAAAACAGAACAGAGTCACACATTTAGAAGACACACTATGGCTGCTTAACGGGAAAGGTGAGGTGGGCTGATGCATAAAACAAGGGTTTGAAATTAGCTCACATACCGTTCCATAAGCCAAATATGTAACAGACAAGACCTCCTCCCTGCTCAGTGAACTGGACTCAACACCCCCTATTCACCGCACAAGAATATATCTGACTAGCAAGAATCTTAAAACCTATGTATTGATATCTCTCTGGAGTTGAATCAAGAGGGTGTAAAGCGGCATAAACACAGCAGGGAAAAGCAGCTCAACCCCATTATCAAAATAAATTACTTAAAAAAAACCTCATAAAACAAAGACAGTGAAAGAGAGAGAAATTCTTACAAAATCTGTTTGGGGGCTCTGATGCAACCTGCATTGACCATATCTAGACCCACAGCTGGATGAGACAAAAGACTGGACAATCTTGGGGCTGAGAGGATTGGTGAGGTTGGGTGAGCAAACGCAGACCGTTTAAAGTAATACCGCGTGGAACCCACCCCATGGGTCCCAAATCTCCACGTTCAAGGGCATCTTCGTACATCGAAAACATGCCTGGGAAACCCAGAAGATGGTACAGCGTGTGATCGGGAAAGGTTTCTAAAACGCACCTCATTTCTCCTCTCCTTGTGCTCGGGTTCGCCATTCCAGCCGCTTTACTAACAATCTCCCTACTTGGAGAATCAGCACCTTGAAGCTCCTGTTTCTTTTGTACAGGTTGCAATTTGTCCTGAGGATGAACGGGAAGAGGGGGAACCAACGAGAGACTAGCTCTAGGTGTTGGGACATGCCCAGGTCACTCTATTTCCCCATCAGGAAGAAGAATGAAGCACAGGCTCAGCCTGCCCCCGGGAACCAGAATAGGGCCTGAAGCAATCCTGCGCTTTTGCGGCCAGCTCCCAAAAAAGCGAGTTGACAAATGGAGCTCAGGGCCACTGCAATTCACAAACCTGCAGAGTTATAAATGATAACTCTCGTCCACAAATATATTGAGGGAAGGCAAAGAAGAGGATTTGAAAGCAAGGCAGAATTGCAGGAAACAGATTTCAGGAGGTAGATTCGACTCGCCTTTAAAGCACATGAAAAGCGGCAAAACGTTGACAATGATGCCCTTGGCAAATAAGGGCGTATGCGTTTTTTCCTGAATATATTCAGGAAAAAACGCATACGCCCTTTTTGGCCAACCAAGCAAGCCGGAAGTGCAAATCAGCACTACAAAGAAGTCTCGCTTGCCATCGGTCAAAAGGGCCACGCTGCAAAAAGAGTAAACACCAGAAATGCAGGACAGGCCATGGAGACATGGGAGCCTTGCTAGGCTGAGGGGTGGGATGTCAATTGCCAACAGCCACTCTGGAGAAGTGTACGGTGTGTCCTGAAACATGTAATAAACACAGCTTACAGAGCATAGGGCACTTCCACTCATGGGCGTATAAATTGGGAAAACTAAAAATCAACAAGACACAGGCACCCCAAAGTTTAGGGCTGCTCTGTGTACAAGAACCTCCACTTAGCTACACCTTAAGTATCCCAGGAAAGAGAAAAATGGATAAAGAAGTTGTGGTACTTAGGCACAATGGAATATCACTCAGCCATGAAATCAATGTCATAAGGCTAGTAGCAGCATGATGAGTGGATTTAGGGACGAGGATTCTAAGTGAAATAAGTCACACAGAAAAAGACTCTTATCCTAAGATATCACTTATAGAGGGCATGTGAAAATCGCTACACTTGAACTGAATTACAAAACAGAACAGAGTCACACATTTAGAAGACACACTATGGCTGCTTAACGGGAAAGGTGAGGTGGGCTGAGGCATAAAACAAGGGTTTGAAATTAGCTCACATACCGTTCCATAAGCCAAATATGTAACAGACAAGACCTCCTCCCTGCTCAGTGAACTGGACTCAACACCCCCTATTCACCGCACAAGAATATATCTGACTAGCAAGAATCTTAAAACCTATGTATTGATATCTCTCTGGAGTTGAATCAAGAGGGTGTAAAGCGGCATAAACACAGCAGGGAAAAGCAGCTCAACCCCATTATCAAAATAAATTACTTAAAAAAAACCTAATAAAACAAAGACAGTGAAAGAGAGAGAAATTCTTACAAAATCTTTTTGGGGGCTCTGATGCAACCTGCATTGACCATATCTAGACCCACAGCTGGATGAGACAAAAGACTGGACAATCTTGGGGCTGAGAGGATTGGTGAGGGTGGGTGAGCAAACGCAGACCGTTTAAAGTAATACCGCGTGGTACCCACCCCATGGGTCCCAAATCTCCACGTTCAAGGGCATCTTCCTACATCGAAAACATGCCTGGGAAACCCAGAAGATGGTACAGCGTGTGATCGGGAAAGGTTTCTAAAACGCACCTCATTTCTCCTCTCCTTGTGCTCGGGTTCGCCATTCCAGCCGCTTTACTAACAATCTCCCTACTTGGAGAATCAGCACCTTGAAGCTCCTGTTTCTTTTGTACAGGTTGCAATTTGTCCTGAGGATGAACGGGAAGAGGGGGAACCAACGAGAGACTAGCTCTAGGTGTTGGGACATGCACAGCTCACTCTATTTCCCCATCAGGAAGAAGAATGAAGCACAGGCTCAGCCTGACCCCGGGAACCAGAATAGGGCCTGAAGCAATCCTGCGCTTTTGCGGCCAGCTCCCAAAAAAGCGAGTTGACAAATGGAGCTCAGGGCCACTGCAATTCACAAACCTGCAGAGTTATAAATGATAACTCTCGTCCACAAATATATTGAGGGAAGGCAACGAAGAAGATTTGAAAGCAAGGCAGAATTGCAGGAAACAGATTTCAGGAGGTAGATTCGACTCGCCTTTAAAGCACATGAAAAGCGGCAAAACGTTGACAATGATGCCCTTGGCCAAAAAGGGCGTATGCGTTTTTTCCTGAATATATTCAGGAAAAAACGCATACGCCCTTTTTGGCCAACCAAGCAAGCCGGAAGTGCAAATCAGCACTACAAAGAAGTCTCGCTTGCCATCGGTCAAAAGGGCCACGCTGCAAAAAGAGTAAACACCAGAAATGCAGGACAGGCCATGGAGACATGGGAGCCTTGCTAGGCTGAGGGGTGGGATGTCAATTGTCAACAGCCACTCTGGAGAAGTGTACGGTGTGTCCTGAAACATGTAATAAACACAGCTTACAGAGCATAGGGCACTTCCACTCATGGGCGTATAAATTGGGAAAACTAAAAATCAGCAAGACACAGGCACCCCAAAGTTTAGGGCTGCTCTGTGTACAAGAACCTCCACTTAGCTACACCTTAAGTATCCCAGGAAAGAGAAAAATGGATAAAGAAGTTGTGGTACTTAGGCACAATGGAATATCACTCAGCCATGAAATCAATGTCATAAGGCTAGTAGCAGCATGATGAGTGGATTTAGGGACGAGGATTCTAAGTGAAATAAGTCACACAGAAAAAGACTCTTATCCTAAGATATCACTTATAGAGGGCATGTGAAAATCGCTACACTTGAACTGAATTACAAAACAGAACAGAGTCACACATTTAGAAGACACACTATGGCTGCTTAACGGGAAAGGTGAGGTGGGCTGATGCATAAAACAAGGGTTTGAAATTAGCTCACATACCGTTCCATAAGCCAAATATGTAACAGACAAGACCTCCTCCCTGCTCAGTGAACTGGACTCAACACCCCCTATTCACCGCACAAGAATATATCTGACTAGCAAGAATCTTAAAACCTATGTATTGATATCTCTCTGGAGTTGAATCAAGAGGGTGTAAAGCGGCATAAACACAGCAGGGAAAAGCAGCTCAACCCCATTATCAAAATAAATTACTTAAAAAAAACCTCATAAAACAAAGACAGTGAAAGAGAGAGAAATTCTTACAAAATATGTTTGGGGGCTCTGATGCAACCTGCATTGACCATATCTAGACCCACAGCTGGATGAGACAAAAGACTGGACAATCTTGGGGCTGAGAGGATTGGTGAGGTTGGGTGAGCAAACGCAGACCGTTTAAAGTAATACCGCGTGGAACCCACCCCATGAGTCCCAAATCTCCACGTTCAAGGGCATCTTCGTACATCGAAAACATGCCTGGGAAACCCAGAAGATGGTACAGCGTGTGATCGGGAAAGGTTTCTAAAACGCACCTCATTTCTCCTCTCCTTGTGCTCGGGTTCGCCATTCCAGCCGCTTTACTAACAATCTCCCTACTTGGAGAATCAGCACCTTGAAGCTCCTGTTTCTTTTGTACAGGTTGCAATTTGTCCTGAGGATGAACGGGAAGAGGGGGAACCAACGAGAGACTAGCTCTAGGTGTTGGGACATGCCCAGGTCACTCTATTTCCCCATCAGGAAGAAGAATGAAGCACAGGCTCAGCCTGCCCCCCGGAACCAGAATAGGGCCTGAAGCAATCCTGCGCTTTTGCGGCCAGCTCCCAAAAAAGCGAGTTGACAAATGGAGCTCAGGGCCACTGCAATTCACAAACCTGCAGAGTTATAAATGATAACTCTCGTCCACAAATATATTGAGGGAAGGCAACGAAGAGGATTTGAAAGCAAGGCAGAATGGCAGGAAACAGATTTCAGGAGGTAGATTCGACTCGCCTTTAAAGCACATGAAAAGCGGCAAAACGTTGACAATGATGCCCTTGGCCAAAAAGGGCGTATGCGTTTTTTCCTGAATATATTCAGGAAAAAACGCATACGCCCTTTTTGGCCAACCAAGCAAGCCGGAAGTGCAAATCAGCACTACAAAGAAGTCTCGCTTGCCATCGGTCAAAAGGGCCACGCTGCAAAAAGAGTAAACACCAGAAATGCAGGACAGGCCATGGAGACATGGGAGCCTTGCTAGGCTGAGGGGTGGGATGTCAATTGCCAACAGCCACTCTGGAGAAGTGTACGGTGTGTCCTGAAACATGTAATAAACACAGCTTACAGAGCATAGGGCACTTCCACTCATGGGCGTATAAATTGGGAAAACTAAAAATCAACAAGACACAGGCACCCCAAAGTTTAGGGCTGCTCTGTGTACAAGAACCTCCACTTAGCTACACCTTAAGTATCCCAGGAAAGAGAAAAATGGATAAAGAAGTTGTGGTACTTAGGCACAATGGAATATCACTCAGCCATGAAATCAATGTCATAAGGCTAGTAGCAGCATGATGAGTGGATTTAGGGACGAGGATTCTAAGTGAAATAAGTCACACAGAAAAAGACACTTATCCTAAGATATCACTTATAGAGGGCATGTGAAAATCGCTACACTTGAACTGAATTACAAAACAGAACAGAGTCACACATTTAGAAGACACACTATGGCTGCTTAACGGGAAAGGTGAGGTGGGCTGAGGCATAAAACAAGGGTTTGAAATTAGCTCACATACCGTTCCATAAGCCAAATATGTAACAGACAAGACCTCCTCCCTGCTCAGTGAACTGGACTCAACACCCCCTATTCACCGCACAAGAATATATCTGACTAGCAGGAATCTTAAAACCTATGTATTGATATCTCTCTGGAGTTGAATCAAGAGGGTGTAAAGCGGCATAAGCACAGCAGGGAAAAGCAGCTCAACCCCATTATCAAAATAAATTACTTAAAAAAAACCTCATAAAACAAAGAAAGTGAAAGAGAGAGAAATTCTTACAAAATCTGTTTGGGGGCTCTGATGCAACCTGCATTGACCATATCTAGACCCACAGCTGGATGAGACAAAAGGCTGGACACTCTTGGGGCTGAGAGGATTGGTGAGGTTGGGTGAGCAAACGCAGACCGTTTAAAGTAATACCGCGTGGAACCCACCCCAAGGGTCCCAAATCTCCACGTTCAAGAGCATCTTCCTACATCGAAAACATGCCTGGGAAACCCAGAAGATGGTACAGCGTGTGATCGGGAAAGGTTTCTAAAACGCACCTCATTTCTCCTCTCCTTGTGCTCGGGTTCGCCATTCCAGCCGCTTTACTAACAATCTCCCTACTTGGAGAATCAGCACCTTGAAGCTCCTGTTTCTTTTGTACAGGTTGCAATTTGTCCTGAGGATGAACGGGAAGAGGGGGAACCAACGAGAGACTAGCTCTAGGTGTTGGGACATGCCCAGGTCACTCTATTTCCCCATCAGGAAGAAGAATGAAGCACAGGCTCAGCCTGCCCCCGGGAACCAGAATAGGGCCTGAAGCAATCCTGCGCTTTTGCGGCCAGCTCCCAAAAAAGCGAGTTGACAAATGGAGCTCAGGGCCACTGCAATTCACAAACCTGCAGAGTTATAAATGATAACTCTCGTCCACAAATATATTGAGGGAAGGCAAAGAAGAGGATTTGAAAGCAAGGCAGAATTGCAGGAAACAGATTTCAGGAGGTAGATTCGACTCGCCTTTAAAGCACATGAAAAGCGGCAAAACGTTGACAATGATGCCCTTGGCAAATAAGGGCGTATGCGTTTTTTCCTGAATATATTCAGGAAAAAACGCATACGCCCTTTTTGGCCAACCAAGCAAGCCGGAAGTGCAAATCAGCACTACAAAGAAGTCTCGCTTGCCATCGGTCAAAAGGGCCACGCTGCAAAAAGAGTAAACACCAGAAATGCAGGACAGGCCATGGAGACATGGGAGCCTTGCTAGGCTGAGGGGTGGGATGTCAATTGCCAACAGCCACTCTGGAGAAGTGTACGGTGTGTCCTGAAACATGTAATAAACACAGCTTACAGAGCATAGGGCACTTCCACTCATGGGCGTATAAATTGGGAAAACTAAAAATCAACAAGACACAGGCACCCCAAAGTTTAGGGCTGCTCTGTGTACAAGAACCTCCACTTAGCTACACCTTAAGTATCCCAGGAAAGAGAAAAATGGATAAAGAAGTTGTGGTACTTAGGCACAATGGAATATCACTCAGCCATGAAATCAATGTCATAAGGCTAGTAGCAGCATGATGAGTGGATTTAGGGACGAGGATTCTAAGTGAAATAAGTCACACAGAAAAAGACTCTTATCCTAAGATATCACTTATAGAGGGCATGTGAAAATCGCTACACTTGAACTGAATTACAAAACAGAACAGAGTCACACATTTAGAAGACACACTATGGCTGCTTAACGGGAAAGGTGAGGTGGGCTGAGGCATAAAACAAGGGTTTGAAATTAGCTCACATACCGTTCCATAAGCCAAATATGTAACAGACAAGACCTCCTCCCTGCTCAGTGAACTGGACTCAACACCCCCTATTCACCGCACAAGAATATATCTGACTAGCAAGAATCTTAAAACCTATGTATTGATATCTCTCTGGAGTTGAATCAAGAGGGTGTAAAGCGGCATAAACACAGCAGGGAAAAGCAGCTCAACCCCATTATCAAAATAAATTACTTAAAAAAAACCTAATAAAACAAAGACAGTGAAAGAGAGAGAAATTCTTACAAAATCTTTTTGGGGGCTCTGATGCAACCTGCATTGACCATATCTAGACCCACAGCTGGATGAGACATAAGGCTGGACACTTTTGGGGCTGAGAGGATTGGTGAGGTTGGGTGAGCAATCGCAGACCCTTTAAAGTAGTACCGCGTGCTACCCACCCCATGGGTCCCAAATCTCCAGGTTCAAGGGCATCTTCCTACATCGAAAACGTGCATGGGAAACGCAGAAAATGGTACACCATGTGATCGGGAAAGGTTTGTAAAACGCACCTCATTTCTCCTCTCCTTGTGCTCGGGTTCGACATTCCAGCCGCTTTACTAACAATCTCCCTACTTGGAGAATCAGCACCTTGAAGCTCCTGTTTCTTTTGTACAGGTTGCAATTTGTCCTGAGGATGAACGGGAAGACGGGGAACCAATGAGAGACTAGCTCTAGGTGTTGGGACAGGCACAGGTCACTCTATTTCCCCATCAGGAAGAAGAATGAAGCACAGGCTCAGCCTGCCCCCCGGAACCAGAATAGGGCCTGAAGCAATCCTGCGCTTTTGCGGGCAGCTCCCAAAAAAGTGAGTTGACAAATGGAGCTCAGGGCCACTGCAATTCACAAACCTGCAGAGTTATAAATGATAACTCTCGTTCACAAATATATTGAGGGAAGGCAACGAAGAGGATTTGAAAGCAAGGCAGAATGGCAGGAAACAGATATCAGGAGGTAGATTCGACTCGCCTTTAAAGCGCATGAAAAGCGGCAAAACGTTGACAATGATGCCCTTGGCCAAAAAGGGCGTATGCGTTTTTTCCTGAATATATTCAGGAAAAAACGCATACGCCCTTTTTGGCCAACCAAGCAAGCCAGAAGTGCAAATCAGCACTACAAAGAAGTCTCGCTTGCCATCGGTCAAAAGGGCCACGCTGCAAAAAGAGTAAACACCAGAAATGCAGGACAGGCCATGGAGACATGGGAGCCTTGCTAGGCTGAGGGGTGGGATGTCAATTGCCAACAGCCACTCTGGAGAAGTGTACGGTGTGTCCTGAAACATGTAATAAACACAGCTTACAGAGCATAGGGCACTTCCACTCATGGGCGTATAAATTGGGAAAACTAAAAATCAACAAGACACAGGCACCCCAAAGTTTAGGGCTGCTCTGTGTACAAGAACCTCCACTTAGCTACACCTTAAACATCCCAGGAAAGAGAAAAATGGATAAAGAAGTTGTGGTACTTAGGCACAATGGAATATCACTCAGCCATGAAATCAATGTCATAAGGCTAGTAGCAGCATGATGAGTGGATTTAGGGACGAGGATTCTAAGTGAAATAAGTCACACAGAAAAAGACTCTTATCCTAAGATATCACTTATAGAGGGCATGTCAAAATCGCTACAATTGAACTGAATTACAAAACAGAACAGAGTCACATATTTAGAAGACACACTATGGCTGCTTAACGGAAAAGGTGAGGTGGGGTGATGCATAAAACAAGGGTTTGAAATTAGCTCACATACCGTTCCATAAGCCAAATATGTAACAGACAAGACCTCCTCCCTGCTCAGTGAACTGGACTCAACACCCCCTATTCACCGCACAAGAATATATCTGACTAGCAAGAATCTTAAAACCTATGTATTGATATCTCTCTGGAGTTGAATCAAGAGGGTGTAAAGCGGCATAAACACAGCAGGGAAAAGCAGCTCAACCCCATTATCAAAATAAATTACTTAAAATGAACGCCATAAAACAAAGACAGTGAAAGAGAGAGAAATTCTTACAAAATCCGTTCGGAGGCTCTGATGCAACCTGGATTGACCATATCTAGACCCACAGCTGGATGAGACATAAGGCTGGACACTTTTGGGGCTGAGAGGATTGGTGAGGTTGGGTGAGCAATCGCAGACCCTTTAAAGTAGTACCGCGTGCTACCCACCCCATGGGTCCCAAATCTCCAGGTTCAAGGGCATCTTCCTACATCGAAAACGTGCATGGGAAACGCAGAAAATGGTACACCATGTGATCGGGAAAGGTTTGTAAAACGCACCTCATTTCTCCTCTCCTTGTGCTCGGTTTCGGCATTCCAGCCGCTTTACTAACAATCTCCCTACTTGGAGAATCAGCACCTTGAAGCTCCTGTTTCTTTTGTACAGGTTGCAATTTGTCCTGAGGATGAACGGGAGGAGGGGGAACCAACGAGAGACTAGCTCTAGGTGTTTGCTCATGCACAGGTCACTCTATTTCCCCATCAGGAAGAAGAATGAAGCACAGGCTCAGCCTGCCCCCCGGAACCAGAATAGGGCCTGAAGCAATCCTGCGCTTTTGCGGGCAGCTCCCAAAAAAGCGAGTTGACAAATGGAGCTCAGGGCCACTGCAATTCACAAACCTGCAGAGTTATAAATGATAACTCTCGTCCACAAATATATTGACGGAAGGCAAGGAAGAGGATTTGAAAGCAAGGCAGAATTGCAGGAAACAGATTTCAGGAGGTAGATTCGACTCGCCTTTAAAGCACATGAAAAGCGGCAAAACGTTGACAATGATGCCCTTGGCCAAAAAGGGCGTATGCGTTTTTTCCTGAATATATTCAGGAAAAAACGCATACGCCCTTTTTGGCCAACCAAGCAAGCCGGAAGTGCAAATCAGCACTACAAAGAAGTCTCGCTTGCCATCGGTCAAAAGGGCCACGCTGCAAAAAGAGTAAACACCAGAAATGCAGGACAGGCCAAGGAGACATGGGAGCCTTGCTAGGCTGAGGGGTGGGATGTCAATTGCCAACAGCCACTCTGGAGAAGTGTACGGTGTGTCCTGAAACATGTAATAAACACAGCTTACAGAGCATAGGGCACTTCCACTCATGGGCGTATAAATTGGGAAAACTAAAAATCAACAAGACACAGGCACCCCAAAGTTTAGGGCTGCTCTGTGTACAAGAACCTCCACTTAGCTACACCTTAAGTATCCCAGGAAAGAGAAAAATGGATAAAGAAGTTGTGGTACTGAGGCACAATGGAATATCACTCAGCCATGAAATCAATGTCATAAGGCTAGTAGCAGCATGATGAGTGGATTTAGGGACGAGGATTCTAAGTGAAATAAGTCACACAGAAAAAGACTCTTATCCTAAGATATCACTTATAGAGGGCATGTCAAAATCGCTACACTTGAACTGAATTACAAAACAGAACAGAGTCACATATTTAGAAGACACACTATGGCTGCTTAACGGAAAAGGTGAGGTGGGGTGATGCATAAAACAAGGGTTTGAAATTAGCTCACATACCGTTCCATAAGCCAAATATGTAACAGACAAGACCTCCTCCCTGCTCAGTGAACTGGACTCAACACCCCCTATTCACCGCACAAGAATATATCTGACTAGCAAGAATCTTAAAACCTATGTATTGATATCTCTCTGGAGTTGAATCAAGAGGGTGTAAAGCGGCATAAACACAGCAGGGAAAAGCAGCTCAACCCCATTATCAAAATAAATTACTTAAAATGAACGCCATAAAACAAAGACAGTGAAAGAGAGAGAAATTCTTACAAAATCCGTTCGGAGGCTCTGATGCAACCTGGATTGACCATATCTAGACCCACAGCTGGATGAGACATAAGGCTGGACACTCTTGGGGCTGAGAGGTTTGGTGAGGTTGGGTGAGGAAATGCAGACCCTTTAAAGTAATACCGCGGGGTACCCACCCCATGGGTCCCAAATCTCCAGGTTCAAGGGCATCTTCCTACATTGAAAACGTGCATGGGAAACCCAGAAGATGGTACAGCGTGTGATCGGGAAAGGTTTCTAAAAGGCACCTCATTTCTCCTCTCCTTGTGCTCGGGTTCGCCATTCCAGCCGCTTTACTAACAATCTCCCTACTTGGAGAATCAGCACCTTGAAGCTCCTGTTTCTTTTGTACAGGTTGCAATTTGTCCTGAGGATGAACGGGAAGAGGGGGAACCAACGAGAGACTAGCTCTAGGTGTTGGGACATGCACAGGTCACTCTATTTCCCCATCAGGAAGAAGAATGAAGCACAGGCTCAGCCTGCCCCCCGGAACCAGAATAGGGCCTGAAGCAATCCTGCGCTTTTGCGGGCAGCTCCCAAAAAAGCGAGTTGACAAATGGAGCTCAGGGCCACTGCAATTCACAAACCTGCAGAGTTATAAATGATAACTCTCGTCCACAAATATATTGACGGAAGGCAAGGAAGAGGATTTGAAAGCAAGGCAGAATTGCAGGAAACAGATTTCAGGAGGTAGATTCGACTCGCCTTTAAAGCACATGAAAAGCGGCAAAACGTTGACAATGATGCCCTTGGCCAAAAAGGGCGTATGCGTTTTTTCCTGAATATATTCAGGAAAAAACGCATACGCCCTTTTTGGCCAACCAAGCAAGCCGGAAGTGCAAATCAGCACTACAAAGAAGTCTCGCTTGCCATCGGTCAAAAGGGCCACGCTGCAAAAAGAGTAAACACCAGAAATGCAGGACAGGCCATGGAGACATGGGAGCCTTGCTAGGCTGAGGGGTGGGATGTCAATTGCCAACAGCCACTCTGGAGAAGTGTACGGTGTGTCCTGAAACATGTAATAAACACAGCTTACAGAGCATAGGGCACTTCCACTCATGGGCGTATAAATTGGGAAAACTAAAAATCAACAAGACACAGGCACCCCAAAGTTTAGGGCTGCTCTGTGTACAAGAACCTCCACTTAGCTACACCTTAAGTATCCCAGGAAAGAGAAAAATGGATAAAGAAGTTGTGGTACTGAGGCACAATGGAATATCACTCAGCCATGAAATCAATGTCATAAGGCTAGTAGCAGCATGATGAGTGGATTTAGGGACGAGGATTCTAAGTGAAATAAGTCACACAGAAAAAGACTCTTATCCTAAGATATCACTTATAGAGGGCATGTCAAAATCGCTACACTTGAACTGAATTACAAAACAGAACAGAGTCACATATTTAGAAGACACACTATGGCTGCTTAACGGAAAAGGTGAGGTGGGGTGATGCATAAAACAAGGGTTTGAAATTAGCTCACATACCGTTCCATAAGCCAAATATGTAACAGACAAGACCTCCTCCCTGCTCAGTGAACTGGACTCAACACCCCCTATTCACCGCACAAGAATATATCTGACTAGCAAGAATCTTAAAACCTATGTATTGATATCTCTCTGGAGTTGAATCAACAGGGTGTAAAGCGGCAAAAACACAGCAGGGAAAAGCAGCTCAACCCCATTATCAAAATAAATTACTTAAAATGAACGCCATAAAACAAAGACAGTGAAAGAGAGAGAAATTCTTACAAAATCCGTTCGGAGGCTCTGATGCAACCTGGATTGACCATATCTAGACCCACAGCTGGATGAGACATAAGGCTGGACACTCTTGGGGCTGAGAGGTTTGGTGAGGTTGGGTGAGGAAACGCAGACCCTTTAAAGTAATACCGCGGGGTACCCACCCCATGGTTCCCAAATCTCCAGGTTCAAGGGCATCTTCCTACATTGAAAACGTGCATGGGAAACCCAGAAGATGGTACAGCGTGTGATCGGGAAAGGTTTCTAAAACGCACCTCATTTCTCCTCTCCTTGTGCTCGGGTTCGCCATTCCAGCCGCTTTACTAACAATCTCCCTACTTGGAGAATCAGCACCTTGAAGCTCCTGTTTCTTTTGTACAGGTTGCAATTTGTCCTGAGGATGAACGGGAAGAGGGGGAACCAACGAGAGACTAGCTCTAGGTGTTGGGACATGCACAGGTCACTCTATTTCCCCATCAGGAAGAAGAATGAAGCACAGGCTCAGCCTGCCCCCCGGAACCAGAATAGGGCCTGAAGCAATCCTGCGCTTTTGCGGGCAGCTCCCAAAAAAGCGAGTTGACAAATGGAGCTCAGGGCCACTGCAATTCACAAACCTGCAGAGTTATAAATGATAACTCTCGTCCACAAATATATTGACGGAAGGCAAGGAAGAGGATTTGAAAGCAAGGCAGAATTGCAGGAAACAGATTTCAGGAGGTAGATTCGACTCGCCTTTAAAGCACATGAAAAGCGGCAAAACGTTGACAATGATGCCCTTGGCCAAAAAGGGCGTATGCGTTTTTTCCTGAATATATTCAGGAAAAAACGCATACGCCCTTTTTGGCCAACCAAGCAAGCCGGAAGTGCAAATCAGCACTACAAAGAAGTCTCGCTTGCCATCGGTCAAAAGGGCCACGCTGCAAAAAGAGTAAACACCAGAAATGCAGGACAGGCCATGGAGACATGGGAGCCTTGCTAGGCTGAGGGGTGGGATGTCAATTGCCAACAGCCACTCTGGAGAAGTGTACGGTGTGTCCTGAAACATGTAATAAACACAGCTTACAGAGCATAGGGCACTTCCACTCATGGGCGTATAAATTGGGAAAACTAAAAATCAACAAGACACAGGCACCCCAAAGTTTAGGGCTGCTCTGTGTACAAGAACCTCCACTTAGCTACACCTTAAGTATCCCAGGAAAGAGAAAAATGGATAAAGAAGTTGTGGTACTGAGGCACAATGGAATATCACTCAGCCATGAAATCAATGTCATAAGGCTAGTAGCAGCATGATGAGTGGATTTAGGGACGAGGATTCTAAGTGAAATAAGTCACACAGAAAAAGACTCTTATCCTAAGATATCACTTATAGAGGGCATGTCAAAATCGCTACACTTGAACTGAATTACAAAACAGAACAGAGTCACATATTTAGAAGACACACTATGGCTGCTTAACGGAAAAGGTGAGGTGGGGTGATGCATAAAACAAGGGTTTGAAATTAGCTCACATACCGTTCCATAAGCCAAATATGTAACAGACAAGACCTCCTCCCTGCTCAGTGAACTGGACTCAACACCCCCTATTCACCGCACAAGAATATATCTGACTAGCAAGAATCTTAAAACCTATGTATTGATATCTCTCTGGAGTTGAATCAAGAGGGTGTAAAGCGGCATAAACACAGCAGGGAAAAGCAGCTCAACCCCATTATCAAAATAAATTACTTAAAATGAACGCCATAAAACAAAGACAGTGAAAGAGAGAGAAATTCTTACAAAATCCGTTCGGAGGCTCTGATGCAACCTGGATTGACCATATCTAGACCCACAGCTGGATGAGACATAAGGCTGGACACTCTTGGGGCTGAGAGGTTTGGTGAGGTTGGGTGAGGAAATGCAGACCCTTTAAAGTAATACCGCGGGGTACCCACCCCATGGGTCCCAAATCTCCAGGTTCAAGGGCATCTTCCTACATTGAAAACGTGCATGGGAAACCCAGAAGATGGTACAGCGTGTGATCGGGAAAGGTTTCTAAAACGCACCTCATTTCTCCTCTCCTTGTGCTCGGGTTCGCCATTCCAGCCGCTTTACTAACAATCTCCCTACTTGGAGAATCAGCACCTTGAAGCTCCTGTTTCTTTTGTCCAGGTTGCAATTTGTCCTGAGGATGAACGGGAAGAGGGGGAACCAACGAGAGACTAGCTCTAGGTGTTGGGACATGCACAGGTCACTCTATTTCCCCATCAGGAAGAAGAATGAAGCACAGGCTCAGCCTGCCCCCCGGAACCAGAATAGGGCCTGAAGCAATCCTGCGCTTTTGCGGGCAGCTCCCAAAAAAGCTAGTTGACAAATGGAGCTCAGGGCCACTGCAATTCACAAACCTGCAGAGTTATAAATGATAACTCTCGTCCACAAATATATTGACGGAAGGCAAGGAAGAGGATTTGAAAGCAAGGCAGAATTGCAGGAAACAGATTTCAGGAGGTAGATTCGACTCGCCTTTAAAGCACATGAAAAGCGGCAAAACGTTGACAATGATGCCCTTGGCCAAAAAGGGCGTATGCGTTTTTTCCTGAATATATTCAGGAAAAAACGCATACGCCCTTTTTGGCCAACCAAGCAAGCCGGAAGTGCAAATCAGCACTACAAAGAAGTCTCGCTTGCCATCGGTCAAAAGGGCCACGCTGCAAAAAGAGTAAACACCAGAAATGCAGGACAGGCCATGGAGACATGGGAGCCTTGCTAGGCTGAGGGGTGGGATGTCAATTGCCAACAGCCACTCTGGAGAAGTGTACGGTGTGTCCTGAAACATGTAATAAACACAGCTTACAGAGCATAGGGCACTTCCACTCATGGGCGTATAAATTGGGAAAACTAAAAATCAACAAGACACAGGCACCCCAAAGTTTAGGGCTGCTCTGTGTACAAGAACCTCCACTTAGCTACACCTTAAGTATCCCAGGAAAGAGAAAAATGGATAAAGAAGTTGTGGTACTGAGGCACAATGGAATATCACTCAGCCATGAAATCAATGTCATAAGGCTAGTAGCAGCATGATGAGTGGATTTAGGGACGAGGATTCTAAGTGAAATAAGTCACACAGAAAAAGACTCTTATCCTAAGATATCACTTATAGAGGGCATGTCAAAATCGCTACACTTGAACTGAATTACAAAACAGAACAGAGTCACATATTTAGAAGACACACTATGGCTGCTTAACGGAAAAGGTGAGGTGGGGTGATGCATAAAACAAGGGTTTGAAATTAGCTCACATACCGTTCCATAAGCCAAATATGTAACAGACAAGACCTCCTCCCTGCTCAGTGAACTGGACTCAACACCCCCTATTCACCGCACAAGAATATATCTGACTAGCAAGAATCTTAAAACCTATGTATTGATATCTCTCTGGAGTTGAATCAAGAGGGTGTAAAGCGGCATAAACACAGCAGGGAAAAGCAGCTCAACCCCATTATCAAAATAAATTACTTAAAATGAACGCCATAAAACAAAGACAGTGAAAGAGAGAGAAATTCTTACAAAATCCGTTCGGAGGCTCTGATGCAACCTGGATTGACCATATCTAGACCCACAGCTGGATGAGACATAAGGCTGGACACTCTTGGGGCTGAGAGGTTTGGTGAGGTTGGGTGAGGAAATGCAGACCCTTTAAAGTAATACCGCGGGGTACCCACCCCATGGGTCCCAAATCTCCAGGTTCAAGGGCATCTTCCTACATTGAAAACGTGCATGGGAAACCCAGAAGATGGTACAGCGTGTGATCGGGAAAGGTTTCTAAAACGCACCTCATTTCTCCTCTCCTTGTGCTCGGGTTCGCCATTCCAGCCGCTTTACTAACAATCTCCCTACTTGGAGAATCAGCACCTTGAAGCTCCTGTTTCTTTTGTACAGGTTGCAATTTGTCCTGAGGATGAACGGGAAGAGGGGGAACCAACGAGAGACTAGCTCTAGGTGTTGGGACATGCCCAGGTCACTCTATTTCCCCATCAGGAAGAAGAATGAAGCACAGGCTCAGCCTGCCCCCCGGAACCAGAATAGGGCCTGAAGCAATCCTGCGCTTTTGCGGGCAGCTCCCAAAAAAGCGAGTTGACAAATGGAGCTCAGGGCCACTGCAATTCACAAACCTGCAGAGTTATAAATGATAACTCTCGTCCACAAATATATTGACGGAAGGCAAGGAAGAGGATTTGAAAGCAAGGCAGAATTGCAGGAAACAGATTTCAGGAGGTAGATTCGACTCGCCTTTAAAGCACATGAAAAGCGGCAAAACGTTGACAATGATGCCCTTGGCCAAAAAGGGCGTATGCGTTTTTTCCTGAATATATTCAGGAAAAAACGCATACGCCCTTTTTGGCCAACCAAGCAAGCCGGAAGTGCAAATCAGCACTACAAAGAAGTCTCGCTTGCCATCGGTCAAAAGGGCCACGCTGCAAAAAGAGTAAACACCAGAAATGCAGGACAGGCCATGGAGACATGGGAGCCTTGCTAGGCTGAGGGGTGGGATGTCAATTGCCAACAGCCACTCTGGAGAAGTGTACGGTGTGTCCTGAAACATGTAATAAACACAGCTTACAGAGCATAGGGCACTTCCACTCATGGGCGTATAAATTGGGAAAACTAAAAATCAACAAGACACAGGCACCCCAAAGTTTAGGGCTGCTCTGTGTACAAGAACCTCCACTTAGCTACACCTTAAGTATCCCAGGAAAGAGAAAAATGGATAAAGAAGTTGTGGTACTGAGGCACAATGGAATATCACTCAGCCATGAAATCAATGTCATAAGGCTAGTAGCAGCATGATGAGTGGATTTAGGGACGAGGATTCTAAGTGAAATAAGTCACACAGAAAAAGACTCTTATCCTAAGATATCACTTATAGAGGGCATGTCAAAATCGCTACACTTGAACTGAATTACAAAACAGAACAGAGTCACATATTTAGAAGACACACTATGGCTGCTTAACGGAAAAGGTGAGGTGGGGTGATGCATAAAACAAGGGTTTGAAATTAGCTCACATACCGTTCCATAAGCCAAATATGTAACAGACAAGACCTCCTCCCTGCTCAGTGAACTGGACTCAACACCCCCTATTCACCGCACAAGAATATATCTGACTAGCAAGAATCTTAAAACCTATGTATTGATATCTCTGTGGAGTTGAATCAAGAGGGTGTAAAGCGGCATAAACACAGCAGGGAAAAGCAGCTCAACCCCATTATCAAAATAAATTACTTAAAATGAACGCCATAAAACAAAGACAGTGAAAGAGAGAGAAATTCTTACAAAATCCGTTCGGAGGCTCTGATGCAACCTGGATTGACCATATCTAGACCCACAGCTGGATGAGACATAAGGCTGGACACTCTTGGGGCTGAGAGGTTTGGTGAGGTTGGGTGAGGAAATGCAGACCCTTTAAAGTAATACCGCGGGGTACCCACCCCATGGGTCCCAAATCTCCAGGTTCAAGGGCATCTTCCTACATTGAAAACGTGCATGGGAAACCCAGAAGATGGTACAGCGTGTGATCGGGAAAGGTTTCTAAAACGCACCTCATTTCTCCTCTCCTTGTGCTCGGGTTCGCCATTCCAGCCGCTTTACTAACAATCTCCCTACTTGGAGAATCAGCACCTTGAAGCTCCTGTTTCTTTTGTACAGGTTGCAATTTGTCCTGAGGATGAACGGGAAGAGGGGGAACCAACGAGAGACTAGCTCTAGGTGTTGGGACATGCACAGGTCACTCTATTTCCCCATCAGGAAGAAGAATGAAGCACAGGCTCAGCCTGCCCCCCGGAACCAGAATAGGGCCTGAAGCAATCCTGCGCTTTTGCGGGCAGCTCCCAAAAAAGCGAGTTGACAAATGGAGCTCAGGGCCACTGCAATTCACAAACCTGCAGAGTTATAAATGATAACTCTCGTCCACAAATATATTGAGGGAAGGCAACGAAGAGGATTTGAAAGCAAGGCAGAATTGCAGGAAACAGATTTCAGGAGGTAGATTCGACTCGCCTTTAAAGCACATGAAAAGCGGCAAAACGTTGACAATGATGCCCTTGGCCAAAAAGGGCGTATGCGTTTTTTCCTGAATATATTCAGGAAAAAACGCATACGCCCTTTTTGGCCAACCAAGCAAGCTGGAAGTGCAAATCAGCACTACAAAGAAGTCTCGCTTGCCATCGGTCAAAAGGGCCACGCTGCAAAAAGAGTAAACACCAGAAATGCAGGACAGGCCATGGAGACATGGGAGCCTTGCTAGGCTGAGGGGTGGGATGTCAATTGCCAACAGCCACTCTGGAGAAGTGTACGGTGTGTCCTGAAACATGTAATAAACACAGCTTACAGAGCATAGGGCACTTCCACTCATGGGCGTATAAATTGGGAAAACTAAAAATCAACAAGACACAGGCACCCCAAAGTTTAGGGCTGCTCTGTGTACAAGAACCTCCACTTAGCTACACCTTAAGTATCCCAGGAAAGAGAAAAATGGATAAAGAAGTTGTGGTACTGAGGCACAATGGAATATCACTCAGCCATGAAATCAATGTCATAAGGCTAGTAGCAGCATGATGAGTGGATTTAGGGACGAGGATTCTAAGTGAAATAAGTCACACAGAAAAAGACTCTTATCCTAAGATATCACTTATAGAGGGCATGTCAAAATCGCTACACTTGAACTGAATTACAAAACAGAACAGAGTCACATATTTAGAAGACACACTATGGCTGCTTAACGGAAAAGGTGAGGTGGGGTGATGCATAAAACAAGGGTTTGAAATTAGCTCACATACCGTTCCATAAGCCAAATATGTAACAGACAAGACCTCCTCCCTGCTCAGTGAACTGGACTCAACACCCCCTATTCACCGCACAAGAATATATCTGACTAGCAAGAATCTTAAAACCTATGTATTGATATCTCTCTGGAGTTGAATCAAGAGGGTGTAAAGCGGCATAAACACAGCAGGGAAAAGCAGCTCAACCCCATTATCAAAATAAATTACTTAAAATGAACGCCATAAAACAAAGACAGTGAAAGAGAGAGAAATTCTTACAAAATCCGTTCGGAGGCTCTGATGCAACCTGGATTGACCATATCTAGACCCACAGCTGGATGAGACATAAGGCTGGACACTCTTGGGGCTGAGAGGTTTGGTGAGGTTGGGTGAGGAAATGCAGACCCTTTAAAGTAATACCGCGGGGTACCCACCCCATGGGTCCCAAATCTCCAGGTTCAAGGGCATCTTCCTACATTGAAAACGTGCATGGGAATCCCAGAAGATGGTACAGCGTGTGATCGGGAAAGGTTTCTAAAACGCACCTCATTTCTCCTCTCCTTGTGCTCGGGTTCGCCATTCCAGCCGCTTTACTAACAATCTCCCTACTTGGAGAATCAGCACCTTGAAGCTCCTGTTTCTTTTGTACAGGTTGCAATTTGTCCTGAGGATGAACGGGAAGAGGGGGAACCAACGAGAGACTAGCTCTAGGTGTTGGGACATGCACAGGTCACTCTATTTCCCCATCAGGAAGAAGAATGAAGCACAGGCTCAGCCTGCCCCCCGGAACCAGAATAGGGCCTGAAGCAATCCTGCGCTTTTGCGGGCAGCTCCCAAAAAAGCGAGTTGACAAATGGAGCTCAGGGCCACTGCAATTCACAAACCTGCAGAGTTATAAATGATAACTCTCGTCCACAAATATATTGACGGAAGGCAAGGAAGAGGATTTGAAAGCAAGGCAGAATTGCAGGAAACAGATTTCAGGAGGTAGATTCGACTCGCCTTTAAAGCACATGAAAAGCGGCAAAACGTTGACAATGATGCCCTTGGCCAAAAAGGGCGTATGCGTTTTTTCCTGAATATATTCAGGAAAAAACGCATACGCCCTTTTTGGCCAACCAAGCAAGCCGGAAGTGCAAATCAGCACTACAAAGAAGTCTCGCTTGCCATCGGTCAAAAGGGCCACGCTGCAAAAAGAGTAAACACCAGAAATGCAGGACAGGCCATGGAGACATGGGAGCCTTGCTAGGCTGAGGGGTGGGATGTCAATTGCCAACAGCCACTCTGGAGAAGTGTACGGTGTGTCCTGAAACATGTAATAAACACAGCTTACAGAGCATAGGGCACTTCCACTCATGGGCGTATAAATTGGGAAAACTAAAAATCAACAAGACACAGGCACCCAAAAGTTTAGGGCTGCTCTGTGTACAAGAACCTCCACTTAGCTACACCTTAAGTATCCCAGGAAAGAGAAAAATGGATAAAGAAGTTGTGGTACTTAGGCACAATGGAATATCACTCAGCCATGAAATCAATGTCATAAGGCTAGTAGCAGCATGATGAGTGGATTTAGGGACGAGGATTCTAAGTGAAATAAGTCACACAGAAAAAGACTCTTATCCTAAGATATCACTTATAGAGGGCATGTCAAAATCGCTACACTTGAACTGAATTACAAAACAGAACAGAGTCACATATTTAGAAGACACACTATGGCTGCTTAACGGAAAAGGTGAGGTGGGCTGATGCATAAAACAAGGGTTTGAAATTAGCTCACATACCGTTCCATAAGCCAAATATGTAACAGACAAGACCTCCTCCCTGCTCAGTGAACTGGACTCAACACCCCCTATTCACCGCACAAGAATATATCTGACTAGCAAGAATCTTAAAACCTATGTATTGATATCTCTCTGGAGTTGAATCAAGAGGGTGTAAAGCGGCATAAACACAGCAGGGAAAAGCAGCTCAACCCCATTATCAAAATAAATTACTTAAAATGAACGCCATAAAACAAAGACAGTGAAAGAGAGAGAAATTCTTACAAAATCCGTTCGGAGGCTCTGATGCAACCTGGATTGACCATATCTAGACCCACAGCTGGATGAGACATAAGGCTGGACACTCTTGGGGCTGAGAGGTTTGGTGAGGTTGGGTGAGGAAATGCAGACCCTTTAAAGTAATACTGCGGGGTACCCACCCCATGGGTCCCAAATCTCCAGGTTCAAGGGCATCTTCCTACATTGAAAACGTGCATGGGAAACCCAGAAGATGGTACAGCGTGTGATCGGGAAAGGTTTCTAAAACGCACCTCATTTCTCCTCTCCTTGTGCTCGGGTTCGCCATTCCAGCCGCTTTACTAACAATCTCCCTACTTGGAGAATCAGCACCTTGAAGCTCCTGTTTCTTTTGTACAGGTTGCAATTTGTCCTGAGGATGAACGGGAAGAGGGGGAACCAACGAGAGACTAGCTCTAGGTGTTGGGACATGCACAGGTCACTCTATTTCCCCATCAGGAAGAAGAATGAAGCACAGGCTCAGCCTGCCCCCCGGAACCAGAATAGGGCCTGAAGCAATCCTGCGCTTTTGCGGGCAGCTCCCAAAAAAGCGAGTTGACAAATGGAGCTCAGGGCCACTGCAATTCACAAACCTGCAGAGTTATAAATGATAACTCTCGTCCAAAAATATATTGACGGAAGGCAAGGAAGAGGATTTGAAAGCAAGGCAGAATTGCAGGAAACAGATTTCAGGAGGTAGATTCGACTCGCCTTTAAAGCACATGAAAAGCGGCAAAACGTTGACAATGATGCTCTTGGCCAAAAAGGGCGTATGCGTTTTTTCCTGAATATATTCAGGAAAAAACGCATACGCCCTTTTTGGCCAACCAAGCAAGCCGGAAGTGCATATCAGCACTACAAAGAAGTCTCGCTTGCCATCGGTCAAAAGGGCCACGCTGCAAAAAGAGTAAACACCAGAAATGCAGGACAGGCCATGGAGACATGGGAGCCTTGCTAGGCTGAGGGGTGGGATGTCAATTGCCAACAGCCACTCTGGAGAAGTGTACGGTGTGTCCTGAAACATGTAATAAACACAGCTTACAGAGCATAGGGCACTTCCACTCATGGGCCTATAAATTGGGAAAACTAAAAATCAACAAGACACAGGCACCCCAAAGTTTAGGGCTGCTCTGTGTACAAGAACCTCCACTTAGCTACACCTTAAGTATCCCAGGAAAGAGAAAAATGGATAAAGAAGTTGTGGTACTTAGGCACAATGGAATATCACTCAGCCATGAAATCAATGTCATAAGGCTAGTAGCAGCATGATGAGTGGATTTAGGGACGAGGATTCTAAGTGAAATAAGTCACACAGAAAAAGACACTTATCCTAAGATATCACTTATAGAGGGCATGTCAAAATCGCTACAATTGAACTGAATTACAAAACAGAACAGAGTCACACATTTAGAAGACACACTATGGCTGCTTAACGGAAAAGGTGAGGTGGGGTGATGCATAAAACAAGGGTTTGAAATTAGCTCACATACCGTTCCATAAGCCAAATATGTAACAGACAAGACCTCCTCCCTGCTCAGTGAACTGGACGCAACACCCCCTATTCACCGCACAAGAATATATCTGACTAGCAAGAATCTTAAAACCTATGTATTGATATCTCTCTGGAGTTGAATCAAGAGGGTGTAAAGCGGCATAAACACAGCAGGGAAAAGCAGCTCAACCCCATTATCAAAATAAATTACTTAAAATGAACGCCATAAAACAAAGACAGTGAAAGAGAGAGAAATTCTTACAAAATCCGTTCGGAGGCTCTGATGCAACCTGGATTGACCATATCTAGACCCACAGCTGGATGAGACATAAGGCTGGACACTCTTGGGGCTGAGAGGTTTGGTGAGGTTGGGTGAGGAAATGCAGACCCTTTAAAGTAATACCGCGGGGTACCCACCCCATGGGTCCCAAATCTCCAGGTTCAAGGGCATCTTCCTACATTGAAAACGTGCATGGGAAACCCAGAAGATGGTACAGCGTGTGATCGGGAAAGGTTTCTAAAACGCACCTCATTTCTCCTCTCCTTGTGCTCGGGTTCGCCATTCCAGCCGCTTTACTAACAATCTCCCTACTTGGAGAATCAGCACCTTGAAGCTCCTGTTTCTTTTGTACAGGTTGCAATTTGTCCTGAGGATGAACGGGAAGAGGGGGAACCAACGAGAGACTAGCTCTAGGTGTTGGGACATGCACAGGTCACTTTATTTCCCCATCAGGAAGAAGAATGAAGCACAGGCTCAGCCTGCCCCCAGGAACCAGAATAGGGCCTGAAGCAATCCTGCGCTTTTGCGGGCAGCTCCCAAAAAAGCGAGTTGACAAATGGAGCTCAGGGCCACTGCAATTCACAAACCTGCAGAGTTATAAATGATAACTCTCGTCCACAAATATATTGAGGGAAGGCAAGGAAGAGGATTTGAAAGCAAGGCAGAATTGCAGGAAACAGATTTCAGGAGGTAGATTCGACTCGCCTTTAAAGCACATGAAAAGCGGCAAAACGTTGACAATGATGCCCTTGGCCAAAAAGGGCGTATGCGTTTTTTCCTGAATATATTCAGGAAAAAACGCATACGCCCTTTTTGGCCAACCAAGCAAGCCGGAAGTGCAAATCAGCACTACAAAGAAGTCTCGCTTGCCATCGGTCAAAAGGGCCACGCTGCAAAAAGAGTAAACACCAGAAACGCAGGACAGGCCATGGAGACATGGCAGCCATGCTAGGCTGAGGGGCGGGATGTCAATTGCCAACAGCCACTCTGGAGAAGTGTACGGTGTGTCCTGAAACATGTAATAAACACAGCTTACAGAGCATAGGGCACTTCCACTCATGGGCGTATAAATTGGGAAAACTAAAAATCAACAAGACACAGGCACCCCAAAGTTTAGGGCTGCTCTGTGTACAAGAACCTCCACTTAGCTACACCTTAAGTATCCCAGGAAAGAGAAAAATGGATAAAGAAGTTGTGGTACTTAGGCACAATGGAATATCACTCAGCCATGAAATCAATGTCATAAGGCTAGTAGCAGCATGATGAGTGGATTTAGGGACGAGGATTCTAAGTGAAATAAGTCACACAGAAAAAGACTCTTATCCTAAGATATCACTTATAGAGGGCATGTCAAAATCGCTACAATTGAACTGAATTACAAAACAGAACAGAGTCACACATTTAGAAGACACACTATGGCTGCTTAACGGAAAAGGTGAGGTGGGGTGATGCATAAAACAAGGGTTTGAAATTAGCTCACATACCGTTCCATAAGCCAAATATGTAACAGACAAGACCTCCTCCCTGCTCAGTGAACTGGACTCAACACCCCCTATTCACCGCACAAGAATATATCTGACTAGCAAGAATCTTAAAACCTATGTATTGATATCTCTCTGGAGTTGAATCAAGAGGGTGTAAAGCGGCATAAACACAGCAGGGAAAAGCAGCTCAACCCCATTATCAAAATAAATTACTTAAAATGAACGCCATAAAACAAAGACAGTGAAAGAGAGAGAAATTCTTACAAAATCCGTTCGGAGGCTCTGATGCAACCTGGGTTGACCATATCTAGACCCACAGCTGGATGAGACATAAGGCTGGACACTCTTGGGGCTGAGAGGTTTGGTGAGGTTGGGTGAGGAAATGCAGACCCTTTAAAGTAATACCGCGGGGTACCCACCCCATGGGTCCCAAATCTCCAGGTTCAAGGGCATCTTCCTACATTGAAAACGTGCATGGGAAACCCAGAAGATGGTACAGCGTGTGATCGGGAAAGGTTTCTAAAACGCACCTCATTTCTCCTCTCCTTGTGCTCGGGTTCGCCATTCCAGCCGCTTTACTAACAATCTCCCTACTTGGAGAATCAGCACCTTGAAGCTCCTGTTTCTTTTGTACAGGTTGCAATTTGTCCTGAGGATGAACGGGAAGAGGGGGAACCAACGAGAGACTAGCTCTAGGTGTTGGGACATGCACAGGTCACTTTATTTCCCCATCAGGAAGAAGAATGAAGCACAGGCTCAGCCTGCCCCCAGGAACCAGAATAGGGCCTGAAGCAATCCTGCGCTTTTGCGGGCAGCTCCCAAAAAAGCGAGTTGACAAATGGAGCTCAGGGCCACTGCAATTCACAAACCTGCAGAGTTATAAATGATAACTCTCGTCCACAAATATATTGAGGGAAGGCAAGGAAGAGGATTTGAAAGCAAGGCAGAATTGCAGGAAACAGATTTCAGGAGGTAGATTCGACTCGCCTTTAAAGCACATGAAAAGCGGCAAAACGTTGACAATGATGCCCTTGGCCAAAAAGGGCGTATGCGTTTTTTCCTGAATATATTCAGGAAAAAACGCATACGCCCTTTTTGGCCAACCAAGCAAGCCGGAAGTGCAAATCAGCACTACAAAGAAGTCTCGCTTGCCATCGGTCAAAAGGGCCACGCTGCAAAAAGAGTAAACACCAGAAACGCAGGACAGGCCATGGAGACATGGCAGCCATGCTAGGCTGAGGGGCGGGATGTCAATTGCCAACAGCCACTCTGGAGAAGTGTACGGTGTGTCCTGAAACATGTAATAAACACAGCTTACAGAGCATAGGGCACTTCCACTCATGGGCGTATAAATTGGGAAAACTAAAAATCAACAAGACACAGGCACCCCAAAGTTTAGGGCTGCTCTGTGTACAAGAACCTCCACTTAGCTACACCTTAAGTATCCCAGGAAAGAGAAAAATGGATAAAGAACTTGTGGTACTTAGGCACAATGGAATATCACTCAGCCATGAAATCAATGTCATAAGGCTAGTAGCAGCATGATGAGTGGATTTAGGGACGAGGATTCTAAGTGAAATAAGTCACACAGAAAAAGACTCTTATCCTAAGATATCACTTATAGAGGGCATGTCAAAATCGCTACAATTGAACTGAATTACAAAACAGAACAGAGTCACACATTTAGAAGACACACTATGGCTGCTTAACGGAAAAGGTGAGGTGGGGTGATGCATAAAACAAGGGTTTGAAATTAGCTCACATACCGTTCCATAAGCCAAATATGTAACAGACAAGACCTCCTCCCTGCTCAGTGAACTGGACTCAACACCCCCTATTCACCGCACAAGAATATATCTGACTAGCAAGAATCTTAAAACCTATGTATTGATATCTCTCTGGAGTTGAATCAAGAGGGTGTAAAGCGGCATAAACACAGCAGGGAAAAGCAGCTCAACCCCATTATCAAAATAAATTACTTAAAATGAACGCCATAAAACAAAGACAGTGAAAGAGAGAGAAATTCTTACAAAATCCGTTCGGAGGCTCTGATGCAACCTGGGTTGACCATATCTAGACCCACAGCTGGATGAGACATAAGGCTGGACAGTCTTGGGGCTGAGAGGTTTGGTGAGGTTGGGTGAGGAAATGCAGACCCTTTAAAGTAATACCGCGGGGTACCCACCCCATGGGTCCCAAATCTCCAGGTTCAAGGGCATCTTCCTACATTGAAAACGTGCATGGGAAACCCAGAAGATGGTACAGCGTGTGATCGGGAAAGGTTTCTAAAACGCACCTCATTTCTCCTCTCCTTGTGCTCGGGTTCGCCATTCCAGCCGCTTTACTAACAATCTCCCTACTTGGAGAATCAGCACCTTGAAGCTCCTGTTTCTTTTGTACAGGTTGCAATTTGTCCTGAGGATGAACGGGAAGAGGGGGAACCAACGAGAGACTAGCTCTAGGTGTTGGGACATGCACAGGTCACTCTATTTCCCCATCAGGAAGAAGAATGAAGCACAGGCTCAGCCTGCCCCCCGGAACCAGAATAGGGCCTGAAGCAATCCTGCGCTTTTGCGGGCAGCTCCCAAAAAAGCGAGTTGACAAATGGAGCTCAGGGCCACTGCAATTCACAAACCTGCAGAGTTATCAATGATAACTATCGTCCACAAATATATTGACGGAAGGCAAGGAAGAGGATTTGAAAGCAAGGCAGAATTGCAGGAAACAGATTTCAGGAGGTAGATTCGACTCGCCTTTAAAGCACATGAAAAGCGGCAAAACGTTGACAATGATGCCCTTGGCCAAAAAGGGCGTATGCGTTTTTTCCTGAATATATTCAGGAAAAAACGCATACGCCCTTTTTGGCCAACCAAGCAAGCCGGAAGTGCAAATCAGCACTACAAAGAAGTCTCGCTTGCCATCGGTCAAAAGGGCCACGCTGCAAAAAGAGTAAACACCAGAAATGCAGGACAGGCCATGGAGACATGGGAGCCTTGCTAGGCTGAGGGGTGGGATGTCAATTGCCAACAGCCACTCTGGAGAAGTGTACGGTGTGTCCTGAAACATGTAATAAACACAGCTTACAGAGCATAGGGCACTTCCACTCATGGGCGTATAAATTGGGAAAACTAAAAATCAACAAGACACAGGCACCCCAAAGTTTAGGGCTGCTCTGTGTACAAGAACCTCCACTTAGCTACACCTTAAGTATCCCAGGAAAGAGAAAAATGGATAAAGAAGTTGTGGTACTTAGGCACAATGGAATATCACTCAGCCATGAAATCAATGTCATAAGGCTAGTAGCAGCATGATGAGTGGATTTAGGGACGAGGATTCTAAGTGAAATAAGTCACACAGAAAAAGACTCTTATCCTAAGATATCACTTATAGAGGGCATGTCAAAATCGCTACACTTGAACTGAATTACAAAACAGAACAGAGTCACACATTTAGAAGACACACTATGGCTGCTTAACGGAAAAGGTGAGGTGGGGTGATGCATAAAACAAGGGTTTGAAATTAGCTCACATACCGTTCCATAAGCCAAATATGTAACAGACAAGACCTCCTCCCTGCTCAGTGAACTGGACTCAACACCCCCTATTCACCGCACAAGAATATATCTGACTAGCAAGAATCTTAAAACCTATGTATTGATATCTCTCTGGAGTTGAATCAAGAGGGTGTAAAGCGGCATAAACACAGCAGGGAAAAGCAGCTCAACCCCATTATCAAAATAAATTACTTAAAATGAACGCCGTAAAACAAAGACAGTGAAAGAGAGAGAAATTCTTACAAAATCCGTTCGGAGGCTCGGATGCAACCTGGATTGACCATATCTAGACCCACAGCTGGATGAGACATAAGGCTGGACACTCTTGGGGCTGAGAGTTTTGGTGAGGTTGGGTGAGGAAACGCAGACCCTTTAAAGTAATACCGCGAGGTACCCACCCCGTGGGTCCCAAATCTCCAGGTTCAAGGGCATCTTCCTACATTGAAAACGTGCATGGGAAACCCAGAAGATGGTACAGCGTGTGATCGGGAAAGGTTTCTAAAACGCACCTCATTTCTCCTCTCCTTGTGCTCGGGTTCGCCATTCCAGCCGCTTTACTAACAATCTCCCTACTTGGAGAATCAGCACCTTGAACCTCCTGCTTGTTTCGTACAGGTTTCAATTTGTCCTGAGGATGAACGGGAAGAGGGGGAACCAACGAGAGACTAGCTCTAGGTGTTGGGACATGCACAGGTCACTTTATTTCCCCATCAGGAAGAAGAATGAAGCACAGGCTCAGCCTGCCCCCAGGAACCAGAATAGGGCCTGAAGCAATCCTGCGCTTTTGCGGGCAGCTCCCAAAAAAGCGAGTTGACAAATGGAGCTCAGGGCCACTGCAATTCACAAACCTGCAGAGTTATAAATGATAACTCTCGTCCACAAATATATTGAGGGAAGGCAAGGAAGAGGATTTGAAAGCAAGGCAGAATTGCAGGAAACAGATTTCAGGAGGTAGATTCGACTCGCCTTTAAAGCACATGAAAAGCGGCAAAACGTTGACAATGATGCCCTTGGCCAAAAAGGGCGTATGCGTTTTTTCCTGAATATATTCAGGAAAAAACGCATACGCCCTTTTTGGCCAACCAAGCAAGCCGGAAGTGCAAATCAGCACTACAAAGAAGTCTCGCTTGCCATCGGTCAAAAGGGCCACGCTGCAAAAAGAGTAAACACCAGAAACGCAGGACAGGCCATGGAGACATGGCAGCCATGCTAGGCTGAGGGGCGGGATGTCAATTGCCAACAGCCACTCTGGAGAAGTGTACGGTGTGTCCTGAAACATGTAATAAACACAGCTTACAGAGCATAGGGCACTTCCACTCATGGGCGTATAAATTGGGAAAACTAAAAATCAACAAGACACAGGCACCCCAAAGTTTAGGGCTGCTCTGTGTACAAGAACCTCCACTTAGCTACACCTTAAGTATCCCAGGAAAGAGAAAAATGGATAAAGAAGTTGTGGTACTTAGGCACAATGGAATATCACTCAGCCATGAAATCAATGTCATAAGGCTAGTAGCAGCATGATGAGTGGATTTAGGGACGAGGATTCTAAGTGAAATAAGTCACACAGAAAAAGACTCTTATCCTAAGATATCACTTATAGAGGGCATGTCAAAATCGCTACAATTGAACTGAATTACAAAACAGAACAGAGTCACACATTTAGAAGACACACTATGGCTGCTTAACGGAAAAGGTGAGGTGGGGTGATGCATAAAACAAGGGTTTGAAATTAGCTCACATACCGTTCCATAAGCCAAATATGTAACAGACAAGACCTCCTCCCTGCTCAGTGAACTGGACTCAACACCCCCTATTCACCGCACAAGAATATATCTGACTAGCAAGAATCTTAAAACCTATGTATTGATATCTCTCTGGAGTTGAATCAAGAGGGTGTAAAGCAGCATAAACACAGCAGGGAAAAGCAGCTCAACCCCATTATCAAAATAAATTACTTAAAATGAACGCCATAAAACAAAGACAGTGAAAGAGAGAGAAATTCTTACAAAATCCGTTCGGAGGCTCTGATGCAACCTGGGTTGACCATATCTAGACCCACAGCTGGATGAGACATAAGGCTGGACAGTCTTGGGGCTGAGACGTTTGGTGAGGTTGGGTGAGGAAATGCAGACCCTTTAAAGTAATACCGCGGGGTACCCACCCCATGGGTCCCAAATCTCCAGGTTCAAGGGCATCTTCCTACATTGAAAACGTGCATGGGAAACCCAGAAGATGGTACAGCGTGTGATCGGGAAAGGTTTCTAAAACGCACCTCATTTCTCCTCTCCTTGTGCTCGGGTTCGCCATTCCAGCCGCTTTACTAACAATCTCCCTACTTGGAGAATCAGCACCTTGAAGCTCCTGTTTCTTTTGTACAGGTTGCAATTTGTCCTGAGGATGAACGGGAAGAGGGGGAACCAACGAGAGACTAGCTCTAGGTGTTGGGACATGCACAGGTCACTCTATTTCCCCATCAGGAAGAAGAATGAAGCACAGGCTCAGCCTGCCCCCCGGAACCAGAATAGGGCCTGAAGCAATCCTGCGCTTTTGCGGGCAGCTCCCAAAAAAGCGAGTTGACAAATGGAGCTCAGGGCCACTGCAATTCACAAACCTGCAGAGTTATCAATGATAACTATCGTCCACAAATATATTGACGGAAGGCAAGGAAGAGGATTTGAAAGCAAGGCAGAATTGCAGGAAACAGATTTCAGGAGGTAGATTCGACTCGCCTTTAAAGCACATGAAAAGCGGCAAAACGTTGACAATGATGCCCTTGGCCAAAAAGGGCGTATGCGTTTTTTCCTGAATATATTCAGGAAAAAACGCATACGCCCTTTTTGGCCAACCAAGCAAGCCGGAAGTGCAAATCAGCACTACAAAGAAGTCTCGCTTGCCATCGGTCAAAAGGGCCACGCTGCAAAAAGAGTAAACACCAGAAATGCAGGACAGGCCATGGAGACATGGGAGCCTTGCTAGGCTGAGGGGTGGGATGTCAATTGCCAACAGCCACTCTGGAGAAGTGTACGGTGTGTCCTGAAACATGTAATAAACACAGCTTACAGAGCATAGGGCACTTCCACTCATGGGCGTATAAATTGGGAAAACTAAAAATCAACAAGACACAGGCACCCCAAAGTTTAGGGCTGCTCTGTGTACAAGAACCTCCACTTAGCTACACCTTAAGTATCCCAGGAAAGAGAAAAATGGATAAAGAAGTTGTGGTACTTAGGCACAATGGAATATCACTCAGCCATGAAATCAATGTCATAAGGCTAGTAGCAGCATGATGAGTGGATTTAGGGACGAGGATTCTAAGTGAAATAAGTCACACAGAAAAAGACTCTTATCCTAAGATATCACTTATAGAGGGCATGTCAAAATCGCTACACTTGAACTGAATTACAAAACAGAACAGAGTCACACATTTAGAAGACACACTATGGCTGCTTAACGGGAAAGGTGAGGTGGGCTGATGCATAAAACAAGGGTTTGAAATTAGCTCACATACCGTTCCATAAGCCAAATATGTAACAGACAAGACCTCCTCCCTGCTCAGTGAACTGGACTCAACACCCCCTATTCACCGCACAAGAATATATCTGACTAGCAAGAATCTTAAAACCTATGTATTGATATCTCTCTGGAGTTGAATCAAGAGGGTGTAAAGCGGCATAAACACAGCAGGGAAAAGCAGCTCAACCCCATTATCAAAATAAATTACTTAAAATGAACGCCGTAAAACAAAGACAGTGAAAGAGAGAGAAATTCTTACAAAATCCGTTCGGAGGCTCTGATGCAACCTGGATTGACCATATCTAGACCCACAGCTGGATGAGACATAAGGCTGGACACTCTTGGGGCTGAGAGTTTTGGTGAGGTTGGGTGAGGAAACGCAGACCCTTTAAAGTAATACCGCGAGGTACCCACCCCGTGGGTCCCAAATCTCCAGGTTCAAGGGCATCTTCCTACATTGAAAACGTGCATGGGAAACCCAGAAGATGGTACAGCGTGTGATCGGGAAAGGTTTCTAAAACGCACCTCATTTCTCCTCTCCTTGTGCTCGGGTTCGCCATTCCAGCCGCTTTACTAACAATCTCCCTACTTGGAGAATCAGCACCTTGAAGCTCCTGTTTCTTTTGTACAGGTTGCAATTTGTCCTGAGGATGAACGGGAAGAGGGGGAACCAACGAGAGACTAGCTCTAGGTGTTGGCTCATGCACAGGTCACTCTATTTCCCCATCATGAAGAAGAATGAAGCACAGGCTCAGCCTGCCCCCCGGAACCAGAATAGGGCCTGAAGCAATCCTGCGCTTTTGCGGCCAGCTCCCAAAAAAGCGAGTTGACAAATGGAGCTCAGGGCCACTGCAATTCACAAACCTGCAGAGTTATAAATGATAACTCTCGTCCACAAATATATTGAGGGAAGGCAACGAAGAGGATTTGAAAGCAAGGCAGAATGGCAGGAAACAGATTTCAGGAGGTAGATTCGACTCGCCTTTAAAGCACATGAAAAGCGGCAAAACGTTGACAATGATGCCCTTGGCTAACAAGGGCGTATGCGTTTTTTCCTGAATATATTCAGGAAAAAACGCATACGCCCTTGTTGGCCAACCAAGCAAGCCGGAAGTGCAAATCAGCACTACAAAGAAGTCTCGCTTGCCATCGGTCAAAAGGGCCACGCTGCAAAAAGAGTAAACACCAGAAATGCAGGACAGGCCATGGAGACATGGGAGCCTTGCTAGGCTGAGGGGTGGGATGTCAATTGCCAACAGCCACTCTGGAGAAGTGTACGGTGTGTCCTGAAACATGTAATAAACACAGCTTACAGAGCATAGGGCACTTCCACTCATGGGCGTATAAATTGGGAAAACTAAAAATCAACAAGACACAGGCACCCCAAAGTTTAGGGCTGCTCTGTGTACAAGAACCTCCACTTAGCTACACCTTAAGTATCCCAGGAAAGAGAAAAATGGATAAAGAAGTTGTGGTACTTAGGCACAATGGAATATCACTCAGCCATGAAATCAATGTCATAAGGCTAGTAGCAGCATGATGAGTGGATTTAGGGACGAGGATTCTAAGTGAAATAAGTCACACAGAAAAAGACAGTTATCCTAAGATATCACTTATAGAGGGCATGTCAAAATCGCTACACTTGAACTGAATTACAAAACAGAACAGAGTCACACATTTAGAAGACACACTATGGCTGCTTAACGGGAAAGGTGAGGTGGGGTGATGCATAAAACAAGGGTTTGAAATTAGCTCACATACCGTTCCATAAGCCAAATATGTAACAGACAAGACCTCCTCCCTGCTCAGTGAACTGGACTCAACACCCCCTATTCACCGCACAAGAATATATCTGACTAGCAAGAATCTTAAAACCTATGTATTGATATCTCTCTGGAGTTGAATCAAGAGTGTGTAAAGCGGCATAAGCACAGCAGAGAAAAGCAGCTCAACCTCATTATCAAAATAAATTACTTAAAAAAAACCTCATAAAACAAAGACAGTGAAAGAGAGAGAAATTCTTACAAAATCTGTTTGGGGGCTCTGATGCAACCTGCATTGACCATATCTAGACCCACAGCTGGATGAGACAAAAGGCTGGACAATCTTGGGGCTGAGAGGATTGGTGAGGATGGGTGAGCAAACGCAGACCGTATAAAGTAATACCGCGTGGTACCCACCCCATGGGTCCCAAATCTCCAGGTTCAAGGGCATCCTCCTACATCGAAAATATGCCTGGGAAACCCAGAAGATGGTACACCGTGTGATCGGGAAAGGTTTCTAAAACGCACCTCATTTCTCGTCTCCTTGTGCTCGGGTTCGCCATTCCAGCCGCTTTACTAACAATCTTCCTACTTGGAGAATCAGAACCTGGAACCTCCTGTTTGTTTTGAACAGGTTGCAATTTGTCCGGAGGATGAACGGGAGGAGGTGGAACCAATGAGAGACTAGCTCTAGGTGTTGGGACAGGCACAGGTCACTCTATTTCCCCATCAGGAAGAAGAATGAAGCACAGGCTCAGCCTGCCCCCCGGAACCAGAATAGGGCCTGAAGCAATCCTGCGCTTTTGCGGCCAGCTCCCAAAAAAGCGAGTTGACAAATGGAGCTCAGGGCCACTGCAATTCACAAACCTGCAGAGTTATCAATGATAACTCTCGTCCACAAATATATTGAGGGAAGGCAACGAAGAGGATTTGAAAGCAAGGCAGAATGGCAGGAAACAGATTTCAGGAGGTAGATTCGACTCGCCTTTAAAGCACATGAAAAGCGGCAAAACGTTGACAATGATGCCCTTGGCTAACAAGGGCGTATGCGTTTTTTCCTAAATATATTCAGGAAAAAACGCATACGCCCTTGTTGGCCAACCAAGCAAGCCGGAATTGCAAATCAGCACTACAAAGAAGTCTCGCTTGCCATCGGTCAAAAGGGCCACGCTGTAAAAAGAGTAAACACCAGAAATGCAGGACAGGCCATGGAGACATGGGAGCCTTGCTAGGCTGAGGGGTGGGATGTCAATTGCCAACAGCCACTCTGGAGAAGTGTACGGTGTGTCCTGAAACATGTAATAAACACAGCTTACAGAGCATAGGGCACTTCCACTCATGGGCGTATAAATTGGGAAAACTAAAAATCAACAAGACACAGGCACCCCAAAGTTTAGGGCTGCTCTGTGTACAAGAACCTCCACTTAGCTACACCTTAAACATCCCAGGAAAGAGAAAAATGGATAAAGAAGTTGTGGTACTTAGGCACAATGGAATATCACTCAGCCATGAAATCAATGTCATAAGGCTAGTAGCAGCATGATGAGTGGATTTAGGGACGAGGATTCTAAGTGAAATAAGTCACACAGAAAAAGACTCTTATCCTAAGATATCACTTATAGAGGGCATGTCAAAATCGCTACACTTGAACTGAATTACAAAACAGAACAGAGTCACATATTTAGAAGACACACTATGGCTGCTTAACGGAAAAGGTGAGGTGGGGTGATGCATAAAACAAGGGTTTGAAATTAGCTCACATACCGTTCCATAAGCCAAATATGTAACAGACAAGACCTCCTCCCTGCTCAGTGAACTGGACTCAACACCCCCTATTCACCGCACAAGAATATATCTGACTAGCAAGAATCTTAAAACCTATGTATTGATATCTCTCTGGAGTTGAATCAAGAGGGTGTAAAGCGGCATAAACACAGCAGGGAAAAGCAGCTCAACCCCATTATCAAAATAAATTACTTAAAATGAACGCCATAAAACAAAGACAGTGAAAGAGAGAGAAATTCTTACAAAATCCGTTCGGAGGCTCTGATGCAACCTGGATTGACCATATCTAGACCCACAGCTGGATGAGACATAAGGCTGGACACTCTTGGGGCTGAGAGTTTTGGTGAGGTTGGGTGAGGAAACGCAGACCCTTTAAAGTAATACCGCGAGGTACCCACCCCGTGGGTCCCAAATCTCCAGGTTCAAGGGCATCTTCCTACATTGAAAACGTGCATGGGAAACCCAGAAGATGGTACAGCGTGTGATCGGGAAAGGTTTCTAAAACGCACCTCATTTCTCCTCTCCTTGTGCTCGGGTTCGCCATTCCAGCCGCTTTACTAACAATCTCCCTACTTGGAGAATCAGCACCTTGAACCTCCTGCTTGTTTCGTACAGGTTTCAATTTGTCCTGAGGATGAACAGGGAGACGGGGAACCAATGAGAGACTAGCTCTAGGTGTTGGGACAGGCACAGGTCACTCTATTTCCCCATCAGGAAGAAGAATGAAGCACAGGCTCAGCCTGCCCCCCGGAACCAGAATAGGGCCTGAAGCAATCCTGCGCTTTTGCGGGCAGCTCCCAAAAAAGCGAGTTGACAAATGGAGCTCAGGGCCACTGCAATTCACAAACCTGCAGAGTTATAAATGATAACTCTCGTCCACAAATATATTGAGGGAAGGCAACGAAGAGGATTTGAAAGCAAGGCAGAATGGCAGGAAACAGATTTCAGGAGGTAGATTCGACTCGCCTTTAAAGCACATGAAAAGCAGCAAAACGTTGACAATGATGCCCTTGGCCAAAAAGGGCGTATGCGTTTTTTCCTGAATATATTCAGGAAAAAACGCATACGCCCTTTTTGGCCAACCAAGCAAGCCGGAAGTGCAAATCAGCACTACAAAGAAGGCTCGCTTGCCATCGGTCAAAAGGGCCATGCTGCCAAAAGTGTAAAAACCAGAAATTCAGGACAGGCCATGGAGACATGGGAGCCTTGCTACGCTGATGGGCAGGATGCCAATTGCCAACAGCCACTCTGGAGAAGTGTACGGTGTGTCCTGAAACATGTAATAAACACAGCTTACAGAGCATAGGGCACTTCCACTCATGGGCGTATAAATTGGGAAAACTAAAAATCAACAAGACACAGGCACCCCAAAGTTTCGGGCTGCTCTGTGTACAAGAACCTGCACTTAGGTACACCTTAAACATGCCAGGAAAGAGAAAAATGGATAAAGAAGTTGTGGTACTTAGGCACAATGGAATATCACTCAGCCATGAAATCAATGTCATAAGGCTAGTAGCAGCATGATGAGTGGATTTAGGGACGAGGATTCTAAGTGAAATAAGTCACACAGAAAAAGACACTTATCCTAAGATATCACTTATAGAGGGCATGTCAAAATCGCTACACTTGAAGTGAATTACAAAACAGAACAGAGTCACATATTTAGAAGACACACTATGGCTGCTTAACGGGAAAGGTGAGGTGGGGTGATGCATAAAACAAGGGTTTGAAATTAGCTCACATACCGTTCCATAAGCCAAATATGTAACAGACAAGACCTCCTCCCTGCTCAGTGAACTGGACTCAACACCCCCTATTCACCGCACAAGAATATATCTGACTAGCAAGAATCTTAAAACCTATGTATTGATATCTCTCTGGAGTTGAATCAAGAGGGTGTAAAGCGGCATAAACACAGCAGGGAAAAGCAGCTCAACCCCATTATCAAAATAAATTACTTAAAATGAACGCCATAAAACAAAGACAGTGAAAGAGAGAGAAATTCTTACAAAATCCGTTCGGAGGCTCTGATGCAACCTGGATTGACCATATCTAGACCCACAGCTGGATGAGACATAATGCTGGACACTCTTGGGGCTGAGAGGTTTGGTGAGGTTGGGTGAGGAAATGCAGACCCTTTAAAGTAATACCGCGAGGTACCCACCCCGTGGGTCCCAAATCTCCAGGTTCAAGGGCATCTTCCTACATTGAAAACGTGCATGGGAAACCCAGAAGATGGTACAGCGTGTGATCGGGAAAGGTTTCTAAAACGCACCTCATTTCTCCTCTCCTTGTGCTCGGGTTCGCCATTCCAGCCGCTTTACTAACAATCTCCCTACTTGGAGAATCAGCACCTTGAAGCTCCTGTTTGTTTCGTACAGGTTGCAATTTGTCCTGAGGATGAACGGGAGGAGGTGGAACCAATGAGAGACTAGCTCTAGGTGTTGGGACAGGCACAGGTCACTCTATTTCCCCATCAGGAAGAAGAATGAAGCACAGGCACAGCCTGCCCCCCGGAACCAGAATAGGGCCTGAAGCAATCCTGCGCTTTTGCGGCCAGCTCCCAAAAAAGCGAGTTGACAAATGGAGCTCAGGGCCACTGCAATTCACAAACCTGCAGAGTTATAAATGATAACTCTCGTCCACAAATATATTGAGGGAAGGCAACGAAGAGGATTTGAAAGCAAGGCAGAATGGCAGGAAACAGATTTCAGGAGGTAGATTCGACTCGCCTTTAAAGCACATGAAAAGCGGCAAAACGTTGACAATGATGCCCTTGGCTAACAAGGGCGTATGCGTTTTTTCCTAAATATATTCATGAAAAAACGCATACGCCCTTGTTGGCCAACCAAGCAAGCCGGAAGTGCAAATCAGCACTACAAAGAAGTCTCGCTTGCCATCGGTCAAAAGGGCCACGCTGCAAAAAGAGTAAACACCAGAAATGCAGGACAGGCCATGGAGACATGGGAGCCTTGCTAGGCTGAGGGGTGAGATGTCAATTGCCAACAGCCACTCTGGAGAAGTGTACGGTGTGTCCTGAAACATGTAATAAACACAGCTTACAGAGCATAGGGCACTTCCACTCATGGGCGTATAAATTGGGAAAACTAAAAATCAACAAGACACAGGCACCCCAAAGTTTAGGGCTGCTCTGTGTACAAGAACCTCCACTTAGCTACAACTTAAGTATCCCAGGAAAGAGAAAAATGGATAAAGAAGTTGTGGTACTTAGGCACAATAGAATATCACTCAGCCATGAAATCAATGTCATAAGGCTAGTAGCAGCATGATGAGTGGATTTAGGGACGAGGATTCTAAGTGAAATAAGTCACACAGAAAAAGACTCTTATCCTAAGATATCACTTATAGAGGGCATGTCAAAATCGCTACACTTGAACTGAATTACAAAACAGAACAGAGTCACGCATTTAGAAGACACACTATGGCTGCTTAACGGGAAAGGTGAGGTGGGCTGATGCATAAAACAAGGGTTTGAAATTAGCTCACATACCGTTCCATAAGCCAAATATGTAACAGACAAGACCTCCTCCCTGCTCAGTGAACTGGACTCAACACCCCCTATTCACCGCACAAGAATATATCTGACTAGCAAGAATCTTAAAACCTATGTATTGATATCTCTCTGGAGTTGAATCAAGAGGGTGTAAAGCGGCATAAACACAGCAGGGAAAAGCAGCTCAACCCCATTATCAAAATAAATTACTTAAAATGAACGCCATAAAACAAAGACAGTGAAAGAGAGAGAAATTCTTACAAAATCCGTTCGGAGGCTCTGATGCAACCTGGATTGACCATATCTAGACCCACAGCTGGATGAGACATAAGGCTGGACACTCTTGGGGCTGAGAGTTTTGGTGAGGTTGGGTGAGGAAACGCAGACCCTTTAAAGTAATACCGCGAGGTACCCACCCTGTGGGTCCCAAATCTCCAGGTTCAAGGGCATCTTCCTACATTGAAAACGTGCATGGGAAACCCAGAAGATGGTACAGCGTGTGATCGGGAAAGGTTTCTAAAACGCACCTCATTTCTCCTCTCCTTGTGCTCGGGTTCGCCATTCCAGCCGCTTTACTAACAATCTCCCTACTTGGAGAATCAGCACCTTGAAGCTCCTGTTTCTTTTGTACAGGTTGCAATTTGTCCTGAGGATGAACGGGAAGAGGGGGAACCAACGAGAGACTAGCTCTAGGTTTAGGCTCATGCACAGGTCACTCTATTTCCCCATCATGAAGAAGAATGAAGCACAGGCTCAGCCTGCCCCCCGGAACCAGAATAGGGCCTGAAGCAATCCTGCGCTTTTGCGGCCAGCTCCCAAAAAAGCAAGTTGACAAATGGAGCTCAGGGCCACTGCAATTCACAAACCTGCAGAGTTATAAATGATAACTCTCGTCCACAAATATATTGAGGGAAGGCAACGAAGAGGATTTGAAAGCAAGGCAGAATGGCAGGAAATAGATTTCAGGAGGTAGATTCGACTCGCCTTTAAAGCCATGAAAAGCGGCAAAACGTTGACAATGATGCCCTTGGCTAACAAGGGCGTATGCGTTTTTTCCTGAATATATTCAGGAAAAAACGCATACGCCCTTGTTGGCCAACCAAGCAAGCCGGAAGTGCAAATCAGCACTACAAAGAAGTCTCGCTTGCCATCGGTCAAAAGGGCCACGCTGCAAAAAGAGTAAACACCAGAAATGCAGGACAGGCCATGGAGACATGGGAGCCTTGCTAGGCTGAGGGGTGGGATGTCAATTGCCAACAGCCACTCTGGAGAAGTGTACGGTGTGTCCTGAAACATGTAATAAACACAGCTTACAGAGCATAGGGCACTTCCACTCATGGGCGTATAAATTGGGAAAACTAAAAGTCAACAAGACACAGGCACCCCAAAGTTTAGGGCTGCTCTGTGTACAAGAACCTCCACTTAGCTACACCTTAAGTATCCCAGGAAAGAGAAAAATGGATAAAGAAGTTGTGGTACTTAGGCACAATGGAATATCACTCAGCCATGAAATCAATGTCATAAGGCTAGTAGCAGCATGATGAGTGGATTTAGGGACGAGGATTCTAAGTGAAATAAGTCACACAGAAAAAGACAGTTATCCTAAGATATCACTTATAGAGGGCATGTCAAAATCGCTACACTTGAACTGAATTACAAAACAGAACAGAGTCACACATTTAGAAGACACACTATGGCTGCTTAACGGGAAAGGTGAGGTGGGGTGATGCATAAAACAAGGGTTTGAAATTAGCTCACATACCGTTCCATAAGCCAAATATGTAACAGACAAGACCTCCTCCCTGCTCAGTGAACTGGACTCAACACCCCCTATTCACCGCACAAGAATATATCTGACTAGCAAGAATCTTAAAACCTATGTATTGATATCTCTCTGGAGTTGAATCAAGAGTGTGTAAAGCGGCATAAGCACAGCAGAGAAAAGCAGCTCAACCTCATTATCAAAATAAATTACTTAAAAAAAACCTCATAAAACAAAGACAGTGAAAGAGAGAGAAATTCTTACAAAATCTGTTTGGGGTCTCTGATGCAACCTGCATTGACCATATCTAGACCCACAGCTGGATGAGACAAAAGGCTGGACAATCTTGGGGCTGAGAGGATTGGTGAGGATGGGTGAGCAAACGCAGACCATATAAAGTAATACCGCGTGGTACCCACCCCATGGGTCCCAAATCTCCAGGTTCAAGGGCATCTTCCTACATTGAAAACGTGCATGGGAAAGCCAGAAGATGGTACACCGTGTGATCGGGAAAGGTTTCTAAAACGCACCTCATTTCTCGTCTCCTTGTGCTCGGGTTCGCCATTCCAGCCGCTTTACTAACAATCTCCCTACTTGGAGAATCAGCACCTGGAACCTCCTGTTTGTTTCGTACAGGTTGCAATTTGTCCTGAGGATGAACGGGAGGAGGTGGAACCAATGAGAGACTAGCTCTAGGTGTTGGGACAGGCACAGGTCACTCTATTTCCCCATCAGGAAGAAGAATGAAGCACAGGCTCAGCCTGCCCCCCGGAACCAGAATAGGGCCTGAAGCAATCCTGCGCTTTTGCGGCCAGCTCCCAAAAAAGCGAGTTGACAAATGGAGCTCAGGGCCACTGCAATTCACAAACCTGCAGAGTTATAAATGATAACTCTCGTCCACAAATATATTGAGGGAAGGCAACGAAGAGGATTTGAAAGCAAGGCAGAATGGCAGGAAACAGATTTCAGGAGGTAGATTCGACTCGCCTTTAAAGCACATGAAAAGCGGCAAAACGTGGACAATGATGCCCTTGGCTAACAAGGGCGTATGCGTTTTTTCCTAAATATATTCAGGAAAAAACGCATACGCCCTTGTTGGCCAACCAAGCAAGCCGGAAGTGCAAATCAGCACTACAAAGAAGTCTCGCTTGCCATCGGTCAAAAGGGCCACGCTGCAAAAAGAGTAAACACCAGAAATGCAGGACAGGCCATGGAGACATGGGAGCCTTGCTAGGCTGAGGGGTGGGATGTCAATTGCCAACAGCCACTCTGGAGAAGTGTACGGTGTGTCCTGAAACATGTAATAAACACAGCTTACAGAGCATAGGGCACTTCCACTCATGGGCGTATAAATTGGGAAAACTAAAAATCAACAAGACACAGGCACCCCAAAGTTTAGGGCTGCTCTGTGTACAAGAACCTCCACTTAGCTACAACTTAAGTATCCCAGGAAAGAGAAAAATGGATAAAGAAGTTGTGGTACTTAGGCACAATAGAATATCACTCAGCCATGAAATCAATGTCATAAGGCTAGTAGCAGCATGATGAGTGGATTTAGGGACGAGGATTCTAAGTGAAATAAGTCACACAGAAAAAGACTCTTATCCTAAGATATCACTTATAGAGGGCATGTCAAAATCGCTACAATTGAACTGAATTACAAAACAGAACAGAGTCACACATTTAGAAGACACACTATGGCTGCTTAACGGAAAAGGTGAGGTGGGGTGATGCATAAAACAAGGGTTTGAAATTAGCTCACATACCGTTCCATAAGCCAAATATGTAACAGACAAGACCTCCTCCCTGCTCAGTGAACTGGACTCAACACCCCCTATTCACCGCACAAGAATATATCTGACTAGCAAGAATCTTAAAACCTATGTATTGATATCTCTGTGGAGTTGAATCAAGAGGGTGTAAAGCGGCATAAACACAGCAGGGAAAAGCAGCTCAACCCCATTATCAAAATAAATTACTTAAAATGAACGCCATAAAACAAAGACAGTGAAAGAGAGAGAAATTCTTACAAAATCCGTTCGGAGGCTCTGATGCAACCTGGATTGACCATATCTAGACCCACAGCTGGATGAGACATAAGGCTGGACACTCTTGGGGCTGAGAGGTTTGGTGAGGTTGGGTGAGGAAATGCAGACCCTTTAAAGTAATACCGCGGGGTACCCACCCCATGGGTCCCAAATCTCCAGGTTCAAGGGCATCTTCCTACATTGAAAACGTGCATGGGAAACCCAGAAGATGGTACAGCGTGTGATCGGGAAAGGTTTCTAAAACGCACCTCATTTCTCCTCTCCTTGTGCTCGGGTTCGCCATTCCAGCCGCTTTACTAACAATCTCCCTACTTGGAGAATCAGCACCTTGAAGCTCCTGTTTCTTTTGTACAGGTTGCAATTTGTCCTGAGGATGAACGGGAAGAGGGGGAACCAACGAGAGACTAGCTCTAGGTGTTGGGACATGCACAGGTCACTCTATTTCCCCATCAGGAAGAAGAATGAAGCACAGGCTCAGCCTGCCCCCCGGAACCAGAATAGGGCCTGAAGCAATCCTGCGCTTTTGCGGGCAGCTCCCAAAAAAGCGAGTTGACAAATGGAGCTCAGGGCCACTGCAATTCACAAGCCTGCAGAGTTATAAATGATAACTCTCGTCCACAAATATATTGAGGGAAGGCAAGGAAGAGGATTTGAAAGCAAGGCAGAATTGCAGGAAACAGATTTCAGGAGGTAGATTCGACTCGCCTTTAAAGCACATGAAAAGCGGCAAAACGTTGACAATGATGCCCTTGGCCAATAAGGGGGTATGCGTTTTTTCCTGAATATATTCAGGAAAAAACGCATACGCCCGTTTTGGCCAACCAAGCAAGCCGGAAGTGCAAATCAGCACTACAAAGAAGTCTCGCTTGCCATCGGTCAAAAGGGCCACGCTGCAAAAAGAGTAAACACCAGAAACGCAGGACAGGCCATGGAGACATGGCAGCCATGCTAGGCTGAGGGGTGGGATGTCAATTGCCAACAGCCACTCTGGAGAAGTGTACGGTGTGTCCTGAAACATGTAATAAACACAGCTTACAGAGCATAGGGCACTTCCACTCATGGGCGTATAAATTGGGAAAACTAAAAATCAACAAGACACAGGCACCCCAAAGTTTAGGGCTGCTCTGTGTACAAGAACCTCCACTTAGCTACACCTTAAGTATCCCAGGAAAGAGAAAAATGGATAAAGAAGTTGTGGTACTTAGGCACAATGGAATATCACTCAGCCATGAAATCAATGTCATAAGGCTAGTAGCAGCATGATGAGTGGATTTAGGGACGAGGATTCTAAGTGAAATAAGTCACACAGAAAAAGACTCTTATCCTAAGATATCACTTATAGAGGGCATGTCAAAATCGCTACAATTGAACTGAATTACAAAATAGAACAGAGTCACACATTTAGAAGACACACTATGGCTGCTTAACGGAAAAGGTGAGGTGGGGTGATGCATAAAACAAGGGTTTGAAATTAGCTCACATACCGTTCCATAAGCCAAATATGTAACAGACAAGACCTCCTCCCTGCTCAGTGAACTGGACTCAACACCCCCTATTCACCGCACAAGAATATATCTGACTAGCAAGAATCTTAAAACCTATGTATTGATATCTCTCTGGAGTTGAATCAAGAGGGTGTAAAGCGGCATAAACACAGCAGGGAAAAGCAGCTCAACCCCATTATCAAAATAAATTACTTAAAATGAACGCCATAAAACAAAGACAGTGAAAGAGAGAGAAATTCTTACAAAATCCGTTCGGAGGCTCTGATGCAACCTGGGTTGACCATATCTAGACCCACAGCTGGATGAGACATAAGGCTGGACACTCTTGGGGCTGAGAGGTTTGGTGAGGTTGGGTGAGGAAATGCAGACCCTTTAAAGTAATACCGCGGGGTACCCACCCCATGGGTCCCAAATCTCCAGGTTTAAGGGCATCTTCCTACATTGAAAACGTGCATGGGAAACCCAGAAGATGGTACAGCGTGTGATCGGGAAAGGTTTCTAAAACGCACCTCATTTCTCCTCTCCTTGTGCTCGGGTTCGCCATTCCAGCCGCTTTACTAACAATCTCCCTACTTGGAGAATCAGCACCTTGAAGCTCCTGTTTCTTTTGTACAGGTTGCAATTTGTCCTGAGGATGAACGGGAAGAGGGGGAACCAACGAGAGACTAGCTCTAGGTGTTGGGACATGCACAGGTCACTCTATTTCCCCATCAGGAAGAAGAATGAAGCACAGGCTCAGCCTGCCCCCCAGAACCAGAATAGGGCCTGAAGCAATCCTGCGCTTTTGCGGGCAGCTCCCAAAAAAGCGAGTTGACAAATGGAGCTCAGGGCCACTGCAATTCACAAACCTGCAGAGTTATCAATGATAACTCTCGTCCACAAATATATTGACGGAAGGCAAGGAAGAGGATTTGAAAGCAAGGCAGAATTGCAGGAAACAGATTTCAGGAGGTAGATTCGACTGGCCTTTAAAGCACATGAAAAGCGGCAAAACGTTGACAATGATGCCCTTGGCCAAAAAGGGCGTATGCGTTTTTTCCTGAATATATTCAGGAAAAAACGCATACGCCCTTTTTGGCCAACCAAGCAAGCCGGAAGTGCAAATCAGCACTACAAAGAAGTCTCGCTTGCCATCGGTCAAAAGGGCCACGCTGCAAAAAGAGTAAACACCAGAAATGCAGGACAGGCCATGGAGACATGGGAGCCTTGCTAGGCTGAGGGGTGGGATGTCAATTGCCAACAGGCACTCTGGAGAAGTGTACGGTGTGTCCTGAAACATGTAATAAACACAGCTTACAGAGCATAGGGCACTTCCACTCATGGGCGTATAAATTGGGAAAACTAAAAATCAACAAGACACAGGCACCCCAAAGTTTAGGGCTGCTCTGTGTACAAGAACCTCCACTTAGCTACACCTTAAGTATCCCAGGAAAGAGAAAAATGGATAAAGAAGTTGTGGTACTTAGGCACAATGGAATATCACTCAGCCATGAAATCAATGTCATAAGGCTAGTAGCAGCATGATGAGTGGATTTAGGGACGAGGATTCTAAGTGAAATAAGTCACACAGAAAAAGACTCTTATCCTAAGATATCACTTATAGAGGGCATGTCAAAATCGCTACACTTGAACTGAATTACAAAACAGAACAGAGTCACATATTTAGAAGACACACTATGGCTGCTTAACGGAAAAGGTGAGGTGGGCTGATGCATAAAACAAGGGTTTGAAATTAGCTCACATACCGTTCCATAAGCCAAATATGTAACAGAGAAGACCTCCTCCCTGCTCAGTGAACTGGACTCAACACCCCCTATTCACCGCACAAGAATATATCTGACTAGCAAGAATCTTAAAACCTATGTATTGATATCTCTCTGGAGTTGAATCAAGAGGGTGTAAAGCGGCATAAACACAGCAGGGAAAAGCAGCTCAACCCCATTATCAAAATAAATTACTTAAAATGAACGCCATAAAACAAAGACAGTGAAAGAGAGAGAAATTCTTACAAAATCCGTTCGGAGGCTCTGATGCAACCTGGATTGACCATATCTAGACCCACAGCTGGATGAGACATAAGGCTGGACACTCTTGGGGCTGAGAGTTTTGGTGAGGTTGGGTGAGGAAACGCAGACCCTTTAAAGTAATACCGCGAGGTACCCACCCCGTGGGTCCCAAATCTCCAGGTTCAAGGGCATCTTCCTACATTGAAAACGTGCATGGGAAACCCAGAAGATGGTACAGCGTGTGATCGGGAAAGGTTTCTAAAACGCACCTCATTTCTCCTCTCCTTGTGCTCGGGTTCGCCATTCCAGCCGCTTTACTAACAATCTCCCTACTTGGAGAATCAGCACCTTGAACCTCCTGCTTGTTTCGTACAGGTTGCAATTTGTCCTGAGGATGAACGGGAGGAGGTGGAACCAATGAGAGACTAGCTCTAGGTGTTGGGACAGGCACAGGTCACTCTATTTCCCCATCAGGAAGAAGAATGAAGCACAGGCTCAGCCTGCCCCCCGGAACCAGAATAGGGCCTGAAGCAATCCTGCGCTTTTGCGGGCAGCTCCCAAAAAAGCGAGTTGACAAATGGAGCTCAGGGCCACTGCAATTCACAAACCTGCAGAGTTATAAATGATAACTCTCGTCCACAAATATATTGAGGGAAGGCAACGAAGAGGATTTGAAAGCAAGGCAGAATGGCAGGAAACAGATTTCAGGAGGTAGATTCGACTCGCCTTTAAAGCACATGAAAAGCGGCAAAAAGTTGACAATGATGCCCTTGGCTAACAAGGGCGTATGCGTTTTTTCCTAAATATATTCAGGAAAAAACGCATACGCCCTTGTTGGCCAACCAAGCAAGCCGGAAGTGCAAATCAGCACTACAAAGAAGTCTCGCTTGCCATCGGTCAAAAGGGCCACGCTGCAAAAAGAGTAAACACCAGAAATGCAGGACAGGCCATGGAGACATGGGAGCCTTGCTAGGCTGAGGGGTGGGATGTCAATTGCCAACAGCCACTCTGGAGAAGTGTACGGTGTGTCCTGAAACATGTAATAAACACAGCTTACAGAGCATAGGGCACTTCCACTCATGGGCGTATAAATTGGGAAAACTAAAAATCAACAAGACACAGGCACCCCAAAGTTTAGGGCTGCTCTGTGTACAAGAACCTCCACTTAGCTACAACTTAAGTATCCCAGGAAAGAGAAAAATGGATAAAGAAGTTGTGGTACTTAGGCACAATAGAATATCACTCAGCCATGAAATCAATGTCATAAGGCTAGTAGCAGCATGATGAGTGGATTTAGGGACGAGGATTCTAAGTGAAATAAGTCACACAGAAAAAGACTCTTATCCTAAGATATCACTTATAGAGGGCATGTCAAAATCGCTACACTTGAACTGAATTACAAAACAGAACAGAGTCACGCATTTAGAAGACACACTATGGCTGCTTAACGGGAAAGTTGAGGTGGGCTGATGCATAAAACAAGGGTTTGAAATTAGCTCACATACCGTTCCATAAGCCAAATATGTAACAGACAAGACCTCCTCCCTGCTCAGTGAACTGGACTCAACACCCCCTATTCACCGCACAAGAATATATCTGACTAGCAAGAATCTTAAAACCTATGTATTGATATCTCTGTGGAGTTGAATCAAGAGGGTGTAAAGCGGCATAAACACAGCAGGGAAAAGCAGCTCAACCCCATTATCAAAATAAATTACTTAAAATGAACGCCATAAAACAAAGACAGTGAAAGAGAGAGAAATTCTTACAAAATCCGTTCGGAGGCTCTGATGCAACCTGGATTGACCATATCTAGACCCACAGCTGGATGAGACATAAGGCTGGACACTCTTGGGGCTGAGAGGTTTGGTGAGGTTGGGTGAGGAAATGCAGACCCTTTAAAGTAATACCGCGGGGTACCCACCCCATGGGTCCCAAATCTCCAGGTTCAAGGGCATCTTCCTACATTGAAAACGTGCATGGGAAACCCAGAAGATGGTACAGCGTGTGATCGGGAAAGGTTTCTAAAACGCACCTCATTTCTCCTCTCCTTGTGCTCGGGTTCGCCATTCCAGCCGCTTTACTAACAATCTCCCTACTTGGAGAATCAGCACCTTGAAGCTCCTGTTTCTTTTGTACAGGTTGCAATTTGTCCTGAGGATGAACGGGAAGAGGGGGAACCAACGAGAGACTAGCTCTAGGTGTTGGGACATGCACAGGTCACTCTATTTCCCCATCAGGAAGAAGAATGAAGCACAGGCTCAGCCTGCCCCCCGGAACCAGAATAGGGCCTGAAGCAATCCTGCGCTTTTGCGGGCAGCTCCCAAAAAAGCGAGTTGACAAATGGAGCTCAGGGCCACTGCAATTCACAAACCTGCAGAGTTATAAATGATAACTCTCGTCCACAAATATATTGAGGGAAGGCAAGGAAGAGGATTTGAAAGCAAGGCAGAATTGCAGGAAACAGATTTCAGGAGGTAGATTCGACTCGCCTTTAAAGCACATGAAAAGCAGCAAAACGTTGACAATGATGCCCTTGGCCAATAAGGGCGTATGCGTTTTTTCCTGAATATATTCAGGAAAAAACGCATACGCCCGTTTTGGCCAACCAAGCAAGCCGGAAGTGCAAATCAGCACTACAAAGAAGTCTCGCTTGCCATCGGTCAAAAGGGCCACGCTGCAAAAAGAGTAAACACCAGAAACGCAGGACAGGCCATGGAGACATGGCAGCCATGCTAGGCTGAGGGGTGGGATGTCAATTGCCAACAGCCACTCTGGAGAAGTGTACGGTGTGTCCTGAAACATGTAATAAACACAGCTTACAGAGCATAGGGCACTTCCACTCATGGGCGTATAAATTGGGAAAACTAAAAATCAACAAGACACAGGCACCCCAAAGTTTAGGGCTGCTCTGTGTACAAGAACCTCCACTTAGCTACACCTTAAGTATCCCAGGAAAGAGAAAAATGGATAAAGAAGTTGTGGTACTTAGGCACAATGGAATATCACTCAGCCATGAAATCAATGTCATAAGGCTAGTAGCAGCATGATGAGTGGATTTAGGGACGAGGATTCTAAGTGAAATAAGTCACACAGAAAAAGACTCTTATCCTAAGATATCACTTATAGAGGGCATGTCAAAATCGCTACAATTGAACTGAATTACAAAACAGAACAGAGTCACACATTTAGAAGACACACTATGGCTGCTTAACGGAAAAGGTGAGGTGGGGTGATGCATAAAACAAGGGTTTGAAATTAGCTCACATACCGTTCCATAAGCCAAATATGTAACAGACAAGACCTCCTCCCTGCTCAGTGAACTGGACTCAACACCCCCTATTCACCGCACAAGAATATATCTGACTAGCAAGAATCTTAAAACCTATGTATTGATATCTCTCTGGAGTTGAATCAAGAGGGTGTAAAGCGGCATAAACACAGCAGGGAAAAGCAGCTCAACCCCATTATCAAAATAAATTACTTAAAATGAACGCCATAAAACAAAGACAGTGAAAGAGAGAGAAATTCTTACAAAATCCGTTCGGAGGCTCTGATGCAACCTGGGTTGACCATATCTAGACCCACAGCTGGATGAGACATAAGGCTGGACACTCTTGGGGCTGAGAGGTTTGGTGAGGTTGGGTGAGGAAATGCAGACCCTTTAAAGTAATACCGCGGGGTACCCACCCCATGGGTCCCAAATCTCCAGGTTCAAGGGCATCTTCCTACATTGAAAACGTGCATGGGAAACCCAGAAGATGGTACAGCGTGTGATCGGGAAAGGTTTCTAAAACGCACCTCATTTCTCCTCTCCTTGTGCTCGGGTTCGCCATTCCAGCCGCTTTACTAACAATCTCCCTACTTGGAGAATCAGCACCTTGAAGCTCCTGTTTCTTTTGTACAGGTTGCAATTTGTCCTGAGGATGAACGGGAAGAGGGGGAACCAACGAGAGACTAGCTCTAGGTGTTGGGACATGCACAGGTCACTCTATTTCCCCATCAGGAAGAAGAATGAAGCACAGGCTCAGCCTGCCCCCCGGAACCAGAATAGGGCCTGAAGCAATCCTGCGCTTTTGCGGGCAGCTCCCAAAAAAGCGAGTTGACAAATGGAGCTCAGGGCCACTGCAATTCACAAACCTGCAGAGTTATCAATGATAACTCTCGTCCACAAATATATTGACGGAAGGCAAGGAAGAGGATTTGAAAGCAAGGCAGAATTGCAGGAAACAGATTTCAGGAGGTAGATTCGACTGGCCTTTAAAGCACATGAAAAGCGGCAAAACGTTGACAATGATGCCCTTGGCCAAAAAGGGCGTATGCGTTTTTTCCTGAATATATTCAGGAAAAAACGCATACGCCCTTTTTGGCCAACCAAGCAAGCCGGAAGTGCAAATCAGCACTACAAAGAAGTCTCGCTTGCCATCGGTCAAAAGGGCCACGCTGCAAAAAGAGTAAACACCAGAAATGCAGGACAGGCCATGGAGACATGGGAGCCTTGCTAGGCTGAGGGGTGGGATGTCAATTGCCAACAGCCACTCTGGAGAAGTGTACGGTGTGTCCTGAAACATGTAATAAACACAGCTTACAGAGCATAGGGCACTTCCACTCATGGGCGTATAAATTGGGAAAACTAAAAATCAACAAGACACAGGCACCCCAAAGTTTAGGGCTGCTCTGTGTACAAGAACCTCCACTTAGCTACACCTTAAGTATCCCAGGAAAGAGAAAAATGGATAAAGAAGTTGTGGTACTTAGGCACAATGGAATATCACTCAGCCATGAAATCAATGTCATAAGGCTAGTAGCAGCATGATGAGTGGATTTAGGGACGAGGATTCTAAGTGAAATAAGTCACACAGAAAAAGACTCTTATCCTAAGATATCACTTATAGAGGGCATGTCAAAATCGCTACACTTGAACTGAATTACAAAACAGAACAGAGTCACATATTTAGAAGACACACTATGGCTGCTTAACGGAAAAGGTGAGGTGGGCTGATGCATAAAACAAGGGTTTGAAATTAGCTCACATACCGTTCCATAAGCCAAATATGTAACAGACAAGACCTCCTCCCTGCTCAGTGAACTGGACTCAACACCCCCTATTCACCGCACAAGAATATATCTGACTAGCAAGAATCTTAAAACCTATGTATTGATATCTCTCTGGAGTTGAATCAAGAGGGTGTAAAGCGGCATAAACACAGCAGGGAAAAGCAGCTCAACCCCATTATCAAAATAAATTACTTAAAATGAACGCCATAAAACAAAGACAGTGAAAGAGAGAGAAATTCTTACAAAATCCGTTCGGAGGCTCTGATGCAACCTGGATTGACCATATCTAGAGCCACAGCTGGATGAGACATAAGGCTGGACACTCTTGGGGCTGAGAGTTTTGGTGAGGTTGGGTGAGGAAACGCAGACCCTTTAAAGTAATACCGCGAGGTACCCACCCCGTGGGTCCCAAATCTCCAGGTTCAAGGGCATCTTCCTACATTGAAAACGTGCATGGGAAACCCAGAAGATGGTACAGCGTGTGATCGGGAAAGGTTTCTAAAACGCACCTCATTTCTCCTCTCCTTGTGCTCGGGTTCGCCATTCCAGCCGCTTTACTAACAATCTCCCTACTTGGAGAATCAGCACCTTGAACCTCCTGCTTGTTTCGTACAGGTTGCAATTTGTCCTGAGGATGAACGGGAGGAGGTGGAACCAATGAGAGACTAGCTCTAGGTGTTGGGACAGGCACAGGTCACTCTATTTCCCCATCAGGAAGAAGAATGAAGCACAGGCTCAGCCTGCCCCCCGGAACCAGAATAGGGCCTGAAGCAATCCTGCGCTTTTGCGGCCAGCTCCCAAAAAAGCGAGTTGACAAATGGAGCTCAGGGCCACTGCAATTCACAAACCTGCAGAGTTATAAATGATAACTCTCGTCCACAAATATATTGAGGGAAGGCAACGAAGAGGATTTGAAAGCAAGGCAGAATGGCAGGAAACAGATTTCAGGAGGTAGATTCGACTCGCCTTTAAAGCACATGAAAAGCGGCAAAACGTTGACAATGATGCCCTTGGCTAACAAGGGCGTATGCGTTTTTTCCTAAATATATTCAGGAAAAAACGCATACGCCCTTGTTGGCCAACCAAGCAAGCCGGAAGTGCAAATCAGCACTACAAAGAAGTCTCGCTTGCCATCGGTCAAAAGGGCCATGCTGCCAAAAGTGTAAAAACCAGAAATTCAGGACAGGCCATGGAGACATGGGAGCCTTGCTACGCTGATGGGCAGGATGCCAATTGCCAACAGCCACTCTGGAGAAGTGTACGGTGTGTCCTGAAACATGTAATAAACACAGCTTACAGAGCATAGGGCACTTCCACTCATGGGCGTATAAATTGGGAAAACTAAAAATCAACAAGACACAGGCACCCCAAAGTTTAGGGCTGCTCTGTGTACAAGAACCTCCACTTAGCTACACCTTAAGTATCCCAGGAAAGAGAAAAATGGATAAAGAAGTTGTGGTACTTAGGCACAATGGAATATCACTCAGCCATGAAATCAATGTCATAAGGCTAGTAGCAGCATGATGAGTGGATTTAGGGACGAGGATTCTAAGTGAAATAAGTCACACAGAAAAAGACTCTTATCCTAAGATATCACTTATAGAGGGCATGTCAAAATCGCTACAATTGAACTGAATTACAAAACAGAACAGAGTCACACATTTAGAAGACACACTATGGCTGCTTAACGGAAAAGGTGAGGTGGGGTGATGCATAAAACAAGGGTTTGAAATTAGCTCACATACCGTTCCATAAGCCAAATATGTAACAGACAAGACCTCCTCCCTGCTCAGTGAACTGGACTCAACACCCCCTATTCACCGCACAAGAATATATCTGACTAGCAAGAATCTTAAAACCTATGTATTGATATCTCTCTGGAGTTGAATCAAGAGGGTGTAAAGCGGCATAAACACAGCAGGGAAAAGCAGCTCAACCCCATTATCAAAATAAATTACTTAAAATGAACGCCATAAAACAAAGACAGTGAAAGAGAGAGAAATTCTTACAAAATCCGTTCGGAGGCTCTGATGCAACCTGGGTTGACCATATCTAGACCCACAGCTGGATGAGACATAAGGCTGGACACTCTTGGGGCTGAGAGGTTTGGTGAGGTTGGGTGAGGAAATGCAGACCCTTTAAAGTAATACCGCGGGGTACCCACCCCATGGGTCCCAAATCTCCAGGTTCAAGGGCATCTTCCTACATTGAAAACGTGCATGGGAAACCCAGAAGATGGTACAGCGTGTGATCGGGAAAGGTTTCTAAAACGCACCTCATTTCTCCTCTCCTTGTGCTCGGGTTCGCCATTCCAGCCGCTTTACTAACAATCTCCCTACTTGGAGAATCAGCACCTTGAAGCTCCTGTTTCTTTTGTACAGGTTGCAATTTGTCCTGAGGATGAACGGGAAGAGGGGGAACCAACGAGAGACTAGCTCTAGGTGTTGGGACATGCACAGGTCACTCTATTTCCCCATCAGGAAGAAGAATGAAGCACAGGCTCAGCCTGCCCCCCGGAACCAGAATAGGGCCTGAAGCAATCCTGCGCTTTTGCGGGCAGCTCCCAAAAAAGCGAGTTGACAAATGGAGCTCAGGGCCACTGCAATTCACAAACCTGCAGAGTTATCAATGATAACTCTCGTCCACAAATATATTGACGGAAGGCAAGGAAGAGGATTTGAAAGCAAGGCAGAATTGCAGGAAACAGATTTCAGGAGGTAGATTCGACTCGCCTTTAAAGCACATGAAAAGCGGCAAAACGTTGACAATGATGCCCTTGGCCAAAAAGGGCGTATGCGTTTTTTCCTGAATATATTCAGGAAAAAACGCATACGCCCTTTTTGGCCAACCAAGCAAGCCGGAAGTGCAAATCAGCACTACAAAGAAGTCTCGCTTGCCATCGGTCAAAAGGGCCACGCTGCAAAAAGAGTAAACACCAGAAATGCAGGACAGGCCATGGAGACATGGGAGCCTTGCTAGGCTGAGGGGTGGGATGTCAATTGCCAACAGCCACTCTGGAGAAGTGTACGGTGTGTCCTGAAACATGTAATAAACACAGCTTACAGAGCATAGGGCACTTCCACTCATGGGCGTATAAATTGGGAAAACTAAAAATCAACAAGACACAGGCACCCCAAAGTTTAGGGCTGCTCTGTGTACAAGAACCTCCACTTAGCTACACCTTAAGTATCCCAGGAAAGAGAAAAATGGATAAAGAAGTTGTGGTACTTAGGCACAATGGAATATCACTCAGCCATGAAATCAATGTCATAAGGCTAGTAGCAGCATGATGAGTGGATTTAGGGACGAGGATTCTAAGTGAAATAAGTCACACAGAAAAAGACTCTTATCCTAAGATATCACTTATAGAGGGCATGTCAAAATCGCTACACTTGAACTGAATTACAAAACAGAACAGAGTCACATATTTAGAAGACACACTATGGCTGCTTAACGGAAAAGGTGAGGTGGGCTGATGCATAAAACAAGGGTTTGAAATTAGCTCACATACCGTTCCATAAGCCAAATATGTAACAGACAAGACCTCCTCCCTGCTCAGTGAACTGGACTCAACACCCCCTATTCACCGCACAAGAATATATCTGACTAGCAAGAATCTTAAAACCTATGTATTGATATCTCTCTGGAGTTGAATCAAGAGGGTGTAAAGCGGCATAAACACAGCAGGGAAAAGCAGCTCAACCCCATTATCAAAATAAATTACTTAAAATGAACGCCATAAAACAAAGACAGTGAAAGAGAGAGAAATTCTTACAAAATCCGTTCGGAGGCTCTGATGCAACCTGGATTGACCATATCTAGAGCCACAGCTGGATGAGACATAAGGCTGGACACTCTTGGGGCTGAGAGTTTTGGTGAGGTTGGGTGAGGAAACGCAGACCCTTTAAAGTAATACCGCGAGGTACCCACCCCGTGGGTCCCAAATCTCCAGGTTCAAGGGCATCTTCCTACATTGAAAACGTGCATGGGAAACCCAGAAGATGGTACAGCGTGTGATCGGGAAAGGTTTCTAAAACGCACCTCATTTCTCCTCTCCTTGTGCTCGGGTTCGCCATTCCAGCCGCTTTACTAACAATCTCCCTACTTGGAGAATCAGCACCTTGAACCTCCTGCTTGTTTCGTACAGGTTGCAATTTGTCCTGAGGATGAACGGGAGGAGGTGGAACCAATGAGAGACTAGCTCTAGGTGTTGGGACAGGCACAGGTCACTCTATTTCCCCATCAGGAAGAAGAATGAAGCACAGGCTCAGCCTGCCCCCCGGAACCAGAATAGGGCCTGAAGCAATCCTGCGCTTTTGCGGCCAGCTCCCAAAAAAGCGAGTTGACAAATGGAGCTCAGGGCCACTGCAATTCACAAACCTGCAGAGTTATAAATGATAACTCTCGTCCACAAATATATTGAGGGAAGGCAACGAAGAGGATTTGAAAGCAAGGCAGAATGGCAGGAAACAGATTTCAGGAGGTAGATTCGACTCGCCTTTAAAGCACATGAAAAGCGGCAAAACGTTGACAATGATGCCCTTGGCTAACAAGGGCGTATGCGTTTTTTCCTAAATATATTCAGGAAAAAACGCATACGCCCTTGTTGGCCAACCAAGCAAGCCGGAAGTGCAAATCAGCACTACAAAGAAGTCTCGCTTGCCATCGGTCAAAAGGGCCATGCTGCCAAAAGTGTAAAAACCAGAAATTCAGGACAGGCCATGGAGACATGGGAGCCTTGCTACGCTGATGGGCAGGATGCCAATTGCCAACAGCCACTCTGGAGAAGTGTACGGTGTGTCCTGAAACATGTAATAAACACAGCTTACAGAGCATAGGGCACTTCCACTCATGGGCGTATAAATTGGGAAAACTAAAAATCAACAAGACACAGGCACCCCAAAGTTTAGGGCTGCTCTGTGTACAAGAACCTCCACTTAGCTACACCTTAAGTATCCCAGGAAAGAGAAAAATGGATAAAGAAGTTGTGGTACTTAGGCACAATGGAATATCACTCAGCCATGAAATCAATGTCATAAGGCTAGTAGCAGCATGATGAGTGGATTTAGGGACGAGGATTCTAAGTGAAATAAGTCACACAGAAAAAGACTCTTATCCTAAGATATCACTTATAGAGGGCATGTCAAAATCGCTACACTTGAACTGAATTACAAAACAGAACAGAGTCACATATTTAGAAGACACACTATGGCTGCTTAACGGAAAAGGTGAGGTGGGCTGATGCATAAAACAAGGGTTTGAAATTAGCTCACATACCGTTCCATAAGCCAAATATGTAACAGACAAGACCTCCTCCCTGCTCAGTGAACTGGACTCAACACCCCCTATTCACCGCACAAGAATATATCTGACTAGCAAGAATCTTAAAACCTATGTATTGATATCTCTCTGGAGTTGAATCAAGAGGGTGTAAAGCGGCATAAACACAGCAGGGAAAAGCAGCTCAACCCCATTATCAAAATAAATTACTTAAAATGAACGCCATAAAACAAAGACAGTGAAAGAGAGAGAAATTCTTACAAAATCCGTTCGGAGGCTCTGATGCAACCTGGATTGACCATATCTAGAGCCACAGCTGGATGAGACATAAGGCTGGACACTCTTGGGGCTGAGAGTTTTGGTGAGGTTGGGTGAGGAAACGCAGACCCTTTAAAGTAATACCGCGAGGTACCCACCCCGTGGGTCCCAAATCTCCAGGTTCAAGGGCATCTTCCTACATTGAAAACGTGCATGGGAAACCCAGAAGATGGTACAGCGTGTGATCGGGAAAGGTTTCTAAAACGCACCTCATTTCTCCTCTCCTTGTGCTCGGGTTCGCCATTCCAGCCGCTTTACTAACAATCTCCCTACTTGGAGAATCAGCACCTTGAACCTCCTGCTTGTTTCGTACAGGTTGCAATTTGTCCTGAGGATGAACGGGAGGAGGTGGAACCAATGAGAGACTAGCTCTAGGTGTTGGGACAGGCACAGGTCACTCTATTTCCCCATCAGGAAGAAGAATGAAGCACAGGCTCAGCCTGCCCCCCGGAACCAGAATAGGGCCTGAAGCAATCCAGCGCTTTTGCGGCCAGCTCCCAAAAAAGCGAGTTGACAAATGGAGCTCAGGGCCACTGCAATTCACAAACCTGCAGAGTTATAAATGATAACTCTCGTCCACAAATATATTGAGGGAAGGCAACGAAGAGGATTTGAAAGCAAGGCAGAATGGCAGGAAACAGATTTCAGGAGGTAGATTCGACTCGCCTTTAAAGCACATGAAAAGCGGCAAAACGTTGACAATGATGCCCTTGGCTAACAAGGGCGTATGCGTTTTTTCCTAAATATATTCAGGAAAAAACGCATACGCCCTTGTTGGCCAACCAAGCAAGCCGGAAGTGCAAATCAGCACTACAAAGAAGTCTCGCTTGCCATCGGTCAAAAGGGCCATGCTGCCAAAAGTGTAAAAACCAGAAATTCAGGACAGGCCATGGAGACATGGGAGCCTTGCTACGCTGATGGGCAGGATGCCAATTGCCAACAGCCACTCTGGAGAAGTGTACGGTGTGTCCTGAAACATGTAATAAACACAGCTTACAGAGCATAGGGCACTTCCACTCATGGGCGTATAAATTGGGAAAACTAAAAATCAACAAGACACAGGCACCCCAAAGTTTCCGGCTGCTCTGTGTACAAGAACCTCCACTTAGGTACACCTTAAACATGCCAGGAAAGAGAAAAATGGATAAAGAAGTTGTGGTACTTAGGCACAATGGAATATCACTCAGCCATGAAATCAATGTCATAAGGCTAGTAGCAGCATGATGAGTGGATGTAGGGACGAGGATTCTAAGTGAAATAAGTCACACAGAAAAAGACAGTTATCCTAAGATATCACTTATAGAGGGCATGTCAAAATCGCTACACTTGAACTGAATTACAAAACAGAACAGAGTCACACATTTAGAAGACACACTATGGCTGCTTAACAGGAAAGGTGAGGTGGGCTGATGCATAAAACAAGGGTTTGAAATTAGCTCACATACCGTTCCATAAGCCAAATATGTAACAGACAAGACCTCCTCCCTGCTCAGTGAACTGGACTCAACACCCCCTATTCACCGCACAAGAATATATCTGACTAGCAAGAATCTTAAAACCTATGTATTGATATCTCTCTGGAGTTGAATCAAGAGGGTGTAAAGCGGCATAAACACAGCAGGGAAAAGCAGCTCAACCCCATTATCAAAATAAATTACTTAAAATGAACGCCATAAAACAAAGACAGTGAAAGAGAGAGAAATTCTTACAAAATCCGTTCGGAGGCTCTGATGCAACCTGGATTGACCATATCTAGACCCACAGCTGGATGAGACATAATGCTGGACACTCTTGGGGCTGAGAGGTTTGGTGAGGTTGGGTGAGGAAACGCAGACCCTTTAAAGTAATACCGCGGGGTACCCACCCCATGGGTCCCAAATCTCCAGGTTCAAGGGCATCTTCCTACATTGAAAACGTGCATGGGAAACCCAGAAGATGGTACAGCGTGTGATCGGGAAAGGTTTCTAAAACGCACCTCATTTCTCCTCTCCTTGTGCTCGGGTTCGCCATTCCAGCCGCTTTACTAACAATCTCCCTACTTGGAGAATCAGCACCTTGAAGCTCCTGTTTGTTTCGTACAGGTTGCAATTTGTCCTGAGGATGAACGGGAGGAGGTGGAACCAATGAGAGACTAGCTCTAGGTGTTGGGACAGGCACAGGTCACTCTATTTCCCCATCAGGAAGAAGAATGAAGCACAGGCTCAGCCTGCCCCCCGGAACCAGAATAGGGCCTGAAGCAATCCTGCGCTTTTGCGGACAGCTCCCAAAAAAGCGAGTTGACAAATGGAGCTCAGGGCCACTGCAATTCACAAACCTGCAGAGTTATAAATGATAACTCTCGTCCACAAATATATTGAGGGAAGGCAACGAAGAGGATTTGAAAGCAAGGCAGAATGGCAGGAAACAGATTTCAGGAGGTAGATTCGACTCGCCTTTAAAGCACATGAAAAGCGGCAAAACGTTGACAATGATGCCCTTGGCTAACAAGGGCGTATGCGTTTTTCCTAAATATATTCAGGAAAAAACGCATACGCCCTTGTTGGCCAACCAAGCAAGCCGGAAGTGCAAATCAGCACTACAAAGAAGTCTCGCTTGCCATCGGTCAAAAGGGCCACGCTGCAAAAAGAGTAAACACCAGAAATGCAGGACAGGCCATGGAGACATGGGAGCCTTGCTAGGCTGAGGGGTGGGATGTCAATTGCCAACAGCCACTCTGGAGAAGTGTACGGTGTGTCCTGAAACATGTAATAAACACAGCTTACAGAGCATAGGGCACTTCCACTCATGGGCGTATAAATTGGGAAAACTAAAAATCAACAAGACACAGGCACCCCAAAGTTTAGGGCTGCTCTGTGTACAAGAACCTCCACTTAGCTACAACTTAAGTATCCCAGGAAAGAGAAAAATGGATAAAGAAGTTGTGGTACTTAGGCACAATAGAATATCACTCAGACATGAAATCAATGTCATAAGGCTAGTAGCAGCATGATGAGTGGATTTAGGGATGAGGATTCTAAGTGAAATAAGTCACACAGAAAAAGACTCTTATCCTAAGATATCACTTATAGAGGGCATGTCCAAATCGCTACACTTGAAATGAATTACAAAACAGAACAGAGTCACGCATTTAGAAGACACACTATGGCTGCTTAACGGGAAAGGTGAGGTGGGCTGATGCATAAAACAAGGGTTTGAAATTAGCTCACATACCGTTCCATAAGCCAAATATGTAACAGACAAGACCTCCTCCCTGCTCAGTGAACTGGACTCAACACCCCCTATTCACCGCACAAGAATATATCTGACTAGCAAGAATCTTAAAACCTATGTATTGATATCTCTCTGGAGTTGAATCAAGAGGGTGTAAAGCGGCATAAACACAGCAGGGAAAAGCAGCTCAACCCCATTATCAAAATAAATTACTTAAAATGAACGCCATAAAACAAAGACAGTGAAAGAGAGAGAAATTCTTACAAAATCCGTTCGGAGGCTCTGATGCAACCTGGATTGACCATATCTAGACCCACAGCTGGATGAGACATAAGGCTGGACACTCTTGGGGCTGAGAGTTTTGGTGAGGTTGGGTGAGGAAACGCAGACCCTTTAAAGTAATACCGCGAGGTACCCACCCCGTGGGTCCCAAATCTCCAGGTTCAAGGGCATCTTCCTACATTGAAAACGTGCATGGGAAACCCAGAAGATGGTACAGCGTGTGATCGGGAAAGGTTTCTAAAACGCACCTCATTTCTCCTCTCCTTGTGCTCGGGTTCGCCATTCCAGCCGCTTTACTAACAATCTCCCTACTTGGAGAATCAGCACCTTGAACCTCCTGCTTGTTTCGTACAGGTTTCAATTTGTCCTGAGGATGAACAGGGAGACGGGGAACCAATGAGAGACTAGCTCTAGGTGTTGGGACAGGCACAGGTCACTCTATTTCCCCATCAGGAAGAAGAATGAAGCACAGGCTCAGCCTGCCCCCCGGAACCAGAATAGGGCCTGAAGCAATCCTGCGCTTTTGCGGCCAGCTCCCAAAAAAGCGAGTTGACAAATGGAGCTCAGGGCCACTGCAATTCACAAACCTGCAGAGTTATAAATGATAACTCTCGTCCACAAATATATTGAGGGAAGGCAACGAAGAGGATTTGAAAGCAAGGCAGAATGGCAGGAAACAGATTTCAGGAGGTAGATTCGACTCGCCTTTAAAGCACATGAAAAGCAGCAAAACGTTGACAATGATGCCCTTGGCCAAAAAGGGCGTATGCGTTTTTTCCTGAATATATTCAGGAAAAAACGCATACGCCCTTTTTGGCCAACCAAGCAAGCCGGAAGTGCAAATCAGCACTACAAAGAAGTCTCGCTTGCCATCGGTCAAAAGGGCCATGCTGCCAAAAGTGTAAAAACCAGAAATTCAGGACAGGCCATGGAGACATGGGAGCCTTGCTACGCTGATGGGCAGGATGCCAATTGCCAACAGCCACTCTGGAGAAGTGTACGGTGTGTCCTGAAACATGTAATAAACACAGCTTACAGAGCATAGGGCACTTCCACTCATGGGCGTATAAATTGGGAAAACTAAAAATCAACAAGACACAGGCACCCCAAAGTTTCCGGCTGCTCTGTGTACAAGAACCTCCACTTAGGTACACCTTAAACATGCCAGGAAAGAGAAAAATGGATAAAGAAGTTGTGGTACTTAGGCACAATGGAATATCACTCAGCCATGAAATCAATGTCATAAGGCTAGTAGCAGCATGATGAGTGGATGTAGGGACGAGGATTCTAAGTGAAATAAGTCACACAGAAAAAGACAGTTATCCTAAGATATCACTTATAGAGGGCATGTCAAAATCGCTACACTTGAACTGAATTACAAAACAGAACAGAGTCACACATTTAGAAGACACACTATGGATGCTTAACGGGAAAGGTGAGGTGGGCTGATGCATAAAACAAGGGTTTGAAATTAGCTCACATACCGTTCCATAAGCCAAATATGTAACAGACAAGACCTCCTCCCTGCTCAGTGAACTGGACTCAACACCCCCTATTCACCGCACAAGAATATATCTGACTAGCAAGAATCTTAAAACCTATGTATTGATATCTCTCTGGAGTTGAATCAAGAGGGTGTAAAGCGGCATAAACACAGCAGGGAAAAGCAGCTCAACCCCATTATCAAAATAAATTACTTAAAATGAACGCCATAAAACAAAGACAGTGAAAGAGAGAGAAATTCTTACAAAATCTGTTTGGGGGCTCTGATGCAACCTGCATTGACCATATCTAGACCCACAGCTGGATGAGACAAAAGGCTGGACAATCTTGGGGCTGAGAGGATTGGTGAGGATGGGTGAGCAAACGCAGACCGTATAAAGTAATACCGCGTGGTACCCACCCCATGGGTCCCAAATCTCCAGGTTCAAGGGCATCCTCCTACATCGAAAACATGCCTGGGAAACCCAGAAGATGGTACACCGTGTGATCGGGAAAGGTTTCTAAAACGCACCTCATTTCTCGTCTCCTTGTGCTCGGGTTCGCCATTCCAGCCGCTTTACTAACAATCTCCCTACTTGGAGAATCAGCACCTGGAACCTCCTGTTTGTTTTGAACAGGTTGCAATTTGTCCTGAGGATGAACGGGAGGAGGTGGAACCAATGCGAGACTAGCTCTAGGTGTTGGGACAGGCACAGGTCACTCTATTTCCCCATCAGGAAGAAGAATGAAGCACAGGCTCAGCCTGCCCCCCGGAACCAGAATAGGGCCTGAAGCAATCCTGCGCTTTTGCGGCCAGCTCCCAAAAAAGCGAGTTGACAAATGGAGCTCAGGGCCACTGCAATTCACAAACCTGCAGAGTTATAAATGATAACTCTCGTCCACAAATATATTGAGGGAAGGCAACGAAGAGGATTTGAAAGCAAGGCAGAATGGCAGGAAACAGATTTCAGGAGGTAGATTCGACTCGCCTTTAAAGCACATGAAAAGCGGCAAAACGTTGACAATGATGCCCTTGGCTAACAAGGGCGTATGCGTTTTTTCCTAAATATATTCAGGAAAAAACGCATACGCCCTTGTTGGCCAACCAAGCAAGCCGGAAGTGCAAATCAGCACTACAAAGAAGTCTCGCTTGCCATCGGTCAAAAGGGCCACGCTGCAAAAAGAGTAAACACCAGAAATGCAGGACAGGCCATGGAGACATGGGAGCCTTGCTAGGCTGAGGGGTGGGATGTCAATTGCCAACAGCCACTCTGGAGAAGTGTACGGTGTGTCCTGAAACATGTAATAAACACAGCTTACAGAGCATAGGGCACTTCCACTCATGGGCGTATAAATTGGGAAAACTAAAAATCAACAAGACACAGGCACCCCAAAGTTTAGGGCTGCTCTGTGTACAAGAACCTCCACTTAGCTACAACTTAAGTATCCCAGGAAAGAGAAAAATGGATAAAGAAGTTGTGGTACTTAGGCACAATAGAATATCACTCAGCCATGAAATCAATGTCATAAGGCTAGTAGCAGCATGATGAGTGGATTTAGGGACGAGGATTCTAAGTGAAATAAGTCACACAGAAAAAGACTCTTATCCTAAGATATCACTTATAGAGGGCATGTCAAAATCGCTACACTTGAACTGAATTACAAAACAGAACAGAGTCACGCATTTAGAAGACACACTATGGCTGCTTAACGGGAAAGGTGAGGTGGGCTGATGCATAAAACAAGGGTTTGAAATTAGCTCACATACCGTTCCATAAGCCAAATATGTAACAGACAAGACCTCCTCCCTGCTCAGTGAACTGGACTCAACACCCCCTATTCACCGCACAAGAATATATCTGACTAGCAAGAATCTTAAAACCTATGTATTGATATCTCTCTGGAGTTGAATCAAGAGGGTGTAAAGCGGCATAAACACAGCAGGGAAAAGCAGCTCAACCCCATTATCAAAATAAATTACTTAAAATGAACGCCATAAAACAAAGACAGTGAAAGAGAGAGAAATTCTTACAAAATCCGTTCGGAGGCTCTGATGCAACCTGGATTGACCATATCTAGACCCACAGCTGGATGAGACATAAGGCTGGACACTCTTGGGGCTGAGAGTTTTGGTGAGGTTGGGTGAGGAAACGCAGACCCTTTAAAGTAATACCGCGAGGTACCCACCCCGTGGGTCCCAAATCTCCAGGTTCAAGGGCATCTTCCTACATTGAAAACGTGCATGGGAAACCCAGAAGATGGTACAGCGTGTGATCGGGAAAGGTTTCTAAAACGCACCTCATTTCTCCTCTCCTTGTGCTCGGGTTCGCCATTCCAGCCGCTTTACTAACAATCTCCCTACTTGGAGAATCAGCACCTTGAAGCTCCTGTTTCTTTTGTACAGGTTGCAATTTGTCCTGAGGATGAACGGGAAGAGGGGGAACCAACGAGAGACTAGCTCTAGGTGTTGGCTCATGCACAGGTCACTCTATTTCCCCATCATGAAGAAGAATGAAGCACAGGCTCAGCCTGCCCCCCGGAACCAGAATAGGGCCTGAAGCAATCCTGCGCTTTTGCGGCCAGCTCCCAAAAAAGCAAGTTGACAAATGGAGCTCAGGGCCACTGCAATTCACAAACCTGCAGAGTTATAAATGATAACTCTCGTCCACAAATATATTGAGGGAAGGCAACGAAGAGGATTTGAAAGCAAGGCAGAATGGCAGGAAACAGATTTCAGGAGGTAGATTCGACTCGCCTTTAAAGCACATGAAAAGCGGCAAAACGTTGACAATGATGCCCTTGGCTAACAAGGGCGTATGCGTTTTTTCCTGAATATATTCAGGAAAAAACGCATACGCCCTTTTTGGCCAACCAAGCAAGCCGGAAGTGCAAATCAGCACTACAAAGAAGTCTCGCTTGCCATCGGTCAAAAGGGCCACGCTGCAAAAAGAGTAAACACCAGAAATGCAGGACAGGCCATGGAGACATGGGAGCCTTGCTAGGCTGAGGGGTGGGATGTCAATTGCCTACAGCCACTCTGGAGAAGTGTACGGTGTGTCCTGAAACATGTAATAAACACAGCTTACAGAGCATAGGGCACTTCCACTCATGGGCGTATAAATTGGGAAAACTAAAAATCAACAAGACACAGGCACCCCAAAGTTTAGGGCTGCTCTGTGTACAAGAACCTCCACTTAGCTACACCTTAAGTATCCCAGGAAAGAGAAAAATGGATAAAGAAGTTGTGGTACTTAGGCACAATGGAATATCACTCAGCCATGAAATCAATGTCATAAGGCTAGTAGCAGCATGATGAGTGGATGTAGGGACGAGGATTCTAAGTGAAATAAGTCACACAGAAAAAGACAGTTATCCTAAGATATCACTTATAGAGGGCATGTCAAAACCGCTACACTTGAACTGAATTACAAAACAGAACAGAGTCACACATTTAGAAGACACACTATGGCTGCTTAACGGGAAAGGTGAGGTGGGGTGATGCATAAAACAAGGGTTTGAAATTAGCTCACATACCGTTCCATAAGCCAAATATGTAACAGACAAGACCTCCTCCCTGCTCAGTGAACTGGACTCAACACCCCCTATTCACCGCACAAGAATATATCTGACTAGCAAGAATCTTAAAACCTATGTATTGATATCTCTCTGGAGTTGAATTAAGAGTGTGTAAATCGGCATAAGCACAGCAGAGAAAAGCAGCTCAACCTCATTATCAAAATAAATTACTTAAAAAAAACCTCATAAAACAAAGACAGTGAAAGAGAGAGAAATTCTTACAAAATCTGTTTGGGGGCTCTGATGCAACCTGCATTGACCATATCTAGACCCACAGCTGGATGAGACAAAAGGCTGGACAATCTTGGGGCTGAGAGGATTGGTGAGGATGGGTGAGCAAACGCAGACCGTATAAAGTAATACCGCATGGTACCCACCCCATGGGTCCCAAATCTCCAGGTTCAAGGGCATCCTCCTACATCGAAAACATGCCTGGGAAACCCAGAAGATGGTACACCGTGTGATCGGGAAAGGTTTCTAAAACGCACCTCATTTCTCGTCTCCTTGTGCTCGGGTTCGCCATTCCAGCCGCTTTGCTAACAATCTCCCTACTTGGAGAATCAGCACCTGGAACCTCCTGTTTGTTTTGAACAGGTTGCAATTTGTCCTAAGGATGAACGGGAAGACGGGGAACCAATGAGAGACTAGCTCTAGGTGTTGGGACAGGCACAGGTCACTCTATTTCCCCATCAGGAAGAAGAATGAAGCACAGGCTCAGCCTGCCCCCCGGAACCAGAATAGGGCCTGAAGCAATCCTGCGCTTTTGCGGCCAGCTCCCAAAAAAGCGAGTTGACAAATGGAGCTCAGGGCCACTGCAATTCACAAACCTGCAGAGTTATAAATGATAACTCTCGTCCACAAATATATTGAGGGAAGGCAACGAAGAGGATTTGAAAGCAAGGCAGAATTGCAGGAAACAGATTTCAGGACGCAGATTCGACTCGCCTTTAAAGCACATGAAAAGCAGCAAAACGTTGACAATGATGCCCTTGGCCAAAAAGGGCGTATGCGTTTTTTCCTGAATATATTCAGGAAAAAACGCATACGCCCTTTTTGGCCAACCAAGCAAGCCGGAAGTGCAAATCAGCACTACAAAGAAGTCTCGCTTGCCATCGGTCAAAAGGGCCATGCTGCCAAAAGTGTAAAAACCAGAAATTCAGGACAGGCCATGGAGACATGGGAGCCTTGCTAAGCTGATGGGCAGGATGCCAATTGCCAACAGCCACTCTGGAGAAGTGTACGGTGTGTCCTGAAACATGTAATAAACACAGCTTACAGAGCATAGGGCACTTCCACTCATGGGCGTATAAAATGGGAAAACTAAAAATCAACAAGACACAGGCACCCCAAAGTTTCCGGCTGCTCTGTGTACAAGAACCTCCACTTAGCTACACCTTAAGTATCCCAGGAAAGAGAAAAATGGATAAAGAAGTTGTGGTACTTAGGCACAATGGAATATCACTCAGCCATGAAATCAATGTCATAAGGCTAGTAGCAGCATGATGAGTGGATGTAGGGACGAGGATTCTAAGTGAAATAAGTCACACAGAAAAAGACAGTTATCCTAAGATATCACTTATAGAGGGCATGTCAAAATCGCTACACTTGAACTGAATTACAAAACAGAACAGAGTCACACATTTAGAAGACACACTATGGCTGCTTAACGGGAAAGGTGAGGTGGGCTGATGCATAAAACAAGGGTTTGAAATTAGCTCACATACCGTTCCATAAGCCAAATATGTAACAGACAAGACCTCCTCCCTGCTCAGTGAACTGGACTCAACACCCCCTATTCACCGCACAAGAATATATCTGACTAGCAAGAATCTTAAAACCTATGTATTGATATCTCTCTGGAGTTGAATCAAGAGGGTGTAAAGCGGCATAAACACAGCAGGGAAAAGCAGCTCAACCCCATTATCAAAATAAATTACTTAAAATGAACGCCATAAAACAAAGACAGTGAAAGAGAGAGAAATTCTTACAAAATCTGTTTGGGGGCTCTGATGCAACCTGCATTGACCATATCTAGACCCACAGCTGGATGAGACAAAAGGCTGGACAATCTTGGGGCTGAGAGGATTGGTGAGGATGGGTGAGCAAACGCAGACCGTATAAAGTAATACCGCGTGGTACCCACCCCATGGGTCCCAAATCTCCAGGTTCAAGGGCATCCTCCTACATCGAAAACATGCCTGGGAAACCCAGAAGATGGTACACCGTGTGATCGGGAAAGGTTTCTAAAACGCACCTCATTTCTCGTCTCCTTGTGCTCGGGTTCGCCATTCCAGCCGCTTTACTAACAATCTCCCTACTTGGAGAATCAGCACCTGGAACCTCCTGTTTGTTTTGAACAGGTTGCAATTTGTCCTGAGGATGAACGGGAGGAGGTGGAACCAATGCGAGACTAGCTCTAGGTGTTGGGACAGGCACAGGTCACTCTATTTCCCCATCAGGAAGAAGAATGAAGCACAGGCTCAGCCTGCCCCCCGGAACCAGAATAGGGCCTGAAGCAATCCTGCGCTTTTGCGGCCAGCTCCCAAAAAAGCGAGTTGACAAATGGAGCTCAGGGCCACTGCAATTCACAAACCTGCAGAGTTATAAATGATAACTCTCGTCCACAAATATATTGAGGGAAGGCAACGAAGAGGATTTGAAAGCAAGGCAGAATGGCAGGAAACAGATTTCAGGAGGTAGATTCGACTCGCCTTTAAAGCACATGAAAAGCGGCAAAACGTTGACAATGATGCCCTTGGCTAACAAGGGCGTATGCGTTTTTTCCTAAATATATTCAGGAAAAAACGCATACGCCCTTGTTGGCCAACCAAGCAAGCCGGAAGTGCAAATCAGCACTACAAAGAAGTCTCGCTTGCCATCGGTCAAAAGGGCCACGCTGCAAAAAGAGTAAACACCAGAAATGCAGGACAGGCCATGGAGACATGGGAGCCTTGCTAGGCTGAGGGGTGGGATGTCAATTGCCAACAGCCACTCTGGAGAAGTGTACGGTGTGTCCTGAAACATGTAATAAACACAGCTTACAGAGCATAGGGCACTTCCACTCATGGGCGTATAAATTGGGAAAACTAAAAATCAACAAGACACAGGCACCCCAAAGTTTAGGGCTGCTCTGTGTACAAGAACCTCCACTTAGCTACAACTTAAGTATCCCAGGAAAGAGAAAAATGGATAAAGAAGTTGTGGTACTTAGGCACAATAGAATATCACTCAGCCATGAAATCAATGTCATAAGGCTAGTAGCAGCATGATGAGTGGATTTAGGGACGAGGATTCTAAGTGAAATAAGTCACACAGAAAAAGACTCTTATCCTAAGATATCACTTATAGAGGGCATGTCAAAATCGCTACACTTGAACTGAATTACAAAACAGAACAGAGTCACGCATTTAGAAGACACACTATGGCTGCTTAACGGGAAAGGTGAGGTGGGCTGATGCATAAAACAAGGGTTTGAAATTAGCTCACATACCGTTCCATAAGCCAAATATGTAACAGACAAGACCTCCTCCCTGCTCAGTGAACTGGACTCAACACCCCCTATTCACCGCACAAGAATATATCTGACTAGCAAGAATCTTAAAACCTATGTATTGATATCTCTCTGGAGTTGAATCAAGAGGGTGTAAAGCGGCATAAACACAGCAGGGAAAAGCAGCTCAACCCCATTATCAAAATAAATTACTTAAAATGAACGCCATAAAACAAAGACAGTGAAAGAGAGAGAAATTCTTACAAAATCCGTTCGGAGGCTCTGATGCAACCTGGATTGACCATATCTAGACCCACAGCTGGATGAGACATAAGGCTGGACACTCTTGGGGCTGAGAGTTTTGGTGAGGTTGGGTGAGGAAACGCAGACCCTTTAAAGTAATACCGCGAGGTACCCACCCCGTGGGTCCCAAATCTCCAGGTTCAAGGGCATCTTCCTACATTGAAAACGTGCATGGGAAACCCAGAAGATGGTACAGCGTGTGATCGGGAAAGGTTTCTAAAACGCACCTCATTTCTCCTCTCCTTGTGCTCGGGTTCGCCATTCCAGCCGCTTTACTAACAATCTCCCTACTTGGAGAATCAGCACCTTGAAGCTCCTGTTTCTTTTGTACAGGTTGCAATTTGTCCTGAGGATGAACGGGAAGAGGGGGAACCAACGAGAGACTAGCTCTAGGTGTTGGCTCATGCACAGGTCACTCTATTTCCCCATCATGAAGAAGAATGAAGCACAGGCTCAGCCTGCCCCCCGGAACCAGAATAGGGCCTGAAGCAATCCTGCGCTTTTGCGGCCAGCTCCCAAAAAAGCAAGTTGACAAATGGAGCTCAGGGCCACTGCAATTCACAAACCTGCAGAGTTATAAATGATAACTCTCGTCCACAAATATATTGAGGGAAGGCAACGAAGAGGATTTGAAAGCAAGGCAGAATGGCAGGAAACAGATTTCAGGAGGTAGATTCGACTCGCCTTTAAAGCACATGAAAAGCGGCAAAACGTTGACAATGATGCCCTTGGCTAACAAGGGCGTATGCGTTTTTTCCTGAATATATTCAGGAAAAAACGCATACGCCCTTTTTGGCCAACCAAGCAAGCCGGAAGTGCAAATCAGCACTACAAAGAAGTCTCGCTTGCCATCGGTCAAAAGGGCCACGCTGCAAAAAGAGTAAACACCAGAAATGCAGGACAGGCCATGGAGACATGGGAGCCTTGCTAGGCTGAGGGGTGGGATGTCAATTGCCTACAGCCACTCTGGAGAAGTGTACGGTGTGTCCTGAAACATGTAATAAACACAGCTTACAGAGCATAGGGCACTTCCACTCATGGGCGTATAAATTGGGAAAACTAAAAATCAACAAGACACAGGCACCCCAAAGTTTAGGGCTGCTCTGTGTACAAGAACCTCCACTTAGCTACACCTTAAGTATCCCAGGAAAGAGAAAAATGGATAAAGAAGTTGTGGTACTTAGGCACAATGGAATATCACTCAGCCATGAAATCAATGTCATAAGGCTAGTAGCAGCATGATGAGTGGATGTAGGGACGAGGATTCTAAGTGAAATAAGTCACACAGAAAAAGACAGTTATCCTAAGATATCACTTATAGAGGGCATGTCAAAACCGCTACACTTGAACTGAATTACAAAACAGAACAGAGTCACACATTTAGAAGACACACTATGGCTGCTTAACGGGAAAGGTGAGGTGGGGTGATGCATAAAACAAGGGTTTGAAATTAGCTCACATACCGTTCCATAAGCCAAATATGTAACAGACAAGACCTCCTCCCTGCTCAGTGAACTGGACTCAACACCCCCTATTCACCGCACAAGAATATATCTGACTAGCAAGAATCTTAAAACCTATGTATTGATATCTCTCTGGAGTTGAATTAAGAGTGTGTAAATCGGCATAAGCACAGCAGAGAAAAGCAGCTCAACCTCATTATCAAAATAAATTACTTAAAAAAAACCTCATAAAACAAAGACAGTGAAAGAGAGAGAAATTCTTACAAAATCTGTTTGGGGGCTCTGATGCAACCTGCATTGACCATATCTAGACCCACAGCTGGATGAGACAAAAGGCTGGACAATCTTGGGGCTGAGAGGATTGGTGAGGATGGGTGAGCAAACGCAGACCGTATAAAGTAATACCGCATGGTACCCACCCCATGGGTCCCAAATCTCCAGGTTCAAGGGCATCCTCCTACATCGAAAACATGCCTGGGAAACCCAGAAGATGGTACACCGTGTGATCGGGAAAGGTTTCTAAAACGCACCTCATTTCTCGTCTCCTTGTGCTCGGGTTCGCCATTCCAGCCGCTTTGCTAACAATCTCCCTACTTGGAGAATCAGCACCTGGAACCTCCTGTTTGTTTTGAACAGGTTGCAATTTGTCCTAAGGATGAACGGGAAGACGGGGAACCAATGAGAGACTAGCTCTAGGTGTTGGGACAGGCACAGGTCACTCTATTTCCCCATCAGGAAGAAGAATGAAGCACAGGCTCAGCCTGCCCCCCGGAACCAGAATAGGGCCTGAAGCAATCCTGCGCTTTTGCGGCCAGCTCCCAAAAAAGCGAGTTGACAAATGGAGCTCAGGGCCACTGCAATTCACAAACCTGCAGAGTTATAAATGATAACTCTCGTCCACAAATATATTGAGGGAAGGCAACGAAGAGGATTTGAAAGCAAGGCAGAATTGCAGGAAACAGATTTCAGGACGCAGATTCGACTCGCCTTTAAAGCACATGAAAAGCAGCAAAACGTTGACAATGATGCCCTTGGCCAAAAAGGGCGTATGCGTTTTTTCCTGAATATATTCAGGAAAAAACGCATACGCCCTTTTTGGCCAACCAAGCAAGCCGGAAGTGCAAATCAGCACTACAAAGAAGTCTCGCTTGCCATCGGTCAAAAGGGCCATGCTGCCAAAAGTGTAAAAACCAGAAATTCAGGACAGGCCATGGAGACATGGGAGCCTTGCTAAGCTGATGGGCAGGATGCCAATTGCCAACAGCCACTCTGGAGAAGTGTACGGTGTGTCCTGAAACATGTAATAAACACAGCTTACAGAGCATAGGGCACTTCCACTCATGGGCGTATAAAATGGGAAAACTAAAAATCAACAAGACACAGGCACCCCAAAGTTTCCGGCTGCTCTGTGTACAAGAACCTCCACTTAGCTACACCTTAAGTATCCCAGGAAAGAGAAAAATGGATAAAGAAGTTGTGGTACTTAGGCACAATGGAATATCACTCAGCCATGAAATCAATGTCATAAGGCTAGTAGCAGCATGATGAGTGGATGTAGGGACGAGGATTCTAAGTGAAATAAGTCACACAGAAAAAGACAGTTATCCTAAGATATCACTTATAGAGGGCATGTCAAAATCGCTACACTTGAACTGAATTACAAAACAGAACAGAGTCACACATTTAGAAGACACACTATGGCTGCTTAACGGGAAAGGTGAGGTGGGGTGATGCATAAAACAAGGGTTTGAAATTAGCTCACATACCGTTCCATAAGCCAAATATGTAACAGACAAGACCTCCTCCCTGCTCAGTGAACTGGACTCAACACCCCCTATTCACCGCACAAGAATATATCTGACTAGCAAGAATCTTAAAACCTATGTATTGATATGTCTCTGGAGTTGAATCAAGAGTGTGTAAAGCGGCATAAGCACAGCAGAGAAAAGCAGCTCAACCTCATTATCAAAATAAATTACTTAAAAAAAACCTCATAAAACAAAGACAGTGAAAGAGAGAGAAATTCTTACAAAATCTGTTTGGGGGCTCTGATGCAACCTGCATTGACCATATCTAGACCCACAGCTGGATGAGACAAAAGGCTGGACAATCTTGGGGCTGAGAGGATTGGTGAGGATGGGTGAGGAAACGCAGACCCTTTAAAGTAATACCGCGGGGTACCCACCCCATGGGTCCCAAATCTCCAGGTTCAAGGGCATCTTCCTACATTGAAAACGTGCATGGGAAACCCAGAAGATGGTACAGCGTGTGATCGGGAAAGGTTTCTAAAACGCACCTCATTTCTCCTCTCCTTGTGCTCGGGTTCGCCATTCCAGCCGCTTTACTAACAATCTCCCTACTTGGAGAATCAGCACCTTGAAGCTCCTGTTTGTTTCGTACAGGTTGCAATTTGTCCTGAGGATGAACGGGAAGAGGGTGAACCAACGAGAGGCTAGCTCTAGGTGTTGGCTCATGCACAGGTCACTCTATTTCCCCATCAGGAAGAAGAATGAAGCACAGGCTCAGCCTGCCCCCCGGAACCAGAATAGGGCCTGAAGCAATCCTGCGCTTTTGCGGCCAGCTCCCAAAAAAGCGAGTTGACAAATGGAGCTCAGGGCCCCTGCAATTCACAAACCTGCAGAGTTATAAATGATAACTCTCGTCCACAAATATATTGAGGGAAGGCAACGAAGAGGATTTGAAAGCAAGGCAGAATTGCAGGAAACAGATTTCAGGAGGTAGATTCGACTCGCCTTTAAAGCACATGAAAAGCGGCAAAACGTTGACAATGATGCCCTTGGCCAAAAAGGGCGTATGCGTTTTTTCCTGAATATATTCAGGAAAAAACGCATACGCCCTTTTTGGCCAACCAAGCAAGCCGGAAGTGCAAATCAGCACTACAAAGAAGTCTCGCTTCCCATCGGTCAAAAGGGCCACGCTGCAAAAAGAGTAAACACCAGAAATGCAGGACAGGCCATGGAGACATGGGAGCCTTGCTAGGCTGAGGGGTGGGATGTCAATTGCCAACAGCCACTCTGGAGAAGTGTACGGTGTGTCCTGAAACATGTAATAAACACAGCTTACAGAGCATAGGGCACTTCCACTCATGGGCGTATAAATTGGGAAAACTAAAAATCAACAAGACACAGGCACCCCAAAGTTTCGGGCTGCTCTGTGTACAAGAACCTCCACTTAGGTACACCTTAAACATGCCAGGAAAGAGAAAAATGGATAAAGAAGTTGTGGTACTTAGGCACAATGGAATATCACTCAGCCATGAAATCAATGTCATAAGGCTAGTAGCAGCATGATGAGTGGATTTAGGGACGAGGATTCTAAGTGAAATAAGTCACACAGAAAAAGACAGTTATCCTAAGATATCACTTATAGAGGGCATGTCAAAATCGCTACACTTGAACTGAATTACAAAACAGAACAGAGTCACACATTTAGAAGACACACTATGGCTGCTTAACGGGAAAGGTGAGGTGGGCTGATGCATAAAACAAGGGTTTGAAATTAGCTCACATACCGTTCCATAAGCCAAATATTTAATAGACAAGACCTCCTCCCTGCTCAGTGAACTGGACTCAACACCCCCTATTCACCGCACAAGAATATATCTGACTAGCAAGAATCTTAAAACCTATGTATTGATATCTCTCTGGAGTTGAATCAAGAGGGTGTAAAGCGGCATAAACACAGCAGGGAAAAGCAGCTCAACCCCATTATCAAAATAAATTACTTAAAATGAACGCCATAAAACAAAGACAGTGAAAGAGAGAGAAATTCTTACAAAATCCGTTCGGAGGCTCTGATGCAACCTGGATTGACCATATCTAGACCCACAGCTGGATGAGACATAAGGCTGGACACTCTTGGGGCTGAGAGTTTTGGTGAGGTTGGGTGAGGAAACGCAGACCCTTTAAAGTAATACCGCGGGGTACCCAGCCCATGGGTCCCAAATCTCCAGGTTCAAGGGCATCTTCCTACATTGAAAACGTGCATGGGAAACCCAGAAGATGGTACAGCGTGTGATCGGGAAGGGTTTCTAAAACGCACCTCATTTCTCCTCTCCTTGTGATCGGGTTCGCCATTCCAGCCGCTTTACTAACAATCTCCCTACTTGGAGAATCAGCACCTTGAAGCTCCTGTTTGTTTCGTACAGGTTGCAATTTGTCCTTAGGATGAACGGGAAGAGGGTGAACCAACGAGAGGCTAGCTCTAGGTGTTGGCTCATGCACAGGTCACTCTATTTCCCCATCAGGAAGAAGAATGAAGCACAGGCTCAGCCTGCCCCCCGGAACCAGAATAGGGCCTGAAGCAATCCTGCGCTTTTGCGGCCAGCTCCCAAAAAAGCGAGTTGACAAATGGAGCTCAGGGCCACTGCAATTCACAAACCTGCAGAGTTATAAATGATAACTCTCGTCCACAAATATATTGAGGGAAGGCAACGAAGAGGATTTGAAAGCAAGGCAGAATTGCAGGAAACAGATTTCAGGAGGTAGATTCGACTCGCCTTTAAAGCACATGAAAAGCGGCAAAACGTTGACAATGATGCCCTTGGCCAAAAAGGGCGTATGCGTTTTTTCCTGAATATATTCAGGAAAAAACGCATACGCCCTTTTTGGCCAACCAAGCAAGCCGGAAGTGCAAATCAGCACTACAAAGAAGTCTCGCTTCCCATCGGTCAAAAGGGCCACGCTGCAAAAAGAGTAAACACCAGAAATGCAGGACAGGCCATGGAGACATGGGAGCCTTGCTAGGCTGAGGGGTGGGATGTCAATTGCCAACAGCCACTCTGGAGAAGTGTACGGTGTGTCCTGAAACATGTAATAAACACAGCTTACAGAGCATAGGGCACTTCCACTCATGGGCGTATAAATTGGGAAAACTAAAAATCAACAAGACACAGGCACCCCAAAGTTTCGGGCTGCTCTGTGTACAAGAACCTCCACTTAGGTACATCTTAAACATGCCAGGAAAGAGAAAAATGGATAAAGAAGTTGTGGTACTTAGGCACAATGGAATATCACTCAGCCATGAAATCAATGTCATAAGGCTAGTAGCAGCATGATGAGTGGATTTAGGGACGAGGATTCTAAGTGAAATAAGTCACACAGAAAAAGACTCTTATCCTAAGATATCACTTATAGAGGGCATGTCAAAATCGCTACACTTGAACTGAATTACAAAACAGAACAGAGTCACACATTTAGAAGACACACTATGGCTGCTTAACGGGAAAGGTGAGGTGGGCTGATGCATAAAACAAGGGTTTGAAATTAGCTCACATACCGTTCCATAAGCCAAATATGTAATAGACAAGACCTCCTCCCTGCTCAGTGAACTGGACTCAACACCCCCTATTCACCGCACAAGAATATATCTGACTAGCAAGAATCTTAAAACCTATGTATTGATATCTCTCTGGAGTTGAATCAAGAGGGTGTAAAGCGGCATAAACACAGCAGGGAAAAGCAGCTCAACCCCATTATCAAAATAAATTACTTAAAATGAACGCCATAAAACAAAGACAGTGAAAGAGAGAGAAATTCTTACAAAATCCGTTCGGAGGCTCTGATGCAACCTGGATTGACCATATCTAGACCCACAGCTGGATGAGACATAAGGCTGGACACTCTTGGGGCTGAGAGTTTTGGTGAGGTTGGGTGAGGAAACGCAGACCCTTTAAAGTAATACCGCGGGGTACCCAGCCCATGGGTCCCAAATCTCCAGGTTCAAGGGCATCTTCCTACATTGAAAACGTGCATGGGAAACCCAGAAGATGGTACAGCGTGTGATCGGGAAGGGTTTCTAAAACGCACCTCATTTCTCCTCTCCTTGTGATCGGGTTCGCCATTCCAGCCGCTTTACTAACAATCTCCCTACTTGGAGAATCAGCACCTTGAAGCTCCTGTTTGTTTCGTACAGGTTGCAATTTGTCCTTAGGATGAACGGGAAGAGGGTGAACCAACGAGAGGCTAGCTCTAGGTGTTGGCTCATGCACAGGTCACTCTATTTCCCCATCAGGAAGAAGAATGAAGCACAGGCTCAGCCTGCCCCCCGGAACCAGAATAGGGCCTGAAGCAATCCTGCGCTTTTGCGGCCAGCTCCCAAAAAAGCGAGTTGACAAATGGAGCTCAGGGCCACTGCAATTCACAAACCTGCAGAGTTATAAATGATAACTCTCGTCCACAAATATATTGAGGGAAGGCAACGAAGAGGATTTGAAAGCAAGGCAGAATTGCAGGAAACAGATTTCAGGAGGTAGATTCGACTCGCCTTTAAAGCACATGAAAAGCGGCAAAACGTTGACAATGATGCCCTTGGCCAAAAAGGGCGTATGCGTTTTTTCCTGAATATATTCAGGAAAAAACGCATACGCCCTTTTTGGCCAACCAAGCAAGCCGGAAGTGCAAATCAGCACTACAAAGAAGTCTCGCTTCCCATCGGTCAAAAGGGCCACGCTGCAAAAAGAGTAAACACCAGAAATGCAGGACAGGCCATGGAGACATGGGAGCCTTGCTAGGCTGAGGGGTGGGATGTCAATTGCCAACAGCCACTCTGGAGAAGTGTACGGTGTGTCCTGAAACATGTAATAAACACAGCTTACAGAGCATAGGGCACTTCCACTCATGGGCGTATAAATTGGAAAAACTAAAAATCAACAAGACACAGGCACCCCAAAGTTTCGGGCTGCTCTGTGTACAAGAACCTCCACTTAGGTACACCTTAAACATGCCAGGAAAGAGAAAAATGGATAAAGAAGTTGTGGTACTTAGGCACAATGGAATATCACTCAGCCATGAAATCAATGTCATAAGGCTAGTAGCAGCATGATGAGTGGATTTAGGGACGAGGATTCTAAGTGAAATAAGTCACACAGAAAAAGACAGTTATCCTAAGATATCACTTATAGAGGGCATGTCAAAATCGCTACACTTGAACTGAATTACAAAACAGAACAGAGTCACACATTTAGAAGACACACTATGGCTGCTTAACGGGAAAGGTGAGGTGGGCTGATGCATAAAACAAGGGTTTGAAATTAGCTCACATACCGTTCCATAAGCCAAATATGTAATAGACAAGACCTCCTCCCTGCTCAGTGAACTGGACTCAACACCCCCTATTCACCGCACAAGAATATATCTGACTAGCAAGAATCTTAAAACCTATGTATTGATATCTCTCTGGAGTTGAATCAAGAGGGTGTAAAGCGGCATAAACACAGCAGGGAAAAGCAGCTCAACCCCATTATCAAAATAAATTACTTAAAATGAACGCCATAAAACAAAGACAGTGAAAGAGAGAGAAATTCTTACAAAATCCGTTCGGAGGCTCTGATGCAACCTGGATTGACCATATCTAGACCCACAGCTGGATGAGACATAAGGCTGGACACTCTTGGGGCTGAGAGTTTTGGTGAGGTTGGGTGAGGAAACGCAGACCCTTTAAAGTAATACCGCGGGGTACCCAGCCCATGGGTCCCAAATCTCCAGGTTCAAGGGCATCTTCCTACATTGAAAATGTGCATGGGAAACCCAGAAGATGGTACAGCGTGTGATCGGGAAGGGTTTCTAAAACGCACCTCATTTCTCCTCTCCTTGTGATCGGGTTCGCCATTCCAGCCGCTTTACTAACAATCTCCCTACTTGGAGAATCAGCACCTTGAAGCTCCTGTTTGTTTCGTACAGGTTGCAATTTGTCCTTAGGATGAACGGGAAGAGGGTGAACCAACGAGAGGCTAGCTCTAGGTGTTGGCTCATGCACAGGTCACTCTATTTCCCCATCAGGAAGAAGAATGAAGCACAGGCTCAGCCTGCCCCCCGGAACCAGAATAGGGCCTGAAGCAATCCTGCGCTTTTGCGGCCAGCTCCCAAAAAAGCGAGTTGACAAATGGAGCTCAGGGCCACTGCAATTCACAAACCTGCAGAGTTATAAATGATAACTCTCGTCCACAAATATATTGAGGGAAGGCAACGAAGAGGATTTGAAAGCAAGGCAGAATGGCAGGAAACAGATTTCAGGAGGTAGATTCGACTCGCCTTTAAAGCACATGAAAAGCGGCAAAACGTTGACAATGATGCCCTTGGCCAATAAGGGCGTATGCGTTTTTTCCTGAATATATTCAGGAAAAAACGCATACGCCCTTTTTGGCCAACCAAGCAAGCCGGAAGTGCAAATCAGCACTACAAAGAAGTCTCGCTTGCCATCGGTCAAAAGGGCCATGCTGCCAAAAGTGTAAAAACCAGAAATTCAGGACAGGCCATGGAGACATGGGAGCCTTGCTACGCTGATGGGCAGGATGCCAATTGCCAACAGCCACTCTGGAGAAGTGTACGGTGTGTCCTGAAACATGTAATAAACACAGCTTACAGAGCATAGGGCACTTCCACTCATGGGCGTATAAATTGGGAAAACTAAAAATCAACAAGACTCAGGCACCCCAAAGTTTAGGGCTGCTCTGTGTACAAGAACCTCCACTTAGGTACACCTTATGTATCCCAGGAAAGAGAAAAATGGATAAAGAAGTTGTGGTACTTAGGCACAATGGAATATCACTCAGCCATGAAATCAATGTCATAAGGCTAGTAGCAGCATGATGAGTGGATTTAGGGACGAGGATTCTAAGTGAAATAAGTCACACAGAAAAAGACTCTTATCCTAAGATATCACTTATAGAGGGCATGTCAAAATCGCTACACTTGAACTGAATTACAAAACAGAACAGAGTCACACATTTAGAAGACACACTATGGCTGCTTAACGGAAAAGGTGAGGTGGGCTGATGCATAAAACAAGGGTTTGAAATTAGCTCACATACCGTTCCATAAGCCAAATATGTAACAGACAAGACCTCCTCCCTGCTCAGTGAACTGGACTCAACACCCCCTATTCACCGCACAAGAATATATCTGACTAGCAAGAATCTTAAAACCTATGTATTGATATCTCTCTGGAGTTGAATCAAGAGGGTGTAAAGCGACATAAACACAGCAGGGAAAAGTAGCTCAACCCCATTATCAAAATAAATTACTTAAAATGAACGCCATAAAACAAAGACAGTGAAAGAGAGAGAAATTCTTACAAAATCCGTTCGGAGGCTCTGATGCAACCTGGATTGACCATATCTAGATCCACAGCTGGATGAGACAAAAGGCTGGACAATCTTGGGGCTGAGAGGATTGGTGAGGTTGGGTGAGCAAACGCAGACCGTTTAAAGTAATACCGCGTGGTACCCACCCCATGGGTCCCAAATCTCAAGGTTCAAGGGCATCTTCCTACATTGAAAACGTGCATGGGAAACCCAGAAGATGGTACAGCGTGTGATCGGGAAAGGTTTCTAAAACGCACCTCATTTCTCCTCTCCTTGTGCTCGGGTTCGCCATTCCAGCCGCTTTACTAACAATCTCCCTACTTGGAGAATCAGCACCTTGAAGCTCCTGTTTCTTTTGTACAGGTTGCAATTTGTCCTGAGGATGAACGGGAAGAGGGGGAACCAACGGGAGACTAGCTCTAGGTTTTGGGACATGCACAGGTCACTCTATTTCCCCATCAGGAAGAAGAATGAAGCACAGGCTCAGCCTGCCCCCCGGAACCAGAATAGGGCCTGAAGCAATCCTGCGCTTTTGCGGCCAGCTCCCAAAAAAGCGAGTTGACAAATGGAGCTCAGGGCCACTGCAATTCACAAACCTGCAGAGTTATAAATGATAACTCTCGTCCACAAATATATTGAGGGAAGGCAACGAAGAGGATTTGAAAGCAAGGCAGAATTGCAGGAAACAGATTTCAGGAGGTAGATTCGACTCGCCTTTAAAGCACATGAAAAGTGGCAAAACGTTGACAATGATGCCCTTGGCCAATAAGGGCGTATGCGTTTTTTCCTGAATATATTCAGGAAAAAACGCATACGCCCTTTTTGGCCAACCAAGCAAGCCGGAAGTGCCAATCAGCGCTACAAAGAAGTCTCGCTTGCCATCGGTCAAAAGGGCCATGCTGCCAAAAGTGTAAAAACCAGAAATTCAGGACAGGCCATGGAGACATGGGAGCCTTGCTACGCTGATGGGCAGGATGCCAATTGCCAACAGCCACTCTGGAGAAGTGTACGGTGTGTCCTGAAACATGTAATAAACACAGCTTACAGAGCATAGGGCACTTCCACTCATGGGCGTATAAATTGGGAAAACTAAAAATCAACAAGACACAGGCACCCCAAAGTTTAGGGCTGCTCTGTGTACAAGAACCTCCACTTAGCTACACCTTAAGTATCCCAGGAAAGAGAAAAATGGATAAAGAAGTTGTGGTACTTAGGCACAATGGAATATCACTCAGCCATGAAATCAATGTCATAAGGCTAGTAGCAGCATGATGAGTGGATTTAGGGACGAGGATTCTAAGTGAAATAAGTCACACAGAAAAAGACTCTTATCCTAAGATATCACTTATAGAGGGCATGTCAAAATCGCTACACTTGAACTGAATTACAAAACAGAACAGAGTCACACATTTAGAAGACACACTATGGCTGCTTAACGGGAAAGGTGAGGTGGGCTGATGCATAAAACAAGGGTTTGAAATTAGCTCACATACCGTTCCATAAGCCAAATATGTAACAGACAAGACCTCCTCCCTGCTCAGTGAACTGGACTCAACACCCCCTATTCACCGCACAAGAATATATCTGACTAGCAAAAATCTTAAAACCTATGTATTGATATCTCTCTGGAGTTGAATCAAGAGGGTGTAAAGCGGCATAAACACAGCAGGGAAAAGCAGCTCAACCCCATTATCAAAATAAATTACTTAAAATGAACGCCATAAAACAAAGACAGTGAAAGAGAGAGAAATTCTTACAAAATCCGTTCGGAGGCTCTGATGCAACCTGGATTGACCATATCTAGACCCACAGCTGGATGAGACATAAGGCTGGACACTCTTGGGGCTGAGAGGTTTGGTGAGGTTGGGTGAGGAAACGCAGACCCTTTAAAGTAATACGGCGGGGTACCCACCCCATGGGTCCCAAATCTCCAGGTTCAAGGGCATCTTGCTACATTGAAAACGTGCATGGGAAACCCAGAAGATGGTACAGCGTGTGATCGGGAAAGGTTTCTAAAACGCACCTCATTTCTCCTCTCCTTGTGCTCGGGTTCGCCATTCCAGCCGCTTTATTAACAATCTCCCTACTTGGAGAATCAGCACCTTGAAGCTCCTGTTTCTTTCGTACAGGTTGCAATTTGTCCTGAGGATGAACGGGAAGAGGGGGAACCAACGAGAGACTAGCTCTAGGTGTTGGGACAGGCACAGGTCACTCTATTTCCCCATCAGGAAGAAGAATGAAGCACAGGCTCAGCCTGCCCCCCGGAACCAGAATAGGGCCTGAAGCAATCCTGCGCTTTTGCGGCCAGCTCCCAAAAAAGCGAGTTGACAAATGGAGCTCAGGGCCACTGCAATTCACAAACCTGCAGAGTTATAAATGATAACTCTCGTCCACAAATATATTGAGGGAAGGCAATGAAGAGGATTTGAAAGCAAGGCAGAATTGCAGGAAACAGATTTCAGGAGGTAGATTCGACTCGCCTTTAAAGCACATGAAAAGCGGCAAAACGTTGACAATGATGCCCTTGGCCAAAAAGGGCGTATGCGTTTTTTCCTGAATATATTCAGGAAAAAACGCATACGCCCTTTTTGGCCAACCAAGCAAGCCGGAATTGCAAATCAGCACTACAAAGAAGTCTCGCTTGCCATCGGTCAAAAGGGCCACGCTGCAAAAAGAGTAAACACCAGAAACGCAGGACAGGCCATGGAGACATGGCAGCCATGCTAGGCTGAGGGGCGGGATGTCAATTGCCAACAGCCACTCTGGAGAAGTGTACGGTGTGTCCTGAAACATGTAATAAACACAGCTTACAGAGCATAGGGCACTTCCACTCATGGGCGTATAAATTGGGAAAACTAAAAATCAACAAGACACAGGCACCCCAAAGTTTCGGGCTGCTCTGTGTACAAGAACCTCCACTTAGGTACACCTTATGTATCCCAGGAAAGAGAAAAATGGATAAAGAAGTTGTGGTACTTAGGCACAATGGAATATCACTCAGCCATGAAATAAATGTCATAAGGCTAGTAGCAGCATGATGAGTGGATTTAGGGACGAGGATTCTAAGTGAAATAAGTCACACAGAAAAAGACAGTTATCCTAAGATATCACTTATAGAGGGCATGTCGAAATCGCTACACTTGAACTGAATTACAAAACAGAACAGAGTCACACATTTAGAAGACACACTATGGCTGCTTAACGGGAAAGGTGAGGTGGGCTGATGCATAAAACAAGGGTTTGAAATTAGCTCACATACCGTTCCATAAGCCAAATATGTAACAGACAAGACCTCCTCCCTGCTCAGTGAACTGGACTCAACACCCCCTATTCACCGCACAAGAATATATCTGACTAGCAAGAATCTTAAAACCTATGTATTGATATCTCTCTGGAGTTGAATCAAGAGGGTGTAAAGCGGCATAAACACAGCAGGGAAAAGCAGCTCAACCCCATTATCAAAATAAATTACTTAAAATGAACGCCATAAAACAAAGACAGTGAAAGAGAGAGAAATTCTTACAAAATCCGTTCGGAGGCTCTGATGCAACCTGGATTGACCATATCTAGACCCACAGCTGGATGAGACAAAAGGCTGGACAATCTTGGGGCTGAGAGGATTGGTGAGGTTGGGTGAGCAAACGCAGACCGTTTAAAGTAATACCGCGTGGTACCCACCCCATGGGTCCCAAATCTCCAGGTTCAAGGGCATCTTCCTACATCGAAAACATGCCTGGGAAACCCAGAAGATGGTACACTGTGTGATCGGGAAAGGTTTCTAAAACGCACCTCATTTCTCCTCTCCTTGTGCTCGGGTTCGCCATTCCAGCCGCTTTACTAACAATCTCCCTACTTGGAGAATCAGCACCTTGAAGCTCCTGTTTCTTTCGTACAGGTTGCAATTTGTCCTGAGGATGAACGGGAAGAGGGGGAACCAACGAGAGACTAGCTCTAGGTGTTGGGACAGGCACAGGTCACTCTATTTCCCCATCAGGAAGAAGAATGAAGCACAGGCTCAGCCTGCCCCCCGGAACCAGAATAGGGCCTGAAGCAATCCTGCGCTTTTGCGGCCAGCTCCCAAAAAAGCGAGTTGACAAATGGAGCTCAGGGCCACTGCAATTCACAAACCTGCAGAGTTATAAATGATAACTCTCGTCCACAAATATATTGAGGGAAGGCAACGAAGAGGATTTGAAAGCAAGGCAGAATTGCAGGAAACAGATTTCAGGAGGTAGATTCGACTCGCCTTTAAAGCACATGAAAAGCGGCAAAACGTTGACAATGATGCCCTTGGCCAATAAGGGCGTATGCGTTTTTTCCTGAATATATTCAGGAAAAAACGCATACGCCCTTTTTGGCCAACCAAGCAAGCCGGAAGTGCAAATCAGCACTACAAAGAAGTCTCGCTTGCCATCGGTCAAAAGGGCCATGCTGCCAAAAGTGTAAAAACCAGAAATTCAGGACAGGCCATGGAGACATGGGAGCCTTGCTAGGCTGAGGGGTGGGATGTCAATTGCCAACAGCCACTCTGGAGAAGTGTACGGTGTGTCCTGAAACATGTAATAAACACAGCTTACAGAGCATAGGGCACTTCCACTCATGGGCGTATAAATTGGGAAAACTAAAAATCAACAAGACACAGGCACCCCAAACTTTCGGGCTGCTCTGTGTACAAGAACCTCCACTTAGGTACACCTTAAACATGCCAGGAAAGAGAAAAATGGATAAAGAAGTTGTGGTACTTAGGCACAATGGAATATCACTCAGCCATGAAATCAGTGTCATAAGGCTAGTAGCAGCATGATGAGTGGATTTAGGGACGAGGATTCTAAGTGAAATAAGTCACACAGAAAAAGACAGTTATCCTAAGATATCACTTATAGAGGGCATGTCGAAATCGCTACACTTGAACTGAATTACAAAACAGAACAGAGTCACACATTTAGAAGACACACTATGGCTGCTTAACGGGAAAGGTGAGGTGGGCTGATGCATAAAACAAGGGTTTGAAATTAGCTCACATACCGTTCCATAAGCCAAATATGTAATAGACAAGACCTCCTCCCTGCTCAGTGAACTGGACTCAACACCCCCTATTCACCGCACAAGAATATATCTGACTAGCAAGAATCTTAAAACCTATGTATTGATATCTCTCTGGAGTTGAATCAAGAGGGTGTAAAGCGGCATAAACACAGCAGGGAACAGCAGCTCAACCCCATTATCAAAATAAATTACTTAAAATGAACGCCATAAAACAAAGACAGTGAAAGAGAGAGAAATTCTTACAAAATCCGTTCGGAGGCTCTGATGCAACCTGGATTGACCATATCTTGACCCACAGCTGGATGAGACAAAAGGCTGGACAATCTTGGGGCTGAGAGGATTGGTGAGGTTGGGTGAGCAAACGCAGACCGTTTAAAGTAATACCGCGTGGTACCCACCCCATGGGTCCCAAATCTCCAGGTTCAAGGGCATCTTCCTACATTGAAAACGTGCATGGGAAACCCAGAAGATGGTACAGCGTGTGATCGGGAAAGGTTTCTAAAACGCACCTCATTTCTCCTCTCCTTGTGCTCGGGTTCGCCATTCCAGCCGCTTTACTAACAATCTCCCTACTTGGAGAATCAGCACCTTGAAGCTCCTGTTTCTTTCGTACAGGTTGCAATTTGTCCTGAGGATGAACGGGAAGAGGGGGAACCAACGAGAGACTAGCTCTAGGTGTTGGGACAGGCACAGGTCACTCTATTTCCACATCAGGAAGAAGAATGAAGCACAGGCTCAGCCTGCCCCCCGGAACCAGAATAGGGCCTGAAGCAATCCTGCGCTTTTGCGGCCAGCTCCCAAAAAAGCGAGTTGACAAATGGAGCTCAGGGCCACTGCAATTCACAAACCTGCAGAGTTATAAATGATAACTCTCGTCCACAAATATATTGAGGGAAGGCAACGAAGAGGATTTGAAAGCAAGGCAGAATTGCAGGAAACAGATTTCAGGAGGTAGATTCGACTCGCCTTTAAAGCACATGAAAAGCGGCAAAACGTTGACAATGATGCCCTTGGCCAAAAAGGGCGTATGCGTTTTTTCCTGAATATATTCAGGAAAAAACGCATACGCCCTTTTTGGCCAACCAAGCAAGCCGGAAGTGCAAATCAGCACTACAAAGAAGTCTCGCTTGCCATCGGTCAAAAGGGCCATGCTGCCAAAAGTGTAAAAACCAGAAATTCAGGACAGGCCATGGAGACATGGCAGCCTTGCTAGGCTGAGGGGTGGGATGTCAATTGCCAACAGCCACTCTGGAGAAGTGTACGGTGTGTCCTGAAACATGTAATAAACACAGCTTACAGAGCATAGGGCACTTCCACTCGTGGGCGTATAAATTGGGAAAACTAAAAATCAACAAGACACAGGCACCCCAAAGTTTCGGGCTGCTCTGTGTACAAGAACCTCCACTTAGGTACACCTTAAACATACCAGGAAAGAGAAAAATGGATAAAGAAGTTGTGGTACTTAGGCACAATGGAATATCACTCAGCCATGAAATCAGTGTCATAAGGCTAGTAGCAGCATGATGAGTGGATTTAGGGACGAGGATTCTAAGTGAAATAAGTCACACAGAAAAAGACTCTTATCCTAAGATATCACTTATAGAGGGCATGTCAAAATCGCTACACTTGAACTGAATTACAAAACAGAACAGAGTCACACATTTAGAAGACACACTATGGCTGCTTAACGGGAAACGTGAGGTGGGCTGATGCATAAAACAAGGGCTTGAAATTAGCTCACATACCGTTCCATAAGCCAAATATGTAACAGACAAGACCTCCTCCCTGCTCAGTGAACTGGACTCAACACCCCCTATTCACCGCACAAGAATATATCTGACTAGCAAGAATCTTAAAACCTATGTATTGATATCTCTCTGGAGTTGAATCAACAGGGTGTAAAGCGGCAAAAACACAGCAGGGAAAAGCAGCTCAACCGCATTATCAAAATAAATTACTTAAAATGAACGCCATAAAACAAAGACAGTGAAAGAGAGAGAAATTCTTACAAAATCTGTTTGGGGGCTCTGATGCAACCTGCATTGACCATATCTAGACCCAAAGCTGGATGAGACATAAGGCTGGACACTCTTGGGGCTGAGAGGATTGGTGAGGTTGGGTGAGCAATCGCAGACCCTTTAAAATAATACCGCGGGGTACCCACCCCATGGGTCCCAAATCTCCAGGTTCAAGGGCATCTTCCTACATTGAAAACGTGCCTGGGAAACCCAGAAGATGGTACAGCGTGTGATCGGGAAAGGTTTCTAAAACGCACCTCATTTCTCCTCTCCTTGTGCTCGGGTTCGCCATTCCAGCCGCTTTACTAACAATCTCCCTACTTGGAGAATCAGCACCTTGAAGATCCTGTTTCTTTTGTACAGGTTGCAATTTGTCCTGAGAATGAACGGGAAGAGGGGGAACCAACGAGAGACTAGCTCTAGGTGTTGGGACATGCACAGGTCACTCTATTTCCCCATCAGGAAGAAGAATGAAGCACAGGCTCAGCCTGCCCCCCGGAACCAGAATAGGGCCTGAAGCAATCCTGCGCTTTTGCGGCCAGCTCCCAAAAAAGCGAGTTGACAAATGGAGCTCAGGGCCACTGCAATTCACAAACCTGCAGAGTTATAAATGATAACTCTCGTCCACAAATATATTGAGGGAAGGCAACGAAGAGGATTTGAAAGCAAGGCAGAATTGCAGGAAACAGATTTCAGGAGGTAGATTCGACTCGCCTTTAAAGCACATGAAAAGCGGCAAAACGTTGACAATGATGCCCTTGGCCAATAAGGGCGTATGCGTTTTTTCCTGAATATATTCAGGAAAAAACGCATACGCCCTTTTTGGCCAACCAAGCAAGCCGGAAGTGCCAATCAGCGCTACAAACAAGTCTCGCTTGCCATCGGTCAAAAGGGCCATGCTGCCAAAAGTGTAAAAACCAGAAATTCAGGACAGGCCATGGAGACATGGGAGCCTTGCTACGCTGATGGGCAGGATGCCAATTGCCAACAGCCACTCTGGAGAAGTGTACGGTGTGTCCTGAAACATGTAATAAACACAGCTTACAGAACATAGGGCACTTCCACTCATGGGCGTATAAATTGGGAAAACTAAAAATCAACAAGACACAGGCACCCCAAAGTTTTGGGCTGCTCTGTGTACAAGAACCTCCACTTAGGTACACCTTAAACATGCCAGGAAAGAGAAAAATGGATAAAGAAGTTGTGGTACTTAGGCACAATGGAATATCACTCAGCCATGAAATCAATGTCATAAGGCTAGTAGCAGCATGATGAGTGGATTTAGGGACGAGGATTCTAAGTGAAATAAGTCACACAGAAAAAGACTCTTATCCTAAGATATCACTTATAGAGGGCATGTCAAAATCGCTACACTTGAACTGAATTACAAAACAGAACAGAGTCACACATTTAGAAGACACACTATGGTTGCTTAACGGGAAAGGTGAGGTGGGCTGATGCATAAAACAAGGGTTTGAAATTAGCTCACATACCGTTCCATAAGCCAAATATGTAACAGACAAGACCTCCTCCCTGCTCAGTGAACTGGACTCAACACCCCCTATTCACCGCACAAGAATATATCTGACTAGCAAGAATCTTAAAACCTATGTATTGATATCTCTCTGGAGTTGAATCAAGAGGGTGTAAAGCGGCATAAACACAGCAGGGAAAAGCAGCTCAACCCCATTATCAAAATAAATTACTTAAAATGAACGCCATAAAACAAAGACAGTGAAAGAGAGAGAAATTCTTACAAAATCCGTTCGGAGGCTCTGATGCAACCTGGATTGACCATATCTAGATCCACAGCTGGATGAGACAAAAGGCTGGACAATCTTGGGGCTGAGAGGATTGGTGAGGTTGGGTGAGCAAACGCAGACCGTTTAAAGTAATACCGCGTGGTACCCACCCCATGGGTCCCAAATCTCCAGGTTCAAGGGCATCTTCCTACATTGAAAACGTGCATGGGAAACCCAGAAGATGGTACAGCGTGTGATCGGGAAAGGTTTCTAAAACGCACCTCATTTCTCCTCTCCTTGTGCTCGGGTTCGCCATTCCAGCCGCTTTACTAACAATCTCCCTACTTGGAGAATCAGCACCTTGAAGCTCCTGTTTCTTTTGTACAGGTTGCAATTTGTCCTGAGGATGAACGGGAAGAGGGGGAACCAACGAGAGACTAGCTCTAGGTGTTGGGACATGCACAGGTCACTCTATTTCCCCATCAGGAAGAAGAATGAAGCACAGGCTCAGCCTGCCCCCCGGAACCAGAATAGGGCCTGAAGCAATCCTGCGCTTTTGCGGCCAGCTCCCAAAAAAGCGAGTTGACAAATGGAGCTCAGGGCCACTGCAATTCACAAACCTGCAGAGTTATAAATGATAACTCTCGTCCACAAATATATTGAGGGAAGGCAACGAAGAGGATTTGAAAGCAAGGCAGAATTGCAGGAAACAGATTTCAGGAGGTAGATTCGACTCGCCTTTAAAGCACATGAAAAGCGGCAAAACGTTGACAATGATGCCCTTGGCCAATAAGGGCGTATGCGTTTTTTCCTGAATATATTCAGGAAAAAACGCATACGCCCTTTTTGGCCAACCAAGCAAGCCGGAAGTGCCAATCAGCGCTACAAACAAGTCTCGCTTGCCATCGGTCAAAAGGGCCATGCTGCCAAAAGTGTAAAAACCAGAAATTCAGGACAGGCCATGGAGACATGGGAGCCTTGCTACGCTGATGGGCAGGATGCCAATTGCCAACAGCCACTCTGGAGAAGTGTACGGTGTGTCCTGAAACATGTAATAAACACAGCTTACAGAGCATAGGGCACTTCCACTCATGGGCGTATAAATTGGGAAAACTAAAAATCAACAAGACACAGGCACCCCAAAGTTTTGGGCTGCTCTGTGTACAAGAACCTCCACTTAGGTACACCTTAAACATGCCAGGAAAGAGAAAAATGGATAAAGAAGTTGTGGTACTTAGGCACAATGGAATATCACTCAGCCATGAAATCAATGTCATAAGGCTAGTAGCAGCATGATGAGTGGATTTAGGGACGAGGATTCTAAGTGAAATAAGTCACACAGAAAAAGACTCTTATCCTAAGATATCACTTATAGAGGGCATGTCAAAATCGCTACACTTGAACTGAATTACAAAACAGAACAGAGTCACACATTTAGAAGACACACTATGGTTGCTTAACGGGAAAGGTGAGGTGGGCTGATGCATAAAACAAGGGTTTGAAATTAGCTCACATACCGTTCCATAAGCCAAATATGTAACAGACAAGACCTCCTCCCTGCTCAGTGAACTGGACTCAACACCCCCTATTCACCGCACAAGAATATATCTGACTAGCAAGAATCTTAAAACCTATGTATTGATATCTCTCTGGAGTTGAATCAAGAGGGTGTAAAGCGGCATAAACACAGCAGGGAAAAGCAGCTCAACCCCATTATCAAAATAAATTACTTAAAATGAACGCCATAAAACAAAGACAGTGAAAGAGAGAGAAATTCTTACAAAATCCGTTCGGAGGCTCTGATGCAACCTGGATTGACCATATCTAGATCCACAGCTGGATGAGACAAAAGGCTGGACAATCTTGGGGCTGAGAGGATTGGTGAGGTTGGGTGAGCAAACGCAGACCGTTTAAAGTAATACCGCGTGGTACCCACCCCATGGGTCCCAAATCTCCAGGTTCAAGGGCATCTTCCTACATTGAAAACGTGCATGGGAAACCCAGAAGATGGTACAGCGTGTGATCGGGAAAGGTTTCTAAAACGCACCTCATTTCTCCTCTCCTTGTGCTCGGGTTCGCCATTCCAGCCGCTTTACTAACAATCTCCCTACTTGGAGAATCAGCACCTTGAAGCTCCTGTTTCTTTTGTACAGGTTGCAATTTGTCCTGAGGATGAACGGGAAGAGGGGGAACCAACGAGAGACTAGCTCTAGGTGTTGGGACATGCACAGGTCACTCTATTTCCCCATCAGGAAGAAGAATGAAGCACAGGCTCAGCCTGCCCCCCGGAACCAGAATAGGGCCTGAAGCAATCCTGCGCTTTTGCGGCCAGCTCCCAAAAAAGCGAGTTGACAAATGGAGCTCAGGGCCACTGCAATTCACAAACCTGCAGAGTTATAAATGATAACTCTCGTCCACAAATATATTGAGGGAAGGCAACGAAGAGGATTTGAAAGCAAGGCAGAATTGCAGGAAACAGATTTCAGGAGGTAGATTCGACTCGCCTTTAAAGCACATGAAAAGCGGCAAAACGTTGACAATGATGCCCTTGGCCAATAAGGGCGTATGCGTTTTTTCCTGAATATATTCAGGAAAAAACGCATACGCCCTTTTTGGCCAACCAAGCAAGCCGGAAGTGCCAATCAGCGCTACAAACAAGTCTCGCTTGCCATCGGTCAAAAGGGCCATGCTGCCAAAAGTGTAAAAACCAGAAATTCAGGACAGGCCATGGAGACATGGGAGCCTTGCTACGCTGATGGGCAGGATGCCAATTGCCAACAGCCACTCTGGAGAAGTGTACGGTGTGTCCTGAAACATGTAATAAACACAGCTTACAGAGCATAGGGCACTTCCACTCATGGGCGTATAAATTGGGAAAACTAAAAATCAACAAGACACAGGCACCCCAAAGTTTTGGGCTGCTCTGTGTACAAGAACCTCCACTTAGGTACACCTTAAACATGCCAGGAAAGAGAAAAATGGATAAAGAAGTTGTGGTACTTAGGCACAATGGAATATCACTCAGCCATGAAATCAATGTCATAAGGCTAGTAGCAGCATGATGAGTGGATTTAGGGACGAGGATTCTAAGTGAAATAAGTCACACAGAAAAAGACTCTTATCCTAAGATATCACTTATAGAGGGCATGTCAAAATCGCTACACTTGAACTGAATTACAAAACAGAACAGAGTCACACATTTAGAAGACACACTATGGTTGCTTAACGGGAAAGGTGAGGTGGGCTGATGCATAAAACAAGGGTTTGAAATTAGCTCACATACCGTTCCATAAGCCAAATATGTAACAGACAAGACCTCCTCCCTGCTCAGTGAACTGGACTCAACACCCCCTATTCACCGCACAAGAATATATCTGACTAGCAAGAATCTTAAAACCTATGTATTGATATCTCTCTGGAGTTGAATCAAGAGGGTGTAAAGCGGCATAAACACAGCAGGGAAAAGCAGCTCAACCCCATTATCAAAATAAATTACTTAAAATGAACGCCATAAAACAAAGACAGTGAAAGAGAGAGAAATTCTTACAAAATCCGTTCGGAGGCTCTGATGCAACCTGGATTGACCATATCTAGATCCACAGCTGGATGAGACAAAAGGCTGGACAATCTTGGGGCTGAGAGGATTGGTGAGGTTGGGTGAGCAAACGCAGACCGTTTAAAGTAATACCGCGTGGTACCCACCCCATGGGTCCCAAATCTCCAGGTTCAAGGGCATCTTCCTACATTGAAAACGTGCATGGGAAACCCAGAAGATGGTACAGCGTGTGATCGGGAAAGGTTTCTAAAACGCACCTCATTTCTCCTCTCCTTGTGCTCGGGTTCGCCATTCCAGCCGCTTTACTAACAATCTCCCTACTTGGAGAATCAGCACCTTGAAGCTCCTGTTTCTTTTGTACAGGTTGCAATTTGTCCTGAGGATGAACGGGAAGAGGGGGAACCAACGAGAGACTAGCTCTAGGTGTTGGGACATGCACAGGTCACTCTATTTCCCCATCAGGAAGAAGAATGAAGCACAGGCTCAGCCTGCCCCCCGGAACCAGAATAGGGCCTGAAGCAATCCTGCGCTTTTGCGGCCAGCTCCCAAAAAAGCGAGTTGACAAATGGAGCTCAGGGCCACTGCAATTCACAAACCTGCAGAGTTATAAATGATAACTCTCGTCCACAAATATATTGAGGGAAGGCAACGAAGAGGATTTGAAAGCAAGGCAGAATTGCAGGAAACAGATTTCAGGAGGTAGATTCGACTCGCCTTTAAAGCACATGAAAAGCGGCAAAACGTTGACAATGATGCCCTTGGCCAATAAGGGCGTATGCGTTTTTTCCTGAATATATTCAGGAAAAAACGCATACGCCCTTTTTGGCCAACCAAGCAAGCCGGAAGTGCCAATCAGCGCTACAAACAAGTCTCGCTTGCCATCGGTCAAAAGGGCCATGCTGCCAAAAGTGTAAAAACCAGAAATTCAGGACAGGCCATGGAGACATGGGAGCCTTGCTACGCTGATGGGCAGGATGCCAATTGCCAACAGCCACTCTGGAGAAGTGTACGGTGTGTCCTGAAACATGTAATAAACACAGCTTACAGAGCATAGGGCACTTCCACTCATGGGCGTATAAATTGGGAAAACTAAAAATCAACAAGACACAGGCACCCCAAAGTTTTGGGCTGCTCTGTGTACAAGAACCTCCACTTAGGTACACCTTAAACATGCCAGGAAAGAGAAAAATGGATAAAGAAGTTGTGGTACTTAGGCACAATGGAATATCACTCAGCCATGAAATCAATGTCATAAGGCTAGTAGCAGCATGATGAGTGGATTTAGGGACGAGGATTTTAAGTGAAATAAGTCACACAGAAAAAGACTCTTATCCTAAGATATCACTTATAGAGGGCATGTCGAAATCGCTACACTTGAACTGAATTACAAAACAGAACAGAGTCACACATTTAGAAGACACACTATGGCTGCTTAACGGGAAAGGTGAGGTGGGCTGATGCATAAAACAAGGGTTTGAAATTAGCTCACATACCGTTCCATAAGCCAAATATGTAACAGACAAGAACTCCTCCCTGCTCAGTGAACTGGACTCAACACCCCCTATTCACCGCACAAGAATATATCTGACTAGCAAGAATCTTAAAACCTATGTATTGATATCTCTCTGGAGTTGAATCAAGAGGGTGTAAAGCGGCATAAACACAGCAGGGAAAAGCAGCTCAACCCCATTATCAAAATAAATTACTTAAAATGAACGCCATAAAACAAAGACAGTGAAAGAGAGAGAAATTCTTACAAAATCCGTTCGGAGGCTCTGATGCAACCTGGATTGACCATATCTAGACCCACAGCTGGATGAGACAAAAGGCTGGACAATCTTGGGGCTGAGAGGATTGGTGAGGTTGGGTGAGCAAACGCAGACCGTTTAAAGTAATACCGCGTGGTACCCACCCCATGGGTCCCAAATCTCCAGGTTCAAGGGCATCTTCTTACATTGAAAACGTGCATGGGAAACCCAGAAGATGGTACAGCGTGTGATCGGGAAAGGTTTCTAAAACGCACCTCATTTCTCCTCTCCTTGTGCTCGGGTTCGCCATTCCAGCCGCTTTACTAACAATCTCCCTACTTGGAGAATCAGCACCTTGAAGCTCCTGTTTCTTTTGTACAGGTTGCAATTTGTCCTGAGGATGAACGGGAAGAGGGGGAACCAACGAGAGACTAGCTCTAGGTGTTGGGACATGCACAGGTCACTCTATTTCCCCATCAGGAAGAAGAATGAAGCACAGGCTCAGCCTGCCCCCCGGAACCAGAATAGGGCCTGAAGCAATCCTGCGCTTTTGCGGCCAGCTCCCAAAAAAGCGAGTTGACAAATGGAGCTCAGGGCCACTGCAATTCACAAACCTGCAGAGTTATAAATGATAACTCTCGTCCACAAATATATTGAGGGAAGGCAACGAAGAGGATTTGAAAGCAAGGCAGAATTGCAGGAAACAGATTTCAGGAGGTAGATTCGACTCGCCTTTAAAGCACATGAAAAGCGGCAAAACGTTGACAATGATGCCCTTGGCCAATAAGGGCGTATGCGTTTTTTCCTGAATATATTCAGGAAAAAACGCATACGCCCTTTTTGGCCAACCAAGCAAGCCGGAAGTGCCAATCAGCGCTACAAACAAGTCTCGCTTGCCATCGGTCAAAAGGGCCATGCTGCCAAAAGTGTAAAAACCAGAAATTCAGGACAGGCCATGGAGACATGGGAGCCTTGCTACGCTGATGGGCAGGATGCCAATTGCCAACAGCCACTCTGGAGAAGTGTACGGTGTGTCCTGAAACATGTAATAAACACAGCTTACAGAGCATAGGGCACTTCCACTCATGGGCGTATAAATTGGGAAAACTAAAAATCAACAAGACACAGGCACCCCAAAGTTTTGGGCTGCTCTGTGTACAAGAACCTCCACTTAGGTACACCTTAAACATGCCAGGAAAGAGAAAAATGGATAAAGAAGTTGTGGTACTTAGGCACAATGGAATATCACTCAGCCATGAAATCAATGTCATAAGGCTAGTAGCAGCATGATGAGTGGATTTAGGGACGAGGATTCTAAGTGAAATAAGTCACACAGAAAAAGACTCTTATCCTAAGATATCACTTATAGAGGGCATGTCAAAATCGCTACACTTGAACTGAATTACAAAACAGAACAGAGTCACACATTTAGAAGACACACTATGGTTGCTTAACGGGAAAGGTGAGGTGGGCTGATGCATAAAACAAGGGTTTGAAATTAGCTCACATACCGTTCCATAAGCCAAATATGTAACAGACAAGACCTCCTCCCTGCTCAGTGAACTGGACTCAACACCCCCTATTCACCGCACAAGAATATATCTGACTAGCAAGAATCTTAAAACCTATGTATTGATATCTCTCTGGAGTTGAATCAAGAGGGTGTAAAGCGGCATAAACACAGCAGGGAAAAGCAGCTCAACCCCATTATCAAAATAAATTACTTAAAATGAACGCCATAAAACAAAGACAGTGAAAGAGAGAGAAATTCTTACAAAATCCGTTCGGAGGCTCTGATGCAACCTGGATTGACCATATCTAGATCCACAGCTGGATGAGACAAAAGGCTGGACAATCTTGGGGCTGAGAGGATTGGTGAGGTTGGGTGAGCAAACGCAGACCGTTTAAAGTAATACCGCGTGGTACCCACCCCATGGGTCCCAAATCTCCAGGTTCAAGGGCATCTTCCTACATTGAAAACGTGCATGGGAAACCCAGAAGATGGTACAGCGTGTGATCGGGAAAGGTTTCTAAAACGCACCTCATTTCTCCTCTCCTTGTGCTCGGGTTCGCCATTCCAGCCGCTTTACTAACAATCTCCCTACTTGGAGAATCAGCACCTTGAAGCTCCTGTTTCTTTTGTACAGGTTGCAATTTGTCCTGAGGATGAACGGGAAGAGGGGGAACCAACGAGAGACTAGCTCTAGGTGTTGGGACATGCACAGGTCACTCTATTTCCCCATCAGGAAGAAGAATGAAGCACAGGCTCAGCCTGCCCCCCGGAACCAGAATAGGGCCTGAAGCAATCCTGCGCTTTTGCGGCCAGCTCCCAAAAAAGCGAGTTGACAAATGGAGCTCAGGGCCACTGCAATTCACAAACCTGCAGAGTTATAAATGATAACTCTCGTCCACAAATATATTGAGGGAAGGCAACGAAGAGGATTTGAAAGCAAGGCAGAATTGCAGGAAACAGATTTCAGGAGGTAGATTCGACTCGCCTTTAAAGCACATGAAAAGCGGCAAAACGTTGACAATGATGCCCTTGGCCAATAAGGGCGTATGCGTTTTTTCCTGAATATATTCAGGAAAAAACGCATACGCCCTTTTTGGCCAACCAAGCAAGCCGGAAGTGCCAATCAGCGCTACAAACAAGTCTCGCTTGCCATCGGTCAAAAGGGCCATGCTGCCAAAAGTGTAAAAACCAGAAATTCAGGACAGGCCATGGAGACATGGGAGCCTTGCTACGCTGATGGGCAGGATGCCAATTGCCAACAGCCACTCTGGAGAAGTGTACGGTGTGTCCTGAAACATGTAATAAACACAGCTTACAGAGCATAGGGCACTTCCACTCATGGGCGTATAAATTGGGAAAACTAAAAATCAACAAGACACAGGCACCCCAAAGTTTTGGGCTGCTCTGTGTACAAGAACCTCCACTTAGGTACACCTTAAACATGCCAGGAAAGAGAAAAATGGATAAAGAAGTTGTGGTACTTAGGCACAATGGAATATCACTCAGCCATGAAATCAATGTCATAAGGCTAGTAGCAGCATGATGAGTGGATTTAGGGACGAGGATTTTAAGTGAAATAAGTCACACAGAAAAAGACTCTTATCCTAAGATATCACTTATAGAGGGCATGTCGAAATCGCTACACTTGAACTGAATTACAAAACAGAACAGAGTCACACATTTAGAAGACACACTATGGCTGCTTAACGGGAAAGGTGAGGTGGGCTGATGCATAAAACAAGGGTTTGAAATTAGCTCACATACCGTTCCATAAGCCAAATATGTAACAGACAAGAACTCCTCCCTGCTCAGTGAACTGGACTCAACACCCCCTATTCACCGCACAAGAATATATCTGACTAGCAAGAATCTTAAAACCTATGTATTGATATCTCTCTGGAGTTGAATCAAGAGGGTGTAAAGCGGCATAAACACAGCAGGGAAAAGCAGCTCAACCCCATTATCAAAATAAATTACTTAAAATGAACGCCATAAAACAAAGACAGTGAAAGAGAGAGAAATTCTTACAAAATCCGTTCGGAGGCTCTGATGCAACCTGGATTGACCATATCTAGACCCACAGCTGGATGAGACAAAAGGCTGGACAATCTTGGGGCTGAGAGGATTGGTGAGGTTGGGTGAGCAAACGCAGACCGTTTAAAGTAATACCGCGTGGTACCCACCCCATGGGTCCCAAATCTCCAGGTTCAAGGGCATCTTCTTACATTGAAAACGTGCATGGGAAACCCAGAAGATGGTACAGCGTGTGATCGGGAAAGGTTTCTAAAACGCACCTCATTTCTCCTCTCCTTGTGCTCGGGTTCGCCATTCCAGCCGCTTTACTAACAATCTCCCTACTTGGAGAATCAGCACCTGGAACCTCCTGTTTGTTTCGTACAGGTTGCAATTTGTCCTAAGGATGAACGGGAAGAGGGGGAACCAATGAGAGACTAGCTCTAGGTGTTGGGACAGGCACAGGTCACTCTATTTCCCCATCAGGAAGAAGAATGAAGCACAGGCTCAGCCTGCCCCCCGGAACCAGAATAGGGCCTGAAGCAATCCTGCGCTTTTGCGGCCAGCTCCCAAAAAAGCGAGTTGACAAATGGAGCTCAGGGCCACTGCAATTCACAAACCTGCAGAGTTATAAATGATAACTCTCGTCCACAAATATATTGAGGGAAGGCAACGAAGAGGATTTGAAAGCAAGGCAGAATTGCAGTAAACAGATTTCAGGAGGTAGATTCGACTCGCCTTTAAAGCACATGAAAAGCGGCAAAACGTTGACAATGATGCCCTTGGCAAATAAGGGCGTATGCGTTTTTTCCTGAATATATTCAGGAAAAAACGCATACGCCCTTTTTGGCCAACCAAGCAAGCCAGAAGTGCAAATCAGCACTACAAAGAAGTCTCGCTTGCCATCGGTCAAAAGGGCCACGCTGCAAAAAGAGTAAACACCACAAATGCAGGACAGGCCATGGAGACATGGGAGCCTTGCTAGGCTGACGGGTGGGATGTCAATTGCCAACAGCCACTCTGGAGAAGTGTACGGTGTGTCCTGAAACATGTAATAAACACAGCTTACAGAGCATAGGGCACTTCCACTCATGGGCGTATAAATTGGGAAAACTAAAAATCAACAAGACACAGGCACCCCAAAGTTTAGGGCTGCTCTGTGTACAAGAACCTCCACTTAGCTACACCTTAAGTATCCCAGGAAAGAGAAAAATGGATAAAGAAGTTGTGGTACTTAGGCACAATGGAATATCACTCAGCCATGAAATCAATGTCATAAGGCTAGTAGCAGCATGATGAGTGGATTTAGGGACGAGGATTCTAAGTGAAATAAGTCACACAGAGAAAGACTCTTATCCTAAGATATCACTTATAGAGGGCATGTCGAAATCGCTACACTTGAACTGAATTACAAAACAGAACAGAGTCACACATTTAGAAGACACACTATGGCTGCTTAACGGGAAACGTGAGGTGGGCTGATGCATAAAACAAGGGTTTGAAATTAGCTCACATACCGTTCCATAAGCCAAATATGTAACAGACAAGACCTCCTCCCTGCTCAGTGAACTGGACTCAACACCCCCTATTCACCGCACAAGAATATATCTGACTAGCAAGAATCTTAAAACCTATGTATTGATATCTCTCTGGAGTTGAATCAAGAGGGTGTAAAGCGGCATAAACACAGCAGGGAAAAGCAGCTCAACCCCATTATCAAAATAAATTACTTAAAATGAACACCATAAAACAAAGACAGTGAAAGAGAGAGAAATTCTTACAAAATCCGTTCGGAGGCTCTGATGCAACCTGGATTGACCATATCTAGATCCACAGCTGGATGAGACAAAAGGCTGGACAATCTTGGGGCTGAGAGGATTGGTGAGGTTGGGTGAGCAAACGCAGACCGTTTAAAGTAATACCGCGTGGTACCCACCCCATGGGTCCCAAATCTCCAGGTTCAAGGGCATCTTTCTACATTGAAAACGTGCATGGGAAACCCAGAAGATGGTACAGCGTGTGATCGGGAAAGGTTTCTAAAACGCACCTCATTTCTCCTCTCCTTGTGCTCGGGTTCGCCATTCCAGCCGCTTTACTAACAATCTCCCTACTTGGAGAATCAGCACCTGGAACCTCCTGTTTCTTTTGTACAGGTTGCAATTTGTCCTGAGGATGAACGGGAAGAGGGGTAACCAACGAGAGACTAGCTCTAGGTGTTGGGACATGCACAGGTCACTCTATTTCCCCATCAGGAAGAAGAATGAAGCACAGGCTCAGCCTGCCCCCCGGAACCAGAATAGGGCCTGAAGCAATCCTGCGCTTTTGCGGCCAGCTCCCAAAAAAGCGAGTTGACAAATGGAGCTCAGGGCCACTGCAATTCACAAACCTGCAGAGTTATAAATGATAACTCTCGTCCACAAATATATTGAGGGAAGGTAACGAAGAGGATTTGAAAGCAAGGCAGAATTGCAGGAAACAGATTTCAGGAGGTAGATTCGACTCGCCTTTAAAGCACATGAAAAGCGGCAAAACGTTGACAATGATGCCCTTGGCAAATAAGGGCGTATGCGTTTTTTCCTGAATATATTCAGGAAAAAACGCATACGCCCTTTTTGGCCAACCAAGCAAGCCGGAAGTGCAAATCAGCACTACAAAGAAGTCTCGCTTGCCATCGGTCAAAAGGGCCATGCTGCCAAAAGTGTAAAAACCAGAAATTCAGGACAGGCCATGGAGACATGGGAGCCTTGCTAGGCTGAGGGGTGGGATGTCAATTGCCAACAGCCACTCTGGAGAAGTGTACGGTGTGTCCTGAAACATGTAATAAACACAGCTTACAGAGCATAGGGCACTTCCACTCATGGGCGTATAAATTGGGAAAACTAAAAATCAACAAGACACAGGCACCCCAAAGTTTAGGGCTGCTCTGTGTACAAGAACCTCCACTTAGGTACACCTTAAACATGCCAGGAAAGAGAAAAATGGATAAAGAAGTTGTGGTACTTAGGCACAATGGAATATCACTCAGCCATGAAATCAGTGTCATAAGGCTAGTAGCAGCATGATGAGTGGATTTAGGGACGAGGATTCTAAGTGAAATAAGTCACACAGAAAAAGACAGTTATCCTAAGATATCACTTATAGAGGGCATGTCGAAATCGCTACACTTGAACTGAATTACAAAACAGAACAGAGTCACACATTTAGAAGACACACTATGGCTGCTTAACGGGAAAGGTGAGGTGGGCTGATGCATAAAACAAGGGTTTGAAATTAGCTCACATACCGTTCCATAAGCCAAATATGTAATAGACAAGACCTCCTCCCTGCTCAGTGAACTGGACTCAACACCCCCTATTCACCGCACAAGAATATATCTGACTAGCAAGAATCTTAAAACCTATGTATTGATATCTCTCTGGAGTTGAATCAAGAGGGTGTAAAGCGGCATAAACACAGCAGGGAAAAGCAGCTCAACCCCATTATCAAAATAAATTACTTAAAATGAACGCCATAAAACAAAGACAGTGAAAGAGAGAGAAATTCTTACAAAATCCGTTCGGAGGCTCTGATGCAACCTGGATTGACCATATCTTGACCCACAGCTGGATGAGACATAAGGCTGGACAATCTTGGGGCTGAGAGGATTGGTGAGGTTGGGTGAGCAAACGCAGACCGTTTAAAGTAATACCGCGTGGTACCCACCCCATGGGTCCCAAATCTCCAGGTTCAAGGGCATCTTCCTACATCGAAAACATGCCTGGGAAACCCAGAAGATGGTACACCGTGTGATCGGGAAAGGTTTCTAAAACGCACCTCATTTCTCCTCTCCTTGTGCTCGGGTTCACCATTCCAGCCGCTTTACTAACAATCTCCCTACTTGGAGAATCAGCACCTTGAAGCTCCTGTTTCTTTCGTACAGGTTGCAATTTGTCCTGAGGATGAACGGGAAGAGGGGGAACCAACGAGAGACTAGCTCTAGGTGTTGGGACAGGCACAGGTCACTCTATTTCCCCATCAGGAAGAAGAATGAAGCACAGGCTCAGCCTGCCCCCCGGAACCAGAATAGGGCCTGAAGCAATCCTGCGCTTTTGCGGCCAGCTCCCAAAAAAGCGAGTTGACAAATGGAGCTCAGGGCCACTGCAATTCACAAACCTGCAGAGTTATAAATGATAACTCTCGTCCACAAATATATTGAGGGAAGGCAACGAAGAGGATTTGAAAGCAAGGCAGAATTGCAGGAAACAGATTTCAGGAGGTAGATTCGACTCGCCTTTAAAGCACATGAAAAGCGGCAAAACGTTGACAATGATGCCCTTGGCCAAAAAGGGCGTATGCGTTTTTTCCTGAATATATTCAGGAAAAAACGCATACGCCCTTGTTGGCCAACCAAGCAAGCCGGAAGTGCAAATCAGCACTACAAAGAAGTCTCGCTTGCCATCGGTCAAAAGGGCCATGCTGCCAAAAGTGTAAAAACCAGAAATTCAGGACAGGCCATGGAGACATGGCAGCCTTGCTAGGCTGAGGGGTGGGATGTCAATTGCCAACAGCCACTCTGGAGAAGTGTACGGTGTGTCCTGAAACATGTAATAAACACAGCTTACAGAGCATAGGGCACTTCCACTCGTGGGCGTATAAATTGGGAAAACTAAAAATCAACAAGACACAGGCACCCCAAAGTTTCGGGCTGCTCTGTGTACAAGAACCTCCACTTAGGTACACCTTAAACATGCCAGGAAAGAGAAAAATGGATAAAGAAGTTGTGGTACTTAGGCACAATGGAATATCACTCAGCCATGAAATCAGTGTCATAAGGCTAGTAGCAGCATGATGAGTGGATTTAGGGACGAGGATTCTAAGTGAAATAAGTCACACAGAAAAAGACAGTTATCCTAAGATATCACTTATAGAGGGCATGTCAAAATCGCTACACTTGAACTGAATTACAAAACAGAACAGAGTCACACATTTAGAAGACACACTATGGCTGCTTAACGGGAAAGGTGAGGTGGGCTGATGCATAAAACAAGGGTTTGAAATTAGCTCACATACCGTTCCATAAGCCAAATATGTAATAGACAAGACCTCCTCCCTGCTCAGTGAACTGGACTCAACACCCCCTATTCACCGCACAAGAATATATCTGACTAGCAAGAATCTTAAAACCTATGTATTGATATCTCTCTGGAGTTGAATCAAGAGGGTGTAAAGCGGCATAAACACAGCAGGGAAAAGCAGCTCAACCCCATTATCAAAATAAATTACTTAAAATGAACGCCATAAAACAATGACAGTGAAAGAGAGAGAAATTCTTACAAAATCCGTTCGGAGGCTCTGATGCAACCTGGATTGACCATATCTTGACCCACAGGTGGATGAGACATAAAGCTGGACACTCTTGGGGCTGAGAGTTTTGGTGAGGTTGGATGAGGAAACGCAGACCGTTTAAAGTAATACCGCGTGGTACCCACCCCATGGGTCCCAAATCTCCAGGTTCAAGGGCATCTTCCTACATTGAAAACGTGCATGGGAAACCCAGGAGATGGTACAGCGTGTGATCGGGAAAGGTTTCTAAAACGCACCTCATTTCTCCTCTCCTTGTGCTCGGGTTCGCCATTCCAGCCGCTTTACTAACAATCTCCCTACATGGAGAATCAGCACCTGGAACCTCCTGTTTGTTTCGTACAGGTTGCAATTTGTCCTAAGGATGAACGGGAAGACGGGGAACCAATGAGAGACTAGCTCTAGGTGTTGGGACAGGCACAGGTCACTCTATTTCCCCATCAGGAAGAAGAATGAAGCACAGGCTCAGCCTGCCCCCCGGAACCAGAATAGGGCCTGAAGCAATCCTGCGCTTTTGCGGCCAGCTCCCACAAAAGCGAGTTGACAAATGGAGCTCAGGGCCACTGCAATTCACAAACCTGCAGAGTTATAAATGATAACTCTCGTCCACAAATATATTGAGGGAAGGCAACGAAGAGGATTTGAAAGCAAGGCAGAATTGCAGGAAACAGATTTCAGGAGGTAGATTCGACTCGCCTTTAAAGCACATGAAAAGTGGCAAAACGTTGACAATGATGCCCTTGGCCAAAAAGGGCGTATGCGTTTTTTCCTGAATATATTCAGGAAAAAACGCATACGCCCTTTTTGGCCAACCAAGCAAGCCGGAAGTGCAAATCAGCACTACAAAGAAGTCTCGCTTGCCATCGGTCAAAAGGGCCATGCTGCCAAAAGTGTAAAAACCAGAAATTCAGGACAGGCCATGGAGACATGGCAGCCTTGCTAGGCTGAGGGGTGGGATGTCAATTGCCAACAGCCACTCTGGAGAAGTGTACGGTGTGTCCTGAAACATGTAATAAACACAGCTTACAGAGCATAGGGCACTTCCACTCATGGGCGTATAAATTGGGAAAACTAAAAATCAACAAGACACAGGCACCCCAAACTTTCGGGCTGCTCTGTGTACAAGAACCTCCACTTAGGTACACCTTAAACATGCCAGGAAAGAGAAAAATGGATAAAGAAGTTGTGGTACTTAGGCACAATGGAATATCACTCAGCCATGAAATCAGTGTCATAAGGCTAGTAGCAGCATGATGAGTGGATTTAGGGACGAGGATTCTAAGTGAAATAAGTCACACAGAAAAAGACAGTTATCCTAAGATATCACTTATAGAGGGCATGTCGAAATCGCTACACTTGAACTGAATTACAAAACAGAACAGAGTCACACATTTAGAAGACACACTATGGCTGCTTAACGGGAAAGGTGAGGTGGGCTGATGCATAAAACAAGGGTTTGAAATTAGCTCACATACCGTTCCATAAGCCAAATATGTAATAGACAAGACCTCCTCCCTGCTCAGTGAACTGGACTCAACACCCCCTATTCACCGCACAAGAATATATCTGACTAGCAAGAATCTTAAAACCTATGTATTGATATCTCTCTGGAGTTGAATCAAGAGGGTGTAAAGCGGCATAAACACAGCAGGGAAAAGCAGCTCAACCCCATTATCAAAATAAATTACTTAAAATGAACGCCATAAAACAAAGACAGTGAAAGAGAGAGAAATTCTTACAAAATCCGTTCGGAGGCTCTGATGCAACCTGGATTGACCATATCTTGACCCACAGCTGGATGAGACATAAGGCTGGACAATCTTGGGGCTGAGAGGATTGGTGAGGTTGGGTGAGCAAACGCAGACCGTTTAAAGTAATACCGCGTGGTACCCACCCCATGGGTCCCAAATCTCCAGGTTCAAGGGCATCTTCCTACATCGAAAACATGCCTGGGAAACCCAGAAGATGGTACACCGTGTGATCGGGAAAGGTTTCTAAAACGCACCTCATTTCTCCTCTCCTTGTGCTCGGGTTCGCCATTCCAGCCGCTTTACTAACAATCTCCCTACTTGGAGAATCAGCACCTTGAAGCTCCTGTTTCTTTCGTACAGGTTGCAATTTGTCCTGAGGATAAACGGGAAGAGGGGGAACCAACGAGAGACTAGCTCTAGGTGTTGGGACAGGCACAGGTCACTCTATTTCCCCATCAGGAAGAAGAATGAAGCACAGGCTCAGCCTGCCCCCCGGAACCAGAATAGGGCCTGAAGCAATCCTGCGCTTTTGCGGCCAGCTCCCAAAAAAGCGAGTTGACAAATGGAGCTCAGGGCCACTGCAATTCACAAACCTGCAGAGTTATAAATGATAACTCTCGTCCACAAATATATTGAGGGAAGGCAACGAAGAGGATTTGAAAGCAAGGCAGAATTGCAGGAAACAGATTTCAGGAGGTAGATTCGACTCGCCTTTAAAGCACATGAAAAGCGGCAAAACGTTGACAATGATGCCCTTGGCCAACAAGGGCGTATGCGTTTTTTCCTGAATATATTCAGGAAAAAACGCATACGCCCTTGTTGGCCAACCAAGCAAGCCGGAAGTGCAAATCAGCACTACAAAGAAGTCTCGCTTGCCATCGGTCAAAAGGGCCATGCTGCCAAAAGTGTAAAAACCAGAAATTCAGGACAGGCCATGGAGACATGGCAGCCTTGCTAGGCTGAGGGGTGGGATGTCAATTGCCAACAGCCACTCTGGAGAAGTGTACGGTGTGTCCTGAAACATGTAATAAACACAGCTTACAGAGCATAGGGCACTTCCACTCGTGGGCGTATAAATTGGGAAAACTAAAAATCAACAAGACACAGGCACCCCAAAGTTTCGGGCTGCTCTGTGTACAAGAACCTCCACTTAGGTACACCTTAAACATGCCAGGAAAGAGAAAAATGGATAAAGAAGTTGTGGTACTTAGGCACAATGGAATATCACTCAGCCATGAAATCAGTGTCATAAGGCTAGTAGCAGCATGATGAGTGGATTTAGGGACGAGGATTCTAAGTGAAATAAGTCACACAGAAAAAGACAGTTATCCTAAGATATCACTTATAGAGGGCATGTCAAAATCGCTACACTTGAACTGAATTACAAAACAGAACAGAGTCACACATTTAGAAGACACACTATGGCTGCTTAACGGGAAAGGTGAGGTGGGCTGATGCATAAAACAAGGGTTTGAAATTAGCTCACATACCGTTCCATAAGCCAAATATGTAATAGACAAGACCTCCTCCCTGCTCAGTGAACTGGACTCAACACCCCCTATTCACCGCACAAGAATATATCTGACTAGCAAGAATCTTAAAACCTATGTATTGATATCTCTCTGGAGTTGAATCAAGAGGGTGTAAAGCGGCATAAACACAGCAGGGAAAAGCAGCTCAACCCCATTATCAAAATAAATTACTTAAAATGAACGCCATAAAACAATGACAGTGAAAGAGAGAGAAATTCTTACAAAATCCGTTCGGAGGCTCTGATGCAACCTGGATTGACCATATCTTGACCCACAGGTGGATGAGACATAAAGCTGGACACTCTTGGGGCTGAGAGTTTTGGTGAGGTTGGATGAGGAAACGCAGACCGTTTAAAGTAATACCGCGTGGTACCCACCCCATGGGTCCCAAATCTCCAGGTTCAAGGGCATCTTCCTACATTGAAAACGTGCATGGGAAACCCAGGAGATGGTACAGCGTGTGATCGGGAAAGGTTTCTAAAACGCACCTCATTTCTCCTCTCCTTGTGCTCGGGTTCGCCATTCCAGCCGCTTTACTAACAATCTCCCTACATGGAGAATCAGCACCTGGAACCTCCTGTTTGTTTCGTACAGGTTGCAATTTGTCCTAAGGATGAACGGGAAGACGGGGAACCAATGAGAGACTAGCTCTAGGTGTTGGGACAGGCACAGGTCACTCTATTTCCCCATCAGGAAGAAGAATGAAGCACAGGCTCAGCCTGCCCCCCGGAACCAGAATAGGGCCTGAAGCAATCCTGCGCTTTTGCGGCCAGCTCCCACAAAAGCGAGTTGACAAATGGAGCTCAGGGCCACTGCAATTCACAAACCTGCAGAGTTATAAATGATAACTCTCGTCCACAAATATATTGAGGGAAGGCAACGAAGAGGATTTGAAAGCAAGGCAGAATTGCAGGAAACAGATTTCAGGAGGTAGATTCGACTCGCCTTTAAAGCACATGAAAAGTGGCAAAACGTTGACAATGATGCCCTTGGCCAAAAAGGGCGTATGCGTTTTTTCCTGAATATATTCAGGAAAAAACGCATACGCCCTTTTTGGCCAACCAAGCAAGCCGGAAGTGCAAATCAGCACTACAAAGAAGTCTCGCTTGCCATCGGTCAAAAGGGCCATGCTGCCAAAAGTGTAAAAACCAGAAATTCAGGACAGGCCATGGAGACATGGCAGCCTTGCTAGGCTGAGGGGTGGGATGTCAATTGCCAACAGCCACTCTGGAGAAGTGTACGGTGTGTCCTGAAACATGTAATAAACACAGCTTACAGAGCATAGGGCACTTCCACTCATGGGCGTATAAATTGGGAAAACTAAAAATCAACAAGACACAGGCACCCCAAACTTTCGGGCTGCTCTGTGTACAAGAACCTCCACTTAGGTACACCTTAAACATGCCAGGAAAGAGAAAAATGGATAAAGAAGTTGTGGTACTTAGGCACAATGGAATATCACTCAGCCATGAAATCAGTGTCATAAGGCTAGTAGCAGCATGATGAGTGGATTTAGGGACGAGGATTCTAAGTGAAATAAGTCACACAGAAAAAGACAGTTATCCTAAGATATCACTTATAGAGGGCATGTCGAAATCGCTACACTTGAACTGAATTACAAAACAGAACAGAGTCACACATTTAGAAGACACACTATGGCTGCTTAACGGGAAAGGTGAGGTGGGCTGATGCATAAAACAAGGGTTTGAAATTAGCTCACATACCGTTCCATAAGCCAAATATGTAATAGACAAGACCTCCTCCCTGCTCAGTGAACTGGACTCAACACCCCCTATTCACCGCACAAGAATATATCTGACTAGCAAGAATCTTAAAACCTATGTATTGATATCTCTCTGGAGTTGAATCAAGAGGGTGTAAAGCGGCATAAACACAGCAGGGAAAAGCAGCTCAACCCCATTATCAAAATAAATTACTTAAAATGAACGCCATAAAACAAAGACAGTGAAAGAGAGAGAAATTCTTACAAAATCCGTTCGGAGGCTCTGATGCAACCTGGATTGACCATATCTTGACCCACAGCTGGATGAGACATAAGGCTGGACAATCTTGGGGCTGAGAGGATTGGTGAGGTTGGGTGAGCAAACGCAGACCGTTTAAAGTAATACCGCGTGGTACCCACCCCATGGGTCCCAAATCTCCAGGTTCAAGGGCATCTTCCTACATCGAAAACATGCCTGGGAAACCCAGAAGATGGTACACCGTGTGATCGGGAAAGGTTTCTAAAACGCACCTCATTTCTCCTCTCCTTGTGCTCGGGTTCGCCATTCCAGCCGCTTTACTAACAATCTCCCTACTTGGAGAATCAGCACCTTGAAGCTCCTGTTTCTTTCGTACAGGTTGCAATTTGTCCTGAGGATGAACGGGAAGAGGGGGAACCAACGAGAGACTAGCTCTAGGTGTTGGGACAGGCACAGGTCACTCTATTTCCCCATCAGGAAGAAGAATGAAGCACAGGCTCAGCCTGCCCCCCGGAACCAGAATAGGGCCTGAAGCAATCCTGCGCTTTTGCGGCCAGCTCCCAAAAAAGCGAGTTGACAAATGGAGCTCAGGGCCACTGCAATTCACAAACCTGCAGAGTTATAAATGATAACTCTCGTCCACAAATATATTGAGGGAAGGCAACGAAGAGGATTTGAAAGCAAGGCAGAATTGCAGGAAACAGATTTCAGGAGGTAGATTCGACTCGCCTTTAAAGCACATGAAAAGCGGCAAAACGTTGACAATGATGCCCTTGGCCAACAAGGGCGTATGCGTTTTTTCCTGAATATATTCAGGAAAAAACGCATACGCCCTTGTTGGCCAACCAAGCAAGCCGGAAGTGCAAATCAGCACTACAAAGAAGTCTCGCTTGCCATCGGTCAAAAGGGCCATGCTGCCAAAAGTGTAAAAACCAGAAATTCAGGACAGGCCATGGAGACATGGCAGCCTTGCTAGGCTGAGGGGTGGGATGTCAATTGCCAACAGCCACTCTGGAGAAGTGTACGGTGTGTCCTGAAACATGTAATAAACACAGCTTACAGAGCATAGGGCACTTCCACTCGTGGGCGTATAAATTGGGAAAACTAAAAATCAACAAGACACAGGCACCCCAAAGTTTCGGGCTGCTCTGTGTACAAGAACCTCCACTTAGGTACACCTTAAACATGCCAGGAAAGAGAAAAATGGATAAAGAAGTTGTGGTACTTAGGCACAATGGAATATCACTCAGCCATGAAATCAGTGTCATAAGGCTAGTAGCAGCATGATGAGTGGATTTAGGGACGAGGATTCTAAGTGAAATAAGTCACACAGAAAAAGACTCTTATCCTAAGATATCACTTATAGAGGGCATGTCAAAATCGCTACACTTGAACTGAATTACAAAACAGAACAGAGTCACACATTTAGAAGACACACTATGGCTGCTTAACGGGAAAGGTGAGGTGGGCTGATGCATAAAACAAGGGTTTGAAATTAGCTCACATACCGTTCCATAAGCCAAATATGTAATAGACAAGACCTCCTCCCTGCTCAGTGAACTGGACTCAACACCCCCTATTCACCGCACAAGAATATATCTGACTAGCAAGAATCTTAAAACCTATGTATTGATATCTCTCTGGAGTTGAATCAAGAGGGTGTAAAGCGGCATAAACACAGCAGGGAAAAGCAGCTCAACCCCATTATCAAAATAAATTACTTAAAATGAACGCCATAAAACAAAGACAGTGAAAGAGAGAGAAATTCTTACAAAATCCGTTCGGAGGCTCTGATGCAACCTGGATTGACCATATCTTGACCCACAGGTGGATGAGACATAAAGCTGGACACTCTTGGGGCTGAGAGTTTTGGTGAGGTTGGATGAGGAAACGCAGACCGTTTAAAGTAATACCGCGTGGTACCCACCCCATGGGTCCCAAATCTCCAGGTTCAAGGGCATCTTCCTACATTGAAAACGTGCATGGGAAACCCAGGAGATGGTACAGCGTGTGATCGGGAAAGGTTTCTAAAACGCACCTCATTTCTCCTCTCCTTGTGCTCGGGTTCGCCATTCCAGCCGCTTTACTAACAATCTCCCTACTTGGAGAATCAGCACCTGGAACCTCCTGTTTGTTTCGTACAGGTTGCAATTTGTCCTGAGGATGAACGGGAAGAGGGGGAACCAACGAGAGACTAGCTCTAGGTGTTGGGACAGGCACAGGTCACTCTATTTCCCCATCAAGAAGAAGAATGAAGCACAGGCTCAGCCTGCCCCCCGGAACCAGAATAGGGCCTGAAGCAATCCTGCGCTTTTGCGGCCAGCTCCCAAAAAAGCGAGTTGACAAATGGAGCTCAGGGCCACTGCAATTCACAAACCTGCAGAGTTATAAATGATAACTCTCGTCCACAAATATATTGAGGGAAGGCAACGAAGAGGATTTGAAAGCAAGGCAGAATTGCAGGAAACAGATTTCAGGAGGTAGATTCGACTCGCCTTTAAAGCACATGAAAAGCGGCAAAACGTTGACAATGATGCCCTTGGCCAAAAAGGGCGTATGCGTTTTTTCCTGAATATATTCAGGAAAAAACGCATACGCCCTTGTTGGCCAACCAAGCAAGCCGGAAGTGCAAATCAGCACTACAAAGAAGTCTCGCTTGCCATCGGTCAAAAGGGCCATGCTGCCAAAAGTGTAAAAACCAGAAATTCAGGACAGGCCATGGAGACATGGCAGCCTTGCTAGGCTGAGGGGTGGGATGTCAATTGCCAACAGCCACTCTGGAGAAGTGTACGGTGTGTCCTGAAACATGTAATAAACACAGCTTACAGAGCATAGGGCACTTCCACTCGTGGGCGTATAAATTGGGAAAACTAAAAATCAACAAGACACAGGCACCCCAAAGTTTCGGGCTGCTCTGTGTACAAGAACCTCCACTTAGGTACACCTTAAACATGCCAGGAAAGAGAAAAATGGATAAAGAAGTTGTGGTACTTAGGCACAATGGAATATCACTCAGCCATGAAATCAGTGTCATAAGGCTAGTAGCAGCATGATGAGTGGATTTAGGGACGAGGATTCTAAGTGAAATAAGTCACACAGAGAAAGACTCTTATCCTAAGATATCACTTATAGAGGGCATGTCAAAATCGCTACACTTGAACTGAATTACAAAACAGAACAGAGTCACACATTTAGAAGACACACTATGGCTGCTTAACGGGAAAGGTGAGGTGGGCTGATGCATAAAACAAGGGTTTGAAATTAGCTCACATACCGTTCCATAAGCCAAATATGTAACAGACAAGACCTCCTCCCTGCTCAGTGAACTGGACTCAACACCCCCTATTCACCGCACAAGAATATATCTGACTAGCAAGAATCTTAAAACCTATGTATTGATATCTCTCTGGAGTTGAATCAAGAGGGTGTAAAGCGGCATAAACACAGCAGGGAAAAGCAGCTCAACCCCATTATCAAAATAAATTACTTAAAATGAACGCCATAAAACAAAGACAGTGAAAGAGAGAGAAATTCTTACAAAATCCGTTCGGAGGCTCTGATGCAACCTGGATTGACCATATCTTGACCCACAGGTGGATGAGACATAAAGCTGGACACTCTTGGGGCTGAGAGTTTTGGTGAGGTTGGATGAGGAAACGCAGACCGTTTAAAGTAATACCGCGTGGTACCCACCCCATGGGTCCCAAATCTCCAGGTTCAAGGGCATCTTCCTACATTGAAAACGTGCATGGGAAACCCAGGAGATGGTACAGCGTGTGATCGGGAAAGGTTTCTAAAACGCACCTCATTTCTCCTCTCCTTGTGCTCGGGTTCGCCATTCCAGCCGCTTTACTAACAATCTCCCTACTTGGAGAATCAGCACCTGGAACCTCCTGTTTGTTTCGTACAGGTTGCAATTTGTCCTAAGGATGAACGGGAAGACGGGGAACCAATGAGAGACTAGCTCTAGGTGTTGGGACAGGCACAGGTCACTCTATTTCCCCATCAGGAAGAAGAATGAAGCACAGGCTCAGCCTGCCCCCCGGAACCAGAATAGGGCCTGAAGCAATCCTGCGCTTTTGCGGCCAGCTCCCACAAAAGCGAGTTGACAAATGGAGCTCAGGGCCACTGCAATTCACAAACCTGCAGAGTTATAAATGATAACTCTCGTCCACAAATATATTGAGGGAAGGCAACGAAGAGGATTTGAAAGCAAGGCAGAATTGCAGGAAACAGATTTCAGGAGGTAGATTCGACTCGCCTTTAAAGCACATGAAAAGTCGCAAAACGTTGACAATGATGCCCTTGGCCAATAAGGGCGTATGCGTTTTTTCCTGAATATATTCAGGAAAAAACGCATACGCCCTTTTTGGCCAACCAAGCAAGCCGGAAGTGCAAATCAGCGCTACAAAGAAGTCTCGCTTGCCATCGGTCAAAAGGGCCATGCTGCCAAAAGTGTAAAAACCAGAAATTCAGGACAGGCCATGGAGACATGGGAGCCTTGTTACGCTGATGGGCAGGATGCCAATTGCCAACAGCCACTCTGGAGAAGTGTACGGTGTGTCCTGAAACATGTAATAAACACAGCTTACAGAGCATAGGGCACTTCCACTCATGGGCGTATAAATTGGGAAAACTAAAAATCAACAAGACACAGGCACCCCAAAGTTTAGGGCTGCTCTGTGTACAAGAACCTCCACTTAGCTACACCTTAAGTATCCCAGGAAAGAGAAAAATGGATAAAGAAGTTGTGGTACTTAGGCACAATGGAATATCACTCAGCCATGAAATCAATGTCATAAGGCTAGTAGCAGCATGATGAGTGGATTTAGGGACGAGGATTCTAAGTGAAATAAGTCACACAGAAAAAGACTCTTATCCTAAGATATCACTTATAGAGGGCATGTCGAAATCGCTACACTTGAACTGAATTACAAAACAGAACAGAGTCACACATTTAGAAGACACACTATGGCTGCTTAACGGGAAAGGTGAGGTGGGCTGATGCATAAAACAAGGGTTTGAAATTAGCTCACATACCGTTCCATAAGCCAAATATGTAACAGACAAGACCTCCTCCCTGCTCAGTGAACTGGACTCAACACCCCCTATTCACCGCACAAGAATATATCTGACTAGCAAGAATCTTAAAACCTATGTATTGATATCTCTCTGGAGTTGAATCAAGAGGGTGTAAAGCGGCATAAACACAGCAGGGAAAAGCAGCTCAACCCCATTATCAAAATAAATTACTTAAAATGAACGCCATAAAACAAAGACAGTGAAAGAGAGAGAAATTCTTACAAAATCCGTTCGGAGGCTCTGATGCAACCTGGATTGACCATATCTAGATCCACAGCTGGATGAGACAAAAGGCTGGACAATCTTGGGGCTGAGAGGATTGGTGAGGTTGGGTGAGCAAACGCAGACCGTTTAAAGTAATACCGCGTGGTACCCACCCCATGGTTCCCAAATCTCCAGGTTCAAGGGCATCTTCCTACATTGAAAACGTGCATGGGAAACCCAGAAGATGGTACAGCGTGTGATCGGGAAAGGTTTCTAAAACGCACCTCATTTCTCCTCTCCTTGTGCTCGGGTTCGCCATTCCAGCCGCTTTACTAACAATCTCCCTACTTGGAGAATCAGCACCTTGAAGCTCCTGTTTCTTTTGTACAGGTTGCAATTTGTCCTGAGGATGAACGGGAAGAGGGGGAACCAACGAGAGACTAGCTCTAGGTGTTGGGACATGCACAGGTCACTCTATTTCCCCATCAGGAAGAAGAATGAAGCACAGGCTCAGCCTGCCCCCCGGAACCAGAATAGGGCCTGAAGCAATCCTGCGCTTTTGCGGCCAGCTCCCAAAAAAGCGAGTTGACAAATGGAGCTCAGGGCCACTGCAATTCACAAACCTGCAGAGTTATAAATGATAACTCTCGTCCACAAATATATTGAGGGAAGGCAACGAAGAGGATTTGAAAGCAAGGCAGAATTGCAGGAAACAGATTTCAGGAGGTAGATTCGACTCGCCTTTAAAGCACATGAAAAGCGGCAAAACGTTGACAATGATGCCCTTGGCCAATAAGGGCGTATGCGTTTTTTCCTGAATATATTCAGGAAAAAACGCATACGCCCTTGTTGGCCAACCAAGCAAGCCGGAAGTGCAAATCAGCACTACAAAGAAGTCTCGCTTGCCATCGGTCAAAAGGGCCATGCTGCCAAAAGTGTAAAAACCAGAAATTCAGGACAGGCCATGGAGACATGGGAGCCTTGTTACGCTGATGGGTAGGATGCCAATTGCCAACAGCCACTCTGGAGAAGTGTACGGTGTGTCCTGAAACATGTAATAAACACAGCTTACAGAGCATAGGGCACTTCCACTCATGGGCGTATAAATTGGGAAAACTAAAAATCAACAAGACTCAGGCACCCCAAAGTTTAGGGCTGCTCTGTGTACAAGAACCTCCACTTAGGTACACCTTATGTATCCCAGGAAAGAGAAAAATGGATAAAGAAGTTGTGGTACTTAGGCACAATGGAATATCACTCAGCCATGAAATCAATGTCATAAGGCTAGTAGCAGCATGATGAGTGGATTTAGGGACGAGGATTCTAAGTGAAATAAGTCACACAGAGAAAGACTCTTATCCTAAGATATCACTTATAGAGGGCATGTCGAAATCGCTACACTTGAACTGAATTACAAAACAGAACAGAGTCACACATTTAGAAGACACACTATGGCTGCTTAACGGGAAAGGTGAGGTGGGCTGATGCATAAAACAAGGGTTTGAAATTAGCTCACATACCGTTCCATAAGCCAAATATGTAACAGACAAGACCTCCTCCCTGCTCAGTGAACTGGACTCAACACCCCCTATTCACCGCACAAGAATATATCTGACTAGCAAGAATCTTAAAACCTATGTATTGATATCTCTCTGGAGTTGATTCAAGAGGGTGTAAAGCGGCATAAACACAGCAGGGAAAAGCAGCTCAACCCCATTATCAAAATAAATTACTTAAAATGAACGCCATAAAACAAAGACAGTGAAAGAGAGAGAAATTCTTACAAAATCCGTTCGGAGGCTCTGATGCAACCTGGATTGACCATATCTAGACCCACAGCTGGATGAGACAAAAGGCTGGACAATCTTGGGGCTGAGAGGATTGATGAGGTTGGGTGAGCAAACGCAGACCGTTTAAAGTAATACCGCGTGGTACCCACCCCCTGGGTCCCAAATCTCCAGGTTCAAGGGCATCTTCCTACATCGAAAACATGCCTGAGAAACCCAGAAGATGGTACAGCGTGTGATCGGGAAAGGTTTCTAAAACGCACCTCATTTCTCCTCTCCTTGTGCTCGGGTTCGCCATTCCAGCCGCTTTACTAACAATCTCCCTACTTGGAGAATCAGCACCTTGAAGCTCCTGTTTCTTTCGTACAGGTTGCAATTTGTCCTGAGGATGAACGGGAAGAGGGGGAACCAACGAGAGACTAGCTCTAGGTGTTGGGACAGGCACAGGTCACTCTATTTCCCCATCAGGAAGAAGAATGAAGCACAGGCTCAGCCTGCCCCCAGGAACCAGAATAGGGCCTGAAGCAATCCTGCGCTTTTGCGGCCAGCTCCCAAAAAAGCGAGTTGACAAATGGAGCTCAGGGCCACTGCAATTCACAAACCTGCAGAGTTATAAATGATAACTCTCGTCCACAAATATATTGAGGGAAGGCAACGAAGAGGATTTGAAAGCAAGGCAGAATTGCAGGAAACAGATTTCAGGAGGTAGATTCGACTCGCCTTTAAAGCACATGAAAAGCGGCAAAACGTTGACAATGATGCCCTTGGCCAAAAAGGGCGTATGCGTTTTTTCCTGAATATATTCAGGAAAAAACGCATACGCCCTTTTTGGCCAACCAAGCAAGCCGGAAGTGCAAATCAGCACTACAAAGAAGTCTCGCTTGCCATCGGTCAAAAGGGCCATGCTGCCAAAAGTGTAAAAACCAGAAATTCAGGACAGGCCATGGAGACATGGGAGCCTTGCTACGCTGATGGGCAGGATGCCAATTGCCAACAGCCACTCTGGAGAAGTGTACGGTGTGTCCTGAAACATGTAATAAACACAGCTTACAGAGCATAGGGCACTTCCACTCATGGGCGTATAAATTGGGAAAACTAAAAATCAACAAGACACAGGCACCCCAAAGTTTCGGGCTGCTCTGTGTACAAGAACCTCCACTTAGGTACACCTTAAACATGCCAGGAAAGAGAAAAATGGATAAAGAAGTTGTGGTACTTAGGCACAATGGAATATCACTCAGCCATGAAATCAATGTCATAAGGCTAGTAGCAGCATGATGAGTGGATTTAGGGACGAGGATTCTAAGTGAAATAAGTCACACAGAAAAAGACAGTTATCCTAAGATATAACTTATAGAGGGCATGTCAAAATCGCTACACTTGAACTGAATTACAAAACAGAACAGAGTCACATATTTAAAAGACACACTATGGCTGCTTAACGGGAAAGGTGAGGTGGGATGATGCATAAAACAAGGGTTTGAAATTAGCTCACATACCGTTCCATAAGCCAAATATGTAACAGACAACACCTCCTCCCTGCTCAGTGAACTGGACTCAACACCCCCTATTCACCGCACAAGAATATATCTGACTAGCAAGAATCTTAAAACCTATGTATTGATATCTCTCTGGAGTTGAATCAAGAGGGTGTAAAGCAGCATAAACACAGCAGGGAAAAGCAGCTCAACCCCATTATCAAAATAAATTACTTAAAATGAACGCCATAAAACAAAGACAGTGAAAGGGAGAGAAATTCTTACAAAATCCGTTCGGAGGCTCTGATGCAACCTGGATTGACCATATCTAGATCCACAGCTGGATGAGACAAAAGGCTGGACAATCTTGGGGCTGAGAGGATTGGTGAGGTTGGGTGAGCAAACGCAGACCGTTTAAAGTAATACCGCGTGGTACCCACCCCATGGGTCCCAAATCTCCAGGTTCAAGGGCATCTTCCTACATTGAAAACGTGCATGGGAAACCCAGAAGATGGTACAGCGTGTGATCGGGAAAGGTTTCTAAAACGCACCTCATTTCTCCTCTCCTTGTGCTCGGGTTCGCCATTCCAGCCGCTTTACTAACAATCTCCCTACTTGGAGAATCAGCACCTTGAAGCTCCTGTTTCTTTTGTACAGGTTGCAATTTGTCCTGAGGATGAACGGGAAGAGGGGGAACCAACGAGAGACTAGCTCTAGGTGTTGGGACATGCACAGGTCACTCTATTTCCCCATCAGGAAGAAGAATGAAGCACAGGCTCAGCCTGCCCCCCGGAACCAGAATAGGGCCTGAAGCAATCCTGCGCTTTTGCGGCCAGCTCCCAAAAAAGCGAGTTGACAAATGGAGCTCAGGGCCACTGCAATTCACAAACCTGCAGAGTTATAAATGATAACTCTCGTCCACAAATATATTGAGGGAAGGCAACGAAGAGGATTTGAAAGCAAGGCAGAATTGCAGGAAACAGATTTCAGGAGGTAGATTCGACTCACCTTTAAAGCACATGAAAAGCGGCAAAACGTTGACAATGATGCCCTTGGCCAATAAGGGCGTATGCGTTTTTTCCTGAATATATTCAGGAAAAAACGCATACGCCCTTTTTGGCCAACCAAGCAAGCCGGAAGTGCAAATCAGCACTACAAAGAAGTCTCGCTTGCCATCGGTCAAAAGGGCCATGCTGCCAGAAGTGTAAACACCAGAAATTCAGGACAGGCCATGGAGACATGGGAGCCTTGCTACGCTGATGGGCAGGATGCCAATTGCCAACAGCCACTCTGGAGAAGTGTACGGTGTGTCCTGAAACATGTAATAAACACAGCTTACAGAGCATAGGGCACTTCCACTCATGGGCGTATAAATTGGGAAAACTAAAAATCAACAAGACTCAGGCACCCCAAAGTTTAGGGCTGCTCTGTGTACAAGAACCTCCACTTAGGTACACCTTATGTATCCCAGGAAAGAGAAAAATGGATAAAGAAGTTGTGGTACTTAGGCACAATGGAATATCACTCAGCCATGAAATCAATGTCATAAGGCTAGTAGCAGCATGATGAGTGGATTTAGGGACGAGGATTCTAAGTGAAATAAGTCACACAGAGAAAGACTCTTATCCTAAGATATCACTTATAGAGGGCATGTCGAAATCGCTACACTTGAACTGAATTACAAAACAGAACAGAGTCACACATTTAGAAGACACACTATGGCTGCTTAACGGGAAAGGTGAGGTGGGCTGATGCATAAAACAAGGTTTGAAATTAGCTCACATACCGTTCCATAAGCCAAATATGTAACAGACAAGACCTCCTCCCTGCTCAGTGAACTGGACTCAACACCCCCTATTCACCGCACAAGAATATATCTGACTAGCAAGAATCTTAAAACCTATGTATTGATATCTCTCTGGAGTTGAATCAAGAGGGTGTAAAGCGGCATAAACACAGCAGGGAAAAGCAGCTCAACCCCATTATCAAAATAAATTACTTAAAATGAACGCCATAAAACAAAGACAGTGAAAGAGAGAGAAATTCTTACAAAATCCGTTCGGAGGCTCTGATGCAACCTGGATTGACCATATCTCGACCCACAGCTGGATGAGACAAAAGGCTGGACAATCTTGGGGCTGAGAGGATTGGTGAGGTTGGGTGAGCAAACGCAGACCGTTTAAAGTAATACCGCGTGGTACCCACCCCGTGGGTCCCAAATCTCCAGGTTCAAGGGCATCTTCCTACATCGAAAACATGCCTGGGAAACCCAGAAGATGGTACAGCGTGTGATCGGGAAAGGTTTCTAAAACGCACCTCATTTCTCCTCTCCTTGTGCTCGGGTTCGCCATTCCAGCCGCTTTACTAACAATCTCCCTACTTGGAGAATCAGCACCTGGAACCTCCTGTTTGTTTCGTACAGGTTGCAATTTGTCCTGAGGATGAACGGGAAGACGGGGAACCAATGAGAGACTAGCTCTAGGTGTTGGGACAGGCACAGGTCACTCTATTTCCCCATCAGGAAGAAGAATGAAGCACAGGCTCAGCCTGCCCCCCGGAACCAGAATAGGGCCTGAAGCAATCCTGCGCTTTTGCGGCCAGCTCCCAAAAAAGCGAGTTGACAAATGGAGCTCAGGGCCACTGCAATTCACAAACCTGCAGAGTTATAAATGATAACTCTCGTCCACAAATATATTGAGGGAAGGCAACGAAGAGGATTTGAAAGCAAGGCAGAATTGCAGGAAACAGATTTCAGGAGGTAGATTCGACTCGCCTTTAAAGCACATGAAAAGCAGCAAAACGTTGACAATGATGCCCTTGGCCAATAAGGGCGTATGCGTTTTTTCCTGAATATATTCAGGAAAAAACGCATACGCCCTTTTTGGCCAACCAAGCAAGCCGGAAGTGCAAATCAGCACTACAAAGAAGTCTCGCTTGCCATCGGTCAAAAGGGCCATGCTGCCAAAAGTGTAAACACCAGAAATTCAGGACAGGCCATGGAGACATGGGAGCCTTGCTACGCTGATGGGCAGGATGCCAATTGCCAACAGCCACTCTGGAGAAGTGTACGGTGTGTCCTGAAACATGTAATAAACACAGCTTACAGAGCATAGGGCACTTCCACTCATGGGCGTATAAATTGGGAAAACTAAAAATCAACAAGACTCAGGCACCCCAAAGTTTAGAGCTGCTCTGTGTACAAAAACCTCCACTTAGGTACACCTTATGTATCCCAGGAAAGAGAAAAATGGATAAAGAAGTTGTGGTACTTAGGCACAATGGAATATCACTCAGCCATGAAATCAATGTCATAAGGCTAGTAGCAGCATGATGAGTGGATTTAGGGACGAGGATTCTAAGTGAAATAAGTCACACAGAGAAAGACTCTTATCCTAAGATATCACTTATAGAGGGCATGTCGAAATCGCTACACTTGAACTGAATTACAAAACAGAACAGAGTCACACATTTAGAAGACACACTATGGCTGCTTAACGGGAAAGGTGAGGTGGGCTGATGCATAAAACAAGGGTTTGAAATTAGCTCACATACCGTTCCATAAGCCAAATATGTAACAGACAAGACCTCCTCCCTGCTCAGTGAACTGGACTCAACACCCCCTATTCACCGCACAAGAATATATCTGACTAGCAAGAATCTTAAAACCTATGTATTGATATCTCTCTGGAGTTGATTCAAGAGGGTGTAAAGCGGCATAAACACAGCAGGGAAAAGCAGCTCAACCCCATTATCAAAATAAATTACTTAAAATGGACCCCATAAAACAAAGACAGTTAAAGAGAGAGAAATTCTTACAAAATCCGTTCGGGGGATCTGATGCAACCTGGATTGACCATATCTAGACCCACAGCTGGATGAGACAAAAGGCTGGACAATCTTGGGGCTGAGAGGATTGGTGAGGTTGGGTGAGCAAACGCAGACCGTTTAAAGTAATACCGCGTGGTACCCACCCCATGGGTCCCAAATCTCCAGGTTCAAGGGCATCTTCCTACATCGAAAACATGCCTGGGAAACCCAGAAGATGGTACACCGTGTGATCGGGAAAGGTTTCTAAAACGCACCTCATTTCTCCTCTCCTTGTGCTCGGGTTCGCCATTCCAGCCGCTTTACTAACCATCTCCCTACTTGGAGAATCAGCACCTTGAAGCTCCTGTTTCTTTTGTACAGGTTGCAATTTGTCCTGAGGATGAACGGGAAGAGGGGGAACCAACGAGAGACTAGCTCTAGGTGTTGGGACAGGCACAGGTCACTCTATTTCCCCATCAGGAAGAAGAATGAAGCACAGGCTCAGCCTGCCCCCCGGAGCCAGAATAGGGCCTGAAGCAATCCTGCGCTTTTGCGGCCAGCTCCCAAAAAAGCGAGTTGACAAATGGAGCTCAGGGCCACTGCAATTCACAAACCTGCAGAGTTATAAATGATAACTCTCGTCCACAAATATATTGACGGAAGGCAAGGAAGAGGATTTGAAAGCAAGGCAGAATTGCAGGAAACAGATTTCAGGAGGTAGATTCGACTCGCCTTTAAAGCACATGAAAAGCAGCAAAACGTTGACAATGATGCCCTTGGCCAAAAAGGGCGTATGCGTTTTTTCCTGAATATATTCAGGTAAAAACGCATACGCCCTTTTTGGCCAACCAAGCAAGCCGGAAGTGCAAATCAGCACTACAAAGAAGTCTCGCTTGCCATCGGTCAAAAGGGCCATGCTGCCAAAAGTGTAAAAACCAGAAATTCAGGACAGGCCATGGAGACATGGGAGCCTTGCTACGCTGATGGGCAGGATGCCAATTGCCAACAGCCACTCTGGAGAAGTGTACGGTGTGTCCTGAAACATGTAATAAACACAGCTTACAGAGCATAGGGCACTTCCACTCATGGGCGTATAAATTGGGAAAACTAAAAATCAACAAGACACAGGCACCCCAAAGTTTCCGGCTGCTCTGTGTACAAGAACCTCCACTTAGGTACACCTTAAACATGCCAGGAAAGAGAAAAATGGATAAAGAAGTTGTGGTACTTAGGCACAATGGAATATCACTCAGCCATGAAATCAATGTCATAAGGCTAGTAGCAGCATGATGAGTGGATGTAGGGACGAGGATTCTAAGTGAAATAAGTCACACAGAAAAAGACAGTTATCCTAAGATATCACTTATAGAGGGCATGTCAAAATCGCTACACTTGAACTGAATTACAAAACAGAACAGAGTCACACATTTAGAAGACACACTATGGCTGCTTAACGGGAAAGGTGAGGTGGGCTGATGCATAAAACAAGGGTTTGAAATTAGCTCACATACCGTTCCATAAGCCAAATATGTAACAGACAAGACCTCCTCCCTGCTCAGTGAACTGGACTCAACACCCCCTATTCACCGCACAAGAATATATCTGACTAGCAAGAATCTTAAAACCTATGTATTGATATCTCTCTGGAGTTGATTCAAGAGGGTGTAAAGCGGCATAAACACAGCAGGGAAAAGCAGCTCAACCCCATTATCAAAATAAATTACTTAAAATGGACCCCATAAAACAAAGACAGTTAAAGAGAGAGAAATTCTTACAAAATCCGTTCGGGGGATCTGATGCAACCTGGATTGACCATATCTCGACCCACAGCTGGATGAGACAAAAGGCTGGACAATCTTGGGGCTGAGAGGATTGGTGAGGTTGGGTGAGCAAACGCAGACCGTTTAAAGTAATACCGCGTGGTACCCACCCCGAGGGTCCCAAATCTCCAGGTTCAAGGGCATCTTCCTACATCGAAAACATGCCTGGGAAACCCAGAAGATGGTACAGCGTGTGATCGGGAAAGGTTTCTAAAACGCACCTCATTTCTCCTCTCCTTGTGCTCGGGTTCGCCATTCCAGCCGCTTTACTAACAATCTCCCTACTTGGAGAATCAGCACCTGGAACCTCCTGTTTGTTTCGTACAGGTTGCAATTTGTCCTGAGGATGAACGGGAAGAGGGGGAACCAACGAGAGACTAGCTCTAGGTGTTGGGACAGGCACAGGCCACTCTATTTCCCCATCAGGAAGAAGAATGAAGCACAGGCTCAGCCTGCCCCCCGGAACCAGAATAGGGCCTGAGGGAATCCTGCGCTTTTGCGGCCAGCTCCCAAAAAAGCGAGTTGACAAATGGAGCTCAGGGCCACTGCAATTCACAAACCTGCAGAGTTATAAATGATAACTCTCGTCCACAAATATATTGAGGGAAGGCAACGAAGAGGATTTGAAAGCAAGGCAGAATTGCAGGAAACAGATTTCAGGAGGTAGATTCGACTCGCCTTTAAAGCACATGAAAAGCAGCAAAACGTTGACAATGATGCCCTTGGCCAACAAGGGCGTATGCGTTTTTTCCTGAATATATTCAGGAAAAAACGCATACGCCCTTGTTGGCCAACCAAGCAAGCCGGAAGTGCAAATCAGCACTACAAAGAAGTCTCGCTTGCCATCGGTCAAAAGGGCCATGCTGCCAAAAGTGTAAAAACCAGAAATTCAGGACAGGCCATGGAGACATGGGAGCCTTGCTACGCTGATGGGCAGGATGCCAATTGCCAACAGCCACTCTGGAGAAGTGTACGGTGTGTCCTGAAACATGTAATAAACACAGCTTACAGAGCATAGGGCACTTCCACTCATGGGCGTATAAATTGGGAAAACTAAAAATCAACAAGACACAGGCACCCCAAAGTTTAGGGCTGCTCTGTGTACAAGAACCTCCACTTAGCTACACCTTAAGTATCCCAGGAAAGAGAAAAATGGATAAAGAAGTTGTGGTACTTAGGCACAATGGAATATCACTCAGCCATGAAATCAATGTCATAAGGCTAGTAGCAGCATGATGAGTGGATGTAGGGACGAGGATTCTAAGTGAAATAAGTCACACAGAAAAAGACAGTTATCCTAAGATATCACTTATAGAGGGCATGTCAAAATCGCTACACTTGAACTGAATTACAAAACAGAACAGAGTCACACATTTAGAAGACACACTATGGCTGCTTAACGGGAAAGGTGAGGTGGGCTGATGCATAAAACAAGGGTTTGAAATTAGCTCACATACCGTTCCATAAGCCAAATATGTAACAGACAAGACCTCCTCCCTGCTCAGTGAACTGGACTCAACACCCCCTATTCACCGCACAAGAATATATCTGACTAGCAAGAATCTTAAAACCTATGTATTGATATCTCTCTGGAGTTGAATCAAGAGGGTGTAAAGCGGCATAAACACAGCAGGGAAAAGCAGCTCAACCCCATTATCAAAATAAATTACTTAAAATGAACGCCATAAAACAAAGACAGTGAAAGAGAGAGAAATTCTTACAAAATCCGTTCGGAGGCTCTGATGCAACCTGGATTGACCATATCTAGACCCACAGCTGGATGAGACATAAGGCTGGACACTCTTGGGGCTGAGAGTTTTGGTGAGGTTGGGTGAGGAAACGCAGACCCTTTAAAGTAATACCGCGAGGTACCCACCCCGTGGGTCCCAAATCTCCAGGTTCAAGGGCATCTTCCTACATTGAAAACGTGCATGGGAAACCCAGAAGATGGTACAGCGTGTGATCGGGAAAGGTTTCTAAAACGCACCTCATTTCTCCTCTCCTTGTGCTCGGGTTCGCCATTCCAGCCGCTTTACTAACAATCTCCCTACTTGGAGAATCAGCACCTTGAAGCTCCTGTTTCTTTTGTACAGGTTGCAATTTGTCCTGAGGATGAACGGGAAGAGGGGGAACCAACGAGAGACTAGCTCTAGGTGTTGGCTCATGCACAGGTCACTCTATTTCCCCATCATGAAGAAGAATGAAGCACAGGCTCAGCCTGCCCCCCGGAACCAGAATAGGGCCTGAAGCAATCCTGCGCTTTTGCGGCCAGCTCCCAAAAAAGCGAGTTGACAAATGGAGCTCAGGGCCACTGCAATTCACAAACCTGCAGAGTTATAAATGATAACTCTCGTCCACAAATATATTGAGGGAAGGCAACGAAGAGGATTTGAAAGCAAGGCAGAATGGCAGGAAACAGATTTCAGGAGGTAGATTCAACTCGCCTTTAAAGCACATGAAAAGCGGCAAAACGTTGACAATGATTCCCTTGGCTAACAAGAGCGTATGCGTTTTTTCCTGAATATATTCAGGAAAAAACGCATACGCCCTTGTTGGCCAACCAAGCAAGCCGGAAGTGCAAATCAGCACTACAAAGAAGTCTCGCTTGCCATCGGTCAAAAGGGCCATGCTGCAAAAAGAGTAAACACCAGAAATGCAGGACAGGCCATGGAGACATGGGAGCCTTGCTAGGCTGAGGGGTGGGATGTCAATTGCCAACAGCCACTCTGGAGAAGTGTACGGTGTGTCCTGAAACATGTAATAAACACAGCTTACAGAGCATAGGGCACTTCCACTCATGGGCGTATAAATTGGGAAAACTAAAAATCAACAAGACACAGGCACCCCAAAGTTTAGGGCTGCTCTGTGTACAAGAACCTCCACTTAGCTACACCTTAAGTATCCCAGGAAAGAGAAATATGGATAAAGAAGTTGTGCTACTTAGGCACAATAGAATATCACTCAGCCATGAAATCAATGTCATAAGGCTAGTAGCAGCATGATGAGTGGATTTAGGGACGAGGATTCTAAGTGAAATAAGTCACACAGAAAAAGACTCTTATCCTAAGATATCACTTATAGAGGGCATGTCAAAATCGCTACACTTGAACTGAATTACAAAACAGAACAGAGTCACGCATTTAGAAGACACACTATGGCTGCTTAACGGGAAAGGTGAGGTGGGCTGATGCATAAAACAAGGGTTTGAAATTAGCTCACATACCGTTCCATAAGCCAAATATGTAACAGACAAGACCTCCTCCCTGCTCAGTGAACTGGACTCAACACCCCCTATTCACCGCACAAGAATATATCTGACTAGCAAGAATCTTAAACCTATGTATTGATATGTCTCTGGAGTTGAATCAAGAGTGTGTAAAGCGGCATAAGCACAGCAGAGAAAAGCAGCTCAACCTCATTATCAAAATAAATTACTTTAAAAAAACCTCATAAAACAAAGACAGTGAAAGAGAGAGAAATTCTTACAAAATCTGTTTGGGGGCTCTGATGCAACCTGCATTGACCATATCTAGACCCACAGCTGGATGAGACAAAAGGCTGGACAATCTTGGGGCTGAGAGGATTGGTGAGGATGGGTGAGCAAACGCAGACCGTATAAAGTAATACCGCGTGGTACCCACCCCATGGGTCCCAAATCTCCAGGTTCAAGGGCATCTTCCTACATCGAAAACATGCCTGGGAAACCCAGAAGATGGTACACCGTGTGATCGGGAAACGTTTCTAAAACGCACCTCATTTCTCCTCTCCTTGTGCTCGGGTTCGCCATTCCAGCCGCTTTACTAACAATCTCCCTACTTGGAGAATCAGCACCTGGAACCTCCTGTTTGTTTCGAACAGGTTGCAATTTGTCCTAAGGATGAACGGGAAGATGGGGAACCAATGAGAGACTAGCTCTAGGTGTTGGGACAGGCACAGGTCACTCTATTTCCCCATCAGGAAGAAGAATGAAGCACAGGCTGAGCCTGCCCCCCGGAACCAGAATAGGGCCTGAAGCAATCCTGCGCTTCTGCGGCCAGCTCCCAAAAAAGCGAGTTGACAAATGGAGCTCAGGACCACTGCAATTCACAAACCTGCAGAGTTATAAATGATAACTCTCGTCCACAAATATATTGAGGGAAGGCAACGAAGAGGATTTGAAAGCAAGGCAGAATGGCAGGAAACAGATTTCAGGAGGTAGATTCGACTCGCCTTTAAAGCACATGAAAAGCGGCAAAACGTTGACAATGATGCCCTTGGCTAACAAGGGCGTTTGCGTTTTTTCCTGAATATATTCAGGAAAAAACGCATACGCCCTTTTTGGCCAACCAAGCAAGCCGGAAGTGCAAATCAGCACTACAAAGAAGTCTCGCTTGCCATCGGTCAAAAGGGCCACGCTGCAAAAAGAGTAAACACCAGAAATGCAGGACAGGCCATGGAGACATGGGAGCCTTGCTAGGCTGAGGGGTGGGATGTCAATTGCCAACAGCCACTCTGGAGAAGTGTACGGTGTGTCCTGAAACATGTAATAAACACAGCTTACAGAGCATAGGGCACTTCCACTCATGGGCGTATAAATTGGGAAAACTAAAAATCAACAAGACACAGGCACCCCAAAGTTTCGGGCTGCTCTGTGTACAAGAACCTCCACTTAGGTACACCTTAAACATGCCAGGAAAGAGAAAAATGGATAAAGAAGTTGTGGTACTTAGGCACAATGGAATATCACTCAGCCATGAAATCAATGTCATAAGGCTAGTAGCAGCATGATGAGTGGATTTAGGGACGAGGATTCTAAGTGAAATAAGTCACACAGAAAAAGACAGTTATCCTAAGATATCACTTATAGAGGGCATGTCAAAATCGCTACACTTGAACTGAATTACAAAACAGAACAGAGTCACACATTTAGAAGACACACTATGGCTGCTTAACGGGAAAGGTGAGGTGGGCTGATGCATAAAACAAGGGTTTGAAATTAGCTCACATACCGTTCCATAAGCCAAATATGTAATAGACAAGACCTCCTCCCTGCTCAGTGAACTGGACTCAACACCCCCTATTCACCGCACAAGAATATATCTGACTAGCAAGAATCTTAAAACCTATGTATTGATATCTCTCTGGAGTTGAATCAAGAGGGTGTAAAGCGGCATAAACACAGCAGGGAAAAGCAGCTCAACCCCATTATCAAAATAAATTACTTAAAATGAACGCCATAAAACAAAGACAGTGAAAGAGAGAGAAATTCTTACAAAATCCGTTCGGAGGCTCTGATGCAACCTGGATTGACCATATCTAGACCCACAGCTGGATGAGACATAAGGCTGGACACTCTTGGGGCTGAGAGGTTTGGTGAGGTTGGGTGAGGAAACGCAGACCCTTTAAAGTAATACCGCGGGGTACCCACCCCATGGGTCCCAAATCTCCAGGTTCAAGGGCATCTTCCTACATTGAAAACGTGCATGGGAAACCCAGAAGATGGTACAGCGTGTGATCGGGAAAGGTTTCTAAAACGCACCTCATTTCTCCTCTCCTTGTGCTCGGGTTCGCCATTCCAGCCGCTTTACTAACCATCTCCCTACTTGGAGAATCAGCACCTTGAAGCTCCTGTTCGTTTCGTACAGGTTGCAATTTGTCCTGAGGATGAACGGGAAGAGGTGGAACCAATGAGAGACTAGCTCTAGGTGTTGGGACAGGCACAGGTCACTCTATTTCCCCATCATGAAGAAGAATGAAGCACAGGCTCAGCCTGCCCCCCGGAACCAGAATAGGGCCTGAAGCAATCCTGCGCTTTTGCGGCCAGCTCCCAAAAAAGCGAGTTGACAAATGGAGCTCAGGGCCACTGCAATTCACAAACCTGCAGAGTTATAAATGATAACTCTCGTCCACAAATATATTGAGGGAAGGCAACGAAGAGGATTTGAAAGCAAGGCAGAATGGCAGGAAACAGATTTCAGGAGGTAGATTCGACTCGCCTTTAAAGCACATGAAAAGCGGCAAAACGTTGACAATGATGCCCTTGGCTAACAAGGGCGTATGCGTTTTTTCCTGAATATATTCAGGAAAAAACGCATACGCCCTTGTTGGCCAACCAAGCAAGCCGGAAGTGCAAATCAGCACTACAAAGAAGTCTCGCTTGCCATCGGTCAAAAGGGCCACGCTGCAAAAAGAGTAAACACCAGAAATGCAGGACAGGCCATGGAGACATGGGAGCCTTGCTAGGCTGAGGGGTGGGATGTCAATTGCCAACAGCCACTCTGGAGAAGTGTACGGTGTGTCCTGAAACATGTAATAAACACAGCTTACAGAGCATAGGGCACTTCCACTCATGGGCGTATAAATTGGGAAAACTAAAAATCAACAAGACACAGGCACCCCAAAGTTTAGGGCTGCTCTGTGTACAAGAACCTCCACTTAGCTACACCTTAAGTATCCCAGGAAAGAGAAATATGGATAAAGAAGTTGTGCTACTTAGGCACAATAGAATATCACTCAGCCATGAAATCAATGTCATAAGGCTAGTAGCAGCATGATGAGTGGATTTAGGGACGAGGATTCTAAGTGAAATTAGTCACACAGAAAAAGACTCTTATCCTAAGATATCACTTATAGAGGGCATGTCAAAATCGCTACACTTGAACTGAATTACAAAACAGAACAGAGTCACGCATTTAGAAGACACACTATGGCTGCTTAACGGGAAAGGTGAGGTGGGCTGATGCATAAAACAAGGGTTTGAAATTAGCTCACATACCGTTCCATAAGCCAAATATGTAACAGACAAGACCTCCTCCCTGCTCAGTGAACTGGACTCAACACCCCCTATTCACCGCACAAGAATATATCTGACTAGCAAGAATCTTAAAACCTATGTATTGATATGTCTCTGGAGTTGAATCAAGAGTGTGTAAAGCGGCATAAGCACAGCAGAGAAAAGCAGCTCAACCTCATTATCAAAATAAATTACTTAAAAAAAACCTCATAAAACAAAGACAGTGAAAGAGAGAGAAATTCTTACAAAATCTGTTTGGGGGCTCTGATGCAACCTGCATTGACCATATCTAGACCCACAGCTGGATGAGACAAAAGGCTGGACAATCTTGGGGATGAGAGGATTGGTGAGGATGGGTGAGCAAACGCAGACCGTATAAAGTAATACCGCGTGGTACCCACCCCATGGGTCCCAAATCTCCAGGTTCAAGGGCATCTTCCTACATCGAAAACATGCCTGGGAAACCCAGAAGATGGTACACCGTGTGATCGGGAAACGTTTCTAAAACGCACCTCATTTCTCCTCTCCTTGTGCTCGGGTTCGCCATTCCAGCCGCTTTACTAACAATCTCCCTACTTGGAGAATCAGCACCTGGAACCTCCTGTTTGTTTCGAACAGGTTGCAATTTGTCCTAAGGAAGAACGGGAAGATGGGGAACCAATGAGAGACTAGCTCTAGGTGTTGGGACAGGCACAGGTCACTCTATTTCCCCATCAGGAAGAAGAATGAAGCACAGGCTGAGCCTGCCCCCCGGAACCAGAATAGGGCCTGAAGCAATCCTGCGCTTCTGCGGCCAGCTCCCAAAAAAGCGAGTTGACAAATGGAGCTCAGGACCACTGCAATTCACAAACCTGCAGAGTTATAAATGATAACTCTCGTCCACAAATATATTGAGGGAAGGCAACGAAGAGGATTTGAAAGCAAGGCAGAATGGCAGGAAACAGATTTCAGGAGGTAGATTCGACTCGCCTTTAAAGCACATGAAAAGCGGCAAAACGTTGACAATGATGCCCTTGGCTAACAAGGGCGTATGCGTTTTTTCCTGAATATATTCAGGAAAAAACGCATACGCCCTTGTTGGCCAACCAAGCAAGCCGGAAGTGCAAATCAGCACTACAAAGAAGTCTCGCTTGCCATCGGTCAAAAGGGCCACGCTGCAAAAAGAGTAAACACCAGAAATGCAGGACAGGCCATGGAGACATGGGAGCCTTGCTAGGCTGAGGGGTGGGATGTGAATTGCCAACAGCCACTCTGGAGAAGTGTACGGTGTGTCCTGAAACATGTAATAAACACAGCTTACAGAGCATAGGGCACTTCCACTCATGGGCGTATAAATTGGGAAAACTAAAAATCAACAAGACACAGGCACCCCAAAGTTTCGGGCTGCTCTGTGTACAAGAACCTCCACTTAGGTACACCTTAAACATGCCAGGAAAGAGAAAAATGGATAAAGAAGTTGTGGTACTTAGGCACAATGGAATATCACTCAGCCATGAAATCAATGTCATAAGGCTAGTAGCAGCATGATGAGTGGATTTAGGGACGAGGATTCTAAGTGAAATAAGTCACACAGAAAAAGACAGTTATCCTAAGATATCACTTATAGAGGGCATGTCAAAATCGCTACACTTGAACTGAATTACAAAACAGAACAGAGTCACACATTTAGAAGACACACTATGGCTGCTTAACGGGAAAGGTGAGGTGGGCTGATGCATAAAACAAGGGTTTGAAATTAGCTCACATACCGTTCCATAAGCCAAATATGTAATAGACAAGACCTCCTCCCTGCTCAGTGAACTGGACTCAACACCCCCTATTCACCGCACAAGAATATATCTGACTAGCAAGAATCTTAAAACCTATGTATTGATATCTCTCTGGAGTTGAATCAAGAGGGTGTAAAGCGGCATAAACACAGCAGGGAAAAGCAGCTCAACCCCATTATCAAAATAAATTACTTAAAATGAACGCCATAAAACAAAGACAGTGAAAGAGAGAGAAATTCTTACAAACTCCGTTCGGAGGCTCTGATGCAACCTGGATTGACCATATCTAGACCCACAGCTGGATGAGACATAAGGCTGGACACTCTTGGGGCTGAGAGGTTTGGTGAGGTTGGGTGAGGAAACGCAGACCCTTTAAAGTAATACCGCGGGGTACCCACCCCATGGGTCCCAAATCTCCAGGTTCAAGGGCATCTTCCTACATTGAAAACGTGCATGGGAAACCCAGAAGATGGTACAGCGTGTGATCGGGAAAGGTTTCTAAAACGCACCTCATTTCTCCTCTCCTTGTGCTCGGGTTCGCCATTCCAGCCGCTTTACTAACCATCTCCCTACTTGGAGAATCAGCACCTTGAAGCTCCTGTTTGTTTCGTACAGGTTGCAATTTGTCCTGAGGATGAACGGGAAGAGGTGGAACCAATGAGAGACTAGCTCTAGGTGTTGGGGACAGGCACAGGTCACTCTATTTCCCCATCAGGAAGAAGAATGAAGCACAGGCTCAGCCTGCCCCCCGGAACCAGAATAGGGCCTGAAGCAATCCTGCGCTTTTGCGGCCAGCTCCCAAAAAAGCGAGTTGACAAATGGAGCTCAGGGCCACTGCAATTCACAAACCTGCAGAGTTATAAATGATAACTCTCGTCCACAAATATATTGAGGGAAGGCAACGAAGAGGATTTGAAAGCAAGGCAGAATTGCAGGAAACAGATTTCAGGAGGTAGATTCGACTCGCCTTTAAAGCACATGAAAAGCGGCAAAACTTTGACAATGATGCCCTTGGCCAATAAGGGCGTATGCGTTTTTTCCTGAATATATTCAGGAAAAAACGCATACGCCCTTTTTGGCCAACCAAGCAAGCCGGAAGTGCCAATCAGCGCTACAAACAAGTCTCGCTTGCCATCGGTCAAAAGGGCCATGCTGCCAAAAGTGTAAAAACCAGAAATTCAGGACAGGCCATGGAGACATGGGAGCCTTGCTACGCTGATGGGCAGGATGCCAATTGCCAACAGCCACTCTGGAGAAGTGTACGGTGTGTCCTGAAACATGTAATAAACACAGCTTACAGAGCATAGGGCACTTCCACTCATGGGCGTATAAATTGGGAAAACTAAAAATCAACAAGACTCAGGCACCCCAAAGTTTAGGGCTGCTCTGTGTACAAGAACCTCCACTTAGGTACACCTTAAACATGCCAGGAAAGAGAAAAATGGATAAAGAAGTTGTGGTACTTAGGCACAATGGAATATCACTCAGCCATGAAATCAATGTCATAAGGCTAGTAGCAGCATGATGAGTGGATTTAGGGACGAGGATTCTAAGTGAAATAAGTCACACAGAAAAAGACTCTTATCCTAAGATATCACTTATAGAGGGCATGTCGAAATCGCTACACTTGAACTGAATTACAAAACAGAACAGAGTCACACATTTAGAAGACACACTATGGCTGCTTAACGGGAAAGGTGAGGTGGGCTGATGCATAAAACAAGGGTTTGAAATTAGCTCACATACCGTTCCATAAGCCAAATATGTAACAGACAAGACCTCCTCCCTGCTCAGTGAACTGGACTCAACACCCCCTATTCACCGCACAAGAATATATCTGACTAGCAAGAATCTTAAAACCTATGTATTGATATCTCTCTGGAGTTGATTCAAGAGGGTGTAAAGCGGCATAAACACAGCAGGGAAAAGCAGCTCAACCCCATTATCAAAATAAATTACTTAAAATGGACCCCATAAAACAAAGACAGTTAAAGAGAGAGAAATTCTTACAAAATCCGTTCGGGGGATCTGATGCAACCTGGATTGACCATATCTAGACCCACAGCTGGATGAGATAAAAGGCTGGACAATCTTGGGGCTGAGAGGATTGGTGAGGTTGGGTGAGCAAACGCAGACCGTTTAAAGTAATACCGCGTGGTACCCACCCCATGGGTCCCAAATCTCCAGGTTCAAGGGCATCTTCCTACATCGAAAACATGCCTGGGAAACCCAGAAGATGGTACACCGTGTGATCGGGAAAGGTTTCTAAAACGCACCTCATTTCTCCTCTCCTTGTGCTCGGGTTCGCCATTCCAGCCGCTTTACTAACCATCTCCCTACTTGGAGAATCAGCACCTTGAAGCTCCTGTTTCTTTCGTACAGGTTGCAATTTGTCCTGAGGATGAACGGGAAGAGGGGGAACCAACGAGAGACTAGCTCTAGGTGTTGGGACAGGCACAGGTCACTCTATTTCCCCATCAGGAAGAAGAATGAAGCACAGGCTCAGCCTGCCCCCCGGAACCAGAATAGGGCCTGAAGCAATCCTGCGCTTTTCCGGCCAGCTCCCAAAAAAGCGAGTTGACAAATGGAGCTCAGGGCCACTGCAATTCACAAACCTGCAGAGTTATAAATGATAACTCTCGTCCACAAATATATTGAGGGAAGGCAACGAAGAGGATTTGAAAGCAAGGCAGAATTGCAGGAAACAGATTTCAGGAGGTAGATTCGACTCGCCTTTAAAGCACATGAAAAGTGGCAAAACGTTGACAATGATGCCCTTGGCCAAAAAGGGCGTATGCGTTTTTTCCTGAATATATTCAGGTAAAAACGCATACGCCCTTTTTGGCCAACCAAGCAAGCCGGAAGTGCAAATCAGCACTACAAAGAAGTCTCGCTTGCCATCGGTCAAAAGGGCCATGCTGCCAAAAGTGTAAAAACCAGAAATTCAGGACAGGCCATGGAGACATGGGAGCCTTGCTACGCTGATGGGCAGGATGCCAATTGCCAACAGCCACTCTGGAGAAGTGTACGGTGTGTCCTGAAACATGTAATAAACACAGCTTACAGAGCATAGGGCACTTCCACTCATGGGCGTATAAATTGGGAAAACTAAAAATCAACAAGACACAGGCACCCCAAAGTTTCCGGCTGCTCTGTGTACAAGAACCTCCACTTAGGTACACCTTAAACATGCCAGGAAAGAGAAAAATGGATAAAGAAGTTGTGGTACTTAGGCACAATGGAATATCACTCAGCCATGAAATCAATGTCATAAGGCTAGTAGCAGCATGATGAGTGGATGTAGGGACGAGGATTCTAAGTGAAATAAGTCACACAGAAAAAGACAGTTATCCTAAGATATCACTTATAGAGGGCATGTCAAAATCGCTACACTTGAACTGAATTACAAAACAGAACAGAGTCACACATTTAGAAGACACACTATGGCTGCTTAACGGGAAAGGTGAGGTGGGCTGATGCATAAAACAAGGGTTTGAAATTAGCTCACATACCGTTCCATAAGCCAAATATGTAACAGACAAGACCTCCTCCCTGCTCAGTGAACTGGACTCAACACCCCCTATTCACCGCACAAGTATATATCTGACTAGCAAGAATCTTAAAACCTATGTATTGATATCTCTCTGGAGTTGATTCAAGAGGGTGTAAAGCGGCATAAACACAGCAGGGAAAAGCAGCTCAACCCCATTATCAAAATAAATTACTTAAAATGGACCCCATAAAACAAAGACAGTTAAAGAGAGAGAAATTCTTACAAAATCCGTTCGGGGGATCTGATGCAACCTGGATTGACCATATCTAGACCCACAGCTGGATGAGACAAAAGGCTGGACAATCTTGGGGCTGAGAGGATTGGTGAGGTTGGGTGAGCAAACGCAGACCGTTTAAAGTAATACCGCGTGGTACCCACCCCATGGGTCCCAAATCTCCAGGTTCAAGGGCATCTTCCTACATCGAAATCATGCCTGGGAAACCCAGAAGATGGTACACCGTGTGATCGGGAAAGGTTTCTAAAACGCACCTCATTTCTCCTCTCCTTGTGCTCGGGTTCGCCATTCCAGCCGCTTTACTAACCATCTCCCTACTTGGAGAATCAGCACCTTGAAGCTCCTGTTTCTTTCGTACAGGTTGCAATTTGTCCTGAGGATGAACGGGAAGAGGGGGAACCAACGAGAGACTAGCTCTAGGTGTTGGGACATGCACAGGTCACTCTATTTCCGCATCAGGAAGAAGAATGAAGCACAGGCTCAGCCTGCCCCCCGGATCCAGAATAGGGCCTGAAGCAATCCTGCGCTTTTGCGGCCAGCTCCCAAAAAAGCGAGTTGACAAATGGAGCTCAGGGCCACTGCAATTCACAAACCTGCAGAGTTATCAATGATAACTCTCGTCCACAAATATATTAAGGGAAGGCAACGAAGAGGATTTGAAAGCAAGGCAGAATTGCAGGAAACAGATTTCAGGAGGTAGATTCGACTCGCCTTTAAAGCACATGAAAAGTGGCAAAACGTTGACAATGATGCCCTTGGCCAAAAAGGGCGTATGCGTTTTTTCCTGAATATATTCAGGAAAAAACGCATACGCCCTTTTTGGCCAACCAAGCAAGCCGGAAGTGCAAATCAGCACTACAAAGAAGTCTCGCTTGCCATCGGTCAAAAGGGCCATGCTGCCAAAAGTGTAAAAACCAGAAATTCAGGACAGGCCATGGAGACATGGGAGCCTTGTTACGCTGATGGGCAGGATGCCAATTGCCAACAGCCACTCTGGAGAAGTGTACGGTGTGTCCTGAAACATGTAATAAACACAGCTTACAGAGCATAGGGCACTTCCACTCATGGGCGTATAAATTGGGAAAACTAAAAATCAACAAGACTCAGGCACCCCAAAGTTTAGGGCTGCTCTGTGTACAAGAACCTCCACTTAGGTACACCTTATGTATCCCAGGAAAGAGAAAAATGGATAAAGAAGTTGTGGTACTTAGGCACAATGGAATATCACTCAGCCATGAAATCAATGTCATAAGGCTAGTAGCAGCATGATGAGTGGATTTAGGGACGAGGATTCTAAGTGAAATAAGTCACACAGAGAAAGACTCTTATCCTAAGATATCACTTATAGAGGGCATGTCGAAATCGCTACACTTGAACTGAATTACAAAACAGAACAGAGTCACACATTTAGAAGACACACTATGGCTGCTTAACGGGAAAGGTGAGGTGGGCTGATGCATAAAACAAGGTTTGAAATTAGCTCACATACCGTTCCATAAGCCAAATATGTAACAGACAAGACCTCCTCCCTGCTCAGTGAACTGGACTCAACACCCCCTATTCACCGCACAAGAATATATCTGACTAGCAAGAATCTTAAAACCTATGTATTGATATCTCTCTGGAGTTGAATCAAGAGGGTGTAAAGCGGCATAAACACAGCAGGGAAAAGCAGCTCAACCCCATTATCAAAATAAATTACTTAAAATGAACGCCATAAAACAAAGACAGTGAAAGAGAGAGAAATTCTTACAAAATCCGTTCGGAGGCTCTGATGCAACCTGGATTGACCATATCTCGACCCACAGCTGGATGAGACAAAAGGCTGGACAATCTTGGGGCTGAGAGGATTGGTGAGGTTGGGTGAGCAAACGCAGACCGTTTAAAGTAATACCGCGTGGTACCCACCCCGTGGGTCCCAAATCTCCAGGTTCAAGGGCATCTTCCTACATCGAAAACATGCCTGGGAAACCCAGAAGATGGTACAGCGTGTGATCGGGAAAGGTTTCTAAAACGCACCTCATTTCTCCTCTCCTTGTGCTCGGGTTCGCCATTCCAGCCGCTTTACTAACAATCTCCCTACTTGGAGAATCAGCACCTGGAACCTCCTGTTTGTTTCGTACAGGTTGCAATTTGTCCTGAGGATGAACGGGAAGACGGGGAACCAATGAGAGACTAGCTCTAGGTGTTGGGACAGGCACAGGTCACTCTATTTCCCCATCAGGAAGAAGAATGAAGCACAGGCTCAGCCTGCCCCCCGGAACCAGAATAGGGCCTGAAGCAATCCTGCGCTTTTGCGGCCAGCTCCCAAAAAAGCGAGTTGACAAATGGAGCTCAGGGCCACTGCAATTCACAAACCTGCAGAGTTATAAATGATAACTCTCGTCCACAAATATATTGAGGGAAGGCAACGAAGAGGATTTGAAAGCAAGGCAGAATTGCAGGAAACAGATTTCAGGAGGTAGATTCGACTCGCCTTTAAAGCACATGAAAAGCGGCAAAACGTTGACAATGATGCCCTTGGCCAATAAGGGCGTATGCGTTTCTTCCTGAATATATTCAGGAAAAAACGCATACGCCCTTTTTGGCCAACCAAGCAAGCCGGAAGTGCAAATCAGCACTACAAAGAAGTCTCGCTTGCCATCGGTCAAAAGGGCCATGCTGCCAAAAGTGTAAACACCAGAAATTCAGGACAGGCCATGGAGACATGGGAGCCTTGCTACGCTGATGGGCAGGATGCCAATTGCCAACAGCCACTCTGGAGAAGTGTACGGTGTGTCCTGAAACATGTAATAAACACAGCTTACAGAGCATAGGGCACTTCCACTCATGGGCGTATAAATTGGGAAAACTAAAAATCAACAAGACACAGGCACCCCAAAGTTTCCGGCTGCTCTGTGTACAAGAACCTCCACTTAGGTACACCTTATGTATCCCAGGAAAGAGAAAAATGGATAAAGAAGTTGTGGTACTTAGGCACAATGGAATATCACTCAGCCATGAAATCAATGTCATAAGGCTAGTAGCAGCATGATGAGTGGATGTAGGGACGAGGATTCTAAGTGAAATAAGTCACACAGAAAAAGACAGTTATCCTAAGATATCACTTATAGAGGGCATGTCAAAATCGCTACACTTGAACTGAATTACAAAACAGAACAGAGTCACACATTTAGAAGACACACTATGGCTGCTTAACGGGAAAGGTGAGGTGGGCTGATGCATAAAACAAGGGTTTGAAATTAGCTCACATACCGTTCCATAAGCCAAATATGTAACAGACAAGACCTCCTCCCTGCTCAGTGAACTGGACTCAACACCCCCTATTCACCGCACAAGAATATATCTGACTAGCAAGAATCTTAAAACCTATGTATTGATATCTCTCTGGAGTTGATTCAAGAGGGTGTAAAGCGGCATAAACACAGCAGGGAAAAGCAGCTCAACCCCATTATCAAAATAAATTACTTAAAATGGACCCCATAAAACAAAGACAGTTAAAGAGAGAGAAATTCTTACAAAATCCGTTCGGGGGATCTGATGCAACCTGGATTGACCATATCTAGACCCACAGCTGGATGAGACAAAAGGCTGGACAATCTTGGGGCTGAGAGGATTGGTGAGGTTGGGTGAGCAAACGCAGACCGTTTAAAGTAATACCGCGTGGTACCCACCCCGTGGGTCCCAAATCTCCAGGTTCAAGGGCATCTTCCTACATCGAAAACATGCCTGGGAAACCCAGAAGATGGTACACCGTGTGATCGGGAAAGGTTTCTAAAACGCACCTCATTTCTCCTCTCCTTGTGCTCGGGTTCGCCATTCCAGCCGCTTTACTAACCATCTCCCTACTTGGAGAATCAGCACCTTGAAGCTCCTGTTTCTTTCGTACAGGTTGCAATTTGTCCTGAGGATGAACGGGAAGAGGGGGAACCAACGAGAGACTAGCTCTAGGTGTTGGGACATGCACAGGTCACTCTATTTCCGCATCAGGAAGAAGAATGAAGCACAGGCTCAGCCTGCCCCCCGGATCCAGAATAGGGCCTGAAGCAATCCTGCGCTTTTGCGGCCAGCTCCCAAAAAAGCGAGTTGACAAATGGAGCTCAGGGCCACTGCAATTCACAAACCTGCAGAGTTATCAATGATAACTCTCGTCCACAAATATATTAAGGGAAGGCAACGAAGAGGATTTGAAAGCAAGGCAGAATTGCAGGAAACAGATTTCAGGAGGTAGATTCGACTCGCCTTTAAAGCACATGAAAAGCAGCAAAACGTTGACAATGATGCCCTTGGCCAACAAGGGCGTATGCGTTTTTTCCTGAATATATTCAGGAAAAAACGCATACGCCCTTGTTGGCCAACCAAGCAAGCCGGAAGTGCAAATCAGCACTACAAAGAAGTCTCGCTTGCCATCGGTCAAAAGGGCCATGCTGCCAAAAGTGTAAACACCAGAAATGCAGGACAGGCCATGGAGACATGGGAGCCTTGCTAGGCTGAGGGGTGGGATGTCAATTGCCAACAGCCACTCTGGAGAAGTGTACGGTGTGTCCTGAAACATGTAATAAACACAGCTTACAGAGCATAGGGCACTTCCACTCATGGGCGTATAAATTGGGAAAACTAAAAATCAACAAGACAGAGGCACCCCAAAGTTTAGGGCTGCTCTGTGTGCAAGAACCTCCACTTAGCTACAACTTAAGTATCCCAGGAAAGAGAAAAATGGATAAAGAAGTTGTGGTACTTAGGCACAATAGAATATCACTCAGCCATGAAATCAATGTCATAAGGCTAGTAGCAGCATGATGAGTGGATTTAGGGACGAGGATTCTAAGTGAAATAAGTCACACAGAAAAAGACTCTTATCCTAAGATATCACTTATAGAGGGCATGTCAAAATCGCTACACTTGAACTGAATTACAAAACAGAACAGAGTCACGCATTTAGAAGACACACTATGGCTGCTTAACGGGAAAGGTGAGGTGGGCTGATGCATAAAACAAGGGTTTGAAATTAGCTCACATACCGTTCCATAAGCCAAATATGTAACAGACAAGACCTCCTCCCTGCTGAGTGAACTGGACTCAACACCCCCTATTCACCGCACAAGAATATATCTGACTAGCAAGAATCTTAAAACCTATGTATTGATATCTCTCTGGAGTTGAATCAAGAGGGTGTAAAGCGGCATAAACACAGCAGGGAAAAGCAGCTCAACCCCATTATCAAAATAAATTACTTAAAATGAACGCCATAAAACAAAGACAGTGAAAGAGAGAGAAATTCTTACAAAATCCGTTCGGAGGCTCTGATGCAACCTGGATTGACCATATCTAGACCCACAGCTGGATGAGACATAAGGCTGGACACTCTTGGGGCTGAGAGTTTTGGTGAGGTTGGGTGAGGAAACGCAGACCCTTTAAAGTAATACCGCGAGGTACCCACCCCGTGGGTCCCAAATCTCCAGGTTCAAGGGCATCTTCCTACATTGAAAACGTGCATGGGAAACCCAGAAGATGGTACAGCGTGTGATCGGGAAAGGTTTCTAAAACGCACCTCATTTCTCCTCTCCTTGTGCTCGGGTTCGCCATTCCAGCCGCTTTACTAACAATCTCCCTACTTGGAGAATCAGCACCTTGAAGCTCCTGTTTCTTTTGTACAGGTTGCAATTTGTCCTGAGGATGAACGGGAAGAGGGGGAACCAACGAGAGACTAGCTCTAGGTGTTGGCTCATGCACAGGTCACTCTATTTCCGCATCAGGAAGAAGAATGAAGCACAGGCTCAGCCTGCCCCCCGGAACCAGAATAGGGCCTGAAGCAATCCTGCGCTTTTGCGGCCAGCTCCCAAAAAAGCGAGTTGACAAATGGAGCTCAGGGCCACTGCAATTCACAAACCTGCAGAGTTATAAATGATAACTCTCGTCCACAAATATATTGAGGGAAGGCAACGAAGAGGATTTGAAAGCAAGGCAGAATGGCAGGAAACAGATTTCAGGAGGTAGATTCAACTCGCCTTTAAAGCACATGAAAAGCGGCAAAACGTTGACAATGATGCCCTTGGCTAACAAGGGCGTATGCGTTTTTTCCTGAATATATTCAGGAAAAAACGCATACGCCCTTGTTGGCCAACCAAGCAAGCCGGAAGTGCAAATCAGCACTACAAAGAAGTCTCGCTTGCCATCGGTCAAAAGGGCCACGCTGCAAAAAGAGTAAACACCAGAAATGCAGGACAGGCCATGGAGACATGGGAGCCTTGCTAGGCTGAGGGGTGGGATGTCAATTGCCAACAGCCACTCTGGAGAAGTGTACGGTGTGTCCTGAAACATGTAATAAACACAGCTTACAGAGCATAGGGCACTTCCACTCATGGGCGTATAAATTGGGAAAACTAAAAATCAACAAGACACAGGCACCCCAAAGTTTAGGGCTGATCTGTGTACAAGAACCTCCACTTAGCTACACCTTAAGTATCCCAGGAAAGAGAAATATGGATAAAGAAGTTGTGCTACTTAGGCACAATAGAATATCACTCAGCCATGAAATCAATGTCATAAGGCTAGTAGCAGCATGATGAGTGGATTTAGGGACGAGGATTCTAAGTGAAATAAGTCACACAGAAAAAGACTCTTATCCTAAGATATCACTTATAGAGGGCATGTCGAAATCGCTACACTTGAACTGAATTACAAAACAGAACAGAGTCACGCATTTAGAAGACACACTATGGCTGCTTAACGGGAAAGGTGAGGTGGGCTGATGCATAAAACAAGGGTTTGAAATTAGCTCACATACCGTTCCATAAGCCAAATATGTAACAGACAAGACCTCCTCCCTGCTCAGTGAACTGGACTCAACACCCCCTATTCACCGCACAAGAATATATCTGACTAGCAAGAATCTTAAAACCTATGTATTGATATGTCTCTGGAGTTGAATCAAGAGTGTGTAAAGCGGCATAAGCACAGCAGAGAAAAGCAGCTCAACCTCATTATCAAAATAAATTACTTAAAAAAAACCTCATAAAACAAAGACAGTGAAAGAGAGAGAAATTCTTACAAAATCTGTTTGGGGGCTCTGATGCAACCTGCATTGACCATATCTAGACCCACAGCTGGATGAGACAAAAGGCTGGACAATCTTGGGGCTGAGAGGATTGGTGAGGATGGGTGAGCAAACGCAGACCGTATAAAGTAATACCGCGTGGTACCCACCCCATGGGTCCCAAATCTCCAGGTTCAAGGGCATCTTCCTACATCGAAAACATGCCTGGGAAACCCAGAAGATGGTACACCGTGTGATCGGGAAACGTTTCTAAAACGCACCTCATTTCTCCTCTCCTTGTGCTCGGGTTCGCCATTCCAGCCGCTTTACTAACAATCTCCCTACTTGGAGAATCAGCACCTGGAACCTCCTGTTTGTTTCGAACAGGTTGCAATTTGTCCTAAGGATGAACGGGAAGATGGGGAACCAATGAGAGACTAGCTCTAGGTGTTGGGACAGGCACAGGTCACTCTATTTCCCCATCAGGAAGAAGAATGAAGCACAGGCTGAGCCTGCCCCCCGGAACCAGAATAGGGCCTGAAGCAATCCTGCGCTTTTGCGGCCAGCTCCCAAAAAAGCGAGTTGACAAATGGAGCTCAGGACCACTGCAATTCACAAACCTGCAGAGTTATAAATGATAACTCTCGTCCACAAATATATTGAGGGAAGGCAACGAAGAGGATTTGAAAGCAAGGCAGAATGGCAGGAAACAGATTTCAGGAGGTAGATTCGACTCGCCTTTAAAGCACATGAAAAGCGGCAAAACGTTGACAATGATGCCCTTGGCTAACAAGGGCGTATGCGTTTTTTCCTGAATATATTCAGGAAAAAACGCATACGCCCTTGTTGGCCAACCAAGCAAGCCGGAAGTGCAAATCAGCACTACAAAGAAGTCTCGCTTGCCATCGGTCAAAAGGGCCACGCTGCAAAAAGAGTAAACACCAGAAATGCAGGACAGGCCATGGAGACATGGGAGCCTTGCTAGACTGAGGGGTGGGATGTCAATTGCCAACAGCCACTCTGGAGAAGTGTACGGTGTGTCCTGAAACATGTAATAAACACAGCTTACAGAGCATAGGGCACTTCCACTCATGGGCGTATAAATTGGGAAAACTAAAAATCAACAAGACACAGGCACCCCAAAGTTTCGGGCTGCTCTGTGTACAAGAACCTCCACTTAGGTACACCTTAAACATGCCAGGAAAGAGAAAAATGGATAAAGAAGTTGTGGTACTTAGGCACAATGGAATATCACTCAGCCATGAAATCAATGTCATAAGGCTAGTAGCAGCATGATGAGTGGATGTAGGGACGAGGATTCTAAGTGAAATAAGTCACACAGAAAAAGACAGTTATCCTAAGATATCACTTATAGAGGGCATGTCAAAATCGCTACACTTGAACTGAATTACAAAACAGAACAGAGTCACATATTTCGAAGACACACTATGGCTGCTTAACGGGAAAGGTGAGGTGGGCTGATGCATAAAACAAGGGTTTGAAATTAGCTCACATACCGTTCCATAAGCCAAATATGTAACAGACAAGACCTCCTCCCTGCTCAGTGAACTGGACTCAACACCCCCTATTCACCGCACAAGAATATATCTGACTAGCAAGAATCTTAAAACCTATGTATTGATATCTCTCTGGAGTTGAATCAAGAGGGTGTAAAGCGGCATAAACACAGCAGGGAAAAGCAGCTCAACCCCATTATCAAAATAAATTACTTAAAATGAACGCCATAAAACAAAGACAGTGAAAGAGAGAGAAATTCTTACAAAATCCGTTCGGAGGCTCTGATGCAACCTGGATTGACCATATCTAGACCCACAGCTGGATGAGACATAAGGCTGGACACTCTTGGGGCTGAGAGTTTTGGTGAGGTTGGGTTAGGAAACGCAGACCCTTTAAAGTAATACCGCGAGGTACCCACCCCGTGGGTCCCAAATCTCCAGGTTCAAGGGCATCTTCCTACATTGAAAACGTGCATGGGAAACCCAGAAGATGGTACAGCGAGTGATCGGGAAAGGTTTCTAAAACGCACCTCATTTCTCCTCTCCTTGTGCTCGGGTTCGCCATTCCAGCCGCTTTACTAACAATCTCCCTACTTGGAGAATCAGCACCTTGAAGCTCCTGTTTGTTTCGTACAGGTTGCAATTTGTCCTGAGGATGAACGGGAAGAGGTGGAACCAAAGAGAGACTAGCTCTAGGTGTTGGGACAGGCACAGGTCTCTCTATTTCCCCATCAGGAAGAAGAATGTAGCACAGGCTCAGCCTGCCCCCCGGAACCAGAATAGGGCCTGAAGCAATCCTGCGCTTTTGCGGCCAGCTCCCAAAAAAGCGAGTTGACAAATGGAGCTCAGGACCACTGCAATTCACAAACCTGCAGAGTTATAAATGATAACTCTCGTCCACAAATATATTGAGGGAAGGCAACGAAGAGGATTTGAAAGCAAGGCAGAATGGCAGGAAACAGATTTCAGGAGGTAGATTCGACTCGCCTTTAAAGCACATGAAAAGCGGCAAAACGTTGACAATGATGCCCTTGGCTAACAAGGGCGTATGCGTTTTTTCCTGAATATATTCAGGAAAAAACGCATACGCCCTTGTTGGCCAACCAAGCAAGCCGGAAGTGCAAATCAGCACTACAAAGAAGTCTCGCTTGCCATCGGTCAAAAGGGCCACGCTGCAAAAAGAGTAAACACCAGAAATGCAGGACAGGCCATGGAGACATGGGAGCCTTGCTAGGCTGAGGGGTGGGATGTCAATTGCCAACAGCCACTCTGGAGAAGTGTACGGTGTGTCCTGAAACATGTAATAAACACAGCTTACAGAGCATAGGGCACTTCCACTCATGGGCGTATAAATTGGGAAAACTAAAAATCAACAAGACACAGGCACCCCAAAGTTTCGGGCTGCTCTGTGTACAAGAACCTCCACTTAGGTACACCTTAAACATGCCAGGAAAGAGAAAAATGGATAAAGAAGTTGTGGTACTTAGGCACAATGGAATATCACTCAGCCATGAAATCAATGTCATAAGGCTAGTAGCAGCATGATGAGTGGATTTAGGGACGAGGATTCTAAGTGAAATAAGTCACACAGAAAAAGACAGTTATCCTAAGATATCACTTATAGAGGGCATGTCAAAATCGCTACACTTGAACTGAATTACAAAACAGAACAGAGTCACACATTTAGAAGACACACTATGGCTGCTTAACGGGAAAGGTGAGGTGGGCTGATGCATAAAACAAGGGTTTGAAATTAGCTCACATACCGTTCCATAAGCCAAATATGTAATAGACAAGACCTCCTCCCTGCTCAGTGAACTGGACTCAACACCCCCTATTCACCGCACAAGAATATATCTGACTAGCAAGAATCTTAAAACCTATGTATTGATATCTCTCTGGAGTTGAATCAAGAGGGTGTAAAGCGGCATAAACACAGCAGGGAAAAGCAGCTCAACCCCATTATCAAAATAAATTACTTAAAATGAACGCCATAAAACAAAGACAGTGAAAGAGAGAGAAATTCTTACAAAATCCGTTCGGAGGCTCTGATGCAACCTGGATTGACCATATCTAGACCCACAGCTGGATGAGACATAAGGCTGGACACTCTTGGGGCTGAGAGTTTTGGTGAGGTTGGGTTAGGAAACGCAGACCCTTTAAAGTAATACCGCGAGGTACCCACCCCGTGGGTCCCAAATCTCCAGGTTCAAGGGCATCTTCCTACATTGAAAACGTGCATGGGAAACCCAGAAGATGGTACAGCGTGTGATCGGGAAAGGTTTCTAAAACGCACCTCATTTCTCCTCTCCTTGTGCTCGGGTTCGCCATTCCAGCCGCTTTACTAACAATCTCCCTACTTGGAGAATCAGCACCTTGAACCTCCTGCTTGTTTCGTACAGGTTGCAATTTGTCCTGAGGATGAACGGGAAGAGGTGGAACCAAAGAGAGACTAGCTCTAGGTGTTGGGACAGGCACAGGTCTCTCTATTTCCCCATCAGGAAGAAGAATGTAGCACAGGCTCAGCCTGCCCCCCGGAACCAGAATAGGGCCTGAAGCAATCCTGCGCTTTTGCGGCCAGCTCCCAAAAAAGCGAGTTGACAAATGGAGCTCAGGACCACTGCAATTCACAAACCTGCAGAGTTATAAATGATAACTCTCGTCCACAAATATATTGAGGGAAGGCAACGAAGAGGATTTGAAAGCAAGGCAGAATGGCAGGAAACAGATTTCAGGAGGTAGATTCGACTCGCCTTTAAAGCACATGAAAAGCGGCAAAACGTTGACAATGATGCCCTTGGCTAACAAGGGCGTATGCGTTTTTTCCTGAATATATTCAGGAAAAAACGCATACGCCCTTGTTGGCCAACCAAGCAAGCCGGAAGTGCAAATCAGCACTACAAAGAAGTCTCGCTTGCCATCGGTCAAAAGGGCCACGCTGCAAAAAGAGTAAACACCAGAAATGCAGGACAGGCCATGGAGACATGGGAGCCTTGCTAGGCTGAGGGGTGGGATGTCAATTGCCAACAGCCACTCTGGAGAAGTGTACGGTGTGTCCTGAAACATGTAATAAACACAGCTTACAGAGCATAGGGCACTTCCACTCATGGGCGTATAAATTGGGAAAACTAAAAATCAACAAGACACAGGCACCCCAAAGTTTCGGGCTGCTCTGTGTACAAGAACCTCCACTTAGGTACACCTTAAACATGCCAGGAAAGAGAAAAATGGATAAAGAAGTTGTGGTACTTAGGCACAATGGAATATCACTCAGCCATGAAATCAATGTCATAAGGCTAGTAGCAGCATGATGAGTGGATTTAGGGACGAGGATTCTAAGTGAAATAAGTCACACAGAAAAAGACAGTTATCCTAAGATATCACTTATAGAGGGCATGTCAAAATCGCTACACTTGAACTGAATTACAAAACAGAACAGAGTCACACATTTAGAAGACACACTATGGCTGCTTAACGGGAAAGGTGAGGTGGGCTGATGCATAAAACAAGGGTTTGAAATTAGCTCACATACCGTTCCATAAGCCAAATATGTAATAGACAAGACCTCCTCCCTGCTCAGTGAACTGGACTCAACACCCCCTATTCACCGCACAAGAATATATCTGACTAGCAAGAATCTTAAAACCTATGTATTGATATCTCTCTGGAGTTGAATCAAGAGGGTGTAAAGCGGCATAAACACAGCAGGGAAAAGCAGCTCAACCCCATTATCAAAATAAATTACTTAAAATGAACGCCATAAAACAAAGACAGTGAAAGAGAGAGAAATTCTTACAAAATCCGTTCGGAGGCTCTGATGCAACCTGGATTGACCATATCTAGACCCACAGCTGGATGAGACATAAGGCTGGACACTCTTGGGGCTGAGAGGTTTGGTGAGGTTGGGTGAGGAAACGCAGACCCTTTAAAGTAATACCGCGGGGTACCCACCCCATGGGTCCCAAATCTCCAGGTTCAAGGGCATCTTCCTACATTGAAAACGTGCATGGGAAACCCAGAAGATGGTACAGCGTGTGATCGGGAAAGGTTTCTAAAACGCACCTCATTTCTCCTCTCCTTGTGCTCGGGTTCGCCATTCCAGCCGCTTTACTAACAATCTCCCTACTTGGAGAATCAGCACCTTGAAGCTCCTGTTTGTTTCGTACAGGTTGCAATTTGTCCTGAGGATGAACGGGAAGAGGTGGAACCAATGAGAGACTAGCTCTAGGTGTTGGGACAGGCACAGGTCACTCTATTTCCCCATCAGGAAGAAGAATGAAGCACAGGCTCAGCCTGCCCCCCGGAACCAGAATAGGGCCTGAAGCAATCCTGCGCTTTTGCGGCCAGCTCCCAAAAAAGCGAGTTGACAAATGGAGCTCAGGGCCACTGCAATTCACAAACCTGCAGAGTTATAAATGATAACTCTCGTCCACAAATATATTGAGGGAAGGCAACGAAGAGGATTTGAAAGCAAGGCAGAATGGCAGGAAACAGATTTCAGGAGGTAGATTCGACTCGCCTTTAAAGCACATGAAAAGCGGCCAAACTTTGACAATGATGCCCTTGGCTAACAAGGGCGTATGCGTTTTTTCCTGAATATATTCAGGAAAAAACGCATACGCCCTTTTTGGCCAACCAAGCAAGCCGGAAGTGCAAATCAGCACTACAAAGAAGTCTCGCTTGCCATCGGTCAAAAGGGCCACGCTGCAAAAAGAGTAAACACCAGAAATGCAGGACAGGCCATGGAGACATGGGAGCCTTGCTAGGCTGAGGGGTGGGATGTCAATTGCCAACAGCCACTCTGGAGAAGTGTACGGTGTGTCCTGAAACATGTAATAAACACAGCTTACAGAGCATAGGGCACTTCCACTCATGGGCGTATAAATTGGGAAAACTAAAAATCAACAAGACACAGGCACCCCAAAGTTTTGGGCTGCTCTGTGTACAAGAACCTCCACTTAGGTACACCTTAAACATGCCAGGAAAGAGAAAAATGGATAAAGAAGTTGTGGTACTTAGGCACAATGGAATATCACTCAGCCATGAAATCAATGTCATAAGGCTAGTAGCAGCATGATGAGTGGATTTAGGGACGAGGATTCTAAGTGAAATAAGTCACACAGAAAAAGACAGTTATCCTAAGATATCACTTATAGAGGGCATGTCAAAATCGCTACACTTGAACTGAATTACAAAACAGAACAGAGTCACACATTTAGAAGACACACTATGGCTGCTTAACGGGAAAGGTGAGGTGGGCTGATGCATAAAACAAGGGTTTGAAATTAGCTCACATACCGTTCCATAAGCCAAATATGTAATAGACAAGACCTCCTCCCTGCTCAGTGAACTGGACTCAACACCCCCTATTCACCGCACAAGAATATATCTGACTAGCAAGAATCTTAAAACATATGTATTGATATCTCTCTGGAGTTGAATCAAGAGGGTGTAAAGCGGCATAAACACAGCAGGGAAAAGCAGCTCAACCCCATTATCAAAATAAATTACTTAAAATGAACGCCATAAAACAAAGACAGTGAAAGAGAGAGAAATTCTTACAAAATCCGTTCGGAGGCTCTGATGCAACCTGGATTGACCATATCTAGACCCACAGCTGGATGAGACATAAGGCTGGACACTCTTGGGGCTGAGAGGTTTGGTGAGGTTGGGTGAGGAAACGCAGACCCTTTAAAGTAATACCGCGGGGTACCCACCCCATGGGTCCCAAATCTCCAGGTTCAAGGGCATCTTCCTACATTGAAAACGTGCATGGGAAACCCAGAAGATGGTACAGCGTGTGATCGGGAAAGGTTTCTAAAACGCACCTCATTTCTCCTCTCCTTGTGCTCGGGTTCGCCATTCCAGCCGCTTTACTAACAATCTCCCTACTTGGAGAATCAGCACCTTGAAGCTCCTGTTTGTTTCGTACAGGTTGCAATTTGTCCTGAGGATGAACGGGAAGAGGTGGAACCAATGAGAGACTAGCTCTAGGTGTTGGGACAGGCACAGGTCACTCTATTTCCCCATCAGGAAGAAGAATGAAGCACAGGCTCAGCCTGCCCCCCGGAACCAGAATAGGGCCTGAAGCAATCCTGCGCTTTTGCGGCCAGCTCCCAAAAAAGCGAGTTGACAAATGGAGCTCAGGGCCACTGCAATTCACAAACCTGCAGAGTTATAAATGATAACTCTCGTCCACAAATATATTGAGGGAAGGCAACGAAGAGGATTTGAAAGCAAGGCAGAATGGCAGGAAACAGATTTCAGGAGGTAGATTCGACTCGCCTTTAAAGCACATGAAAAGCGGCCAAACTTTGACAATGATGCCCTTGGCGAACAAGGGCGTATGCGTTTTTTCCTGAATATATTCAGGAAAAAACGCATACGCCCTTTTTGGCCAACCAAGCAAGCCAGAAGTGCAAATCAGCACTACAAAGAAGTCTCGCTTGCCATCGGTCAAAAGGGCCACGCTGCAAAAAGAGTAAACACAAGAAATGCAGGACAGGCCATGGAGACATGGGAGCCTTGCTAGGCTGAGGGGTGGGATGTCAATTGCCAACAGCCACTCTGGAGAAGTGTACGGTGTGTCCTGAAACATGTAATAAACACAGCTTACAGAGCATAGGGCACTTCCACTCATGGGCGTATAAATTGGGAAAACTAAAAATCAACAAGACACAGGCACCCCAAAGTTTAGGGCTGCTCTGTGTACAAGAACCTCCACTTAGCTACACCTTAAGTATCCCAGGAAAGAGAAATATGGATAAAGAAGTTGTGCTACTTAGGCACAATAGAATATCACTCAGCCATGAAATCAATGTCATAAGGCTAGTAGCAGCATGATGAGTGGATTTAGGGACGAGGATTCTAAGTGAAATAAGTCACACAGAAAAAGACTCTTATCCTAAGATATCACTTATAGAGGGCATGTCAAAATCGCTACACTTGAACTGAATTACAAAACAGAACAGAGTCACATATTTCGAAGACACACTATGGCTGCTTAACGGGAAAGGTGAGGTGGGCTGATGCATAAAACAAGGGTTTGAAATTAGCTCACATACCGTTCCATAAGCCAAATATGTAACAGACAAGACCTCCTCCCTGCTCAGTGAACTGGACTCAACACCCCCTATTCACCGCACAAGAATATATCTGACTAGCAAGAATCTTAAAACCTATGTATTGATATCTCTCTGGAGTTGAATCAAGAGGGTGTAAAGCGGCATAAACACAGCAGGGAAAAGCAGCTCAACCCCATTATCAAAATAAATTACTTAAAATGAACCCCATAAAACAAAGACAGTGAAAGAGAGAGAAATTCTTACAAAATCCGTTCGGAGGCTCTGATGCAACCTGGATTGACCATATCTAGACCCACAGCTGGATGAGACATAAGGCTGGACACTCTTGGGGCTGAGAGTTTTGGTGAGGTTGGGTTAGGAAACGCAGACCCTTTAAAGTAATACCGCGAGGTACCCACCCCGTGGGTCCCAAATCTCCAGGTTCAAGGGCATCTTCCTACATTGAAAACGTGCATGGGAAACCCAGAAGATGGTACAGCGTGTGATCGGGAAAGGTTTCTAAAACGCACCTCATTTCTCCTCTCCTTGTGCTCGGGTTCGCCATTCCAGCCGCTTTACTAACAATCTCCCTACTTGGAGAATCAGCACCTTGAAGCTCCTGTTTGTTTCGTACAGGTTGCAATTTGTCCTGAGGATGAACGGGAAGAGGTGGAACCAAAGAGAGACTAGCTCTAGGTGTTGGGACAGGCACAGGTCTCTCTATTTCCCCATCAGGAAGAAGAATGTAGCACAGGCTCAGCCTGCCCCCCGGAACCAGAATAGGGCCTGAAGCAATCCTGCGCTTTTGCGGCCAGCTCCCAAAAAAGCGAGTTGACAAATGGAGCTCAGGACCACTGCAATTCACAAACCTGCAGAGTTATAAATGATAACTCTCGTCCACAAATATATTGAGGGAAGGCAACGAAGAGGATTTGAAAGCAAGGCAGAATGGCAGGAAACAGATTTCAGGAGGTAGATTCGACTCGCCTTTAAAGCACATGAAAAGCGGCAAAACGTTGACAATGATGCCCTTGGCTAACAAGGGCGTATGCGTTTTTTCCTGAATATATTCAGGAAAAAACGCATACGCCCTTGTTGGCCAACCAAGCAAGCCGGAAGTGCAAATCAGCACTACAAAGAAGTCTCGCTTGCCATCGGTCAAAAGGGCCACGCTGCAAAAAGAGTAAACACCAGAAATGCAGGACAGGCCATGGAGACATGGGAGCCTTGCTAGGCTGAGGGGTGGGATGTCAATTGCCAACAGCCACTCTGGAGAAGTGTACGGTGTGTCCTGAAACATGTAATAAACACAGCTTACAGAGCATAGGGCACTTCCACTCATGGGCGTATAAATTGGGAAAACTAAAAATCAACAAGACACAGGCACCCCAAAGTTTCGGGCTGCTCTGTGTACAAGAACCTCCACTTAGGTACACCTTAAACATGCCAGGAAAGAGAAAAATGGATAAAGAAGTTGTGGTACTTAGGCACAATGGAATATCACTCAGCCATGAAATCAATGTCATAAGGCTAGTAGCAGCATGATGAGTGGATTTAGGGACGAGGATTCTAAGTGAAATAAGTCACACAGAAAAAGACAGTTATCCTAAGATATCACTTATAGAGGGCATGTCAAAATCGCTACACTTGAACTGAATTACAAAACAGAACAGAGTCACACATTTAGAAGACACACTATGGCTGCTTAACGGGAAAGGTGAGGTGGGCTGATGCATAAAACAAGGGTTTGAAATTAGCTCACATACCGTTCCATAAGCCAAATATGTAATAGACAAGACCTCCTCCCTGCTCAGTGAACTGGACTCAACACCCCCTATTCACCGCACAAGAATATATCTGACTAGCAAGAATCTTAAAACCTATGTATTGATATCTCTCTGGAGTTGAATCAAGAGGGTGTAAAGCGGCATAAACACAGCAGGGAAAAGCAGCTCAACCCCATTATCAAAATAAATTACTTAAAATGAACGCCATAAAACAAAGACAGTGAAAGAGAGAGAAATTCTTACAAAATCCGTTCGGAGGCTCTGATGCAACCTGGATTGACCATATCTAGACCCACAGCTGGATGAGACATAAGGCTGGACACTCTTGGGGCTGAGAGGTTTGGTGAGGTTGGGTGAGGAAACGCAGACCCTTTAAAGTAATACCGCGGGGTACCCACCCCATGGGTCCCAAATCTCCAGGTTCAAGGGCATCTTCCTACATTGAAAACGTGCATGGGAAACCCAGAAGATGGTACAGCGTGTGATCGGGAAAGGTTTCTAAAACGCACCTCATTTCTCCTCTCCTTGTGCTCGGGTTCGCCATTCCAGCCGCTTTACTAACAATCTCCCTACTTGGAGAATCAGCACCTTGAAGCTCCTGTTTGTTTCGTACAGGTTGCAATTTGTCCTGAGGATGAACGGGAAGAGGTGGAACCAATGAGAGACTAGCTCTAGGTGTTGGGACAGGCACAGGTCACTCTATTTCCCCATCAGGAAGAAGAATGAAGCACAGGCTCAGCCTGCCCCCCGGAACCAGAATAGGGCCTGAAGCAATCCTGCGCTTTTGCGGCCAGCTCCCAAAAAAGCGAGTTGACAAATGGAGCTCAGGGCCACTGCAATTCACAAACCTGCAGAGTTATAAATGATAACTCTCGTCCACAAATATATTGAGGGAAGGCAACGAAGAGGATTTGAAAGCAAGGCAGAATGGCAGGAAACAGATTTCAGGAGGTAGATTCGACTCGCCTTTAAAGCACATGAAAAGCGGCAAAACGTTGACAATGATGCCCTTGGCCAAAAAGGGCGTATGCGTTTTTTACTGAATATATTCAGGAAAAAACGCATACGCCCTTTTTGGCCAACCAAGCAAGCCGGAAGTGCAAATCAGCACTACAAAGAAGTCTCGCTTGCCATCGGTCAAAAGGGCCACGCTGCAAAAAGAGTAAACACCAGAAATGCAGGACAGGCCATGGAGACATGGGAGCCTTGCTAGGCTGAGGGGTGGGATGTCAATTGCCAACAGCCACTCTGGAGAAGTGTACGGTGTGTCCTGAAACATGTAATAAACACAGCTTACAGAGCATAGGGCACTTCCACTCATGGGCGTATAAATTGGGAAAACTAAAAATCAACAAGACACAGGCACCCCAAAGTTTCGGGCTGCTCTGTGTACAAGAACCTCCACTTAGCTACACCTTAAGTATCCCAGGAAAGAGAAAAATGGATAAAGAAGTTATGGTACTTAGGCACAATGGAATATCACTCAGCCATGAAATCAATGTCATAAGGCTAGTAGCAGCATGATGAGTGGATTTAGGGACGAGGATTCTAAGTGAAATAAGTCACACAGAAAAAGACTCTTATCCTAAGATATCACTTATAGAGGGCATGTCAAAATCGCTACACTTGAACTGAATTACAAAACAGAACAGAGTCACACATTTAGAAGACACACTATGGCTGCTTAACGGGAAACGTGAGGTGGGCTGATGCATAAAACAAGGGTTTGAAATTAGCTCACATACCGTTCCATAAGCCAAATATGTAACAGACAAGACCTCCTCCCTGCTCAGTGAACTGGACTCAACACCCCCTATTCACCGCACAAGAATATATCTGACTAGCAAGAATCTTAAAACCTATGTATTGATATCTCTCTGGAGTTGAATCAAGAGGGTGTAAAGCTGCAAAAACACAGCAGGGAAAAGCAGCTCAACCCCATTATCAAAATAAATTACTTAAAATGAACGCCATAAAACAAAGACAGTGAAAGAGAGAGAAATTCTTACAAAATCTGTTTGGGGGCTCTGATGCAACCTGCATTGACCATATGTAGACCGAAAGCTGGATGAGACATAAGGCTGGACACTCTTGGGGCTGAGAGGATTGGTGAGGTTGGGTGAGCAATCGCAGACCCTTTAAAATAATACCGCGGCGTACCCACCCCATGGGTCCCAAATCTCCAGGTTCAAGGGCATCTTCCTACATTGAAAACGTGCATGGGAAACCCAGAAGATGGTACAGCGTGTGATCGGGAAAGGTTTCTAAAACGCACCTCATTTCTCCTCTCCTTGTGCTCGGGTTCGCCATTCCAGCCGCTTTACTAACAATCTCCCTACTTGGAGAATCAGCACCTTGAAGCTCCTGTTTCTTTTGTACAGGTTGCAATTTGTCCTGAGGATGAACGGGAAGAGGGGGAACCAACGAGAGACTAGCTCTAGGTGTTGGGACATGCACAGGTCACTCTATTTCCCCATCAGGAAGAAGAATGAAGCACAGGCTCAGCCTGCCCCCCGGAACCAGAATAGGGCCTGAAGCAATCCTGCGCTTTTGCGGCCAGCTCCCAAAAAAGCGAGTTGACAAATGGAGCTCAGGGCCACTGCAATTCACAAACCTGCAGAGTTATAAATGATAACTCTCGTCCACAAATATATTGAGGGAAGGCAACGAAGAGGATTTGAAAGCAAGGCAGAATGGCAGGAAACAGATTTCAGGAGGTAGATTCGACTCGCCTTTAAAGCACATGAAAAGCGGCAAAACGTTGACAATGATGCCCTTGGCCAATAAGGGCGTATGCGTTTTTTCCTGAATATATTCAGGAAAAAACGCATACGCCCTTTTTGGCCAACCAAGCAAGCCGGAAGTGCCAATCAGCGCTACAAAGAAGTCTCGCTTGCCATCGGTCAAAAGGGCCATGCTGCCAAAAGTGTAAAAACCAGAAATTCAGGACAGGCCATGGAGACATGGGAGCCTTGCTACGCTGATGGGCAGGATGCCAATTGCCAACAGCCACTCTGGAGAAGTGTACGGTGTGTCCTGAAACATGTAATAAACACAGCTTACAGAGCATAGGGCACTTCCACTCATGGGCGTATAAATTGGGAAAACTAAAAATCAACAAGACACAGGCACCCCAAAGTTTTGGGCTGCTCTGTGTACAAGAACCTCCACTTAGGTACACCTTAAACATGCCAGGAAAGAGAAAAATGGATAAAGAAGTTGTGGTACTTAGGCACAATGGAATATCACTCAGCCATGAAATCAATGTCATAAGGCTAGTAGCAGCATGATGAGTGGATTTAGGGACGAGGATTCTAAGTGAAATAAGTCACACAGAAAAAGACTCTTATCCTAAGATATCACTTATAGAGGGCATGTCAAAATCGCTACACTTGAACTGAATTACAAAACAGAACAGAGTCACACATTTAGAAGACACACTATGGTTGCTTAACGGGAAAGGTGAGGTGGGCTGATGCATAAAACAAGGGTTTGAAATTAGCTCACATACCGTTCCATAAGCCAAATATGTAACAGACAAGACCTCCTCCCTGCTCAGTGAACTGGACTCAACACCCCCTATTCACCGCAAAAGAATATATCTGACTAGCAAGAATCTTAAAACCTATGTATTGATATCTCTCTGGAGTTGAATCAAGAGGGTGTAAAGCGGCATAAACACAGCAGGGAAAAGCAGCTCAACCCCATTATCAAAATAAATTACTTAAAATGAACGCCATAAAACAAAGACAGTGAAAGAGAGAGAAATTCTTACAAAATCCGTTCGGAGGCTCTGATGCAACCTGGATTGACCATATCTAGATCCACAGCTGGATGAGACAAAAGGCTGGACAATCTTGGGGCTGAGAGGATTGGTGAGGTTGGGTGAGCAAACGCAGACCGTTTAAAGTAATACCGCGTGGTACCCACCCCATGGGTCCCAAATCTCCAGGTTCAAGGGCATCTTCCTACATTGAAAACGTGCATGGGAAACCCAGAAGATGGTACAGCGTGTGATCGGGAAAGGTTTCTAAAACGCACCTCATTTCTCCTCTCCTTGTGCTCGGGTTCGCCATTCCAGCCGCTTTACTAACAATCTCCCTACTTGGAGAATCAGCACCTTGAAGCTCCTGTTTCTTTTGTACAGGTTGCAATTTGTCCTGAGGATGAACGGGAAGAGGGGGAACCAACGAGAGACTAGCTCTAGGTGTTGGGACATGCACAGGTCACTCTATTTCCCCATCAGGAAGAAGAATGAAGCACAGGCTCAGCCTGCCCCCCGGAACCAGAATAGGGCCTGAAGCAATCCTGCGCTTTTGCGGCCAGCTCCCAAAAAAGCGAGTTGACAAATGGAGCTCAGGGCCACTGCAATTCACAAACCTGCAGAGTTATAAATGATAACTCTCGTCCACAAATATATTGAGGGAAGGCAACGAAGAGGATTTGAAAGCAAGGCAGAATTGCAGGAAACAGATTTCAGGAGGTAGATTCGACTCGCCTTTAAAGCACATGAAAAGCGGCAAAACGTTGACAATGATGCCCTTGGCCAATAAGGGCGTATGCGTTTTTTCCTGAATATATTCAGGAAAAAACGCATACGCCCTTTTTGGCCAACCAAGCAAGCCGGAAGTGCCAATCAGCGCTACAAACAAGTCTCGCTTGCCATCGGTCAAAAGGGCCATGCTGCCAAAAGTGTAAAAACCAGAAATTCAGGACAGGCCATGGAGACATGGGAGCCTTGCTAGGCTGACGGGTGGGATGTCAATTGCCAACAGCCACTCTGGAGAAGTGTACGGTGTGTCCTGAAACATGTAATAAACACAGCTTACAGAGCATAGGGCACTTCCACTCATGGGCGTATAAATTGGGAAAACTAAAAATCAACAAGACACAGGCACCCCAAAGTTTAGGGCTGCTCTGTGTACAAGAACCTCCACTTAGCTACACCTTAAGTATCCCAGGAAAGAGAAAAATGGATAAAGAAGTTGTGGTACTTAGGCACAATGGAATATCACTCAGCCATGAAATCAATGTCATAAGGCTAGTAGCAGCATGATGAGTGGATTTAGGGACGAGGATTCTAAGTGAAATAAGTCACACAGAGAAAGACTCTTATCCTAAGATATCACTTAGAGAGGGCATGTCGAAATCGCTACACTTGAACTGAATTACAAAACAGAACAGAGTCACACATTTAGAAGACACACTATGGCTGCTTAACGGGAAACGTGAGGTGGGCTGATGCATAAAACAAGGGTTTTAAATTAGCTCACATACCGTTCCATAAGCCAAATATGTAACAGACAAGACCTCCTCCCTGCTCAGTGAACTGGACTCAACACCCCCTATTCACCGCACAAGAATATATCTGACTAGCAAGAATCTTAAAACCTATGTATTGATATCTCTCTGGAGTTGAATCAAGAGGGTGTAAAGCGGCATAAACACAGCAGGGAAAAGCAGCTCAACCCCATTATCAAAATAAATTACTTAAAATGAACACCATAAAACAAAGACAGTGAAAGAGAGAGAAATTCTTACAAAATCCGTTCGGAGGCTCTGATGCAACCTGGATTGACCATATCTAGATCCACAGCTGGATGAGACAAAAGGCTGGACAATCTTGGGGCTGAGAGGATTGGTGAGGTTGGGTGAGCAAACGCAGACCGTTTAAAGTAATACCGCGTGGTACCCACCCCATGGGTCCCAAATCTCCAGGTTCAAGGGCATCTTCCTACATTGAAAACGTGCATGGGAAACCCAGAAGATGGTACAGCGTGTGATCGGGAAAGGTTTGTAAAACGCACCTCATTTCTCCTCTCCTTGTGCTCGGGTTCGCCATTCCAGCCGCTTTACTAACAATCTCCCTACTTGGAGAATCAGCACCTGGAACCTCCTGTTTCTTTTGTACAGGTTGCAATTTGTCCTGAGGATGAACGGGAAGAGGGGGAACCAACGAGAGACTAGCTCTAGGTGTTGGGACATGCACAGGTCACTCTATTTCCCCATCAGGAAGAAGAATGAAGCACAGGCTCAGCCTGCCCCCCGGAACCAGAATAGGGCCTGAAGCAATCCTGCGCTTTTGCGGCCAGCTCCCAAAAAAGCGAGTTGACAAATGGAGCTCAGGGCCACTGCAATTCACAAACCTGCAGAGTTATAAATGATAACTCTCGTCCACAAATATATTGAGGGAAGGCAACGAAGAGGATTTGAAAGCAAGGCAGAATTGCAGGAAACAGATTTCAGGAGGTAGATACGACTCGCCTTTAAAGCACATGAAAAGCGGCAAAACGTTGACAATGATGCCCTTGGCCAATAAGGGCGTATGCGTTTTTTCCTGAATATATTCAGGAAAAAACGCATACGCCCTTTTTGGCCAACCAAGCAAGCCGGAAGTGCAAATCAGCACTACAAAGAAGTCTCGCTTGCCATCGGTCAAAAGGGCCATGCTGCCAAAAGTGTAAAAACCAGAAATTCGGGACAGGCCATGGAGACATGGGAGTCTTGCTAGGCTGAGGGGTGGGATGTCAATTGCCAACAGCCACTCTGGAGAAGTGTACGGTGTGTCCTGAAACATGTAATAAACACAGCTTACAGAGCATAGGGCACTTCCACTCATGGGCGTATAAATTGGGAAAACTAAAAATCAACAAGACACAGGCACCCCAAAGTTTCGGGCTGCTCTGTGTACAAGAACCTCCACTTAGGTACACCTTAAACATGCCAGGAAAGAGAAAAATGGATAAAGAAGTTGTGGTACTTAGGCACAATGGAATATCACTCAGCCATGAAATCAGTGTCATAAGGCTAGTAGCAGCATGATGAGTGGATTTAGGGACGAGGATTCTAAGTGAAATAAGTCACACAGAAAAAGACTCTTATCCTAAGATATCACTTATAGAGGGCATGTCGAAATCGCTACACTTGAACTGAATTACAAAACAGAACAGAGTCACACATTTAGAAGACACACTATGGCTGCTTAACGGGAAAGGTGAGGTGGGCTGATGCATAAAACAAGGGTTTGAAATTAGCTCACATACCGTTCCATAAGCCAAATATGTAATAGACAAGACCTCCTCCCCGCTCAGTGAACTGGACTCAACACCCCCTATTCACCGCACAAGAATATATCTGACTAGCAAGAATCTTAAAACCTATGTATTGATATCTCTCTGGAGTTGAATCAAGAGGGTGTAAAGCGGCATAAACACAGCAGGGAAAAGCAGCTCAACCCCATTATCAAAATAAATTACTTAAAATGAACGCCATAAAACAAAGACAGTGAAAGAGAGAGAAATTCTTACAAAATCCGTTCGGAGGCTCTGATGCAACCTGGATTGACCATATCTTGACCCACAGCTGGATGAGACAAAAGGCTGGACAATCTTGGGGCTGAGAGGATTGGTGAGGTTGGGTGAGCAAACGCAGACCGTTTAAAGTAATACCGCGTGGTACCCACCCCATGGGTCCCAAATCTCCAGGTTCAAGGGCATCTTCCTACATCGAAAACATGCCTGGGAAACCCAGAAGATGGTACACCGTGTGATCGGGAAAGGTTTCTAAAACGCACCTCATTTCTCCTCTCCTTGTGCTCGGGTTCGCCATTCCAGCCGCTTTACTAACAATCTCCCTACTTGGAGAATCAGCACCTTGAAGCTCCTGTTTCTTTCGTACAGGTTGCAATTTGTCCTGAGGATGAACGGGAAGAGGGGGAACCAACGAGAGACTAGCTCTAGGTGTTGGGACAGGCACAGGTCACTCTATTTCCCCATCAGGAAGAAGAATGAAGCACAGGCTGAGCCTGCCCCCCGGAACCAGAATAGGGCCTGAAGCAATCCTGCGCTTTTGCGGCCAGCTCCCAAAAAAGCGAGTTGACAAATGGAGCTCAGGGCCACTGCAATTCACAAACCTGCAGAGTTATAAATGATAACTCTCGTCCACAAATATATTGAGGGAAGGCAACGAAGAGGATTTGAAAGCAAGGCAGAATTGCAGGAAACAGATTTCAGGAGGTAGATTCGACTCGCCTTTAAAGCACATGAAAAGCGGCAAAACGTTGACAATGATGCCCTTGGCCAAAAAGGGCGTATGCGTTTTTTCCTGAATATATTCAGGAAAAAACGCATACGCCCTTTTTGGCCAACCAAGCAAGCCGGAAGTGCAAATCAGCACTACAAAGAAGTCTCGCTTGCCATCGGTCAAAAGGGCCATGCTGCCAAAAGTGTAAAAACCAGAAATTCAGGACAGGCCATGGAGACATGGCAGCCTTGCTAGGCTGAGGGGTGGGATGTCAATTGCCAACAGCCACTCTGGAGAAGTGTACGGTGTGTCCTGAAACATGTAATAAACACAGCTTACAGAGCATAGGGCACTTCCACTCGTGGGCGTATAAATTGGGAAAACTAAAAATCAACAAGACACAGGCACCCCAAAGTTTCGGGCTGCTCTGTGTACAAGAACCTCCACTTAGGTACACCTTAAACATGCCAGGAAAGAGAAAAATGGATAAAGAAGTTGTGGTACTTAGGCACAATGGAATATCACTCAGCCATGAAATCAATGTCATAAGGCTAGTAGCAGCATGATGAGTGGATTTAGGCACGAGGATTCTAAGTGAAATAAGTCACACAGAGAAAGACTCTTATCCTAAGATATCACTTATAGAGGGCATGTCGAAATCGCTACACTTGAACTGAATTACAAAACAGAACAGAGTCACACATTTAGAAGACACACTATGGCTGCTTAACGGGAAACGTGAGGTGGGCTGATGCATAAAACAAGGGTTTGAAATTAGCTCACATACCGTTCCATAAGCCAAATATGTAACAGACAAGACCTCCTCCCTGCTCAGTGAACTGGACTCAACACCCCCTATTCACCGCACAAGAATATATCTGACTAGCAAGAATCTTAAAACCTATGTATTGATATCTCTCTGGAGTTGAATCAAGAGGGTGTAAAGCGGCATAAACACAGCAGGGAAAAGCAGCTCAACCCCATTATCAAAATAAATTACTTAAAATGAACACCATAAAACAAAGACAGTGAAAGAGAGAGAAATTCTTACAAAATCCGTTCGGAGGCTCTGATGCAACCTGGATTGACCATATCTAGATCCACAGCTGGATGAGACAAAAGGCTGGACAATCTTGGGGCTGAGAGGATTGGTGAGGTTGGGTGAGCAAACGCAGACCGTTTAAAGTAATACCGCGTGGTACCCACCCCATGGGTCCCAAATCTCCAGGTTCAAGGGCATCTTCCTACATTGAAAACGTGCATGGGAAACCCAGAAGATGGTACAGCGTGTGATCGGGAAAGGTTTCTAAAACGCACCTCATTTCTCCTCTCCTTGTGCTCGGGTTCGCCATTCCAGCCGCTTTACTAACAATCTCCCTACTTGGAGAATCAGCACCTGGAACCTCCTGTTTCTTTTGTACAGGTTGCAATTTGTCCTGAGGATGAACGGGAAGAGGGGGAACCAACGAGAGACTAGCTCTAGGTGTTGGGACATGCACAGGTCACTCTATTTCCCCATCAGGAAGAAGAATGAAGCACAGGCTCAGCCTGCCCCCCGGAACCAGAATAGGGCCTGAAGCAATCCTGCGCTTTTGCGGCCAGCTCCCAAAAAAGCGAGTTGACAAATGGAGCTCAGGGCCACTGCAATTCACAAACCTGCAGAGTTATAAATGATAACTCTCGTCCACAAATATATTGAGGGAAGGCAACGAAGAGGATTTGAAAGCAAGGCAGAATTGCAGGAAACAGATTTCAGGAGGTAGATTCGACTCGCCTTTAAAGCACATGAAAAGCGGCAAAACGTTGACAATGATGCCCTTGGCAAATAAGGGCGTATGCGTTTTTTCCTGAATATATTCAGGAAAAAACGCATACGCCCTTGTTGGCCAACCAAGCAAGCCGGAAGTGCAAATCAGCACTACAAAGAAGTCTCGCTTGCCATCGGTCAAAAGGGCCATGCTGCCAAAAGTGTAAAAACCAGAAATTCAGGACAGGCCATGGAGACATGGGAGCCTTGCTAGGCTGAGGGGTGGGATGTCAATTGCCAACAGCCACTCTGGAGAAGTGTACGGTGTGTCCTGAAACATGTAATAAACACAGCTTACAGAGCATAGGGCACTTCCACTCATGGGCGTATAAATTGGGAAAACTAAAAATCAACAAGACACAGGCACCCCAAAGTTTAGGGCTGCTCTGTGTACAAGAACCTCCACTTAGGTACACCTTAAACATGCCAGGAAAGAGAAAAATGGATAAAGAAGTTGTGGTACTTAGGCACAATGGAATATCACTCAGCCATGAAATCAGTGTCATAAGGCTAGTAGCAGCATGATGAGTGGATTTAGGGACGAGGATTCTAAGTGAAATAAGTCACACAGAAAAAGACAGTTATCCTAAGATATCACTTATAGAGGGCATGTCGAAATCGCTACACTTGAACTGAATTACAAAACAGAACAGAGTCACACATTTAGAAGACACACTATGGCTGCTTAACGGGAAAGGTGAGGTGGGCTGATGCATAAAACAAGGGTTTGAAATTAGCTCACATACCGTTCCATAAGCCAAATATGTAATAGACAAGACCTCCTCCCTGCTCAGTGAACTGGACTCAACACCCCCTATTCACCGCACAAGAATATATCTGACTAGCAAGAATCTTAAAACCTATGTATTGATATCTCTCTGGAGTTGAATCAAGAGGGTGTAAAGCGGCATAAACACAGCAGGGAAAAGCAGCTCAACCCCATTATCAAAATAAATTACTTAAAATGAACGCCATAAAACAAAGACAGTGAAAGAGAGAGAAATTCTTACAAAATCCGTTCGGAGGCTCTGATGCAACCTGGATTGACCATATCTTGACCCACAGCTGGATGAGACATAAGGCTGGACAATCTTGGGGCTGAGAGGATTGGTGAGGTTGGGTGAGCAAACGCAGACCGTTTAAAGTAATACCGCGTGGTACCCACCCCATGGGTCCCAAATCTCCAGGTTCAAGGGCATCTTCCTACATCGAAAACATGCCTGGGAAACCCAGAAGATGGTACACCGTGTGATCGGGAAAGGTTTCTAAAACGCACCTCATTTCTCCTCTCCTTGTGCTCGGGTTCGCCATTCCAGCCGCTTTACTAACAATCTCCCTACTTGGAGAATCAGCACCTTGAAGCTCCTGTTTCTTTCGTACAGGTTGCAATTTGTCCTGAGGATGAACGGGAAGAGGGGGAACCAACGAGAGACTAGCTCTAGGTGTTGGGACAGGCACAGGTCACTCTATTTCCCCATCAGGAAGAAGAATGAAGCACAGGCTCAGCCTGCCCCCCGGAACCAGAATAGGGCCTGAAGCAATCCTGCGCTTTTGCGGCCAGCTCCCAAAAAAGCGAGTTGACAAATGGAGCTCAGGGCCACTGCAATTCACAAACCTGCAGAGTTATAAATGATAACTCTCGTCCACAAATATATTGAGGGAAGGCAACGAAGAGGATTTGAAAGCAAGGCAGAATTGCAGGAAACAGATTTCAGGAGGTAGATTCGACTCGCCTTTAAAGCACATGAAAAGCGGCAAAACGTTGACAATGATGCCCTTGGCCAAAAAGGGCGTATGCGTTTTTTCCTGAATATATTCAGGAAAAAACGCATACGCCCTTGTTGGCCAACCAAGCAAGCCGGAAGTGCAAATCAGCACTACAAAGAAGTCTCGCTTGCCATCGGTCAAAAGGGCCATGCTGCCAAAAGTGTAAAAACCAGAAATTCAGGACAGGCCATGGAGACATGGCAGCCTTGCTAGGCTGAGGGGTGGGATGTCAATTGCCAACAGCCACTCTGGAGAAGTGTACGGTGTGTCCTGAAACATGTAATAAACACAGCTTACAGAGCATAGGGCACTTCCACTCGTGGGCGTATAAATTGGGAAAACTAAAAATCAACAAGACACAGGCACCCCAAAGTTTCGGGCTGCTCTGTGTACAAGAACCTCCACTTAGGTACACCTTAAACATGCCAGGAAAGAGAAAAATGGATAAAGAAGTTGTGGTACTTAGGCACAATGGAATATCACTCAGCCATGAAATCAGTGTCATAAGGCTAGTAGCAGCATGATGAGTGGATTTAGGGACGAGGATTCTAAGTGAAATAAGTCACACAGAAAAAGACAGTTATCCTAAGATATCACTTATAGAGGGCATGTCAAAATCGCTACACTTGAACTGAATTACAAAACAGAACAGAGTCACACATTTAGAAGACACACTATGGCTGCTTAACGGGAAAGGTGAGGTGGGCTGATGCATAAAACAAGGGTTTGAAATTAGCTCACATACCGTTCCATAAGCCAAATATGTAATAGACAAGACCTCCTCCCTGCTCAGTGAACTGGACTCAACACCCCCTATTCACCGCACAAGAATATATCTGACTAGCAAGAATCTTAAAACCTATGTATTGATATCTCTCTGGAGTTGAATCAAGAGGGTGTAAAGCGGCATAAACACAGCAGGGAAAAGCAGCTCAACCCCATTATCAAAATAAATTACTTAAAATGAACGCCATAAAACAAAGACAGTGAAAGAGAGAGAAATTCTTACAAAATCCGTTCGGAGGCTCTGATGCAACCTGGATTGACCATATCTTGACCCACAGGTGGATGAGACATAAAGCTGGACACTCTTGGGGCTGAGAGTTTTGGTGAGGTTGGATGAGGAAACGCAGACCGTTTAAAGTAATACCGCGTGGTACCCACCCCATGGGTCCCAAATCTCCAGGTTCAAGGGCATCTTCCTACATTGAAAACGTGCATGGGAAACCCAGGAGATGGTACAGCGTGTGATCGGGAAAGGTTTCTAAAACGCACCTCATTTCTCCTCTCCTTGTGCTCGGGTTCGCCATTCCAGCCGCTTTACTAACAATCTCCCTACTTGGAGAATCAGCACCTGGAACCTCCTGTTTGTTTCGTACAGGTTGCAATTTGTCCTAAGGATGAACGGGAAGACGGGGAACCAATGAGAGACTAGCTCTAGGTGTTGGGACAGGCACAGGTCACTCTATTTCCCCATCAGGAAGAAGAATGAAGCACAGGCTCAGCCTGCCCCCCGGAACCAGAATAGGGCCTGAAGCAATCCTGCGCTTTTGCGGCCAGCTCCCACAAAAGCGAGTTGACAAATGGAGCTCAGGGCCACTGCAATTCACAAACCTGCAGAGTTATAAATGATAACTCTCGTCCACAAATATATTGAGGGAAGGCAACGAAGAGGATTTGAAAGCAAGGCAGAATTGCAGGAAACAGATTTCAGGAGGTAGATTCGACTCGCCTTTAAAGCACATGAAAAGTGGCAAAACGTTGACAATGATGCCCTTGGCCAAAAAGGGCGTATGCGTTTTTTCCTGAATATATTCAGGAAAAAACGCATACGCCCTTTTTGGCCAACCAAGCAAGCCGGAAGTGCAAATCAGCACTACAAAGAAGTCTCGCTTGCCATCGGTCAAAAGGGCCATGCTGCCAAAAGTGTAAAAACCAGAAATTCAGGACAGGCCATGGAGACATGGCAGCCTTGCTAGGCTGAGGGGTGGGATGTCAATTGCCAACAGCCACTCTGGAGAAGTGTACGGTGTGTCCTGAAACATGTAATAAACACAGCTTACAGAGCATAGGGCACTTCCACTCATGGGCGTATAAATTGGGAAAACTAAAAATCAACAAGACACAGGCACCCCAAACTTTCGGGCTGCTCTGTGTACAAGAACCTCCACTTAGGTACACCTTAAACATGCCAGGAAAGAGAAAAATGGATAAAGAAGTTGTGGTACTTAGGCACAATGGAATATCACTCAGCCATGAAATCAGTGTCATAAGGCTAGTAGCAGCATGATGAGTGGATTTAGGGACGAGGATTCTAAGTGAAATAAGTCACACAGAAAAAGACAGTTATCCTAAGATATCACTTATAGAGGGCATGTCGAAATCGCTACACTTGAACTGAATTACAAAACAGAACAGAGTCACACATTTAGAAGACACACTATGGCTGCTTAACGGGAAAGGTGAGGTGGGCTGATGCATAAAACAAGGGTTTGAAATTAGCTCACATACCGTTCCATAAGCCAAATATGTAATAGACAAGACCTCCTCCCTGCTCAGTGAACTGGACTCAACACCCCCTATTCACCGCACAAGAATATATCTGACTAGCAAGAATCTTAAAACCTATGTATTGATATCTCTCTGGAGTTGAATCAAGAGGGTGTAAAGCGGCATAAACACAGCAGGGAAAAGCAGCTCAACCCCATTATCAAAATAAATTACTTAAAATGAACGCCATAAAACAAAGACAGTGAAAGAGAGAGAAATTCTTACAAAATCCGTTCGGAGGCTCTGATGCAACCTGGATTGACCATATCTTGACCCACAGCTGGATGAGACATAAGGCTGGACAATCTTGGGGCTGAGAGGATTGGTGAGGTTGGGTGAGCAAACGCAGACCGTTTAAAGTAATACCGCGTGGTACCCACCCCATGGGTCCCAAATCTCCAGGTTCAAGGGCATCTTCCTACATCGAAAACATGCCTGGGAAACCCAGAAGATGGTACACCGTGTGATCGGGAAAGGTTTCTAAAACGCACCTCATTTCTCCTCTCCTTGTGCTCGGGTTCGCCATTCCAGCCGCTTTACTAACAATCTCCCTACTTGGAGAATCAGCACCTTGAAGCTCCTGTTTCTTTCGTACAGGTTGCAATTTGTCCTGAGGATGAACGGGAAGAGGGGGAACCAACGAGAGACTAGCTCTAGGTGTTGGGACAGGCACAGGTCACACTATTTCCCCATCAGGAAGAAGAATGAAGCACAGGCTCAGCCTGCCCCCCGGAACCAGAATAGGGCCTGAAGCAATCCTGCGCTTTTGCGGCCAGCTCCCAAAAAAGCGAGTTGACAAATGGAGCTCAGGGCCACTGCAATTCACAAACCTGCAGAGTTATAAATGATAACTCTCGTCCACAAATATATTGAGGGAAGGCAACGAAGAGGATTTGAAAGCAAGGCAGAATTGCAGGAAACAGATTTCAGGAGGTAGATTCGACTCGCCTTTAAAGCACATGAAAAGCGGCAAAACGTTGACAATGATGCCCTTGGCCAACAAGGGCGTATGCGTTTTTTCCTGAATATATTCAGGAAAAAACGCATACGCCCTTGTTGGCCAACCAAGCAAGCCGGAAGTGCAAATCAGCACTACAAAGAAGTCTCGCTTGCCATCGGTCAAAAGGGCCATGCTGCCAAAAGTGTAAAAACCAGAAATTCAGGACAGGCCATGGAGACATGGCAGCCTTGCTAGGCTGAGGGGTGGGATGTCAATTGCCAACAGCCACTCTGGAGAAGTGTACGGTGTGTCCTGAAACATGTAATAAACACAGCTTACAGAGCATAGGGCACTTCCACTCGTGGGCGTATAAATTGGGAAAACTAAAAATCAACAAGACACAGGCACCCCAAAGTTTCGGGCTGCTCTGTGTACAAGAACCTCCACTTAGGTACACCTTAAACATGCCAGGAAAGAGAAAAATGGATAAAGAAGTTGTGGTACTTAGGCACAATGGAATATCACTCAGCCATGAAATCAGTGTCATAAGGCTAGTAGCAGCATGATGAGTGGATTTAGGGACGAGGATTCTAAGTGAAATAAGTCACACAGAAAAAGACTCTTATCCTAAGATATCACTTATAGAGGGCATGTCAAAATCGCTACACTTGAACTGAATTACAAAACAGAACAGAGTCACACATTTAGAAGACACACTATGGCTGCTTAACGGGAAAGGTGAGGTGGGCTGATGCATAAAACAAGGGTTTGAAATTAGCTCACATACCGTTCCATAAGCCAAATATGTAATAGACAAGACCTCCTCCCTGCTCAGTGAACTGGACTCAACACCCCCTATTCACCGCACAAGAATATATCTGACTAGCAAGAATCTTAAAACCTATGTATTGATATCTCTCTGGAGTTGAATCAAGAGGGTGTAAAGCGGCATAAACACAGCAGGGAAAAGCAGCTCAACCCCATTATCAAAATAAATTACTTAAAATGAACGCCATAAAACAAAGACAGTGAAAGAGAGAGAAATTCTTACAAAATCCGTTCGGAGGCTCTGATGCAACCTGGATTGACCATATCTTGACCCACAGGTGGATGAGACATAAAGCTGGACACTCTTGGGGCTGAGAGTTTTGGTGAGGTTGGATGAGGAAACGCAGACCGTTTAAAGTAATACCGCGTGGTACCCACCCCATGGGTCCCAAATCTCCAGGTTCAAGGGCATCTTCCTACATTGAAAACGTGCATGGGAAACCCAGGAGATGGTACAGCGTGTGATCGGGAAAGGTTTCTAAAACGCACCTCATTTCTCCTCTCCTTGTGCTCGGGTTCGCCATTCCAGCCGCTTTACTAACAATCTCCCTACTTGGAGAATCAGCACCTGGAACCTCCTGTTTGTTTCGTACAGGTTGCAATTTGTCCTGAGGATGAACGGGAAGAGGGGGAACCAACGAGAGACTAGCTCTAGGTGTTGGGACATGCACAGGTCACTCTATTTCCCCATCAGGAAGAAGAATGAAGCACAGGCTCAGCCTGCCCCCCGGAACCAGAATAGGGCCTGAAGCAATCCTGCGCTTTTGCGGCCAGCTCCCAAAAAAGCGAGTTGACAAATGGAGCTCAGGGCCACTGCAATTCACAAACCTGCAGAGTTATAAATGATAACTCTCGTCCACAAATATATTGAGGGAAGGCAACGAAGAGGATTTGAAAGCAAGGCAGAATTGCAGGAAACAGATTTCAGGAGGTAGATTCGACTCGCCTTTAAAGCACATGAAAAGCGGCAAAACGTTGACAATGATGCCCTTGGCCAATAAGGGCGTATGCGTTTTTTCCTGAATATATTCAGGAAAAAACGCATACGCCCTTGTTGGCCAACCAAGCAAGCCGGAAGTGCAAATCAGCACTACAAAGAAGTCTCGCTTGCCATCGGTCAAAAGGGCCATGCTGCCAAAAGTGTAAAAACCAGAAATTCAGGACAGGCCATGGAGACATGGGAGCCTTGTTACGCTGATGGGTAGGATGCCAATTGCCAACAGCCACTCTGGAGAAGTGTACGGTGTGTCCTGAAACATGTAATAAACACAGCTTACAGAGCATAGGGCACTTCCACTCATGGGCGTATAAATTGGGAAAACTAAAAATCAACAAGACTCAGGCACCCCAAAGTTTAGGGCTGCTCTGTGTACAAGAACCTCCACTTAGGTACACCTTATGTATCCCAGGAAAGAGAAAAATGGATAAAGAAGTTGTGGTACTTAGGCACAATGGAATATCACTCAGCCATGAAATCAATGTCATAAGGCTAGTAGCAGCATGATGAGTGGATTTAGGGACGAGGATTCTAAGTGAAATAAGTCACACAGAGAAAGACTCTTATCCTAAGATATCACTTATAGAGGGCATGTCGAAATCGCTACACTTGAACTGAATTACAAAACAGAACAGAGTCACACATTTAGAAGACACACTATGGCTGCTTAACGGGAAAGGTGAGGTGGGCTGATGCATAAAACAAGGGTTTGAAATTAGCTCACATACCGTTCCATAAGCCAAATATGTAACAGACAAGACCTCCTCCCTGCTCAGTGAACTGGACTCAACACCCCCTATTCACCGCACAAGAATATATCTGACTAGCAAGAATCTTAAAACCTATGTATTGATATCTCTCTGGAGTTGATTCAAGAGGGTGTAAAGCGGCATAAACACAGCAGGGAAAAGCAGCTCAACCCCATTATCAAAATAAATTACTTAAAATGAACGCCATAAAACAAAGACAGTGAAAGAGAGAGAAATTCTTACAAAATCCGTTCGGAGGCTCTGATGCAACCTGGATTGACCATATCTAGACCCACAGCTGGATGAGACAAAAGGCTGGACAATCTTGGGGCTGAGAGGATTGATGAGGTTGGGTGAGCAAACGCAGACCGTTTAAAGTAATACCGCGTGGTACCCACCCCCTGGGTCCCAAATCTCCAGGTTCAAGGGCATCTTCCTACATCGAAAACATGCCTGGGAAACCCAGAAGATGGTACAGCGTGTGATCGGGAAAGGTTTCTAAAACGCACCTCATTTCTCCTCTCCTTGTGCTCGGGTTCGCCATTCCAGCCGCTTTACTAACAATCTCCCTACTTGGAGAATCAGCACCTTGAAGCTCCTGTTTCTTTCGTACAGGTTGCAATTTGTCCTGAGGATGAACGGGAAGAGGGGGAACCAACGAGAGACTAGCTCTAGGTGTTGGGACAGGCACAGGTCACTCTATTTCCCCATCAGGAAGAAGAATGAAGCACAGGCTCAGCCTGCCCCCAGGAACCAGAATAGGGCCTGAAGCAATCCTGCGCTTTTGCGGCCAGCTCCCAAAAAAGCGAGTTGACAAATGGAGCTCAGGGCCACTGCAATTCACAAACCTGCAGAGTTATAAATGATAACTCTCGTCCACAAATATATTGAGGGAAGGCAACGAAGAGGATTTGAAAGCAAGGCAGAATTGCAGGAAACAGATTTCAGGAGGTAGATTCGACTCGCCTTTAAAGCACATGAAAAGCGGCAAAACGTTGACAATGATGCCCTTGGCCAAAAAGGCCGTATGCGTTTTTTCCTGAATATATTCAGGAAAAAACGCATACGCCCTTTTTGGCCAACCAAGCAAGCCGGAAGTGCAAATCAGCACTACAAAGAAGTCTCGCTTGCCATCGGTCAAAAGGGCCATGCTGCCAAAAGTGTAAAAACCAGAAATTCAGGACAGGCCATGGAGACATGGGAGCCTTGCTACGCTGATGGGCAGGATGCCAATTGCCAACAGCCACTCTGGAGAAGTGTACGGTGTGTCCTGAAACATGTAATAAACACAGCTTACAGAGCATAGGGCACTTCCACTCATGGGCGTATAAATTGGGAAAACTAAAAATCAACAAGACACAGGCACCCCAAAGTTTCGGGCTGCTCTGTGTACAAGAACCTCCACTTAGGTACACCTTAAACATGCCAGGAAAGAGAAAAATGGATAAAGAAGTTGTGGTACTTAGGCACAATGGAATATCACTCAGCCATGAAATCAATGTCATAAGGCTAGTAGCAGCATGATGAGTGGATTTAGGGACGAGGATTCTAAGTGAAATAAGTCACACAGAAAAAGACAGTTATCCTAAGATATAACTTATAGAGGGCATGTCAAAATCGCTACACTTGAACTGAATTACAAAACAGAACAGAGTCACATATTTAGAAGACACACTATGGCTGCTTAACGGGAAAGGTGAGGTGGGATGATGCATAAAACAAGGGTTTGAAATTAGCTCACATACCGTTCCATAAGCCAAATATGTAACAGACAACACCTCCTCCCTGCTCAGTGAACTGGACTCAACACCCCCTATTCACCGCACAAGAATATATCTGACTAGCAAGAATCTTAAAACCTATGTATTGATATCTCTCTGGAGTTGAATCAAGAGGGTGTAAAGCAGCATAAACACAGCAGGGAAAAGCAGCTCAACCCCATTATCAAAATAAATTACTTAAAATGAACGCCATAAAACAAAGACAGTGAAAGGGAGAGAAATTTTTACAAAATCCGTTCGGAGGCTCTGATGCAACCTGGATTGACCATATCTAGATCCACAGCTGGATGAGACAAAAGGCTGGACAATCTTGGGGCTGAGAGGATTGGTGAGGTTGGGTGAGCAAACGCAGACCGTTTAAAGTAATACCGCGTGGTACCCACCCCATGGGTCCCAAATCTCCAGGTTCAAGGGCATCTTCCTACATTGAAAACGTGCATGGGAAACCCAGAAGATGGTACAGCGTGTGATCGGGAAAGGTTTCTAAAACGCACCTCATTTCTCCTCTCCTTGTGCTCGGGTTCGCCATTCCAGCCGCTTTACTAACAATCTCCCTACTTGGAGAATCAGCACCTTGAAGCTCCTGTTTCTTTTGTACAGGTTGCAATTTGTCCTGAGGATGAACGGGAAGAGGGGGAACCAACGAGAGACTAGCTCTAGGTGTTGGGACATGCACAGGTCACTCTATTTCCCCATCAGGAAGAAGAATGAAGCACAGGCTCAGCCTGCCCCCCGGAACCAGAATAGGGTCTGAAGCAATCCTGCGCTTTTGCGGCCAGCTCCCAAAAAAGCGAGTTGACAAATGGAGCTCAGGGCCACTGCAATTCACAAACCTGCAGAGTTATAAATGATAACTCTCGTCCACAAATATATTGAGGGAAGGCAACGAAGAGGATTTGAAAGCAAGGCAGAATTGCAGGAAACAGATTTCAGGAGGTAGATTCGACTCACCTTTAAAGCACATGAAAAGCGGCAAAACGTTGACAATGATGCCCTTGGCCAATAAGGGCGTATGCGTTTTTTCCTGAATATATTCAGGAAAAAACGCATACGCCCTTTTTGGCCAACCAAGCAAGCCGGAAGTGCAAATCAGCACTACAAAGAAGTCTCGCTTGCCATCGGTCAAAAGGGCCATGCTGCCAAAAGTGTAAACACCAGAAATTCAGGACAGGCCATGGAGACATGGGAGCCTTGCTACGCTGATGGGCAGGATGCCAATTGCCAACAGCCACTCTGGAGAAGTGTACGGTGTGTCCTGAAACATGTAATAAACACAGCTTACAGAGCATAGGGCACTTCCACTCATGGGCGTATAAATTGGGAAAACTAAAAATCAACAAGACTCAGGCACCCCAAAGTTTAGGGCTGCTCTGTGTACAAGAACCTCCACTTAGGTACACCTTATGTATCCCAGGAAAGAGAAAAATGGATAAAGAAGTTGTGGTACTTAGGCACAATGGAATATCACTCAGCCATGAAATCAATGTCATAAGGCTAGTAGCAGCATGATGAGTGGATTTAGGGACGAGGATTCTAAGTGAAATAAGTCACACAGAGAAAGACTCTTATCCTAAGATATCACTTATAGAGGGCATGTCGAAATCGCTACACTTGAACTGAATTACAAAACAGAACAGAGTCACACATTTAGAAGACACACTATGGCTGCTTAACGGGAAAGGTGAGGTGGGCTGATGCATAAAACAAGGTTTGAAATTAGCTCACATACCGTTCCATAAGCCAAATATGTAACAGACAAGACCTCCTCCCTGCTCAGTGAACTGGACTCAACACCCCCTATTCACCGCACAAGAATATATCTGACTAGCAAGAATCTTAAAACCTATGTATTGATATCTCTCTGGAGTTGAATCAAGAGGGTGTAAAGCGGCATAAACACAGCAGGGAAAAGCAGCTCAACCCCATTATCAAAATAAATTACTTAAAATGAACGCCATAAAACAAAGACAGTGAAAGAGAGAGAAATTCTTACAAAATCCGTTCGGAGGCTCTGATGCAACCTGGATTGACCATATCTCGACCCACAGCTGGATGAGACAAAAGGCTGGACAATCTTGGGGCTGAGAGGATTGGTGAGGTTGGGTGAGCAAACGCAGACCGTTTAAAGTAATACCGCGTGGTACCCACCCCGTGGGTCCCAAATCTCCAGGTTCAAGGGCATCTTCCTACATCGAAAACATGCCTGGGAAACCCAGAAGATGGTACAGCGTGTGATCGGGAAAGGTTTCTAAAACGCACCTCATTTCTCCTCTCCTTGTGCTCGGGTTCGCCATTCCAGCCGCTTTACTAACAATCTCCCTACTTGGAGAATCAGCACCTGGAACCTCCTGTTTGTTTCGTACAGGTTGCAATTTGTCCTGAGGATGAACGGGAAGACGGGGAACCAATGAGAGACTAGCTCTAGGTGTTGGGACAGGCACAGGTCACTCTATTTCCCCATCAGGAAGAAGAATGAAGCACAGGCTCAGCCTGCCCCCCGGAACCAGAATAGGGCCTGAAGCAATCCTGCGCTTTTGCGGCCAGCCCCCAAAAAAGCGAGTTGACAAATGGAGCTCAGGGCCACTGCAATTCACAAACCTGCAGAGTTATAAATGATAACTCTCGTCCACAAATATATTGAGGGAAGGCAACGAAGAGGATTTGAAAGCAAGGCAGAATTGCAGGAAACAGATTTCAGGAGGTAGATTCGACTCGCCTTTAAAGCACATGAAAAGCAGCAAAACGTTGACAATGATGCCCTTGGCCAATAAGGGCGTATGCGTTTTTTCCTGAATATATTCAGGAAAAAACGCATACGCCCTTTTTGGCCAACCAAGCAAGCCGGAAGTGCAAATCAGCACTACAAAGAAGTCTCGCTTGCCATCGGTCAAAAGGGCCATGCTGCCAAAAGTGTAAACACCAGAAATTCAGGACAGGCCATGGAGACATGGGAGCCTTGCTACGCTGATGGGCAGGATGCCAATTGCCAACAGCCACTCTGGAGAAGTGTACGGTGTGTCCTGAAACATGTAATAAACACAGCTTACAGAGCATAGGGCACTTCCACTCATGGGCGTATAAATTGGGAAAACTAAAAATCAACAAGACTCAGGCACCCCAAAGTTTAGAGCTGCTCTGTGTACAAGAACCTCCACTTAGGTACACCTTATGTATCCCAGGAAAGAGAAAAATGGATAAAGAAGTTGTGGTACTTAGGCACAATGGAATATCACTCAGCCATGAAATCAATGTCATAAGGCTAGTAGCAGCATGATGAGTGGATTTAGGGACGAGGATTCTAAGTGAAATAAGTCACACAGAGAAAGACTCTTATCCTAAGATATCACTTATAGAGGGCATGTCGAAATCGCTACACTTGAACTGAATTACAAAACAGAACAGAGTCACACATTTAGAAGACACACTATGGCTGCTTAACGGGAAAGGTGAGGTGGGCTGATGCATAAAACAAGGGTTTGAAATTAGCTCACATACCGTTCCATAAGCCAAATATGTAACAGACAAGACCTCCTCCCTGCTCAGTGAACTGGACTCAACACCCCCTATTCACCGCACAAGAATATATCTGACTAGCAAGAATCTTAAAACCTATGTATTGATATCTCTCTGGAGTTGATTCAAGAGGGTGTAAAGCGGCATAAACACAGCAGGGAAAAGCAGCTCAACCCCATTATCAAAATAAATTACTTAAAATGGACCCCATAAAACAAAGACAGTTAAAGAGAGAGAAATTCTTACAAAATCCGTTCGGGGGATCTGATGCAACCTGGATTGACCATATCTAGACCCACAGCTGGATGAGACAAAAGGCTGGACAATCTTGGGGCTGAGAGGATTGGTGAGGTTGGGTGAGCAAACGCAGACCGTTTAAAGTAATACCGCGTGGTACCCACCCCATGGGTCCCAAATCTCCAGGTTCAAGGGCATCTTCCTACATCGAAAACATGCCTGGGAAACCCAGAAGATGGTACACCGTGTGATCGGGAAAGGTTTCTAAAACGCACCTCATTTCTCCTCTCCTTGTGCTCGGGTTCGCCATTCCAGCCGCTTTACTAACCATCTCCCTACTTGGAGAATCAGCACCTTGAAGCTCCTGTTTCTTTTGTACAGGTTGCAATTTGTCCTGAGGATGAACGGGAAGAGGGGGAACCAACGAGAGACTAGCTCTAGGTGTTGGGACAGGCACAGGTCACTCTATTTCCCCATCAGGAACAAGAATGAAGCACAGGCTCAGCCTGCCCCCCGGAGCCAGAATAGGGCCTGAAGCAATCCTGCGCTTTTGCGGCCAGCTCCCAAAAAAGCGAGTTGACAAATGGAGCTCAGGGCCACTGCAATTCACAAACCTGCAGAGTTATAAATGATAACTCTCGTCCACAAATATATTGACGGAAGGCAAGGAAGAGGATTTGAAAGCAAGGCAGAATTGCAGGAAACAGATTTCAGGAGGTAGATTCGACTCGCCTTTAAAGCACATGAAAAGCAGCAAAACGTTGACAATGATGCCCTTGGCCAAAAAGGGCGTATGCGTTTTTTCCTGAATATATTCAGGTAAAAACGCATACGCCCTTTTTGGCCAACCAAGCAAGCCGGAAGTGCAAATCAGCACTACAAAGAAGTCTCGCTTGCCATCGGTCAAAAGGGCCATGCTGCCAAAAGTGTAAAAACCAGAAATTCAGGACAGGCCATGGAGACATGGGAGCCTTGCTACGCTGATGGGCAGGATGCCAATTGCCAACAGCCACTCTGGAGAAGTGTACGGTGTGTCCTGAAACATGTAATAAACACAGCTTACAGAGCATAGGGCACTTCCACTCATGGGCGTATAAATTGGGAAAACTAAAAATCAACAAGACACAGGCACCCCAAAGTTTCCGGCTGCTCTGTGTACAAGAACCTCCACTTAGGTACACCTTAAACATGCCAGGAAAGAGAAAAATGGATAAAGAAGTTGTGGTACTTAGGCACAATGGAATATCACTCAGCCATGAAATCAATGTCATAAGGCTAGTAGCAGCATGATGAGTGGATGTAGGGACGAGGATTCTAAGTGAAATAAGTCACACAGAAAAAGACAGTTATCCTAAGATATCACTTATAGAGGGCATGTCAAAATCGCTACACTTGAACTGAATTACAAAACAGAACAGAGTCACACATTTAGAAGACACACTATGGCTGCTTAACGGGAAAGGTGAGGTGGGCTGATGCATAAAACAAGGGTTTGAAATTAGCTCACATACCGTTCCATAAGCCAAATATGTAACAGACAAGACCTCCTCCCTGCTCAGTGAACTGGACTCAACACCCCCTATTCACCGCACAAGAATATATCTGACTAGCAAGAATCTTAAAACCTATGTATTGATATCTCTCTGGAGTTGATTCAAGAGGGTGTAAAGCGGCATAAACACAGCAGGGAAAAGCAGCTCAACCCCATTATCAAAATAAATTACTTAAAATGGACCCCATAAAACAAAGACAGTTAAAGAGAGAGAAATTCTTACAAAATCCGTTCGGGGGATCTGATGCAACCTGGATTGACCATATCTCGACCCACAGCTGGATGAGACAAAAGGCTGGACAATCTTGGGGCTGAGAGGATTGGTGAGGTTGGGTGAGCAAACGCAGACCGTTTAAAGTAATACCGCGTGGTACCCACCCCGTGGGTCCCAAATCTCCAGGTTCAAGGGCATCTTCCTACATCGAAAACATGCCTGGGAAACCCAGAAGATGGTACAGCGTGTGATCGGGAAAGGTTTCTAAAACGCACCTCATTTCTCCTCTCCTTGTGCTCGGGTTCGCCATTCCAGCCGCTTTACTAACAATCTCCCTACTTGGAGAATCAGCACCTGGAACCTCCTGTTTGTTTCGTACAGGTTGCAATTTGTCCTGAGGATGAACGGGAAGAGGGGGAACCAACGAGAGACTAGCTCTAGGTGTTGGGACAGGCACAGGCCACTCTATTTCCCCATCAGGAAGAAGAATGAAGCACAGGCTCAGCCTGCCCCCCGGAACCAGAATAGGGCCTGAGGGAATCCTGCGCTTTTGCGGCCAGCTCCCAAAAAAGCGAGTTGACAAATGGAGCTCAGGGCCACTGCAATTCACAAACCTGCAGAGTTATAAATGATAACTCTCGTCCACAAATATATTGAGGGAAGGCAACGAAGAGGATTTGAAAGCAAGGCAGAATTGCAGGAAACAGATTTCAGGAGGTAGATTCGACTCGCCTTTAAAGCACATGAAAAGCAGCAAAACGTTGACAATGATGCCCTTGGCCAACAAGGGCGTATGCGTTTTTTCCTGAATATATTCAGGAAAAAACGCATACGCCCTTGTTGGCCAACCAAGCAAGCCGGAAGTGCAAATCAGCACTACAAAGAAGTCTCGCTTGCCATCGGTCAAAAGGGCCATGCTGCCAAAAGTGTAAAAACCAGAAATTCAGGACAGGCCATGGAGACATGGGAGCCTTGCTACGCTGATGGGCAGGATGCCAATTGCCAACAGCCACTCTGGAGAAGTGTACGGTGTGTCCTGAAACATGTAATAAACACAGCTTACAGAGCATAGGGCACTTCCACTCATGGGCGTATAAATTGGGAAAACTAAAAATTAACAAGACACAGGCACCCCAAAGTTTCGGGCTGCTCTGTGTACAAGAACCTCCACTTAGGTACACCTTAAACATGCCAGGAAAGAGAAAAATGGATAAAGAAGTTGTGGTACTTAGGCACAATGGAATATCACTCAGCCATGAAATCAATGTCATAAGGCTAGTAGCAGCATGATGAGTGGATGTAGGGACGAGGATTCTAAGTGAAATAAGTCACACAGAAAAAGACAGTTATCCTAAGATATCACTTATAGAGGGCATGTCAAAATCGCTACACTTGAACTGAATTACAAAACAGAACAGAGTCACACATTTAGAAGACACACTATGGCTGCTTAACGGGAAAGGTGAGGTGGGCTGATGCATAAAACAAGGGTTTGAAATTAGCTCACATACCGTTCCATAAGCCAAATATGTAACAGACAAGACCTCCTCCCTGCTCAGTGAACTGGACTCAACACCCCCTATTCACCGCACAAGAATATATCTGACTAGCAAGAATCTTAAAACCTATGTATTGATATCTCTCTGGAGTTGAATCAAGAGGGTGTAAAGCGGCATAAACACAGCAGGGAAAAGCAGCTCAACCCCATTATCAAAATAAATTACTTAAAATGAACGCCATAAAACAAAGACAGTGAAAGAGAGAGAAATTCTTACAAAATCCGTTCGGAGGCTCTGATGCAACCTGGATTGACCATATCTAGACCCACAGCTGGATGAGACATAAGGCTGGACACTCTTGGGGCTGAGAGTTTTGGTGAGGTTGGGTGAGGAAACGCAGACCCTTTAAAGTAATACCGCGAGGTACCCACCCCGTGGGTCCCAAATCTCCAGGTTCAAGGGCATCTTCCTACATTGAAAACGTGCATGGGAAACCCAGAAGATGGTACAGCGTGTGATCGGGAAAGGTTTCTAAAACGCACCTCATTTCTCCTCTCCTTGTGCTCGGGTTCGCCATTCCAGCCGCTTTACTAACAATCTCCCTACTTGGAGAATCAGCACCTTGAAGCTCCTGTTTCTTTTGTACAGGTTGCAATTTGTCCTGAGGATGAACGGGAAGAGGGGGAACCAACGAGAGACTAGCTCTAGGTGTTGGCTCATGCACAGGTCACTCTATTTCCCCATCATGAAGAAGAATGAAGCACAGGCTCAGCCTGCCCCCCGGAACCAGAATAGGGCCTGAAGCAATCCTGCGCTTTTGCGGCCAGCTCCCAAAAAAGCGAGTTGACAAATGGAGCTCAGGGCCACTGCAATTCACAAACCTGCAGAGTTATAAATGATAACTCTCGTCCACAAATATATTGAGGGAAGGCAACGAAGAGGATTTGAAAGCAAGGCAGAATGGCAGGAAACAGATTTCAGGAGGTAGATTCAACTCGCCTTTAAAGCACATGAAAAGCGGCAAAACGTTGACAATGATGCCCTTGGCTAACAAGGGCGTATGCGTTTTTTCCTGAATATATTCAGGAAAAAACGCATACGCCCTTGTTGGCCAACCAAGCAAGCCGGAAGTGCAAATCAGCACTACAAAGAAGTCTCGCTTGCCATCGGTCAAAAGGGCCACGCTGCAAAAAGAGTAAACACCAGAAATGCAGGACAGGCCATGGAGACATGGGAGCCTTGCTAGGCTGAGGGGTGGGATGTCAATTGCCAACAGCCACTCTGGAGAAGTGTACGGTGTGTCCTGAAACATGTAATAAACACAGCTTACAGAGCATAGGGCACTTCCACTCATGGGCGTATAAATTGGGAAAACTAAAAATCAACAAGACACAGGCACCCCAAAGTTTAGGGCTGCTCTGTGTACAAGAACCTCCACTTAGCTACACCTTAAGTATCCCAGGAAAGAGAAATATGGATAAAGAAGTTGTGCTACTTAGGCACAATAGAATATCACTCAGCCATGAAATCAATGTCATAAGGCTAGTAGCAGCATGATGAGTGGATTTAGGGACGAGGATTCTAAGTGAAATAAGTCACACAGAAAAAGACTCTTATCCTAAGATATCACTTATAGAGGGCATGTCAAAATCGCTACACTTGAACTGAATTACAAAACAGAACAGAGTCACGCATTTAGAAGACACACTATGGCTGCTTAACGGGAAAGGTGAGGTGGGCTGATGCATAAAACAAGGGTTTGAAATTAGCTCACATACCGTTCCATAAGCCAAATATGTAACAGACAAGACCTCCTCCCTGCTCAGTGAACTGGACTCAACACCCCCTATTCACCGCACAAGAATATATCTGACTAGCAAGAATCTTAAAACCTATGTATTGATATGTCTCTGGAGTTGAATCAAGAGTGTGTAAAGCGGCATAAGCACAGCAGAGAAAAGCAGCTCAACCTCATTATCAAAATAAATTACTTTAAAAAAACCTCATAAAACAAAGACAGTGAAAGAGAGAGAAATTCTTACAAAATCTGTTTGGGGGCTCTGATGCAACCTGCATTGACCATATCTAGACCCACAGCTGGATGAGACAAAAGGCTGGACAATCTTGGGGCTGAGAGGATTGGTGAGGATGGGTGAGCAAACGCAGACCGTATAAAGTAATACCGCGTGGTACCCACCCCATGGGTCCCAAATCTCCAGGTTCAAGGGCATCTTCCTACATCGAAAACATGCCTGGGAAACCCAGAAGATGGTACACCGTGTGATCGGGAAACGTTTCTAAAACGCACCTCATTTCTCCTCTCCTTGTGCTCGGGTTCGCCATTCCAGCCGCTTTACTAACAATCTCCCTACTTGGAGAATCAGCACCTGGAACCTCCTGTTTGTTTCGAACAGGTTGCAATTTGTCCTAAGGATGAACGGGAAGATGGGGAACCAATGAGAGACTAGCTCTAGGTGTTGGGACAGGCACAGGTCACTCTATTTCCCCATCAGGAAGAAGAATGAAGCACAGGCTGAGCCTGCCCCCCGGAACCAGAATAGGGCCTGAAGCAATCCTGCGCTTCTGCGGCCAGCTCCCAAAAAAGCGAGTTGACAAATGGAGCTCAGGACCACTGCAATTCACAAACCTGCAGAGTTATAAATGATAACTCTCGTCCACAAATATATTGAGGGAAGGCAACGAAGAGGATTTGAAAGCAAGGCAGAATGGCAGGAAACAGATTTCAGGAGGTAGATTCGACTCGCCTTTAAAGCACATGAAAAGCGGCAAAACGTTGACAATGATGCCCTTGGCTAACAAGGGCGTTTGCGTTTTTTCCTGAATATATTCAGGAAAAAACGCATACGCCCTTTTTGGCCAACCAAGCAAGCCGGAAGTGCAAATCAGCACTACAAAGAAGTCTCGCTTGCCATCGGTCAAAAGGGCCACGCTGCAAAAAGAGTAAACACCAGAAATGCAGGACAGGCCATGGAGACATGGGAGCCTTGCTAGGCTGAGGGGTGGGATGTCAATTGCCAACAGCCACTCTGGAGAAGTGTACGGTGTGTCCTGAAACATGTAATAAACACAGCTTACAGAGCATAGGGCACTTCCACTCATGGGGGTATAAATTGGGAAAACTAAAAATCAACAAGACACAGGCACCCCAAAGTTTCGGGCTGCTCTGTGTACAAGAACCTCCACTTAGGTACACCTTAAACATGCCAGGAAAGAGAAAAATGGATAAAGAAGTTGTGGTACTTAGGCACAATGGAATATCACTCAACCATGAAATCAATGTCATAAGGCTAGTAGCAGCATGATGAGTGGATTTAGGGACGAGGATTCTAAGTGAAATAAGTCACACAGAAAAAGACAGTTATCCTAAGATATCACTTATAGAGGGCATGTCAAAATCGCTACACTTGAACTGAATTACAAAACAGAACAGAGTCACACATTTAGAAGACACACTATGGCTGCTTAACGGGAAAGGTGAGGTGGGCTGATGCATAAAACAAGGGTTTGAAATTAGCTCACATACCGTTCCATAAGCCAAATATGTAATAGACAAGACCTCCTCCCTGCTCAGTGAACTGGACTCAACACCCCCTATTCACCGCACAAGAATATATCTGACTAGCAAGAATCTTAAAACCTATGTATTGATATCTCTCTGGAGTTGAATCAAGAGGGTGTAAAGCGGCATAAACACAGCAGGGAAAAGCAGCTCAACCCCATTATCAAAATAAATTACTTAAAATGAACGCCATAAAACAAAGACAGTGAAAGAGAGAGAAATTCTTACAAAATCCGTTCGGAGGCTCTGATGCAACCTGGATTGACCATATCTAGACCCACAGCTGGATGAGACATAAGGCTGGACACTCTTGGGGCTGAGAGGTTTGGTGAGGTTGGGTGAGGAAACGCAGACCCTTTAAAGTAATACCGCGGGGTACCCACCCCATGGGTCCCAAATCTCCAGGTTCAAGGGCATCTTCCTACATTGAAAACGTGCATGGGAAACCCAGAAGATGGTACAGCGTGTGATCGGGAAAGGTTTCTAAAACGCACCTCATTTCTCCTCTCCTTGTGCTCGGGTTCGCCATTCCAGCCGCTTTACTAACCATCTCCCTACTTGGAGAATCAGCACCTTGAAGCTCCTGTTTGTTTCGTACAGGTTGCAATTTGTCCTGAGGATGAACGGGAAGAGGTGGAACCAATGAGAGACTAGCTCTAGGTGTTGGGACAGGCACAGGTCACTCTATTTCCCCATCATGAAGAAGAATGAAGCACAGGCTCAGCCTGCCCCCCGGAACCAGAATAGGGCCTGAAGCAATCCTGCGCTTTTGCGGCCAGCTCCCAAAAAAGCGAGTTGACAAATGGAGCTCAGGGCCACTGCAATTCACAAACTTGCAGAGTTATAAATGATAACTCTCGTCCACAAATATATTGAGGGAAGGCAACGAAGAGGATTTGAAAGCAAGGCAGAATGGCAGGAAACAGATTTCAGGAGGTAGATTCAACTCGCATTTAAAGCACATGAAAAGCGGCAAAACGTTGACAATGATGCCCTTGGCTAACAAGGGCGTATGCGTTTTTTCCTGAATATATTCAGGAAAAAACGCATACGCCCTTGTTGGCCAACCAAGCAAGCCGGAAGTGCAAATCAGCACTACAAAGAAGTCTCGCTTGCCATCGGTCAAAAGGGCCACGCTGCAAAAAGAGTAAACACCAGAAATGCAGGACAGGCCATGGAGACATGGGAGCCTTGCTAGGCTGAGGGGTGGGATGTCAATTGCCAACAGCCACTCTGGAGAAGTGTACGGTGTGTCCTGAAACATGTAATAAACACAGCTTACAGAGCATAGGGCACTTCCACTCATGGGCGTATAAATTGGGAAAACTAAAAATCAACAAGACACAGGCACCCCAAAGTTTAGGGCTGCTCTGTGTACAAGAACCTCCACTTAGCTACACCTTAAGTATCCCAGGAAAGAGAAATATGGATAAAGAAGTTGTGCTACTTAGGCACAATAGAATATCACTCAGCCATGAAATCAATGTCATAAGGCTAGTAGCAGCATGATGAGTGGATTTAGGGACGAGGATTCTAAGTGAAATTAGTCACACAGAAAAAGACTCTTATCCTAAGATATCACTTATAGAGGGCATGTCAAAATCGCTACACTTGAACTGAATTACAAAACAGAACAGAGTCACGCATTTAGAAGACACACTATGGCTGCTTAACGGGAAAGGTGAGGTGGGCTGATGCATAAAACAAGGGTTTGAAATTAGCTCACATACCGTTCCATAAGCCAAATATGTAACAGACAAGACCTCCTCCCTGCTCAGTGAACTGGACTCAACACCCCCTATTCACCGCACAAGAATATATCTGACTAGCAAGAATCTTAAAACCTATGTATTGATATGTCTCTGGAGTTGAATCAAGAGTGTGTAAAGCGGCATAAGCACAGCAGAGAAAAGCAGCTCAACCTCATTATCAAAATAAATTACTTAAAAAAAACCTCATAAAACAAAGACAGTGAAAGAGAGAGAAATTCTTACAAAATCTGTTTGGGGGCTCTGATGCAACCTGCATTGACCATATCTAGACCCACAGCTGGATGAGACAAAAGGCTGGACAATCTTGGGGATGAGAGGATTGGTGAGGATGGGTGAGCAAACGCAGACCGTATAAAGTAATACCGCGTGGTACCCACCCCATGGGTCCCAAATCTCCAGGTTCAAGGGCATCTTCCTACATCGAAAACATGCCTGGGAAACCCAGAAGATGGTACACCGTGTGATCGGGAAACGTTTCTAAAACGCACCTCATTTCTCCTCTCCTTGTGCTCGGGTTCGCCATTCCAGCCGCTTTACCAACAATCTCCCTACTTGGAGAATCAGCACCTGGAACCTCCTGTTTGTTTCGAACAGGTTGCAATTTGTCCTAAGGAAGAACGGGAAGATGGGGAACCAATGAGAGACTAGCTCTAGGTGTTGGGACAGGCACAGGTCACTCTATTTCCCCATCAGGAAGAAGAATGAAGCACAGGCTGAGCCTGCCCCCCGGAACCAGAATAGGGCCTGAAGCAATCCTGCGCTTCTGCGGCCAGCTCCCAAAAAAGCGAGTTGACAAATGGAGCTCAGGACCACTGCAATTCACAAACCTGCAGAGTTATAAATGATAACTCTCGTCCACAAATATATTGAGGGAAGGCAACGAAGAGGATTTGAAAGCAAGGCAGAATGGCAGGAAACAGATTTCAGGAGGTAGATTCGACTCGCCTTTAAAGCACATGAAAAGCGGCAAAACGTTGACAATGATGCCCTTGGCTAACAAGGGCGTATGCGTTTTTTGCTGAATATATTCAGGAAAAAACGCATACGCCCTTGTTGGCCAACCAAGCAAGCCGGAAGTGCAAATCAGCACTACAAAGAAGTCTCGCTTGCCATCGGTCAAAAGGGCCACGCTGCAAAAAGAGTAAACACCAGAAATGCAGGACAGGCCATGGAGACATGGGAGCCTTGCTAGGCTGAGGGGTGGGATGTGAATTGCCAACAGCCACTCTGGAGAAGTGTACGGTGTGTCCTGAAACATGTAATAAACACAGCTTACAGAGCATAGGGCACTTCCACTCATGGGCGTATAAATTGGGGAAAACTAAAAATCAACAAGACACAGGCACCCCAAAGTTTCGGGCTGCTCTGTGTACAAGAACCTCCACTTAGGTACACCTTAAACATGCCAGGAAAGAGAAAAATGGATAAAGAAGTTGTGGTACTTAGGCACAATGGAATATCACTCAGCCATGAAATCAATGTCATAAGGCTAGTAGCAGCATGATGAGTGGATTTAGGGACGAGGATTCTAAGTGAAATAAGTCACACAGAAAAAGACAGTTATCCTAAGATATCACTTATAGAGGGCATGTCAAAATCGCTACACTTGAACTGAATTACAAAACAGAACAGAGTCACACATTTAGAAGACACACTATGGCTGCTTAACGGGAAAGGTGAGGTGGGCTGATGCATAAAACAAGGGTTTGAAATTAGCTCACATACCGTTCCATAAGCCAAATATGTAATAGACAAGACCTCCTCCCTGCTCAGTGAACTGGACTCAACACCCCCTATTCACCGCACAAGAATATATCTGACTAGCAAGAATCTTAAAACCTATGTATTGATATCTCTCTGGAGTTGAATCAAGAGGGTGTAAAGCGGCATAAACACAGCAGGGAAAAGCAGCTCAACCCCATTATCAAAATAAATTACTTAAAATGAACGCCATAAAACAAAGACAGTGAAAGAGAGAGAAATTCTTACAAACTCCGTTCGGAGGCTCTGATGCAACCTGGATTGACCATATCTAGACCCACAGCTGGATGAGACATAAGGCTGGACACTCTTGGGGCTGAGAGGTTTGGTGAGGTTGGGTGAGGAAACGCAGACCCTTTAAAGTAATACCGCGGGGTACCCACCCCATGGGTCCCAAATCTCCAGGTTCAAGGGCATCTTCCTACATTGAAAACGTGCATGGGAAACCCAGAAGATGGTACAGCGTGTGATCGGGAAAGGTTTCTAAAACGCACCTCATTTCTCCTCTCCTTGTGCTCGGGTTCGCCATTCCAGCCGCTTTACTAACCATCTCCCTACTTGGAGAATCAGCACCTTGAAGCTCCTGTTTGTTTCGTACAGGTTGCAATTTGTCCTGAGGATGAACGGGAAGAGGTGGAACCAATGAGAGACTAGCTCTAGGTGTTGGGACAGGCACAGGTCACTCTATTTCCCCATCAGGAAGAAGAATGAAGCACAGGCTCAGCCTGCCCCCCGGAACCAGAATAGGGCCTGAAGCAATCCTGCGCTTTTGCGGCCAGCTCCCAAAAAAGCGAGTTGACAAATGGAGCTCAGGGCCACTGCAATTCACAAACCTGCAGAGTTATAAATGATAACTCTCGTCCACAAATATATTGAGGGAAGGCAACGAAGAGGATTTGAAAGCAAGGCAGAATTGCAGGAAACAGATTTCAGGAGGTAGATTCGACTCGCCTTTAAAGCACATGAAAAGCGGCAAAACGTTGACAATGATGCCCTTGGCCAATAAGGGCGTATGCGTTTTTTCCTGAATATATTCAGGAAAAAACGCATACGCCCTTTTTGGCCAACCAAGCAAGCCGGAAGTGCCAATCAGCGCTACAAACAAGTCTCGCTTGCCATCGGTCAAAAGGGCCATGCTGCCAAAAGTGTAAAAACCAGAAATTCAGGACAGGCCATGGAGACATGGGAGCCTTGCTACGCTGATGGGCAGGATGCCAATTGCCAACAGCCACTCTGGAGAAGTGTACGGTGTGTCCTGAAACATGTAATAAACACAGCATACAGAGCATAGGGCACTTCCACTCATGGGCGTATAAATTGGGAAAACTAAAAATCAACAAGACTCAGGCACCCCAAAGTTTAGGGCTGCTCTGTGTACAAGAACCTCCACTTAGGTACACCTTAAACATGCCAGGAAAGAGAAAAATGGATAAAGAAGTTGTGGTACTTAGGCACAATGGAATATCACTCAGCCATGAAATCAATGTCATAAGGCTAGTAGCAGCATGATGAGTGGATTTAGGGACGAGGATTCTAAGTGAAATAAGTCACACAGAAAAAGACTCTTATCCTAAGATATCACTTATAGAGGGCATGTCGAAATCGCTACACTTGAACTGAATTACAAAACAGAACAGAGTCACACATTTAGAAGACACACTATGGCTGCTTAACGGGAAAGGTGAGGTGGGCTGATGCATAAAACAAGGGTTTGAAATTAGCTCACATACCGTTCCATAAGCCAAATATGTAACAGACAAGACCTCCTCCCTGCTCAGTGAACTGGACTCAACACCCCCTATTCACCGCACAAGAATATATCTGACTAGCAAGAATCTTAAAACCTATGTATTGATATCTCTCTGGAGTTGATTCAAGAGGGTGTAAAGCGGCATAAACACAGCAGGGAAAAGCAGCTCAACCCCATTATCAAAATAAATTACTTAAAATGGACCCCATAAAACAAAGACAGTTAAAGAGAGAGAAATTCTTACAAAATCCGTTCGGGGGATCTGATGCAACCTGGATTGACCATATCTAGACCCACAGCTGGATGAGATAAAAGGCTGGACAATCTTGGGGCTGAGAGGATTGGTGAGGTTGGGTGAGCAAACGCAGACCGTTTAAAGTAGTACCGCGTGGTACCCACCCCATGGGTCCCAAATCTCCAGGTTCAAGGGCATCTTCCTACATCGAAAACATGCCTGGGAAACCCAGAAGATGGTACACCGTGTGATCGGGAAAGGTTTCTAAAACGCACCTCATTTCTCCTCTCCTTGTGCTCGGGTTCGCCATTCCAGCCGCTTTACTAACCATCTCCCTACTTGGAGAATCAGCACCTTGAAGCTCCTGTTTCTTTCGTACAGGTTGCAATTTGTCCTGAGGATGAACGGGAAGAGGGGGAACCAACGAGAGACTAGCTCTAGGTGTTGGGACAGGCACAGGTCACTCTATTTCCCCATCAGGAAGAAGAATGAAGCACAGGCTCAGCCTGCCCCCCGGAACCAGAATAGGGCCTGAAGCAATCCTGCGCTTTTCCGGCCAGCTCCCAAAAAAGCGAGTTGACAAATGGAGCTCAGGGCCACTGCAATTCACAAACCTGCAGAGTTATAAATGATAACTCTCGTCCACAAATATATTGAGGGAAGGCAACGAAGAGGATTTGAAAGCAAGGCAGAATTGCAGGAAACAGATTTCAGGAGGTAGATTCGACTCGCCTTTAAAGCACATGAAAAGTGGCAAAACGTTGACAATGATGCCCTTGGCCAAAAAGGGCGTATGCGTTTTTTCCTGAATATATTCAGGTAAAAACGCATACGCCCTTTTTGGCCAACCAAGCAAGCCGGAAGTGCAAATCAGCACTACAAAGAAGTCTCGCTTGCCATCGGTCAAAAGGGCCATGCTGCCAAAAGTGTAAAAACCAGAAATTCAGGACAGGCCATGGAGACATGGGAGCCTTGCTACGCTGATGGGCAGGATGCCAATTGCCAACAGCCACTCTGGAGAAGTGTACGGTGTGTCCTGAAACATGTAATAAACACAGCTTACAGAGCATAGGGCACTTCCACTCATGGGCGTATAAATTGGGAAAACTAAAAATCAACAAGACACAGGCACCCCAAAGTTTCCGGCTGCTCTGTGTACAAGAACCTCCACTTAGGTACACCTTAAACATGCCAGGAAAGAGAAAAATGGATAAAGAAGTTGTGGTACTTAGGCACAATGGAATATCACTCAGCCATGAAATCAATGTCATAAGGCTAGTAGCAGCATGATGAGTGGATGTAGGGACGAGGATTCTAAGTGAAATAAGTCACACAGAAAAAGACAGTTATCCTAAGATATCACTTATAGAGGGCATGTCAAAATCGCTACACTTGAACTGAATTACAAAACAGAACAGAGTCACACATTTCGAAGACACACTATGGCTGCTTAACGGGAAAGGTGAGGTGGGCTGATGCATAAAACAAGGGTTTGAAATTAGCTCACATACCGTTCCATAAGCCAAATATGTAACAGACAAGACCTCCTCCCTGCTCAGTGAACTGGACTCAACACCCCCTATTCACCGCACAAGTATATATCTGACTAGCAAGAATCTTAAAACCTATGTATTGATATCTCTCTGGAGTTGATTCAAGAGGGTGTAAAGCGGCATAAACACAGCAGGGAAAAGCAGCTCAACCCCATTATCAAAATAAATTACTTAAAATGGACCCCATAAAACAAAGACAGTTAAAGAGAGAGAAATTCTTACAAAATCCGTTCGGGGGATCTGATGCAACCTGGATTGACCATATCTAGACCCACAGCTGGATGAGACAAAAGGCTGGACAATCTTGGGGCTGAGAGGATTGGTGAGGTTGGGTGAGCAAACGCAGACCGTTTAAAGTAATACCGCGTGGTACCCACCCCATGGGTCCCAAATCTCCAGGTTCAAGGGCATCTTCCTACATCGAAATCATGCCTGGGAAACCCAGAAGATGGTACACCGTGTGATCGGGAAAGGTTTCTAAAACGCACCTCATTTCTCCTCTCCTTGTGCTCGGGTTCGCCATTCCAGCCGCTTTACTAACCATCTCCCTACTTGGAGAATCAGCACCTTGAAGCTCCTGTTTCTTTCGTACAGGTTGCAATTTGTCCTGGGGATGAACGGGAAGAGGGGGAACCAACGAGAGACTAGCTCTAGGTGTTGGGACATGCACAGGTCACTCTATTTCCGCATCAGGAAGAAGAATGAAGCACAGGCTCAGCCTGCCCCCCGGATCCAGAATAGGGCCTGAAGCAATCCTGCGCTTTTGCGGCCAGCTCCCAAAAAAGCGAGTTGACAAATGGAGCTCAGGGCCACTGCAATTCACAAACCTGCAGAGTTATCAATGATAACTCTCGTCCACAAATATATTAAGGGAAGGCAACGAAGAGGATTTGAAAGCAAGGCAGAATTGCAGGAAACAGATTTCAGGAGGTAGATTCGACTCGCCTTTAAAGCACATGAAAAGTGGCAAAACGTTGACAATGATGCCCTTGGCCAAAAAGGGCGTATGCGTTTTTTCCTGAATATATTCAGGAAAAAACGCATACGCCCTTTTTGGCCAACCAAGCAAGCCTGAAGTGCAAATCAGCACTACAAAGAAGTCTCGCTTGCCATCGGTCAAAAGGGCCATGCTGCCAAAAGTGTAAAAACCAGAAATTCAGGACAGGCCATGGAGACATGGGAGCCTTGTTACGCTGATGGGCAGGATGCCAATTGCCAACAGCCACTCTGGAGAAGTGTACGGTGTGTCCTGAAACATGTAATAAACACAGCTTACAGAGCATAGGGCACTTCCACTCATGGGCGTATAAATTGGGAAAACTAAAAATCAACAAGACTCAGGCACCCCAAAGTTTAGGGCTGCTCTGTGTACAAGAACCTCCACTTAGGTACACCTTATGTATCCCAGGAAAGAGAAAAATGGATAAAGAAGTTGTGGTACTTAGGCACAATGGAATATCACTCAGCCATGAAATCAATGTCATAAGGCTAGTAGCAGCATGATGAGTGGATTTAGGGACGAGGATTCTAAGTGAAATAAGTCACACAGAGAAAGACTCTTATCCTAAGATATCACTTATAGAGGGCATGTCGAAATCGCTACACTTGAACTGAATTACAAAACAGAACAGAGTCACACATTTAGAAGACACACTATGGCTGCTTAACGGGAAAGGTGAGGTGGGCTGATGCATAAAACAAGGTTTGAAATTAGCTCACATACCGTTCCATAAGCCAAATATGTAACAGACAAGACCTCCTCCCTGCTCAGTGAACTGGACTCAACACCCCCTATTCACCGCACAAGAATATATCTGACTAGCAAGAATCTTAAAACCTATGTATTGATATCTCTCTGGAGTTGAATCAAGAGGGTGTAAAGCGGCATAAACACAGCAGGGAAAAGCAGCTCAACCCCATTATCAAAATAAATTACTTAAAATGAACGCCATAAAACAAAGACAGTGAAAGAGAGAGAAATTCTTACAAAATCCGTTCGGAGGCTCTGATGCAACCTGGATTGACCATATCTCGACCCACAGCTGGATGAGACAAAAGGCTGGACAATCTTGGGGCTGAGAGGATTGGTGAGGTTGGGTGAGCAAACGCAGACCGTTTAAAGTAATACCGCGTGGTACCCACCCCGTGGGTCCCAAATCTCCAGGTTCAAGGGCATCTTCCTACATCGAAAACATGCCTGGGAAACCCAGAAGATGGTACAGCGTGTGATCGGGAAAGGTTTCTAAAACGCACCTCATTTCTCCTCTCCTTGTGCTCGGGTTCGCCATTCCAGCCGCTTTACTAACAATCTCCCTACTTGGAGAATCAGCACCTGGAACCTCCTGTTTGTTTCGTACAGGTTGCAATTTGTCCTGAGGATGAACGGGAAGACGGGGAACCAATGAGAGACTAGCTCTAGGTGTTGGGACAGGCACAGGTCACTCTATTTCCCCATCAGGAAGAAGAATGAAGCACAGGCTCAGCCTGCCCCCCGGAACCAGAATAGGGCCTGAAGCAATCCTGCGCTTTTGCGGCCAGCTCCCAAAAAAGCGAGTTGACAAATGGAGCTCAGGGCCACTGCAATTCACAAACCTGCAGAGTTATAAATGATAACTCTCGTCCACAAATATATTGAGGGAAGGCAACGAAGAGGATTTGAAAGCAAGGCAGAATTGCAGGAAACAGATTTCAGGAGGTAGATTCGACTCGCCTTTAAAGCACATGAAAAGCGGCAAAACGTTGACAATGATGCCCTTGGCCAATAAGGGCGTATGCGTTTCTTCCTGAATATATTCAGGAAAAAACGCATACGCCCTTTTTGGCCAACCAAGCAAGCCGGAAGTGCAAATCAGCACTACAAAGAAGTCTCGCTTGCCATCGGTCAAAAGGGCCATGCTGCCAAAAGTGTAAACACCAGAAATTCAGGACAGGCCATGGAGACATGGGAGCCTTGCTACGCTGATGGGCAGGATGCCAATTGCCAACAGCCACTCTGGAGAAGTGTACGGTGTGTCCTGAAACATGTAATAAACACAGCTTACAGAGCATAGGGCACTTCCACTCATGGGCGTATAAATTGGGAAAACTAAAAATCAACAAGACACAGGCACCCCAAAGTTTCCGGCTGCTCTGTGTACAAGAACCTCCACTTAGGTACACCTTATGTATCCCAGGAAAGAGAAAAATGGATAAAGAACTTGTGGTACTTAGGCACAATGGAATATCACTCAGCCATGAAATCAATGTCATAAGGCTAGTAGCAGCATGATGAGTGGATGTAGGGACGAGGATTCTAAGTGAAATAAGTCACACAGAAAAAGACAGTTATCCTAAGATATCACTTATAGAGGGCATGTCAAAATCGCTACACTTGAACTGAATTACAAAACAGAACAGAGTCACACATTTAGAAGACACACTATGGCTGCTTAACGGGAAAGGTGAGGTGGGCTGATGCATAAAACAAGGGTTTGAAATTAGCTCACATACCGTTCCATAAGCCAAATATGTAACAGACAAGACCTCCTCCCTGCTCAGTGAACTGGACTCAACACCCCCTATTCACCGCACAAGAATATATCTGACTAGCAAGAATCTTAAAACCTATGTATTGATATCTCTCTGGAGTTGATTCAAGAGGGTGTAAAGCGGCATAAACACAGCAGGGAAAAGCAGCTCAACCCCATTATCAAAATAAATTACTTAAAATGAACGCCATAAAACAAAGACAGTGAAAGAGAGAGAAATTCTTACAAAATCCGTTCGGAGGCTCTGATGCAACCTGGATTGACCATATCTAGACCCACAGCTGGATGAGACATAAGGCTGGACACTCTTGGGGCTGAGAGTTTTGGTGAGGTTGGGTGAGGAAACGCAGACCCTTTAAAGTAATACCGCGAGGTACCCACCCCGTGGGTCCCAAATCTCCAGGTTCAAGGGCATCTTCCTACATTGAAAACGTGCATGGGAAACCCAGAAGATGGTACAGCGTGTGATCGGGAAAGGTTTCTAAAACGCACCTCATTTCTCCTCTCCTTGTGCTCGGGTTCGCCATTCCAGCCGCTTTACTAACAATCTCCCTACTTGGAGAATCAGCACCTTGAAGCTCCTGTTTCTTTTGTACAGGTTGCAATTTGTCCTGAGGATGAACGGGAAGAGGGGGAACCAACGAGAGACTAGCTCTAGGTGTTGGCTCATGCACAGGTCACTCTATTTCCCCATCATGAAGAAGAATGAAGCACAGGCTCAGCCTGCCCCCCGGAACCAGAATAGGGCCTGAAGCAATCCTGCGCTTTTGCGGCCAGCTCCCAAAAAAGCGAGTTGACAAATGGAGCTCAGGGCCACTGCAATTCACAAACCTGCAGAGTTATAAATGATAACTCTCGTCCACAAATATATTGAGGGAAGGCAACGAAGAGGATTTGAAAGCAAGGCAGAATGGCAGGAAACAGATTTCAGGAGGTAGATTCAACTCGCCTTTAAAGCACATGAAAAGCGGCAAAACGTTGACAATGATGCCCTTGGCTAACAAGGGCGTATGCGTTTTTTCCTGAATATATTCAGGAAAAAACGCATACGCCCTTGTTGGCCAACCAAGCAAGCCGGAAGTGCAAATCAGCACTACAAAGACGTCTCGCTTGCCATCGGTCAAAAGGGCCACGCTGCAAAAAGAGTAAACACCAGAAATGCAGGACAGGCCATGGAGACATGGGAGCCTTGCTAGGCTGAGGGGTGGGATGTCAATTGCCAACAGCCACTCTGGAGAAGTGTACGGTGTGTCCTGAAACATGTAATAAACACAGCTTACAGAGCATAGGGCACTTCCACTCATGGGCGTATAAATTGGGAAAACTAAAAATCAACAAGACACAGGCACCCCAAAGTTTAGGGCTGCTCTGTGTACAAGAACCTCCACTTAGCTACACCTTAAGTATCCCAGGAAAGAGAAATATGGATAAAGAAGTTGTGCTACTTAGGCACAATAGAATATCACTCAGCCATGAAATCAATGTCATAAGGCTAGTAGCAGCATGATGAGTGGATTTAGGGACGAGGATTCTAAGTGAAATAAGTCACACAGAAAAAGACTCTTATCCTAAGATATCACTTATAGAGGGCATGTCAAAATCGCTACACTTGAACTGAATTACAAAACAGAACAGAGTCACGCATTTAGAAGACACACTATGGCTGCTTAACGGGAAAGGTGAGGTGGGCTGATGCATAAAACAAGGGTTTGAAATTAGCTCACATACCGTTCCATAAGCCAAATATGTAACAGACAAGACCTCCTCCCTGCTCAGTGAACTGGACTCAACACCCCCTATTCACCGCACAAGAATATATCTGACTAGCAAGAATCTTAAAACCTATGTATTGATATGTCTCTGGAGTTGAATCAAGAGTGTGTAAAGCGGCATAAGCACAGCAGAGAAAAGCAGCTCAACCTCATTATCAAAATAAATTACTTTAAAAAAACCTCATAAAACAAAGACAGTGAAAGAGAGAGAAATTCTTACAAAATCTGTTTGGGGGCTCTGATGCAACCTGCATTGACCATATCTAGACCCACAGCTGGATGAGACAAAAGGCTGGACAATCTTGGGGCTGAGAGGATTGGTGAGGATGGGTGAGCAAACGCAGACCGTATAAAGTAATACCGCGTGGTACCCACCCCATGGGTCCCAAATCTCCAGGTTCAAGGGCATCTTCCTACATCGAAAACATGCCTGGGAAACCCAGAAGATGGTACACCGTGTGATCGGGAAACGTTTCTAAAACGCACCTCATTTCTCCTCTCCTTGTGCTCGGGTTCGCCATTCCAGCCGCTTTACTAACAATCTCCCTACTTGGAGAATCAGCACCTGGAACCTCCTGTTTGTTTCGAACAGGTTGCAATTTGTCCTAAGGATGAACGGGAAGATGGGGAACCAATGAGAGACTAGCTCTAGGTGTTGGGACAGGCACAGGTCACTCTATTTCCCCATCAGGAAGAAGAATGAAGCACAGGCTGAGCCTGCCCCCCGGAACCAGAATAGGGCCTGAAGCAATCCTGCGCTTCTGCGGCCAGCTCCCAAAAAAGCGAGTTGACAAATGGAGCTCAGGACCACTGCAATTCACAAACCTGCAGAGTTATAAATGATAACTCTCGTCCACAAATATATTGAGGGAAGGCAACGAAGAGGATTTGAAAGCAAGGCAGAATGGCAGGAAACAGATTTCAGGAGGTAGATTCGACTCGCCTTTAAAGCACATGAAAAGCGGCAAAACGTTGACAATGATGCCCTTGGCTAACAAGGGCGTTTGCGTTTTTTCCTGAATATATTCAGGAAAAAACGCATACGCCCTTTTTGGCCAACCAAGCAAGCCGGAAGTGCAAATCAGCACTACAAAGAAGTCTCGCTTGCCATCGGTCAAAAGGGCCACGCTGCAAAAAGAGTAAACACCAGAAATGCAGGACAGGCCATGGAGACATGGGAGCCTTGCTAGGCTGAGGGGTGGGATGTCAATTGCCAACAGCCACTCTGGAGAAGTGTACGGTGTGTCCTGAAACATGTAATAAACACAGCTTACAGAGCATAGGGCACTTCCACTCATGGGCGTATAAATTGGGAAAACTAAAAATCAACAAGACACAGGCACCCCAAAGTTTCGGGCTGCTCTGTGTACAAGAACCTCCACTTAGGTACACCTTAAACATGCCAGGAAAGAGAAAAATGGATAAAGAAGTTGTGGTACTTAGGCACAATGGAATATCACTCAGCCATGAAATCAATGTCATAAGGCTAGTAGCAGCATGATGAGTGGATTTAGGGACGAGGATTCTAAGTGAAATAAGTCACACAGAAAAAGACAGTTATCCTAAGATATCACTTATAGAGGGCATGTCAAAATCGCTACACTTGAACTGAATTACAAAACAGAACAGAGTCACACATTTAGAAGACACACTATGGCTGCTTAACGGGAAAGGTGAGGTGGGCTGATGCATAAAACAAGGGTTTGAAATTAGCTCACATACCGTTCCATAAGCCAAATATGTAATAGACAAGACCTCCTCCCTGCTCAGTGAACTGGACTCAACACCCCCTATTCACCGCACAAGAATATATCTGACTAGCAAGAATCTTAAAACCTATGTATTGATATCTCTCTGGAGTTGAATCAAGAGGGTGTAAAGCGGCATAAACACAGCAGGGAAAAGCAGCTCAACCCCATTATCAAAATAAATTACTTAAAATGAACGCCATAAAACAAAGACAGTGAAAGAGAGAGAAATTCTTACAAAATCCGTTCGGAGGCTCTGATGCAACCTGGATTGACCATATCTAGACCCACAGCTGGATGAGACATAAGGCTGGACACTCTTGGGGCTGAGAGGTTTGGTGAGGTTGGGTGAGGAAACGCAGACCCTTTAAAGTAATACCGCGGGGTACCCACCCCATGGGTCCCAAATCTCCAGGTTCAAGGGCATCTTCCTACATTGAAAACGTGCATGGGAAACCCAGAAGATGGTACAGCGTGTGATCGGGAAAGGTTTCTAAAACGCACCTCATTTCTCCTCTCCTTGTGCTCGGGTTCGCCATTCCAGCCGCTTTACTAACCATCTCCCTACTTGGAGAATCAGCACCTTGAAGCTCCTGTTTGTTTCGTACAGGTTGCAATTTGTCCTGAGGATGAACGGGAAGAGGTGGAACCAATGAGAGACTAGCTCTAGGTGTTGGGACAGGCACAGGTCACTCTATTTCCCCATCATGAAGAAGAATGAAGCACAGGCTCAGCCTGCCCCCCGGAACCAGAATAGGGCCTGAAGCAATCCTGCGCTTTTGCGGCCAGCTCCCAAAAAAGCGAGTTGACAAATGGAGCTCAGGGCCACTGCAATTCACAAACCTGCAGAGTTATAAATGATAACTCTCGTCCACAAATATATTGAGGGAAGGCAACGAAGAGGATTTGAAAGCAAGGCAGAATGGCAGGAAACAGATTTCAGGAGGTAGATTCAACTCGCATTTAAAGCACATGAAAAGCGGCAAAACGTTGACAATGATGCCCTTGGCTAACAAGGGCGTATGCGTTTTTTCCTGAATATATTCAGGAAAAAACGCATACGCCCTTGTTGGCCAACCAAGCAAGCCGGAAGTGCAAATCAGCACTACAAAGAAGTCTCGCTTGCCATCGGTCAAAAGGGCCACGCTGCAAAAAGAGTAAACACCAGAAATGCAGGACAGGCCATGGAGACATGGGAGCCTTGCTAGGCTGAGGGGTGGGATGTCAATTGCCAACAGCCACTCTGGAGAAGTGTACGGTGTGTCCTGAAACATGTAATAAACACAGCTTACAGAGCATAGGGCACTTCCACTCATGGGCGTATAAATTGGGAAAACTAAAAATCAACAAGACACAGGCACCCCAAAGTTTAGGGCTGCTCTGTGTACAAGAACCTCCACTTAGCTACACCTTAAGTATCCCAGGAAAGAGAAATATGGATAAAGAAGTTGTGCTACTTAGGCACAATAGAATATCACTCAGCCATGAAATCAATGTCATAAGGCTAGTAGCAGCATGATGAGTGGATTTAGGGACGAGGATTCTAAGTGAAATTAGTCACACAGAAAAAGACTCTTATCCTAAGATATCACTTATAGAGGGCATGTCAAAATCGCTACACTTGAACTGAATTACAAAACAGAACAGAGTCACGCATTTAGAAGACACACTATGGCTGCTTAACGGGAAAGGTGAGGTGGGCTGATGCATAAAACAAGGGTTTGAAATTAGCTCACATACCGTTCCATAAGCCAAATATGTAACAGACAAGACCTCCTCCCTGCTCAGTGAACTGGACTCAACACCCCCTATTCACCGCACAAGAATATATCTGACTAGCAAGAATCTTAAAACCTATGTATTGATATGTCTCTGGAGTTGAATCAAGAGTGTGTAAAGCGGCATAAGCACAGCAGAGAAAAGCAGCTCAACCTCATTATCAAAATAAATTACTTAAAAAAAACCTCATAAAACAAAGACAGTGAAAGAGAGAGAAATTCTTACAAAATCTGTTTGGGGGCTCTGATGCAACCTGCATTGACCATATCTAGACCCACAGCTGGATGAGACAAAAGGCTGGACAATCTTGGGGATGAGAGGATTGGTGAGGATGGGTGAGCAAACGCAGACCGTATAAAGTAATACCGCGTGGTACCCACCCCATGGGTCCCAAATCTCCAGGTTCAAGGGCATCTTCCTACATCGAAAACATGCCTGGGAAACCCAGAAGATGGTACACCGTGTGATCGGGAAACGTTTCTAAAACGCACCTCATTTCTCCTCTCCTTGTGCTCGGGTTCGCCATTCCAGCCGCTTTACTAACAATCTCCCTACTTGGAGAATCAGCACCTGGAACCTCCTGTTTGTTTCGAACAGGTTGCAATTTGTCCTAAGGAAGAACGGGAAGATGGGGAACCAATGAGAGACTAGCTCTAGGTGTTGGGACAGGCACAGGTCACTCTATTTCCCCATCAGGAAGAAGAATGAAGCACAGGCTGAGCCTGCCCCCCGGAACCAGAATAGGGCCTGAAGCAATCCTGCGCTTCTGCGGCCAGCTCCCAAAAAAGCGAGTTGACAAATGGAGCTCAGGACCACTGCAATTCACAAACCTGCAGAGTTATAAATGATAACTCTCGTCCACAAATATATTGAGGGAAGGCAACGAAGAGGATTTGAAAGCAAGGCAGAATGGCAGGAAACAGATTTCAGGAGGTAGATTCGACTCGCCTTTAAAGCACATGAAAAGCGGCAAAACGTTGACAATGATGCCCTTGGCTAACAAGGGCGTATGCGTTTTTTCCTGAATATATTCAGGAAAAAACGCATACGCCCTTGTTGGCCAACCAAGCAAGCCGGAAGTGCAAATCAGCACTACAAAGAAGTCTCGCTTGCCATCGGTCAAAAGGGCCACGCTGCAAAAAGAGTAAACACCAGAAATGCAGGACAGGCCATGGAGACATGGGAGCCTTGCTAGGCTGAGGGGTGGGATGTGAATTGCCAACAGCCACTCTGGAGAAGTGTACGGTGTGTCCTGAAACATGTAATAAACACAGCTTACAGAGCATAGGGCACTTCCACTCATGGGCGTATAAATTGGGAAAACTAAAAATCAACAAGACACAGGCACCCCAAAGTTTCGGGCTGCTCTGTGTACAAGAACCTCCACTTAGGTACACCTTAAACATGCCAGGAAAGAGAAAAATGGATAAAGAAGTTGTGGTACTTAGGCACAATGGAATATCACTCAGCCATGAAATCAATGTCATAAGGCTAGTAGCAGCATGATGAGTGGATTTAGGGACGAGGATTCTAAGTGAAATAAGTCACACAGAAAAAGACAGTTATCCTAAGATATCACTTATAGAGGGCATGTCAAAATCGCTACACTTGAACTGAATTACAAAACAGAACAGAGTCACACATTTAGAAGACACACTATGGCTGCTTAACGGGAAAGGTGAGGTGGGCTGATGCATAAAACAAGGGTTTGAAATTAGCTCACATACCGTTCCATAAGCCAAATATGTAATAGACAAGACCTCCTCCCTGCTCAGTGAACTGGACTCAACACCCCCTATTCACCGCACAAGAATATATCTGACTAGCAAGAATCTTAAAACCTATGTATTGATATCTCTCTGGAGTTGAATCAAGAGGGTGTAAAGCGGCATAAACACAGCAGGGAAAAGCAGCTCAACCCCATTATCAAAATAAATTACTTAAAATGAACGCCATAAAACAAAGACAGTGAAAGAGAGAGAAATTCTTACAAACTCCGTTCGGAGGCTCTGATGCAACCTGGATTGACCATATCTAGACCCACAGCTGGATGAGACATAAGGCTGGACACTCTTGGGGCTGAGAGGTTTGGTGAGGTTGGGTGAGGAAACGCAGACCCTTTAAAGTAATACCGCGGGGTACCCACCCCATGGGTCCCAAATCTCCAGGTTCAAGGGCATCTTCCTACATTGAAAACGTGCATGGGAAACCCAGAAGATGGTACAGCGTGTGATCGGGAAAGGTTTCTAAAACGCACCTCATTTCTCCTCTCCTTGTGCTCGGGTTCGCCATTCCAGCCGCTTTACTAACCATCTCCCTACTTGGAGAATCAGCACCTTGAAGCTCCTGTTTGTTTCGTACAGGTTGCAATTTGTCCTGAGGATGAACGGGAAGAGGTGGAACCAATGAGAGACTAGCTCTAGGTGTTGGGACAGGCACAGGTCACTCTATTTCCCCATCAGGAAGAAGAATGAAGCACAGGCTCAGCCTGCCCCCCGGAACCAGAATAGGGCCTGAAGCAATCCTGCGCTTTTGCGGCCAGCTCCCAAAAAAGCGAGTTGACAAATGGAGCTCAGGGCCACTGCAATTCACAAACCTGCAGAGTTATAAATGATAACTCTCGTCCACAAATATATTGAGGGAAGGCAACGAAGAGGATTTGAAAGCAAGGCAGAATTGCAGGAAACAGATTTCAGGAGGTAGATTCGACTCGCCTTTAAAGCACATGAAAAGCGGCAAAACGTTGACAATGATGCCCTTGGCCAATAAGGGCGTATGCGTTTTTTCCTGAATATATTCAGGAAAAAACGCATACGCCCTTTTTGGCCAACCAAGCAAGCCGGAAGTGCCAATCAGCGCTACAAACAAGTCTCGCTTGCCATCGGTCAAAAGGGCCATGCTGCCAAAAGTGTAAAAACCAGAAATTCAGGACAGGCCATGGAGACATGGGAGCCTTGCTACGCTGATGGGCAGGATGCCAATTGCCAACAGCCACTCTGGAGAAGTGTACGGTGTGTCCTGAAACATGTAATAAACACAGCATACAGAGCATAGGGCACTTCCACTCATGGGCGTATAAATTGGGAAAACTAAAAATCAACAAGACTCAGGCACCCCAAAGTTTAGGGCTGCTCTGTGTACAAGAACCTCCACTTAGGTACACCTTAAACATGCCAGGAAAGAGAAAAATGGATAAAGAAGTTGTGGTACTTAGGCACAATGGAATATCACTCAGCCATGAAATCAATGTCATAAGGCTAGTAGCAGCATGATGAGTGGATTTAGGGACGAGGATTCTAAGTGAAATAAGTCACACAGAAAAAGACTCTTATCCTAAGATATCACTTATAGAGGGCATGTCGAAATCGCTACACTTGAACTGAATTACAAAACAGAACAGAGTCACACATTTAGAAGACACACTATGGCTGCTTAACGGGAAAGGTGAGGTGGGCTGATGCATAAAACAAGGGTTTGAAATTAGCTCACATACCGTTCCATAAGCCAAATATGTAACAGACAAGACCTCCTCCCTGCTCAGTGAACTGGACTCAACACCCCCTATTCACCGCACAAGAATATATCTGACTAGCAAGAATCTTAAAACCTATGTATTGATATCTCTCTGGAGTTGATTCAAGAGGGTGTAAAGCGGCATAAACACAGCAGGGAAAAGCAGCTCAACCCCATTATCAAAATAAATTACTTAAAATGGACCCCATAAAACAAAGACAGTTAAAGAGAGAGAAATTCTTACAAAATCCGTTCGGGGGATCTGATGCAACCTGGATTGACCATATCTAGACCCACAGCTGGATGAGATAAAAGGCTGGACAATCTTGGGGCTGAGAGGATTGGTGAGGTTGGGTGAGCAAACGCAGACCGTTTAAAGTAGTACCGCGTGGTACCCACCCCATGGGTCCCAAATCTCCAGGTTCAAGGGCATCTTCCTACATCGAAAACATGCCTGGGAAACCCAGAAGATGGTACACCGTGTGATCGGGAAAGGTTTCTAAAACGCACCTCATTTCTCCTCTCCTTGTGCTCGGGTTCGCCATTCCAGCCGCTTTACTAACCATCTCCCTACTTGGAGAATCAGCACCTTGAAGCTCCTGTTTCTTTCGTACAGGTTGCAATTTGTCCTGAGGATGAACGGGAAGAGGGGGAACCAACGAGAGACTAGCTCTAGGTGTTGGGACAGGCACAGGTCACTCTATTTCCCCATCAGGAAGAAGAATGAAGCACAGGCTCAGCCTGCCCCCCGGAACCAGAATAGGGCCTGAAGCAATCCTGCGCTTTTCCGGCCAGCTCCCAAAAAAGCGAGTTGACAAATGGAGCTCAGGGCCACTGCAATTCACAAACCTGCAGAGTTATAAATGATAACTCTCGTCCACAAATATATTGAGGGAAGGCAACGAAGAGGATTTGAAAGCAAGGCAGAATTGCAGGAAACAGATTTCAGGAGGTAGATTCGACTCGCCTTTAAAGCACATGAAAAGTGGCAAAACGTTGACAATGATGCCCTTGGCCAAAAAGGGCGTATGCGTTTTTTCCTGAATATATTCAGGTAAAAACGCATACGCCCTTTTTGGCCAACCAAGCAAGCCGGAAGTGCAAATCAGCACTACAAAGAAGTCTCGCTTGCCATCGGTCAAAAGGGCCATGCTGCCAAAAGTGTAAAAACCAGAAATTCAGGACAGGCCATGGAGACATGGGAGCCTTGCTACGCTGATGGGCAGGATGCCAATTGCCAACAGCCACTCTGGAGAAGTGTACGGTGTGTCCTGAAACATGTAATAAACACAGCTTACAGAGCATAGGGCACTTCCACTCATGGGCGTATAAATTGGGAAAACTAAAAATCAACAAGACACAGGCACCCCAAAGTTTCGGGCTGCTCTGTGTACAAGAACCTCCACTTAGGTACACCTTAAACATGCCAGGAAAGAGAAAAATGGATAAAGAAGTTGTGGTACTTAGGCACAATGGAATATCACTCAGCCATGAAATCAATGTCATAAGGCTAGTAGCAGCATGATGAGTGGATGTAGGGACGAGGATTCTAAGTGAAATAAGTCACACAGAAAAAGACAGTTATCCTAAGATATCACTTATAGAGGGCATGTCAAAATCGCTACACTTGAACTGAATTACAAAACAGAACAGAGTCACACATTTCGAAGACACACTATGGCTGCTTAACGGGAAAGGTGAGGTGGGCTGATGCATAAAACAAGGGTTTGAAATTAGCTCACATACCGTTCCATAAGCCAAATATGTAACAGACAAGACCTCCTCCCTGCTCAGTGAACTGGACTCAACACCCCCTATTCACCGCACAAGTATATATCTGACTAGCAAGAATCTTAAAACCTATGTATTGATATCTCTCTGGAGTTGATTCAAGAGGGTGTAAAGCGGCATAAACACAGCAGGGAAAAGCAGCTCAACCCCATTATCAAAATAAATTACTTAAAATGGACCCCATAAAACAAAGACAGTTAAAGAGAGAGAAATTCTTACAAAATCCGTTCGGGGGATCTGATGCAACCTGGATTGACCATATCTAGACCCACAGCTGGATGAGACAAAAGGCTGGACAATCTTGGGGCTGAGAGGATTGGTGAGGTTGGGTGAGCAAACGCAGACCGTTTAAAGTAATACCGCGTGGTACCCACCCCATGGGTCCCAAATCTCCAGGTTCAAGGGCATCTTCCTACATCGAAATCATGCCTGGGAAACCCAGAAGATGGTACACCGTGTGATCGGGAAAGGTTTCTAAAACGCACCTCATTTCTCCTCTCCTTGTGCTCGGGTTCGCCATTCCAGCCGCTTTACTAACCATCTCCCTACTTGGAGAATCAGCACCTTGAAGCTCCTGTTTCTTTCGTACAGGTTGCAATTTGTCCTGGGGATGAACGGGAAGAGGGGGAACCAACGAGAGACTAGCTCTAGGTGTTGGGACATGCACAGGTCACTCTATTTCCGCATCAGGAAGAAGAATGAAGCACAGGCTCAGCCTGCCCCCCGGATCCAGAATAGGGCCTGAAGCAATCCTGCGCTTTTGCGGCCAGCTCCCAAAAAAGCGAGTTGACAAATGGAGCTCAGGGCCACTGCAATTCACAAACCTGCAGAGTTATCAATGATAACTCTCGTCCACAAATATATTAAGGGAAGGCAACGAAGAGGATTTGAAAGCAAGGCAGAATTGCAGGAAACAGATTTCAGGAGGTAGATTCGACTCGCCTTTAAAGCACATGAAAAGTGGCAAAACGTTGACAATGATGCCCTTGGCCAAAAAGGGCGTATGCGTTTTTTCCTGAATATATTCAGGAAAAAACGCATACGCCCTTTTTGGCCAACCAAGCAAGCCGGAAGTGCAAATCAGCACTACAAAGAAGTCTCGCTTGCCATCGGTCAAAAGGGCCATGCTGCCAAAAGTGTAAAAACCAGAAATTCAGGACAGGCCATGGAGACATGGGAGCCTTGTTACGCTGATGGGCAGGATGCCAATTGCCAACAGCCACTCTGGAGAAGTGTACGGTGTGTCCTGAAACATGTAATAAACACAGCTTACAGAGCATAGGGCACTTCCACTCATGGGCGTATAAATTGGGAAAACTAAAAATCAACAAGACTCAGGCACCCCAAAGTTTAGGGCTGCTCTGTGTACAAGAACCTCCACTTAGGTACACCTTATGTATCCCAGGAAAGAGAAAAATGGATAAAGAAGTTGTGGTACTTAGGCACAATGGAATATCACTCAGCCATGAAATCAATGTCATAAGGCTAGTAGCAGCATGATGAGTGGATTTAGGGACGAGGATTCTAAGTGAAATAAGTCACACAGAGAAAGACTCTTATCCTAAGATATCACTTATAGAGGGCATGTCGAAATCGCTACACTTGAACTGAATTACAAAACAGAACAGAGTCACACATTTAGAAGACACACTATGGCTGCTTAACGGGAAAGGTGAGGTGGGCTGATGCATAAAACAAGGTTTGAAATTAGCTCACATACCGTTCCATAAGCCAAATATGTAACAGACAAGACCTCCTCCCTGCTCAGTGAACTGGACTCAACACCCCCTATTCACCGCACAAGAATATATCTGACTAGCAAGAATCTTAAAACCTATGTATTGATATCTCTCTGGAGTTGAATCAAGAGGGTGTAAAGCGGCATAAACACAGCAGGGAAAAGCAGCTCAACCCCATTATCAAAATAAATTACTTAAAATGAACGCCATAAAACAAAGACAGTGAAAGAGAGAGAAATTCTTACAAAATCCGTTCGGAGGCTCTGATGCAACCTGGATTGACCATATCTCGACCCACAGCTGGATGAGACAAAAGGCTGGACAATCTTGGGGCTGAGAGGATTGGTGAGGTTGGGTGAGCAAACGCAGACCGTTTAAAGTAATACCGCGTGGTACCCACCCCGTGGGTCCCAAATCTCCAGGTTCAAGGGCATCTTCCTACATCGAAAACATGCCTGGGAAACCCAGAAGATGGTACAGCGTGTGATCGGGAAAGGTTTCTAAAACGCACCTCATTTCTCCTCTCCTTGTGCTCGGGTTCGCCATTCCAGCCGCTTTACTAACAATCTCCCTACTTGGAGAATCAGCACCTGGAACCTCCTGTTTGTTTCGTACAGGTTGCAATTTGTCCTGAGGATGAACGGGAAGACGGGGAACCAATGAGAGACTAGCTCTAGGTGTTGGGACAGGCACAGGTCACTCTATTTCCCCATCAGGAAGAAGAATGAAGCACAGGCTCAGCCTGCCCCCCGGAACCAGAATAGGGCCTGAAGCAATCCTGCGCTTTTGCGGCCAGCTCCCAAAAAAGCGAGTTGACAAATGGAGCTCAGGGCCACTGCAATTCACAAACCTGCAGAGTTATAAATGATAACTCTCGTCCACAAATATATTGAGGGAAGGCAACGAAGAGGATTTGAAAGCAAGGCAGAATTGCAGGAAACAGATTTCAGGAGGTAGATTCGACTCGCCTTTAAAGCACATGAAAAGCGGCAAAACGTTGACAATGATGCCCTTGGCCAATAAGGGCGTATGCGTTTCTTCCTGAATATATTCAGGAAAAAACGCATACGCCCTTTTTGGCCAACCAAGCAAGCCGGAAGTGCAAATCAGCACTACAAAGAAGTCTCGCTTGCCATCGGTCAAAAGGGCCATGCTGCCAAAAGTGTAAACACCAGAAATTCAGGACAGGCCATGGAGACATGGGAGCCTTGCTACGCTGATGGGCAGGATGCCAATTGCCAACAGCCACTCTGGAGAAGTGTACGGTGTGTCCTGAAACATGTAATAAACACAGCTTACAGAGCATAGGGCACTTCCACTCATGGGCGTATAAATTGGGAAAACTAAAAATCAACAAGACACAGGCACCCCAAAGTTTCCGGCTGCTCTGTGTACAAGAACCTCCACTTAGGTACACCTTATGTATCCCAGGAAAGAGAAAAATGGATAAAGAACTTGTGGTACTTAGGCACAATGGAATATCACTCAGCCATGAAATCAATGTCATAAGGCTAGTAGCAGCATGATGAGTGGATGTAGGGACGAGGATTCTAAGTGAAATAAGTCACACAGAAAAAGACAGTTATCCTAAGATATCACTTATAGAGGGCATGTCAAAATCGCTACACTTGAACTGAATTACAAAACAGAACAGAGTCACACATTTAGAAGACACACTATGGCTGCTTAACGGGAAAGGTGAGGTGGGCTGATGCATAAAACAAGGGTTTGAAATTAGCTCACATACCGTTCCATAAGCCAAATATGTAACAGACAAGACCTCCTCCCTGCTCAGTGAACTGGACTCAACACCCCCTATTCACCGCACAAGAATATATCTGACTAGCAAGAATCTTAAAACCTATGTATTGATATCTCTCTGGAGTTGATTCAAGAGGGTGTAAAGCGGCATAAACACAGCAGGGAAAAGCAGCTCAACCCCATTATCAAAATAAATTACTTAAAATGGACCCCATAAAACAAAGACAGTTAAAGAGAGAGAAATTCTTACAAAATCCGTTCGGGGGATCTGATGCAACCTGGATTGACCATATCTAGACCCACAGCTGGATGAGACAAAAGGCTGGACAATCTTGGGGCTGAGAGGATTGGTGAGGTTGGGTGAGCAAACGCAGACCGTTTAAAGTAATACCGCGTGGTACCCACCCCGTGGGTCCCAAATCTCCAGGTTCAAGGGCATCTTCCTACATCGAAAACATGCCTGGGAAACCCAGAAGATGGTACACCGTGTGATCGGGAAAGGTTTCTAAAACGCACCTCATTTCTCCTCTCCTTGTGCTCGGGTTCGCCATTCCAGCCGCTTTACTAACCATCTCCCTACTTGGAGAATCAGCACCTTGAAGCTCCTGTTTCTTTCGTACAGGTTGCAATTTGTCCTGAGGATGAACGGGAAGAGGGGGAACCAACGAGAGACTAGCTCTAGGTGTTGGGACATGCACAGGTCACTCTATTTCCGCATCAGGAAGAAGAATGAAGCACAGGCTCAGCCTGCCCCCCGGATCCAGAATAGGGCCTGAAGCAATCCTGCGCTTTTGCGGCCAGCTCCCAAAAAAGCGAGTTGACAAATGGAGCTCAGGGCCACTGCAATTCACAAACCTGCAGAGTTATCAATGATAACTCTCGTCCACAAATATATTAAGGGAAGGCAACGAAGAGGATTTGAAAGCAAGGCAGAATTGCAGAAAACAGATTTCAGGAGGTAGATTCGACTCGCCTTTAAAGCACATGAAAAGTGGCAAAACGTTGACAATGATGCCCTTGGCCAAAAAGGGCGTATGCGTTTTTTCCTGAATATATTCAGGAAAAAACGCATACGCCCTTTTTGGCCAACCAAGCAAGCCGGAAGTGCAAATCAGCACTACAAAGAAGTCTCGCTTGCCATCGGTCAAAAGGGCCATGCTGCCAAAAGTGTAAAAACCAGAAATTCAGGACAGGCCATGGAGACATGGGAGCCTTGTTACGCTGATGGGCAGGATGCCAATTGCCAACAGCCACTCTGGAGAAGTGTACGGTGTGTCCTGAAACATGTAATAAACACAGCTTACAGAGCATAGGGCACTTCCACTCATGGGCGTATAAATTGGGAAAACTAAAAATCAACAAGACTCAGGCACCCCAAAGTTTAGGGCTGCTCTGTGTACAAGAACCTCCACTTAGGTACACCTTATGTATCCCAGGAAAGAGAAAAATGGATAAAGAAGTTGTGGTACTTAGGCACAATGGAATATCACTCAGCCATGAAATCAATGTCATAAGGCTAGTAGCAGCATGATGAGTGGATTTAGGGACGAGGATTCTAAGTGAAATAAGTCACACAGAGAAAGACTCTTATCCTAAGATATCACTTATAGAGGGCATGTCGAAATCGCTACACTTGAACTGAATTACAAAACAGAACAGAGTCACACATTTAGAAGACACACTATGGCTGCTTAACGGGAAAGGTGAGGTGGGCTGATGCATAAAACAAGGTTTGAAATTAGCTCACATACCGTTCCATAAGCCAAATATGTAACAGACAAGACCTCCTCCCTGCTCAGTGAACTGGACTCAACACCCCCTATTCACTGCACAAGAATATATCTGACTAGCAAGAATCTTAAAACCTATGTATTGATATCTCTCTGGAGTTGAATCAAGAGGGTGTAAAGCGGCATAAACACAGCAGGGAAAAGCAGCTCAACCCCATTATCAAAATAAATTACTTAAAATGAACGCCATAAAACAAAGACAGTGAAAGAGAGAGAAATTCTTACAAAATCCGTTCGGAGGCTCTGATGCAACCTGGATTGACCATATCTCGACCCACAGCTGGATGAGACAAAAGGCTGGACAATCTTGGGGCTGAGAGGATTGGTGAGGTTGGGTGAGCAAACGCAGACCGTTTAAAGTAATACCGCGTGGTACCCACCCCGTGGGTCCCAAATCTCCAGGTTCAAGGGCATCTTCCTACATCGAAAACATGCCTGGGAAACCCAGAAGATGGTACAGCGTGTGATCGGGAAAGGTTTCTAAAACGCACCTCATTTCTCCTCTCCTTGTGCTCGGGTTCGCCATTCCAGCCGCTTTACTAACAATCTCCCTACTTGGAGAATCAGCACCTGGAACCTCCTGTTTGTTTCGTACAGGTTGCAATTTGTCCTGAGGATGAACGGGAAGACGGGGAACCAATGAGAGACTAGCTCTAGGTGTTGGGACAGGCACAGGTCACTCTATTTCCCCATCAGGAAGAAGAATGAAGCACAGGCTCAGCCTGCCCCCCGGAACCAGAATAGGGCCTGAAGGAATCCTGCGCTTTTGCGGCCAGCTCCCAAAAAAGCGAGTTGACAAATGGAGCTCAGGGCCACTGCAATTCACAAACCTGCAGAGTTATAAATGATAACTCTCGTCCACAAATATATTGAGGGAAGGCAACGAAGAGGATTTGAAAGCAAGGCAGAATTGCAGGAAACAGATTTCAGGAGGTAGATTCGACTCGCCTTTAAAGCACATGAAAAGCAGCAAAACGTTGACAATGATGCCCTTGGCCAACAAGGGCGTATGCGTTTTTTCCTGAATATATTCAGGAAAAAACGCATACGCCCTTGTTGGCCAACCAAGCAAGCCGGAAGTGCAAATCAGCACTACAAAGAAGTCTCGCTTGCCATCGGTCAAAAGGGCCATGCTGCCAAAAGTGTAAACACCAGAAATGCAGGACAGGCCATGGAGACATGGGAGCCTTGCTAGGCTGAGGGGTGGGATGTCAATTGCCAACAGCCACTCTGGAGAAGTGTACGGTGTGTCCTGAAACATGTAATAAACACAGCTTACAGAGCATAGGGCACTTCCACTCATGGGCGTATAAATTGGGAAAACTAAAAATCAACAAGACAGAGGCACCCCAAAGTTTAGGGCTGCTCTGTGTGCAAGAACCTCCACTTAGCTACAACTTAAGTATCCCAGGAAAGAGAAAAATGGATAAAGAAGTTGTGGTACTTAGGCACAATAGAATATCACTCAGCCATGAAATCAATGTCATAAGGCTAGTAGCAGCATGATGAGTGGATTTAGGGACGAGGATTCTAAGTGAAATAAGTCACACAGAAAAAGACTCTTATCCTAAGATATCACTTATAGAGGGCATGTCAAAATCGCTACACTTGAACTGAATTACAAAACAGAACAGAGTCACGCATTTAGAAGACACACTATGGCTGCTTAACGGGAAAGGTGAGGTGGGCTGATGCATAAAACAAGGGTTTGAAATTAGCTCACATACCGTTCCATAAGCCAAATATGTAACAGACAAGACCTCCTCCCTGCTGAGTGAACTGGACTCAACACCCCCTATTCACCGCACAAGAATATATCTGACTAGCAAGAATCTTAAAACCTATGTATTGATATCTCTCTGGAGTTGAATCAAGAGGGTGTAAAGCGGCATAAACACAGCAGGGAAAAGCAGCTCAACCCCATTATCAAAATAAATTACTTAAAATGAACGCCATAAAACAAAGACAGTGAAAGAGAGAGAAATTCTTACAAAATCCGTTCGGAGGCTCTGATGCAACCTGGATTGACCATATCTAGACCCACAGCTGGATGAGACATAAGGCTGGACACTCTTGGGGCTGAGAGTTTTGGTGAGGTTGGGTGAGGAAACGCAGACCCTTTAAAGTAATACCGCGAGGTACCCACCCCGTGGGTCCCAAATCTCCAGGTTCAAGGGCATCTTCCTACATTGAAAACGTGCATGGGAAACCCAGAAGATGGTACAGCGTGTGATCGGGAAAGGTTTCTAAAACGCACCTCATTTCTCCTCTCCTTGTGCTCGGGTTCGCCATTCCAGCCGCTTTACTAACAATCTCCCTACTTGGAGAATCAGCACCTTGAAGCTCCTGTTTCTTTTGTACAGGTTGCAATTTGTCCTGAGGATGAACGGGAAGAGGGGGAACCAACGAGAGACTAGCTCTAGGTGTTGGCTCATGCACAGGTCACTCTATTTCCGCATCAGGAAGAAGAATGAAGCACAGGCTCAGCCTGCCCCCCGGAACCAGAATAGGGCCTGAAGCAATCCTGCGCTTTTGCGGCCAGCTCCCAAAAAAGCGAGTTGACAAATGGAGCTCAGGGCCACTGCAATTCACAAACCTGCAGAGTTATAAATGATAACTCTCGTCCACAAATATATTGAGGGAAGGCAACGAAGAGGATTTGAAAGCAAGGCAGAATGGCAGGAAACAGATTTCAGGAGGTAGATTCAACTCGCCTTTAAAGCACATGAAAAGCGGCAAAACGTTGACAATGATGCCCTTGGCTAACAAGGGCGTATGCGTTTTTTCCTGAATATATTCAGGAAAAAACGCATACGCCCTTGTTGGCCAACCAAGCAAGCCGGAAGTGCAAATCAGCACTACAAAGAAGTCTCGCTTGCCATCGGTCAAAAGGGCCACGCTGCAAAAAGAGTAAACACCAGAAATGCAGGACAGGCCATGGAGACATGGGAGCCTTGCTAGGCTGAGGGGTGGGATGTCAATTGCCAACAGCCACTCTGGAGAAGTGTACGGTGTGTCCTGAAACATGTAATAAACACAGCTTACAGAGCATAGGGCACTTCCACTCATGGGCGTATAAATTGGGAAAACTAAAAATCAACAAGACACAGGCACCCCAAAGTTTAGGGCTGCTCTGTGTACAAGAACCTCCACTTAGCTACACCTTAAGTATCCCAGGAAAGAGAAATATGGATAAAGAAGTTGTGCTACTTAGGCACAATAGAATATCACTCAGCCATGAAATCAATGTCATAAGGCTAGTAGCAGCATGATGAGTGGATTTAGGGACGAGGATTCTAAGTGAAATAAGTCACACAGAAAAAGACTCTTATCCTAAGATATCACTTATAGAGGGCATGTCAAAATCGCTACACTTGAACTGAATTACAAAACAGAACAGAGTCACGCATTTAGAAGACACACTATGGCTGCTTAACGGGAAAGGTGAGGTGGGCTGATGCATAAAACAAGGGTTTGAAATTAGCTCACATACCGTTCCATAAGCCAAATATGTAACAGACAAGACCTCCTCCCTGCTCAGTGAACTGGACTCAACACCCCCTATTCACCGCACAAGAATATATCTGACTAGCAAGAATCTTAAAACCTATGTATTGATATGTCTCTGGAGTTGAATCAAGAGTGTGTAAAGCGGCATAAGCACAGCAGAGAAAAGCAGCTCAACCTCATTATCAAAATAAATTACTTAAAAAAAACCTCATAAAACAAAGACAGTGAAAGAGAGAGAAATTCTTACAAAATCTGTTTGGGGGCTCTGATGCAACCTGCATTGACCATATCTAGACCCACAGCTGGATGAGACAAAAGGCTGGACAATCTTGGGGCTGAGAGGATTGGTGAGGATGGGTGAGCAAACGCAGACCGTATAAAGTAATACCGCGTGGTACCCACCCCATGGGTCCCAAATCTCCAGGTTCAAGGGCATCTTCCTACATCGAAAACATGCCTGGGAAACCCAGAAGATGGTACACCGTGTGATCGGGAAACGTTTCTAAAACGCACCTCATTTCTCCTCTCCTTGTGCTCGGGTTCGCCATTCCAGCCGCTTTACTAACAATCTCCCTACTTGGAGAATCAGCACCTGGAACCTCCTGTTTGTTTCGAACAGGTTGCAATTTGTCTTAAGGATGAACGGGAAGATGGGGAACCAATGAGAGACTAGCTCTAGGTGTTGGGACAGGCACAGGTCACTCTATTTCCCCATCAGGAAGAAGAATGAAGCACAGGCTGAGCCTGCCCCCCGGAACCAGAATAGGGCCTGAAGCAATCCTGCGCTTTTGCGGCCAGCTCCCAAAAAAGCGAGTTGACAAATGGAGCTCAGGACCACTGCAATTCACAAACCTGCAGAGTTATAAATGATAACTCTCGTCCACAAATATATTGAGGGAAGGCAACGAAGAGGATTTGAAAGCAAGGCAGAATGGCAGGAAACAGATTTCAGGAGGTAGATTCGACTCGCCTTTAAAGCACATGAAAAGCGGCAAAACGTTGACAATGATGCCCTTGGCTAACAAGGGCGTATGCGTTTTTTCCTGAATATATTCAGGAAAAAACGCATACGCCCTTGTTGGCCAACCAAGCAAGCCGGAAGTGCAAATCAGCACTACAAAGAAGTCTCGCTTGCCATCGGTCAAAAGGGCCACGCTGCAAAAAGAGTAAACACCAGAAATGCAGGACAGGCCATGGAGACATGGGAGCCTTGCTAGGCTGAGGGGTGGGATGTCAATTGCCAACAGCCACTCTGGAGAAGTGTACGGTGTGTCCTGAAACATGTAATAAACACAGCTTACAGAGCATAGGGCACTTCCACTCATGGGCGTATAAATTGGGAAAACTAAAAATCAACAAGACACAGGCACCCCAAAGTTTCGGGCTGCTCTGTGTACAAGAACCTCCACTTAGGTACACCTTAAACATGCCAGGAAAGAGAAAAATGGATAAAGAAGTTGTGGTACTTAGGCACAATGGAATATCACTCAGCCATGAAATCAATGTCATAAGGCTAGTAGCAGCATGATGAGTGGATTTAGGGACGAGGATTCTAAGTGAAATAAGTCACACAGAAAAAGACTCTTATCCTAAGATATCACTTATAGAGGGCATGTCAAAATCGCTACACTTGAACTGAATTACAAAACAGAACAGAGTCACATATTTCGAAGACACACTATGGCTGCTTAACGGGAAAGGTGAGGTGGGCTGATGCATAAAACAAGGGTTTGAAATTAGCTCACATACCGTTCCATAAGCCAAATATGTAACAGACAAGACCTCCTCCCTGCTGAGTGAACTGGACTCAACACCCCCTATTCACCGCACAAGAATATATCTGACTAGCAAGAATCTTAAAACCTATGTATTGATATCTCTCTGGAGTTGAATCAAGAGGGTGTAAAGCGGCATAAACACAGCAGGGAAAAGCAGCTCAACCCCATTATCAAAATAAATTACTTAAAATGAACGCCATAAAACAAAGACAGTGAAAGAGAGAGAAATTCTTACAAAATCCGTTCGGAGGCTCTGATGCAACCTGGATTGACCATATCTAGACCCACAGCTGGATGAGACATAAGGCTGGACACTCTTGGGGCTGAGAGTTTTGGTGAGGTTGGGTTAGGAAACGCAGACCCTTTAAAGTAATACCGCGAGGTACCCACCCCGTGGGTCCCAAATCTCCAGGTTCAAGGGCATCTTCCTACATTGAAAACGTGCATGGGAAACCCAGAAGATGGTACAGCGTGTGATCGGGAAAGGTTTCTAAAACGCACCTCATTTCTCCTCTCCTTGTGCTCGGGTTCGCCATTCCAGCCGCTTTACTAACAATCTCCCTACTTGGAGAATCAGCACCTTGAAGCTCCTGTTTGTTTCGTACAGGTTGCAATTTGTCCTGAGGATGAACGGGAAGAGGTGGAACCAAAGAGAGACTAGCTCTAGGTGTTGGGACAGGCACAGGTCTCTCTATTTCCCCATCAGGAAGAAGAATGTAGCACAGGCTCAGCCTGCCCCCCGGAACCAGAATAGGGCCTGAAGCAATCCTGCGCTTTTGCGGCCAGCTCCCAAAAAAGCGAGTTGACAAATGGAGCTCAGGACCACTGCAATTCACAAACCTGCAGAGTTATAAATGATAACTCTCGTCCACAAATATATTGAGGGAAGGCAACGAAGAGGATTTGAAAGCAAGGCAGAATGGCAGGAAACAGATTTCAGGAGGTAGATTCGACTCGCCTTTAAAGCACATGAAAAGCGGCAAAACGTTGACAATGATGCCCTTGGCTAACAAGGGCGTATGCGTTTTTTCCTGAATATATTCAGGAAAAAACGCATACGCCCTTGTTGGCCAACCAAGCAAGCCGGAAGTGCAAATCAGCACTACAAAGAAGTCTCGCTTGCCATCGGTCAAAAGGGCCACGCTGCAAAAAGAGTAAACACCAGAAATGCAGGACAGGCCATGGAGACATGGGAGCCTTGCTAGGCTGAGGGGTGGGATGTCAATTGCCAACAGCCACTCTGGAGAAGTGTACGGTGTGTCCTGAAACATGTAATAAACACAGCTTACAGAGCATAGGGCACTTCCACTCATGGGCGTATAAATTGGGAAAACTAAAAATCAACAAGACACAGGCACCCCAAAGTTTCGGGCTGCTCTGTGTACAAGAACCTCCACTTAGGTACACCTTAAACATGCCAGGAAAGAGAAAAATGGATAAAGAAGTTGTGGTACTTAGGCACAATGGAATATCACTCAGCCATGAAATCAATGTCATAAGGCTAGTAGCAGCATGATGAGTGGATTTAGGGACGAGGATTCTAAGTGAAATAAGTCACACAGAAAAAGACAGTTATCCTAAGATATCACTTATAGAGGGCATGTCAAAATCGCTACACTTGAACTGAATTACAAAACAGAACAGAGTCACACATTTAGAAGACACACTATGGCTGCTTAACGGGAAAGGTGAGGTGGGCTGATGCATAAAACAAGGGTTTGAAATTAGCTCACATACCGTTCCATAAGCCAAATATGTAATAGACAAGACCTCCTCCCTGCTCAGTGAACTGGACTCAACACCCCCTATTCACCGCACAAGAATATATCTGACTAGCAAGAATCTTAAAACATATGTATTGATATCTCTCTGGAGTTGAATCAAGAGGGTGTAAAGCGGCATAAACACAGCAGGGAAAAGCAGCTCAACCCCATTATCAAAATAAATTACTTAAAATGAACGCCATAAAACAAAGACAGTGAAAGAGAGAGAAATTCTTACAAAATCCGTTCGGAGGCTCTGATGCAACCTGGATTGACCATATCTAGACCCACAGCTGGATGAGACATAAGGCTGGACACTCTTGGGGCTGAGAGGTTTGGTGAGGTTGGGTGAGGAAACGCAGACCCTTTAAAGTAATACCGCGGGGTACCCAACCCATGGGTCCCAAATCTCCAGGTTCAAGGGCATCTTCCTACATTGAAAACGTGCATGGGAAACCCAGAAGATGGTACAGCGTGTGATCGGGAAAGGTTTCTAAAACGCACCTCATTTCTCCTCTCCTTGTGCTCGGGTTCGCCATTCCAGCCGCTTTACTAACAATCTCCCTACTTGGAGAATCAGCACCTTGAAGCTCCTGTTTCTTTCGTACAGGTTGCAATTTGTCCTGAGGATGAACGGGAAGAGGTGGAACCAATGAGAGACTAGCTCTAGGTGTTGGGACAGGCACAGGTCACTCTATTTCCCCATCAGGAAGAAGAATGAAGCACAGGCTCAGCCTGCCCCCCGGAACCAGAATAGGGCCTGAAGCAATCCTGCGCTTTTGCGGTCAGCTCCCAAAAAAGCGAGTTGACAAATGGAGCTCAGGGCCACTGCAATTCACAAACCTGCAGAGTTATAAATGATAACTCTCGTCCACAAATATATTGAGGGAAGGCAACGAAGAGGATTTGAAAGCAAGGCAGAATGGCAGGAAACAGATTTCAGGAGGTAGATTCGACTCGCCTTTAAAGCACATGAAAAGCGGCCAAACGTTGATAATGATGCCCTTGGCTAACAAGGGCGTATGCGTTTTTTCCTGAATATATTCAGGAAAAAACGCATACGCCCTTTTTGGCCAACCAAGCAAGCCGGAAGTGCAAATCAGCACTACAAAGAAGTCTCGCTTGCCATCGGTCAAAAGGGCCACGCTGCAAAAAGAGTAAACACCAGAAATGCAGGACAGGCCATGGAGACATGGGAGCCTTGCTAGGCTGAGGGGTGGGATGTCAATTGCCAACAGCCACTCTGGAGAAGTGTACGGTGTGTCCTGAAACATGTAATAAACACAGCTTACAGAGCATAGGGCACTTCCACTCATGGGCGTATAAATTGGGAAAACTAAAAATCAACAAGACACAGGCACCCCAAAGTTTAGGGCTGCTCTGTGTACAAGAACCTCCACTTAGCTACACCTTAAGTATCCCAGGAAAGAGAAATATGGATAAAGAAGTTGTGGTACTTAGGCACAATAGAATATCACTCAGCCATGAAATCAATGTCATAAGGCTAGTAGCAGCATGATGAGTGGATTTAGGGACGAGGATTCTAAGTGAAATAAGTCACACAGAGAAAGACTCTTATCCTAAGATATCACTTATAGAGGGCATGTCAAAATCGCTACACTTGAACTGAATTACAAAACAGAACAGAGTCACATATTTCAAAGACACACTATGGCTGCTTAACGGGAAAGGTGAGGTGGGCTGATGCATAAAACAAGGGTTTGAAATTAGCTCACATACCGTTCCATAAGCCAAATATGTAACAGACAAGACCTCCTCCCTGCTCAGTGAACTGGACTCAACACCCCCTATTCACCGCACAAGAATATATCTGACTAGCAAGAATCTTAAAACCTATGTATTGATATCTCTCTGGAGTTGAATCAAGAGGGTGTAAAGCGGCATAAACACAGCAGGGAAAAGCAGCTCAACCCCATTATCAAAATAAATTACTTAAAATGAACGCCATAAAACAAAGACAGTGAAAGAGAGAGAAATTCTTACAAAATCCGTTCGGAGGCTCTGATGCAACCTGGATTGACCATATCTAGACCCACAGCTGGATGAGACATAAGGCTGGACACTCTTGGGGCTGAGAGTTTTGGTGAGGTTGGGTGAGGAAACGCAGACCCTTTAAAGTAATACCGCGAGGTACCCACCCCGTGGGTCCCAAATCTCCAGGTTCAAGGGCATCTTCCTACATTGAAAACGTGCATGGGAAACCCAGAAGATGGTACAGCGTGTGATCGGGAAAGGTTTCTAAAACGCACCTCATTTCTCCTCTCCTTGTGCTCGGGTTCGCCATTCCAGCCCCTTTATTAACAATCTCCCTACTTGGAGAATCAGCACCTTGAACCTCCTGTTTCTTTTGTACAGGTTGCAATTTGTCCTGAGGATGAACGGGAAGACGGGGAACCAATGAGAGACTAGCTCTAGGTGTTGGGACAGGCACAGGTCACTCTATTTCCCCATCAGGAAGAAGAATGAAGCACAGGCTCAGCCTGCCCCCCGGAACCAGAATAGGGCCTGAAGCAATCCTGCGCTTTTGCGGCCAGCTCCCAAAACAGCGAGTTGACAAATGGAGCTCAGGGCCACTGCAATTCACAAACCAGCAGAGTTATAAATGATAACTCTCGTCCACAAATATATTGAGGGAAGGCAACGAAGAGGATTTGAAAGCAAGGCAGAATTGCAGGAAACAGATTTCAGGAGGTAGATTCGACTCGCCTTTAAAGCACATGAAAAGCGGCAAAACGTTGACAATGATGCCCTTGGCCAAAAAGGGCGTATGCGTTATTTCCTGAATATATTCAGGAAAAAACGCATACGCCCTTTTTGGCCAACCAAGCAAGCCGGAAGTGCAAATCAGCACTACAAAGAAGTCTCGCTTGCCATCGGTCAAAAGGGCCACGCTGCAAAAAGAGTAAACACCAGAAATGCAGGACAGGCCATGGAGACATGGGAGCCTTGCTAGGCTGAGGGGTGGGATGTCAATTGCCAACAGCCACTCTGGAGAAGTGTACGGTGTGTCCTGAAACATGTAATAAACACAGCTTACAGAGCATAGGGCACTTCCACTCATGGGCGTATAAATTGGGAAAACTAAAAATCAACAAGACACAGGCACCCCAAAGTTTTGGGCTGCTCTGTGTACAAGAACCTCCACTTAGGTACACCTTAAACATGCCAGGAAAGAGAAAAATGGATAAAGAAGTTGTGGTACTTAGGCACAATGGAATATCACTCAGCCATGAAATCAATGTCATAAGGCTAGTAGCAGCATGATGAGTGGATTTAGGGACGAGGATTCTAAGTGAAATAAGTCACACAGAAAAAGACTCTTATCCTAAGATATCACTTATAGAGGGCATGTCAAAATCGCTACACTTGAACTGAATTACAAAACAGAACAGAGTCACACATTTAGAAGACACACTATGGCTGCTTAACGGGAAAGGTGAGGTGGGCTGATGCATAAAACAAGGGTTTGAAATTAGCTCACATACCGTTCCATAAGCCAAATATGTAACAGACAAGACCTCCTCCCTGCTCAGTGAACTGGACTCAACACCCCCTATTCACCGCACAAGAATATATCTGACTAGCAAGAATCTTAAAACCTATGTATTGATATCTCTCTGGAGTTGAATCAAGAGGGTGTAAAGCGGCATAAACACAGCAGGGAAAAGCAGCTCAACCCCATTATCAAAATAAATTACTTAAAATGAACGCCATAAAACAAAGACAGTGAAAGAGAGAGAAATTCTTACAAAATCCGTTCGGAGGCTCTGTGTAACCTGGATTGACCATATCTAGACCCAAAGCTGGATGAGACAAAAGGCTGGACAATCTTGGGGCTGAGAGGATTGGTGAGGTTGGGTGAGCAAACGCAGACCGTTTAAAGTAATACCGCGTGGTACCCACCCCATGGGTCCCAAATCTCCAGGTTCAAGGGCATCTTCCTACATTGAAAACGTGCATGGGAAACCCAGAAGATGGTACAGCGTGTGATCCGGAAAGGTTTCTAAAACGCACCTCATTTCTCCTCTCCTTGTGCTCGGGTTCGCCATTCCAGCCGCTTTACTAACAATCTCCCTACTTGGAGAATCAGCACCTTGAAGCTCCTGTTTCTTTTGTACAGGTTGCAATTTGTCCTGAGGATGAACGGGAAGAGGGGGAACCAACGAGAGACTAGCTCTAGGTGTTGGGACAGGCACAGGTCACTCTATTTCCCCATCAGGAAGAAGAATGAAGCACAGGCTCAGCCTGCCCCCCCGGAACCAGAATAGGGCCTGAAGCAATCCTGCGCTTTTGCGGCCAGCTCCCAAAAAAGCGAGTTGACAAATGGAGCTCAGGGCCACTGCAATTCACAAACCTGCAGAGTTATAAATGATAACTCTCGTCCACAAATATATTGAGGGAAGGCAACGAAGAGGATTTGAAAGCAAGGCAGAATTGCAGGAAACAGATTTCAGGAGGTAGATTCGACTCGCCTTTAAAGCACATGAAAAGCGGCAAAACGTTGACAATGATGCCCTTGGCCAAAGAGGGCGTATGCGTTTTTTCCTGAATATATTCAGGAAAAAACGCATACGCCCTCTTTGGCCAACCAAGCAAGCCGGAAGTGCAAATCAGCACTACAAAGAAGTCTCGCTTGCCATCGGTCAAAAGGGCCATGCTGCCAAAAGTGTAAAAACCAGAAATTCAGGACAGGCCATGGAGACATGGGAGCCTTGCTACACTGATGGGCAGGATGCCAATTGCCAACAGCCACTCTGGAGAAGTGTACGGTGTGTCCTGAAACATGTAATAAACACAGCTTACAGAGCATAGGGCACTTCCACTCATGGGCGTATAAATTGGGAAAACTAAAAATCAACAAGACACAGGCACCCCAAAGTTTTGGGCTGCTCTGTGTACAAGAACCTCCACTTAGGTACACCTTAAACATGCCAGGAAAGAGAAAAATGGATAAAGAAGTTGTGGTACTTAGGCACAATGGAATATCACTCAGCCATGAAATCAATGTCATAAGGCTAGTAGCAGCATGATGAGTGGATTTAGGGACGAGGATTCTAAGTGAAATAAGTCACACAGAAAAAGACTCTTATCCTAAGATATCACTTATAGAGGGCATGTCAAAATCGCTACACTTGAACTGAATTACAAAACAGAACAGAGTCACACATTTAGAAGACACACTATGGCCGCTTAACGGGAAAGGTGAGGTGGGCTGATGCATAAAACAAGGGTTTGAAATTAGCTCACATACCGTTCCATAAGCCAAATATGTAACAGACAAGACCTCCTCCCTGCTCAGTGAACTGGACTCAACACCCCCTATTCACCGCACAAGAATATATCTGACTAGCAAGAATCTTAAAACCTATGTATTGATATCTCTCTGGAGTTGAATCAAGAGGGTGTAAAGCGGCATAAACACAGCAGGGAAAAGCAGCTCAACCCCATTATCAAAATAAATTACTTAAAATGAACGCCATGAAACAAAGACAGTGAAAGAGAGAGAAATTCTTACAAAATCCGTTCGGAGGCTCTGATGCAACCTGGATTGACCATATCTAGACCCACAGCTGGATGAGACATAATGCTGGACACTCTTGGGGCTGAGAGGTTTGGTGAGGTTGGGTGAGGAAACGCAGACCATTTAACGTAATACCGCGGGGTACCCACCCCATGGGTCCCAAATCTCCAGGTTCAAGGGCATCTTCCTACATTGAAAACGTGCATGGGAAACCCAGAAGATGGTACAGCGTGTGATCGGGAAAGGTTTCTAAAACGCACCTCATTTCTCCTCTCCTTGTGCTCGGGTTCGCCATTCCAGCCGCTTTACTAACAATCTCCCTACTTGGAGAATCAGCACCTTGAAGCTCCTGTTTGTTTCGTACAGGTTGCAATTTGTCCTGAGGATGAACGGGAAGAGGTGGAACCAATGAGAGACTAGCTCTAGGTGTTGGGACAGGCACAGGTCTCTCTATTTCCCCATCAGGAAGAAGAATGTAGCACAGGCTCAGCCTGCCCCCCGGAACCAGAATAGGGCCTGAAGCAATCCTGCGCTTTTGCGGCCAGCTCCCAAAAAAGCGAGTTGACAAATGGAGCTCAGGGCCACTGCAATTCACAAACCTGCAGAGTTATAAATGATAACTCTCGTCCACAAATATATTGAGGGAAGGCAACGAAGAGGATTTGAAAGCAAGGCAGAATGGCAGGAAACAGATTTCAGGAGGTAGATTCGACTCGCCTTTAAAGCACATGAAAAGCGGCAAAACGTTGACAATGATGCCCTTGGCTAACAAGGGCGTATGCGTTTTTTCCTGAATATATTCAGGAAAAAACGCATACGCCCTTGTTGGCCAACCAAGCAAGCCGGAAGTGCAAATCAGCACTACAAAGAAGTCTCGCTTGCCATCGGTCAAAAGGGCCACGCTGCAAAAAGAGTAAACACCAGAAATGCAGGACAGGCCATGGAGACATGGGAGCCTTGCTAGGCTGAGGGGTGGGATGTCAATTGCCAACAGCCACTCTGGAGAAGTGTACGGTGTGTCCTGAAACATGTAATAAACACAGCTTACAGAGCATAGGGCACTTCCACTCATGGGCGTATAAATTGGGAAAACTAAAAATCAACAAGACACAGGCACCCCAAAGTTTAGGGCTGCTCTGTGTACAAGAACCTCCACTTAGCTACACCTTAAGTATACCAGGAAAGAGAAATATGGATAAAGAAGTTGTGGTACTTAGGCACAATGGAATATCACTCAGCCATGAAATCAATGTCATAAGGCTAGTAGCAGCATGATGAGTGGATTTAGGGACGAGGATTCTAAGTGAAATAAGTCACACAGAAAAAGACTCTTATCCTAAGATATCACTTATAGAGGGCATGTCAAAATCGCTACACTTGAACTGAATTACAAAACAGAACAGAGTCACATATTTCGAAGACACACTATGGCTGCTTAACGGGAAAGGTGAGGTGGGCTGATGCATAAAACAAGGGTTTGAAATTAGCTCACATACCGTTCCATAAGCCAAATATGTAACAGACAAGACCTCCTCCCTGCTCAGTGAACTGGACTCAACACCCCCTATTCACCGCACAAGAATATATCTGACTAGCAAGAATCTTAAAACCTATGTATTGATATCTCTCTGGAGTTGAATCAAGAGGGTGTAAAGCGGCATAAACACAGCAGGGAAAAGCAGCTCAACCCCATTATCAAAATAAATTACTTAAAATGAACGCCATAAAACAAAGACAGTGAAAGAGAGAGAAATTCTTACAAAATCCGTTCGGAGGCTCTGATGCAACCTGGATTGACCATATCTAGACCCACAGCTGGATGAGACATAAGGCTGGACACTCTTGGGGCTGAGAGTTTTGGTGAGGTTGGGTGAGGAAACGCAGACCCTTTAAAGTAATACCGCGAGGTACCCACCCCGTGGGTCCCAAATCTCCAGGTTCAAGGGCATCTTCCTACATTGAAAACGTGCATGGGAAACCCAGAAGATGGTACAGCGTGTGATCGGGAAAGGTTTCTAAAACGCACCTCATTTCTCCTCTCCTTGTGCTCGGGTTCGCCATTCCAGCCGCTTTACTAACAATCTCCCTACTTGGAGAATCAGCACCTTGAACCTCCTGTTTCTTTTGTACAGGTTGCAATTTGTCCTGAGGATGAACGGGAAGACGGGGAACCAATGAGAGACTAGCTCTAGGTGTTGGGACAGGCACAGGTCACTCTATTTCCCCATCAGGAAGAAGAATGAAGCACAGGCTCAGCCTGCCCCCCGGAACCAGAATAGGGCCTGAAGCAATCCTGCGCTTTTGCGGCCAGCTCCCAAAACAGCGAGTTGAAAAATGGAGCTCAGGGCCACTGCAATTCACAAACCTGCAGAGTTATAAATGATAACTCTCGTCCACAAATATATTGAGGGAAGGCAACGAAGAGGATTTGAAAGCAAGGCAGAATTGCAGGAAACAGATTTCAGGAGGTAGATTCGACTCGCCTTTAAAGCACATGAAAAGCGGCAAAACGTTGACAATGATGCCCTTGGCCAAAAAGGGCGTATGCGTTTTTTCTTGAATATATTCAGGAAAAAACGCATACGCCCTTTTTGGCCAACCAAGCAAGCCGGAAGTGCAAATCAGCACTACAAAGAAGTCTCGCTTGCCATCGGTCAAAAGGGCCACGCTGCAAAAAGAGTAAACACCAGAAATGCAGGACAGGCCATGGAGACATGGGAGCCTTGCTAGGCTGAGGGGTGGGATGTCAATTGCCAACAGCCACTCTGGAGAAGTGTACGGTGTGTCCTGAAACATGTAATAAACACAGCTTACAGAGCATAGGGTACTTCCACTCATGGGCGTATAAATTGGGAAAACTAAAAATCAACAAGACACAGGCACCCCAAAGTTTTGGGCTGCTCTGTGTACAAGAACCTCCACTTAGCTACACCTTAAGTATCCCAGGAAAGAGAAATATGGATAAAGAAGTTGTGGTACTTAGGCACAATAGAATATCACTCAGCCATGAAATCAATGTCATAAGGCTAGTAGCAGCATGATGAGTGGATTTAGGGACGAGGATTCTAAGTGAAATAAGTCACACAGAAAAAGACTCTTATCCTAAGATATCACTTATAGAGGGCATGTCAAAATCGCTACACTTGAACTGAATTACAAAACAGAACAGAGTCACATATTTCGAAGACACACTATGGCTGCTTAACGGGAAAGGTGAGGTGGGCTGATGCATAAAACAAGGGTTTGAAATTAGCTCACATACCGTTCCATAAGCCAAATATGTAACAGACAAGACCTCCTCCCTGCTCAGTGAACTGGACTCAACACCCCCTATTCACCGCACAAGAATATATCTGACTAGCAAGAATCTTAAAACCTATGTATTGATATCTCTCTGGAGTTGAATCAAGAGGGTGTAAAGCGGCATAAACACAGCAGGGAAAAGCAGCTCAACCCCATTATCAAAATAAATTACTTAAAATGAACGCCATAAAACAAAGACAATGAAAGAGAGAGAAATTCTTACAAAATCCGTTCGGAGGCTCTGATGCAACCTGGATTGACCATATCTAGACTCACAGCTGGATGAGACATAAGGCTGGACACTCTTGGGGCTGAGAGTTTTGGTGAGGTTGGGTGAGGAAACGCAGACCGTTTAAAGTAATACCGCGAGGTACCCACCCCGTGGGTCCCAAATCTCCAGGTTCAAGGTCATCTTCCTACATTGAAAACGTGCATGGGAAACCCAGAAGATGGTACAGCGTGTGATCGGGAAAGGTTTCTAAAACGCACCTCATTTCTCCTCTCCTTGTGCTCGGGTTCGCCATTCCAGCCGCTTTATTAACAATCTCCCTACTTGGAGAATCAACACCTTGAACCTCCTGTTTCTTTTGTACAGGTTGCAATTTGTCCTGAGGATGAACGGGAAGACGGGGAACCAATGAGAGACTAGCTCTAGGTGTTGGGACAGGCACAGGTCACTCTATTTCCCCATCAGGAAGAAGAATGAAGCACAGGCTCAGCCTGCCCCACGGAACCAGAATAGGGCCTGAAGCAATCCTGCGCTTTTGCGGCCAGCTCCCAAAACAGCGAGTTGACAAATGGAGCTCAGGGCCACTGCAATTCACAAACCTGCAGAGTTATAAATGATAACTCTCGTCCACAAATATATTGAGGGAAGGCAACGAAGAGGATTTGAAAGCAAGGCAGAATTGCAGGAAACAGATTTCAGGAGGTAGATTCGACTCGCCTTTAAAGCACATGAAAAGCGGCAAAACGTTGACAATGATGCCCTTGGCCAAAAAGGGCGTATGCGTTTTTTCCTGAATATATTCAGGAAAAAACGCATACGCCCTTTTTGGCCAACCAAGCAAGCCGGAAGTGCAAATCAGCACTACAAAGAAGTCTCGCTTGCCATCGGTCAAAAGGGCCACGCTGCAAAAAGAGTAAACACCAGAAATGCAGGACAGGCCATGGAGACATGGGAGCCTTGCTAGGCTGAGGGGTGGGATGTCAATTGCCAACAGCCACTCTGGAGAAGTGTACGGTGTGTCCTGAAACATGTAATAAACACAGCTTACAGAGCATAGGGCACTTCCACTCATGGGCGTATAAATTGGGAAAACTAAAAATCAACAAGACACAGGCACCCCAAAGTTTTGGGCTGCTCTGTGTACAAGAACCTCCACTTAGGTACACCTTAAACATGCCAGGAAAGAGAAAAATGGATAAAGAAGTTGTGGTACTTAGGCACAATGGAATATCACTCAGCCATGAAATCAATGTCATAAGGCTAGTAGCAGCATGATGAGTGGATTTAGGGATGAGGATTCTAAGTGAAATAAGTCACACAGAAAAAGACTCTTATCCTAAGATATCACTTATAGAGGGCATGTCAAAATCGCTACACTTGAACTGAATTACAAAACAGAACAGAGTCACACATTTAGAAGACACACTATGGCTGCTTAACGGGAAAGGTGAGGTGGGCTGATGCATAAAACAAGGGTTTGAAATTAGCTCACATACCGTTCCATAAGCCAAATATGTAACAGACAAGACCTCCTCCCTGCTCAGTGAACTGGACTCAACACCCCCTATTCACCGCACAAGAATATATCTGACTAGCAAGAATCTTAAAACCTATGTATTGATATCTCTCTGGAGTTGAATCAAGAGGGTGTAAAGCGGCATAAACACAGCAGGGAAAAGCAGCTCAACCCCATTATCAAAATAAATTACTTAAAATGAACGCCATAAAACAAAGACAGTGAAAGAGAGAGAAATTCTTACAAAATCCGTTCGGAGGCTCTGATGCAACCTGGATTGACCATATCTAGACCCACAGCTGGATGAGACAAAAGGCTGGACAATCTTGGGGCTGAGAGGATTGGTGAGGTTGGGTGAGCAAACGCAGACCGTTTAAAGTAATACCGCGTGGTACCCACCCCATGGGTCCCAAATCTCCAGGTTCAAGGGCATCTTCCTACATTGAAAACGTGCATGGGAAACCCAGAAGATGGTACAGCGTGTGATCGGGAAAGGTTTCTAAAACGCACCTCATTTCTCCTCTCCTTGTGCTCGGGTTCGCCATTCCAGCCGCTTTACTAACAATCTCCCTACTTGGAGAATCAGCACCTTGAAGCTCCTGTTTCTTTTGTACAGGTTGCAATTTGTCCTGAGGATGAACGGGAAGAGGGGGAACCAACGAGAGACTAGCTCTAGGTGTTGGGACATGCACAGGTCACTCTATTTCCCCATCAGGAAGAAGAATGAAGCACAGGCTCAGCCTGCCCCCCGGAACCAGAATAGGGCCTGAAGCAATCCTGCGCTTTTGCGGCCAGCTCCCAAAAAAGCGAGTTGACAAATGGAGCTCAGGGCCACTGCAATTCACAAACCTGCAGAGTTATAAATGATAACTCTCGTCCACAAATATATTGAGGGAAGGCAACGAAGAGGATTTGAAAGCAAGGCAGAATTGCAGGAAACAGATTTCAGGAGGTAGATTCGACTCGCCTTTAAAGCACATGAAAAGTGGCAAAACGTTGACAATGATGCCCTTGGCCAATAAGGGCGTATGCGTTTTTTCCTGAATATATTCAGGAAAAAACGCATACGCCCTTGTTGGCCAACCAAGCAAGCCGGAAGTGCAAATCAGCACTACAAAGAAGTCTCGCTTGCCATCGGTCAAAAGGGCCACGCTGCAAAAAGAGTAAACACCAGAAATGCAGGACAGGCCATGGAGACATGGGAGCCTTGCTAGGCTGAGGGGTGGGATGTCAATTGCCAACAGCCACTCTGGAGAAGTGTACGGTGTGTCCTGAAACATGTAATAAACACAGCTTACAGAGCATAGGGCACTTCCACTCATGGGCGTATAAATTGGGAAAACTAAAAATCAACAAGACACAGGCACCCCAAAGTTTCGGGCTGCTCTGTGTACAAGATCCTCCACTTAGCTACACCTTAAGTATCGCAGGAAAGAGAAAAATGGATAAAGAAGTTGTGGTACTTAGGCACAATGGAATATCACTCAGCCATGAAATCAATGTCATAAGGCTAGTAGCAGCATGATGAGTGGATTTAGGGACGAGGATTCTAAGTGAAATAAGTCACACAGAAAAAGACAGTTATCCTAAGATATCACTTATAGAGGGCATGTCAAAATCGCTACACTTGAACTGAATTACAAAACAGAACAGAGTCACACATTTAGAAGACACACTATGGCTGCTTAACGGGAAAGGTGAGGTGGGCTGATGCATAAAACAAGGGTTTGAAATTAGCTCACATACCGTTCCATAAGCCAAATATGTAACAGACAAGACCTCCTCCCTGCTCAGTGAACTGGACTCAACACCCCCTATTCACCGCACAAGAATATATCTGACTAGCAAGAATCTTAAAACCTATGTATTGATATCTCTCTGGAGTTGAATCAAGAGGGTGTAAAGCGGCATAAACACAGCAGGGAAAAGCAGCTCAACCCCATTATCAAAATAAATTACTTAAAATGAACGCCATAAAACAAAGACAGAGAAAGAGAGAGAAATTCTTACAAAATCCGTTCGGAGGCTCTGATGCAACCTGGATTGACCATATCTAGATCCACAGCTGGATGAGACAAAAGGCTGGAAAATCTTGGGGCTGAGAGGATTGGTGAGGTTGGGTGAGCAAACGCAGACCGTTTAAAGTAATACCTCGTGGTACCCACCCCATGGGTCCCAAATCTCCAGGTTCAAGGGCATCTTCCTACATTGAAAACGTGCATGGGAAACCCAGAAGATGGTACAGCGTGTGATCGGGAAAGGTTTCTAAAACGCACCTCATTTCTCCTCTCCTTGTGCTCGGGTTCGCCATTCCAGCTGCTGTACTAACAATCTCCCTACTTAGAGAATCAGCACCTTGAAGCTCCTGTTTCTTTTGTACAGGTTGCAATTTGTCCTGAGGATGAACGGGAAGAGGGGGAACCAACGAGAGACTAGCTCTAGGTGTTGGGACATGCACAGGTCACTCTATTTCCCCATCAGGAAGAAGAATGAAGCACAGGCTCAGCCTGCCCCCCGGAACCAGAATAGGGCCTGAAGCAATCCTGCGCTTTTGCGGCCAGCTCCCAAAAAAGCGAGTTGACAAATGGAGCTCAGGGCCACTGCAATTCACAAACCTGCAGAGTTATAAATGATAACTCTCGTCCACAAATATATTGAGGGAAGGCAACGAAGAGGATTTGAAAGCAAGGCAGAATTGCAGGAAACAGATTTCAGGAGGTAGATTCGACTCGCCTTTAAAGCACATGAAAAGTGGCAAAACATTGACAATGATGCCCTTGGCCAATAAGGGCGTATGCGTTTTTTCCTGAATATATTCAGGAAAAAACGCATACGCCCTTTTTGGCCAACCAAGCAAGCCGGAAGTGCAAATCAGCACTACAAAGAAGTCTCGCTTGCCATCGGTCAAAAGGGCCACGCTGCAAAAAGAGTAAACACCAGAAATGCAGGACAGGCCATGGAGACATGGGAGCCTTGCTAGGCTAAGGGGTGGGATGTCAATTGCCAACAGCCACTCTGGAGAAGTGTACGGTGTGTCCTGAAACATGTAATAAACACAGCTTACAGAGCATAGGGCACTTCCACTCATGGGCGTATAAATTGGGAAAACTAAAAATCAACAAGACACAGGCACCCCAAAGTTTAGGGCTGCTCTGTGTACAAGAACCTCCACTTAGCTACACCTTAAGTATCCCAGGAAAGAGAAAAATGGATAAAGAAGTTGTGGTACTTAGGCACAATGGAATATCACTCAGCCATGAAATCAATGTCATAAGGCTAGTAGCAGCATGATGAGTGGATTTAGGGACGAGGATTCTAAGTGAAATAAGTCACACAGAAAAAGACTCTTATCCTAAGATATCACTTATAGAGGGCATGTCAAAATCGCTACACTTGAACTGAATTACAAAACAGAACAGAGTCACACATTTAGAAGACACACTATGGCTGCTTAACGGGAAAGGTGAGGTGGGCTGATGCATAAAACAAGGGTTTGAAATTAGCTCACATACCGTTCCATAAGCCAAATATGTAACAGACAAGACCTCCTCCCTGCTCAGTGAACTGGACTCAACACCCCCTATTCACCGCACAAGAATATATCTGACTAGCAAGAATCTTAAAACCTATGTATTGATATCTCTCTGGAGTTGAATCAAGAGGGTGTAAAGCGGCATAAACACAGCAGGGAAAAGCAGCTCAACCCCATTATCAAAATAAATTACTTAAAATGAACGCCATAAAACAAAGACAGTGAAAGAGAGAGAAATTCTTACAAAATCCGTTCGGAGGCTCTGATGCAACCTGGATTGACCATATCTAGATCCACACCTGGATGAGACAAAAGGCTGGACAATCTTGGGGCTGAGAGGATTGGTGAGGTTGGGTGAGCAAATGCAGACCGTTTAAAGTAATACCGCGTGGTACCCACCCCATGGGTCCCAAATCTCCAGGTTCAAGGGCATCTTCCTACATTGAAAACGTGCATGGGAAACCCAGAAGATGGTACAGCGTGTGATCGGGAAAGGTTTCTAAAACGCACCTCATTTCTCCTCTCCTTGTGCTCGGGTTCGCCATTCCAGCCGCTTTACTAACAATCTCCCTACTTGGAGAATCAGCACCTTGAAGCTCCTGTTTCTTTTGTACAGGTTGCAATTTGTCCTGAGGATGAACGGGAAGAGGGGGAACCAACGAGAGACTAGCTCTAGGTGTTGGGACATGCACAGGTCACTCTATTTCCCCATCAGGAAGAAGAATGAAGCACAGGCTCAGCCTGCCCCCCGGAACCAGAATAGGGCCTGAAGCAATCCTGCGCTTTTGCGGCCAGCTCCCAAAAAAGCGAGTTGACAAATGGAGCTCAGGGCCACTGCAATTCACAAACCTGCAGAGTTATAAATGATAACTCTCGTCCACAAATATATTGAGGGAAGGCAACGAAGAGGATTTGAAAGCAAGGCAGAATTGCAGGAAACAGATTTCAGGAGGTAGATTCGACTCGCCTTTAAAGCACATGAAAAGTGGCAAAACGTTGACAATGATGCCCTTGGCCAATAAGGGCGTATGCGTTTTTTCCTGAATATATTCAGGAAAAAACGCATACGCCCTTTTTGGCCAACCAAGCAAGCCGGAAGTGCAAATCAGCACTACAAAGAAGTCTCGCTTGCCATCGGTCAAAAGGGCCACGCTGCAAAAAGAGTAAACACCAGAAATGCAGGACAGGCCATGGAGACATGGGAGCCTTGCTAGGCTGAGGGGTGGGATGTCAATTGCCAACAGCCACTCTGGAGAAGTGTACGGTGTGTCCTGAAACATGTAATAAACACAGCTTACAGAGCATAGGGCACTTCCACTCATGGGCGTATAAATTGGGAAAACTAAAAATCAACAAGACACAGGCACCCCAAAGTTTAGGGCTGCTCTGTGTACAAGAACCTCCACTTAGCTACACCTTAAGTATCCCAGGAAAGAGAAAAATGGATAAAGAAGTTGTGGTACTTAGGCACAATGGAATATCACTCAGCCATGAAATCAATGTCATAAGGCTAGTAGCAGCATGATGAGTGGATTTAGGGACGAGGATTCTAAGTGAAATAAGTCACACAGAAAAAGACTCTTATCCTAAGATATCACTTATAAAGGGCATGTCAAAATCGTACACTTGAACTGAATTACAAAACAGAACAGAGTCACACATTTAGAAGACACACTATGGCTGCTTAACGGGAAAGGTGAGGTGGGGTGATGCATAAAACAAGGGTTTGAAATTAGCTCACATACCGTTCCATAAGCCAAATATGTAACAGACAAGACCTCCTCCCTGCTCAGTGAACTGGACTCAACACCCCCTATTCACCGCACAAGAATATATCTGACTAGCAAGAATCTTAAAACCTATGTATTGATATCTCTCTCGAGTTGAATCAAGAGGGTGTAAAGCGGCATAAACACAGCAGGGAAAAGCAGCTCAACCCCATTATCAAAATAAATTACTTAAAATGAACGCCATAAAACAAAGACAGTGAAAGAGAGAGAAATTCTTACAAAATCCGTTCGGAGGCTCTGATGCAACCTGGATTGACCATATCTAGACCCACAGCTGGATGAGACAAAAGGCTGGACAATCTTGGGGCTGAGAGGATTGGTGAGGTTGGGTGAGCAAACGCAGACCGTTTAAAGTAATACCGCGTGGTACCCACCCCATGGGTCCCAAATCTCCAGGTTCAAGGGCATCTTCCTACATTGAAAACGTGCATGGGAAACCCAGAAGATGGTACAGCGTGTGATCGGGAAAGGTTTCTAAAACGCACCTCATTTCTCCTCTCCTTGTGCTCGGGTTCGCCATTCCAGCCGCTTTACTAACAATCTCCCTACTTGGAGAATCAGCACCTTGAAGCTCCTGTTTCTTTTGTACAGGTTGCAATTTGTCCTGAGGATGAACGGGAAGAGGGGGAACCAACGAGAGACTAGCTCTAGGTGTTGGGACATGCACAGGTCACTCTATTTCCCCATCAGGAAGAAGAATGAAGCACAGGCTCAGCCTGCCCCCCGGAACCAGAATAGGGCCTGAAGCAATCCTGCGCTTTTGCGGCCAGCTCCCAAAAAAGCGAGTTGACAAATGGAGCTCAGGGCCACTGCAATTCACAAACCTGCAGAGTTATAAATGATAACTCTCGTCCACAAATATATTGAGGGAAGGCAACGAAGAGGATTTGAAAGCAAGGCAGAATTGCAGGAAACAGATTTCAGGAGGTAGATTCGACTCGCCTTTAAAGCACATGAAAAGCGGCAAAACGTTGACAATGATGCCCTTGGCCAAAAAGGGCGTATGCGTTTTTTCCTGAATATATTCAGGAAAAAACGCATACGCCCTTTTTGGCCAACCAAGCAAGCCGGAAGTGCAAATCAGCACTACAAAGAAGTCTCGCTTGCCATCAGTCAAAAGGGCCATGCTGCCAAAAGTGTAAAAACCAGAAATTCAGGACAGGCCATGGAGACATGGGAGCCTTGCTACGCTGATGGGCAGGATGCCAATTGCCAACAGCCACTCTGGAGAAGTGTACTGTGTGTCCTGAAACATGTAATAAACACAGCTTACAGAGCATAGGGCACTTCCACTCATGGGCGTATAAATTGGGAAAACTAAAAATCAACAAGACACAGGCACCCCAAAGTTTTGGGCTGCTCTGTGTACAAGAACCTCCACTTAGGTACACCTTAAACATGCCAGGAAAGAGAAAAATGGATAAAGAAGTTGTGGTACTTAGGCACAATGGAATATCACTCAGCCATGAAATCAATGTCATAAGGCTAGTAGCAGCATGATGAGTGGATTTAGGGACGAGGATTCTAAGTGAAATAAGTCACACAGAAAAAGACTCTTATCCTAAGATATCACTTATAGAGGGCATGTCAAAATCGCTACACTTGAACTGAATTACAAAACAGAACAGAGTCACACATTTAGAAGACACACTATGGCTGCTTAACGGGAAAGGTGAGGTGGGCTGATGCATAAAACAAGGGTTTGAAATTAGCTCACATACCGTTCCATAAGCCAAATATGTAACAGACAAGACCTCCTCCCTGCTGAGTGAACTGGACTCAACACCCCCTATTCACCGCACAAGAATATATCTGACTAGCAAGAATCTTAAAACCTATGTATTGATATCTCTCTGGAGTTGAATCAAGAGGGTGTAAAGCGGCATAAACACAGCAGGGAAAAGCAGCTCAACCCCATTATCAAAATAAATTACTTCAAATGAACGCCATGAAACAAAGACAGTGAAAGAGAGAGAAATTCTTACAAAATCCGTTCGGAGGCTCTGATGCAACCTGAATTGACCATATCTAGACCCACAGCTGGATGAGACATAATGCTGGACACTCTTGGGGCTGAGAGGTTTGGTGAGGTTGGGTGAGGAAACGCAGACCCTTTAAAGTAATACCGCGGGGTACCCACCCCATGGGTCCCAAATCTCCAGGTTCAAGGGCATCTTCCTACATTGAAAACGTGCATGGGAAACCCAGAAGATGGTACAGCGTGTGATCGGGAAAGGTTTCTAAAACGCACCTCATTTCTCCTCTCCTTGTGCTCGGGTTCGCCATTCCAGCCGCTTTACTAACAATCTCCCTACTTGGAGAATCAGCACCTTGAAGCTCCTGTTTGTTTCGTACAGGTTGCAATTTGTCCTGAGGATGAACGGGAAGAGGTGGAACCAATGAGAGACTAGCTCTAGGTGTTGGGACAGGCACAGGTCTCTCTATTTCCCCATCAGGAAGAAGAATGTAGCACAGGCTCAGCCTGCCCCCTGGAACCAGAATAGGGCCTGAAGCAATCCTGCGCTTTTGCGGCCAGCTCCCAAAAAAGCGAGTTGACAAATGGAGCTCAGGGCCACTGCAATTCACAAACCTGCAGAGTTATAAATGATAACTCTCGTCCACAAATATATTGAGGGAAGGCAACGAAGAGGATTTGAAAGCAAGGCAGAATTGCAGGAAACAGATTTCAGGAGGTAGATTCGACTCGCCTTTAAAGCACATGAAAAGCGGCAAAACGTTGACAATGATGCCCTTGGCCAATAAGGGCGTATGCGTTTTTTCCTGAATATATTCAGGAAAAAACGCATACGCCCTTTCTGGCCAACCAAGCAAGCCGGAAGTGCAAATCGGCGCTACAAAGAAGTCTCGCTTGCCATCGGTCAAAAGGGCCATGCTGCCAAAAGTGTAAAAACCAGAAATTCAGGACAGGCCATGGAGACATGGGAGCCTTGCTACGCTGATGGGCAGGATGCCAATTGCCAACAGCCACTCTGGAGAAGTGTACGGTGTGTCCTGAAACATGTAATAAACACAGCTTACAGAGCATAGGGCACTTCCACTCATGGGCGTATAAATTGGGAAAACTAAAAATCAACAAGACACAGGCACCCCAAAGTTTAGGGCTGCTCTGTGTACAAGAACCTCCACTTAGCTACACCTTAAGTATCCCAGGAAAGAGAAATATGGATAAAGAAGTTGTGGTACTTAGGCACAATAGAATATCACTCAGCCATGAAATCAATGTCATAAGGCTAGTAGCAGCATGATGAGTGGATTTAGGGATGAGGATTCTAAGTGAAAGAAGTCACACAGAAAAAGACTCTTATCCTAAGATATCACTTATAGAGGGCATGTCAAAATCGCTACACTTGAACTGAATTACAAAACAGAACAGAGTCACATATTTCGAAGACACACTATGGCTGCTTAACGGGAAAGGTGAGGTGGGCTGATGCATAAAACAAGGGTTTGAAATTAGCTCACATACCGTTCCATAAGCCAAATATGTAACAGACAAGACCTCCTCCCTGCTGAGTGAACTGGACTCAACACCCCCTATTCACCGCACAAGAATATATCTGACTAGCAAGAATCTTAAAACCTATGTATTGATATCTCTCTGGAGTTGAATCAAGAGGGTGTAAAGCGGCATAAACACAGCAGGGAAAAGCAGCTCAACCCCATTATCAAAATAAATTACTTAAAATGAACGCCATAAAACAAAGACAGTGAAAGAGAGAGAAATTCTTACAAAATCCGTTCGGAGGCTCTGATGCAACCTGGATTGACCATATCTAGACCCACAGCTGGATGAGACATAAGGCTGGACACTCTTGGGGCTGAGAGTTTTGGTGAGGTTGGGTGAGGAAACGCAGACCCTTTAAAGTAATACCGAGAGGTACCCACCCCGTGGGTCCCAAATCTCCAGGTTCAAGGGCATCTTCCTACATTGAAAACGTGCATGGGAAACCCAGAAGATGGTACAGCGTGTGATCGGGAAAGGTTTCTAAAACGCACCTCATTTCTCCTCTCCTTGTGCTCGGGTTCGCCATTCCAGCCGCTTTACTAACAATCTCCCTACTTGGAGAATCAGCACCTTGAAGCTCCTGTTTCTTTTGTACAGGTTGCAATTTATCCTGAGGATGAACGGGAAGAGGGGGAACCAACGAGAGACTAGCTCTAGGTGTTGGGACATGCACAGGTCACTCTATTTCCCCATCAGGAAGAAGAATGAAGCACAGGCTCAGCCTGCCCCCCGGAACCAGAATAGGGCCTGAAGCAATCCTGCGCTTTTGCGGCCAGCTCCCAAAAAAGCGAGTTGACAAATGGAGCTCAGGGTCACTGCAATTCACAAACCTGCAGAGTTATAAATGATAACTCTCGTCCACAAATATATTGAGGGAAGGCAACGAAGAGGATTTGAAAGCAAGGCAGAATTGCAGGAAACAGATTTCAGGAGGTAGATTCGACTCGCCTTTAAAGCACATGAAAAGCGGCAAAACGTTGACAATGATGCCCTTGGCCAATAAGGGCGTATGCGTTTTTTCCTGAATATATTCAGGAAAAAACGCATACGCCCTTTTTGGCCAACCAAGCAAGCCGGAAGTGCAAATCAGCACTACAAAGAAGTCTCGCTTGCCATCGGTCAAAAGGGCCATGCTGCCAAAAGTGTAAAAACCAGAAATTCAGGACAGGCCATGGAGACATGGGAGCCTTGCTACGCTGATGGGCAGGATGCCAATTGCCAACAGCCACTCTGGAGAAGTGTACGGTGTGTCCTGAAACATGTAATAAACACAGCTTACAGAGCATAGGGCACTTCCACTCATGGGCGTATAAATTGGGAAAACTAAAAATCAACAAGACACAGGCACCCCAAAGTTTTGGGCTGCTCTGTGTACAAGAACCTCCACTTAGGTACACCTTAAACATGCCAGGAAAGAGAAAAATGGATAAAGAAGTTGTGGTACTTAGGCACAATGGAATATCACTCAGCCATGAAATCAATGTCATAAGGCTAGTAGCAGCATGATGAGTGGATTTAGGGATGAGGATTCTAAGTGAAATAAGTCACACAGAAAAAGACTCTTATCCTAAGATATCACTTATAGAGGGCATGTCAAAATCGCTACACTTGAACTGAATTACAAAACAGAACAGAGTCACACATTTAGAAGACACACTATGGCTGCTTAACGGGAAAGGTGAGGTGGGCTGATGCATAAAACAAGGGTTTGAAATTAGCTCACATACCGTTCCATAAGCCAAATATGTAACAGACAAGACCTCCTCCCTGCTCAGTGAACTGGACTCAACACCCCCTATTCACCGCACAAGAATATATCTGACTAGCAAGAATCTTAAAACCTATGTATTGATATCTCTCTGGAGTTGAATCAAGAGGGTGTAAAGCGGCATAAACACAGCAGGGAAAAGCAGCTCAACCCCATTATCAAAATAAATTACTTAAAATGAACGCCATAAAACAAAGACAGTGAAAGAGAGAGAAATTCTTACAAAATCCGTTCGGAGGCTCTGATGCAACCTGGATTGACCATATCTAGACCCACAGCTGGATGAGACAAAAGGCTGGACAATCTTGGGGCTGAGAGGATTGGTGAGGTTGGGTGAGCAAACGCAGACCGTTTAAAGTAATACCGCGTGGTACCCACCCCATGGGTCCCAAATCTCCAGGTTCAAGGGCATCTTCCTACATTGAAAACGTGCATGGGAAACCCAGAAGATGGTACAGCGTGTGATCGGGAAAGGTTTCTAAAACGCACCTCATTTCTCCTCTCCTTGTGCTCGGGTTCGCCATTCCAGCCGCTTTACTAACAATCTCCCTACTTGGAGAATCAGCACCTTGAAGCTCCTGTTTCTTTTGTACAGGTTGCAATTTGTCCTGAGGATGAACGGGAAGAGGGGGAACCAACGAGAGACTAGCTCTAGGTGTTGGGACATGCACAGGTCACTCTATTTCCCCATCAGGAAGAAGAATGAAGCACAGGCTCAGCCTGCCCCCCGGAACCAGAATAGGGCCTGAAGCAATCCTGCGCTTTTGCGGCCAGCTCCCAAAAAAGCGAGTTGACAAATGGAGCTCAGGGCCACTGCAATTCACAAACCTGCAGAGTTATAAATGATAACTCTCGTCCACAAATATATTGAGGGAAGGCAACGAAGAGGATTTGAAAGCAAGGCAGAATTGCAGGAAACAGATTTCAGGAGGTAGATTCGACTCGCCTTTAAAGCACATGAAAAGTGGCAAAACGTTGACAATGATGCCCTTGGCCAATAAGGGCGTATGCGTTTTTTCCTGAATATATTCAGGAAAAAACGCATACGCCCTTGTTGGCCAACCAAGCAAGCCGGAAGTGCAAATCAGCACTACAAAGAAGTCTCGCTTGCCATCGGTCAAAAGGGCCACGCTGCAAAAAGAGTAAACACCAGAAATGCAGGACAGGCCATGGAGACATGGGAGCCTTGCTAGGCTGAGGGGTGGGATGTCAATTGCCAACAGCCACTCTGGAGAAGTGTACGGTGTGTCCTGAAACATGTAATAAACACAGCTTACAGAGCATAGGGCACTTCCACTCATGGGCGTATAAATTGGGAAAACTAAAAATCAACAAGACACAGGCACCCCAAAGTTTCGGGCTGCTCTGTGTACAAGATCCTCCACTTAGCTACACCTTAAGTATCGCAGGAAAGAGAAAAATGGATAAAGAAGTTGTGGTACTTAGGCACAATGGAATATCACTCAGCCATGAAATCAATGTCATAAGGCTAGTAGCAGCATGATGAGTGGATTTAGGGACGAGGATTCTAAGTGAAATAAGTCACACAGAAAAAGACAGTTATCCTAAGATATCACTTATAGAGGGCATGTCAAAATCGCTACACTTGAACTGAATTACAAAACAGAACAGAGTCACACATTTAGAAGACACACTATGGCTGCTTAACGGGAAAGGTGAGGTGGGCTGATGCATAAAACAAGGGTTTGAAATTAGCTCACATACCGTTCCATAAGCCAAATATGTAACAGACAAGACCTCCTCCCTGCTCAGTGAACTGGACTCAACACCCCCTATTCACCGCACAAGAATATATCTGACTAGCAAGAATCTTAAAACCTATGTATTGATATCTCTCTGGAGTTGAATCAAGAGGGTGTAAAGCGGCATAAACACAGCAGGGAAAAGCAGCTCAACCCCATTATCAAAATAAATTACTTAAAATGAACGCCATAAAACAAAGACAGTGAAAGAGAGAGAAATTCTTACAAAATCCGTTCGGAGGCTCTGATGCAACCTGGATTGACCATATCTAGATCCACAGCTGGATGAGACAAAAGGCTGGAAAATCTTGGGGCTGAGAGGATTGGTGAGGTTGGGTGAGCAAACGCAGACCGTTTAAAGTAATACCTCGTGGTACCCACCCCATGGGTCCCAAATCTCCAGGTTCAAGGGCATCTTCCTACATTGAAAACGTGCATGGGAAACCCAGAAGATGGTACAGCGTGTGATCGGGAAAGGTTTCTAAAACGCACCTCATTTCTCCTCTCCTTGTGCTCGGGTTCGCCATTCCAGCTGCTTTACTAACAATCTCCCTACTTAGAGAATCAGCACCTTGAAGCTCCTGTTTCTTTTGTACAGGTTGCAATTTGTCCTGAGGATGAACGGGAAGAGGGGGAACCAACGAGAGACTAGCTCTAGGTGTTGGGACATGCACAGGTCACTCTATTTCCCCATCAGGAAGAAGAATGAAGCACAGGCTCAGCCTGCCCCCCGGAACCAGAATAGGGCCTGAAGCAATCCTGCGCTTTTGCGGCCAGCTCCCAAAAAAGCGAGTTGACAAATGGAGCTCAGGGCCACTGCAATTCACAAACCTGCAGAGTTATAAATGATAACTCTCGTCCACAAATATATTGAGGGAAGGCAACGAAGAGGATTTGAAAGCAAGGCAGAATTGCAGGAAACAGATTTCAGGAGGTAGATTCGACTCGCCTTTAAAGCACATGAAAAGTGGCAAAACATTGACAATGATGCCCTTGGCCAATAAGGGCGTATGCGTTTTTTCCTGAATATATTCAGGAAAAAACGCATACGCCCTTTTTGGCCAACCAAGCAAGCCGGAAGTGCAAATCAGCACTACAAAGAAGTCTCGCTTGCCATCGGTCAAAAGGGCCACGCTGCAAAAAGAGTAAACACCAGAAATGCAGGACAGGCCATGGAGACATGGGAGCCTTGCTAGGCTAAGGGGTGGGATGTCAATTGCCAACAGCCACTCTGGAGAAGTGTACGGTGTGTCCTGAAACATGTAATAAACACAGCTTACAGAGCATAGGGCACTTCCACTCATGGGCGTATAAATTGGGAAAACTAAAAATCAACAAGACACAGGCACCCCAAAGTTTAGGGCTGCTCTGTGTACAAGAACCTCCACTTAGCTACACCTTAAGTATCCCAGGAAAGAGAAAAATGGATAAAGAAGTTGTGGTACTTAGGCACAATGGAATATCACTCAGCCATGAAATCAATGTCATAAGGCTAGTAGCAGCATGATGAGTGGATTTAGGGACGAGGATTCTAAGTGAAATAAGTCACACAGAAAAAGACTCTTATCCTAAGATATCACTTATAGAGGGCATGTCAAAATCGCTACACTTGAACTGAATTACAAAACAGAACAGAGTCACACATTTAGAAGACACACTATGGCTGCTTAACGGGAAAGGTGAGGTGGGCTGATGCATAAAACAAGGGTTTGAAATTAGCTCACATACCGTTCCATAAGCCAAATATGTAACAGACAAGACCTCCTCCCTGCTCAGTGAACTGGACTCAACACCCCCTATTCACCGCACAAGAATATATCTGACTAGCAAGAATCTTAAAACCTATGTATTGATATCTCTCTGGAGTTGAATCAAGAGGGTGTAAAGCGGCATAAACACAGCAGGGAAAAGCAGCTCAACCCCATTATCAAAATAAATTACTTAAAATGAACGCCATAAAACAAAGACAGTGAAAGAGAGAGAAATTCTTACAAAATCCGTTCGGAGGCTCTGATGCAACCTGGATTGACCATATCTAGATCCACACCTGGATGAGACAAAAGGCTGGACAATCTTGGGGCTGAGAGGATTGGTGAGGTTGGGTGAGCAAATGCAGACCGTTTAAAGTAATACCGCGTGGTACCCACCCCATGGGTCCCAAATCTCCAGGTTCAAGGGCATCTTCCTACATTGAAAACGTGCATGGGAAACCCAGAAGATGGTACAGCGTGTGATCGGGAAAGGTTTCTAAAACGCACCTCATTTCTCCTCTCCTTGTGCTCGGGTTCGCCATTCCAGCCGCTTTACTAACAATCTCCCTACTTGGAGAATCAGCACCTTGAAGCTCCTGTTTCTTTTGTACAGGTTGCAATTTGTCCTGAGGATGAACGGGAAGAGGGGGAACCAACGAGAGACTAGCTCTAGGTGTTGGGACATGCACAGGTCACTCTATTTCCCCATCAGGAAGAAGAATGAAGCACAGGCTCAGCCTGCCCCCCGGAACCAGAATAGGGCCTGAAGCAATCCTGCGCTTTTGCGGCCAGCTCCCAAAAAAGCGAGTTGACAAATGGAGCTCAGGGCCACTGCAATTCACAAACCTGCAGAGTTATAAATGATAACTCTCGTCCACAAATATATTGAGGGAAGGCAACGAAGAGGATTTGAAAGCAAGGCAGAATTGCAGGAAACAGATTTCAGGAGGTAGATTCGACTCGCCTTTAAAGCACATGAAAAGTGGCAAAACGTTGACAATGATGCCCTTGGCCAATAAGGGCGTATGCGTTTTTTCCTGAATATATTCAGGAAAAAACGCATACGCCCTTTTTGGCCAACCAAGCAAGCCGGAAGTGCAAATCAGCACTACAAAGAAGTCTCGCTTGCCATCGGTCAAAAGGGCCACGCTGCAAAAAGAGTAAACACCAGAAATGCAGGACAGGCCATGGAGACATGGGAGCCTTGCTAGGCTGAGGGGTGGGATGTCAATTGCCAACAGCCACTCTGGAGAAGTGTACGGTGTGTCCTGAAACATGTAATAAACACAGCTTACAGAGCATAGGGCACTTCCACTCATGGGCGTATAAATTGGGAAAACTAAAAATCAACAAGACACAGGCACCCCAAAGTTTAGGGCTGCTCTGTGTACAAGAACCTCCACTTAGCTACACCTTAAGTATCCCAGGAAAGAGAAAAATGGATAAAGAAGTTGTGGTACTTAGGCACAATGGAATATCACTCAGCCATGAAATCAATGTCATAAGGCTAGTAGCAGCATGATGAGTGGATTTAGGGACGAGGATTCTAAGTGAAATAAGTCACACAGAAAAAGACTCTTATCCTAAGATATCACTTATAAAGGGCATGTCAAAATCGCTACACTTGAACTGAATTACAAAACAGAACAGAGTCACACATTTAGAAGACACACTATGGCTGCTTAACGGGAAAGGTGAGGTGGGGTGATGCATAAAACAAGGGTTTGAAATTAGCTCACATACCGTTCCATAAGCCAAATATGTAACAGACAAGACCTCCTCCCTGCTCAGTGAACTGGACTCAACACCCCCTATTCACCGCACAAGAATATATCTGACTAGCAAGAATCTTAAAACCTATGTATTGATATCTCTCTCGAGTTGAATCAAGAGGGTGTAAAGCGGCATAAACACAGCAGGGAAAAGCAGCTCAACCCCATTATCAAAATAAATTACTTAAAATGAACGCCATAAAACAAAGACAGTGAAAGAGAGAGAAATTCTTACAAAATCCGTTCGGAGGCTCTGATGCAACCTGGATTGACCATATCTAGACCCACAGCTGGATGAGACATAAGGCTGGACACTCTTGGGGCTGAGAGTTTTGGTGAGGTTGGGTGAGGAAACGCAGACCCTTTAAAGTAATACCGCGGGGTACCCACCCCATGGGTCCCAAATCTCCAGGTTCAAGGGCATCTTGCTACATTGAAAACGTGCATGGGAAACCCAGAAGATGGTACAGCGTGTGATCGGGAAAGGTTTCTAAAACGCACCTCATTTCTCCTCTCCTTGTGCTCGGGTTCGCCATTCCAGCCGCTTTATTAACAATCTCCCTAGTTGGAGAATCAGCACCTTGAAGCTCCTGTTTCTTCCGTACAGGTTGCAATTTGTCCTGAGGATGAACGGGAAGAGGGGGAACCAACGAGAGACTAGCTCTAGGTGTTGGGACATGCACAGGTCACTCTATTTCCCCATCAGGAAGAAGAATGAAGCACAGGCTCAGCCTGCCCCCCGGAACCAGAATAGGGCCTGAAGCAATCCTGCGCTTTTGCGGCCAGCTCCCAAAAAAGCGAGTTGACAAATGGAGCTCAGGGCCACTGCAATTCACAAACCTGCAGAGTTATAAATGATAACTCTCGTCCACAAATATATTGAGGGAAGGCAACGAAGAGGATTTGAAAGCAAGGCAGAATTGCAGGAAACAGATTTCAGGAGGTAGATTCGACTCGCCTTTAAAGCACATGAAAAGCAGCAAAACGTTGACAATGATGCCCTTGGCCAAAAAGGGCGTATGCGTTTTTTCCTGAATATATTCAGGAAAAAACGCATACGCCCTTTTTGGCCAACCAAGCAAGCCGGAAGTGCAAATCAGCACTACAAAGAAGTCTCGCTTGCCATCGGTCAAAAGGGCCATGCTGCCAAAAGTGTAAAAACCAGAAATTCAGGACAGGCCATGGAGACATGGGAGCCTTGCTAGGCTGAGGGGTGGGATGTCAATTGCCAACAGCCACTCTGGAGAAGTGTACGGTGTGTCCTGAAACATGTAATAAACACAGCTTACAGAGCATAGGGCACTTCCACTCATGGGCGTATAAATTGGGAAAACTAAAAATCAACAAGACACAGGCACCCCAAAGTTTTGGGCTGCTCTGTGTACAAGAACCTCCACTTAGGTACACCTTAAACATGCCAGGAAAGAGAAAAATGGATAAAGAAGTTGTGGTACTTAGGCACAATGGAATATCACTCAGCCATGAAATCAATGTCATAAGGCTAGTAGCAGCATGATGAGTGGATTTAGGGACGAGGATTCTAAGTGAAATAAGTCACACAGAAAAAGACTCTTATCCTAAGATATCACTTATAGAGGGCATGTCAAAATCGCTACACTTGAACTGAATTACAAAACAGAACAGAGTCACACATTTAGAAGACACACTATGGCTGCTTAACGGGAAAGGTGAGGTGGGCTGATGCATAAAACAAGGGTTTGAAATTAGCTCACATACCGTTCCATAAGCCAAATATGTAACAGACAAGACCTCCTCCCTGCTCAGTGAACTGGACTCAACACCCCCTATTCACCGCACAAGAATATATCTGACTAGCAAGAATCTTAAAACCTATGTATTGATATCTCTCTGGAGTTGAATCAAGAGGGTGTAAAGCGGCATAAACACAGCAGGGAAAAGCAGCTCAACCCCATTATCAAAATAAATTACTTAAAATGAACGCCATAAAACAAAGACAGTGAAAGAGAGAGAAATTCTTACAAAATCCGTTCGGAGGCTCTGATGCAACCTGGATTGACCATATCTAGACCCACAGCTGGATGAGACAAAAGGCTGGACAATCTTGGGGCTGAGAGGATTGGTGAGGTTGGGTGAGCAAACGCAGACCGTTTAAAGTAATACCGCGTGGTACCCACCCCATGGGTCCCAAATCTCCAGGTTCAAGGGCATCTTCCTACATTGAAAACGTGCATGGGAAACCCAGAAGATGGTACAGCGTGTGATCGGGAAAGGTTTCTAAAACGCACCTCATTTCTCCTCTCCTTGTGCTCGGGTTCGCCATTCCAGCCGCTTTACTAACAATCTCCCTACTTGGAGAATCAGCACCTTGAAGCTCCTGTTTCTTTTGTACAGGTTGCAATTTGTCCTGAGGATGAACGGGAAGAGGGGGAACCAACGAGAGACTAGCTCTAGGTGTTGGGACATGCACAGGTCACTCTATTTCCCCATCAGGAAGAAGAATGAAGCACAGGCTCAGCCTGCCCCCCGGAACCAGAATAGGGCCTGAAGCAATCCTGCGCTTTTGCGGCCAGCTCCCAAAAAAGCGAGTTGACAAATGGAGCTCAGGGCCACTGCAATTCACAAACCTGCAGAGTTATAAATGATAACTCTCGTCCACAAATATATTGAGGGAAGGCAACGAAGAGGATTTGAAAGCAAGGCAGAATTGCAGGAAACAGATTTCAGGAGGTAGATTCGACTCGCCTTTAAAGCACATGAAAAGCGGCAAAACGTTGACAATGATGCCCTTGGCCAAAAAGGGCGTATGCGTTTTTTCCTGAATATATTCAGGAAAAAACGCATACGCCCTTTTTGGCCAACCAAGCAAGCCGGAAGTGCAAATCAGCACTACAAAGAAGTCTCGCTTGCCATCAGTCAAAAGGGCCATGCTGCCAAAAGTGTAAAAACCAGAAATTCAGGACAGGCCATGGAGACATGGGAGCCTTGCTACGCTGATGGGCAGGATGCCAATTGCCAACAGCCACTCTGGAGAAGTGTACGGTGTGTCCTGAAACATGTAATAAACACAGCTTACAGAGCATAGGGCACTTCCACTCATGGGCGTATAAATTGGGAAAACTAAAAATCAACAAGACACAGGCACCCCAAAGTTTTGGGCTGCTCTGTGTACAAGAACCTCCACTTAGGTACACCTTAAACATGCCAGGAAAGAGAAAAATGGATAAAGAAGTTGTGGTACTTAGGCACAATGGAATATCACTCAGCCATGAAATCAATGTCATAAGGCTAGTAGCAGCATGATGAGTGGATTTAGGGACGAGGATTCTAAGTGAAATAAGTCACACAGAAAAAGACTCTTATCCTAAGATATCACTTATAGAGGGCATGTCAAAATCGCTACACTTGAACTGAATTACAAAACAGAACAGAGTCACACATTTAGAAGACACACTATGGCTGCTTAACGGGAAAGGTGAGGTGGGCTGATGCATAAAACAAGGGTTTGAAATTAGCTCACATACCGTTCCATAAGCCAAATATGTAACAGACAAGACCTCCTCCCTGCTGAGTGAACTGGACTCAACACCCCCTATTCACCGCACAAGAATATATCTGACTAGCAAGAATCTTAAAACCTATGTATTGATATCTCTCTGGAGTTGAATCAAGAGGGTGTAAAGCGGCATAAACACAGCAGGGAAAAGCAGCTCAACCCCATTATCAAAATAAATTACTTCAAATGAACGCCATGAAACAAAGACAGTGAAAGAGAGAGAAATTCTTACAAAATCCGTTCGGAGGCTCTGATGCAACCTGAATTGACCATATCTAGACCCACAGCTGGATGAGACATAATGCTGGACACTCTTGGGGATGAGAGGTTTGGTGAGGTTGGGTGAGGAAACGCAGACCCTTTAAAGTAATACCGCGGGGTACCCACCCCATGGGTCCCAAATCTCCAGGTTCAAGGGCATCTTCCTACATTGAAAACGTGCATGGGAAACCCAGAAGATGGTACAGCGTGTGATCGGGAAAGGTTTCTAAAACGCACCTCATTTCTCCTCTCCTTGTGCTCGGGTTCGCCATTCCAGCCGCTTTACTAACAATCTCCCTACTTGGAGAATCAGCACCTTGAAGCTCCTGTTTGTTTCGTACAGGTTGCAATTTGTCCTGAGGATGAACGGGAAGAGGTGGAACCAATGAGAGACTAGCTCTAGGTGTTGGGACAGGCACAGGTCTCTCTATTTCCCCATCAGGAAGAAGAATGTAGCACAGGCTCAGCCTGCCCCCTGGAACCAGAATAGGGCCTGAAGCAATCCTGCGCTTTTGCGGCCAGCTCCCAAAAAAGCGAGTTGACAAATGGAGCTCAGGGCCACTGCAATTCACAAACCTGCAGAGTTATAAATGATAACTCTCGTCCACAAATATATTGAGGGAAGGCAACGAAGAGGATTTGAAAGCAAGGCAGAATTGCAGGAAACAGATTTCAGGAGGTAGATTCGACTCGCCTTTAAAGCACATGAAAAGCGGCAAAACGTTGACAATGATGCCCTTGGCCAATAAGGGCGTATGCGTTTTTTCCTGAATATATTCAGGAAAAAACGCATACGCCCTTTTTGGCCAACCAAGCAAGCCGGAAGTGCAAATCAGCGCTACAAAGAAGTCTCGCTTGCCATCGGTCAAAAGGGCCATGCTGCCAAAAGTGTAAAAACCAGAAATTCAGGACAGGCCATGGAGACATGGGAGCCTTGCTACGCTGATGGGCAGGATGCCAATTGCCAACAGCCACTCTGGAGAAGTGTACGGTGTGTCCTGAAACATGTAATAAACACAGCTTACAGAGCATAGGGCACTTCCACTCATGGGCGTATAAATTGGGAAAACTAAAAATCAACAAGACACAGGCACCCCAAAGTTTAGGGCTGCTCTGTGTACAAGAACCTCCACTTAGCTACACCTTAAGTATCCCAGGAAAGAGAAATATGGATAAAGAAGTTGTGGTACTTAGGCACAATAGAATATCACTCAGCCATGAAATCAATGTCATAAGGCTAGTAGCAGCATGATGAGTGGATTTAGGGATGAGGATTCTAAGTGAAAGAAGTCACACAGAAAAAGACTCTTATCCTAAGATATCACTTATAGAGGGCATGTCAAAATCGCTACACTTGAACTGAATTACAAAACAGAACAGAGTCACATATTTCGAAGACACACTATGGCTGCTTAACGGGAAAGGTGAGGTGGGCTGATGCATAAAACAAGGGTTTGAAATTAGCTCACATACCGTTCCATAAGCCAAATATGTAACAGACAAGACCTCCTCCCTGCTGAGTGAACTGGACTCAACACCCCCTATTCACCGCACAAGAATATATCTGACTAGCAAGAATCTTAAAACCTATGTATTGATATCTCTCTGGAGTTGAATCAAGAGGGTGTAAAGCGGCATAAACACAGCAGGGAAAAGCAGCTCAACCCCATTATCAAAATAAATTACTTAAAATGAACGCCATAAAACAAAGACAGTGAAAGAGAGAGAAATTCTTACAAAATCCGTTCGGAGGCTCTGATGCAACCTGGATTGACCATATCTAGACCCACAGCTGGATGAGACATAAGGCTGGACACTCTTGGGGCTGAGAGTTTTGGTGAGGTTGGGTGAGGAAACGCAGACCCTTTAAAGTAATACCGAGAGGTACCCACCCCGTGGGTCCCAAATCTCCAGGTTCAAGGGCATCTTCCTACATTGAAAACGTGCATGGGAAACCCAGAAGATGGTACAGCGTGTGATCGGGAAAGGTTTCTAAAACGCACCTCATTTCTCCTCTCCTTGTGCTCGGGTTCGCCATTCCAGCCGCTTTACTAACAATCTCCCTACTTGGAGAATCAGCACCTTGAAGCTCCTGTTTCTTTTGTACAGGTTGCAATTTATCCTGAGGATGAACGGGAAGAGGGGGAACCAACGAGAGACTAGCTCTAGGTGTTGGGACATGCACAGGTCACTCTATTTCCCCATCAGGAAGAAGAATGAAGCACAGGCTCAGCCTGCCCCCCGGAACCAGAATAGGGCCTGAAGCAATCCTGCGCTTTTGCGGCCAGCTCCCAAAAAAGCGAGTTGACAAATGGAGCTCAGGGTCACTGCAATTCACAAACCTGCAGAGTTATAAATGATAACTCTCGTCCACAAATATATTGAGGGAAGGCAACGAAGAGGATTTGAAAGCAAGGCAGAATTGCAGGAAACAGATTTCAGGAGGTAGATTCGACTCGCCTTTAAAGCACATGAAAAGCGGCAAAACGTTGACAATGATGCCCTTGGCCAATAAGGGCGTATGCGTTTTTTCCTGAATATATTCAGGAAAAAACGCATACGCCCTTTTTGGCCAACCAAGCAAGCCGGAAGTGCAAATCAGCACTACAAAGAAGTCTCGCTTGCCATCGGTCAAAAGGGCCATGCTGCCAAAAGTGTAAAAACCAGAAATTCAGGACAGGCCATGGAGACATGGGAGCCTTGCTACGCTGATGGGCAGGATGCCAATTGCCAACAGCCACTCTGGAGAAGTGTACGGTGTGTCCTGAAACATGTAATAAACACAGCTTACAGAGCATAGGGCACTTCCACTCATGGGCGTATAAATTGGGAAAACTAAAAATCAACAAGACACAGGCACCCCAAAGTTCTGGGCTGCTCTGTGTACAAGAACCTCCACTTAGGTACACTTTAAACATGCCAGGAAAGAGAAAAATGGATAAAGAAGTTGTGGTACTTAGGCACAATGGAATATCACTCAGCCATGAAATCAATGTCATAAGGCTAGTAGCAGCATGATGAGTGGATTTAGGGACGAGGATTCTAAGTGAAATAAGTCACACAGAAAAAAAGTCTTATCCTAAGATATCACTTATAGAGGGCATGTCAAAATCGCTACACTTGAACTGAATTACAAAACAGAACAGAGTCACACATTTAGAAGACACACTATGGCTGCTTAACGGGAAAGGTGAGGTGGGCTGATGCATAAAACAAGGGTTTGAAATTAGCTCACATACCGTTCCATAAGCCAAATATGTAACAGACAAGACCTCCTCCCTGCTCAGTGAACTGGACTCAACACCCCCTATTCACCGCACAAGAATATATCTGACTAGCAAGAATCTTAAAACCTATGTATTGATATCTCTCTGGAGTTGAATCAAGAGGGTGTAAAGCGGCATAAACACAGCAGGGAAAAGCAGCTCAACCCCATTATCAAAATAAATTACTTAAAATGAACGCCATGAAACAAAGACAGTGAAAGAGAGAGAAATTCTTACAAAATCCGTTCGGAGGCTCTGATGCAACCTGGATTGACCATATCTAGACCCACAGCTGGATGAGACATAAGGCTGGACACTCTTGGGGCTGAGAGTTTTGGTGAGGTTGGGTGAGGAAACGCAGACCCTTTAAAGTAATACCGCGGGGTACCCACCCCATGGGTCCCAAATCTCCAGGTTCAAGGGCATCTTGCTACATTGAAAACATGCATGGGAAACCCAGAAGATGGTACAGCGTGTGATCGGGAAAGGTTTCTAAAACGCACCTCATTTCTCCTCTCCTTGTGCTCGGGTTCGCCATTCCAGCCGCTTTATTAACAATCTCCCTACTTGGAGAATCAGCACCTTGAAGCTCCTGTTTCTTTCGTACAGGTTGCAATTTGTCCTGAGGATGAACGGGAAGAGGGGGAACCAATGAGAGACTAGCTCTAGGTGTTGGGACAGGCACAGGTCACTCTATTTCCCCATCAGGAAGAAGAATGAAGCACAGGCTCAGCCTGCCCCCCGGAACCAGAATAGGGCCTGAAGCAATCCTGCGCTTTTGCGGCCAGCTCCCAAAAAAGCGAGTTGACAAATGGAGCTCAGGGCCACTGCAATTCACAAACCTGCAGAGTTATAAATGATAACTCTCGTCCACAAATATATTGAGGGAAGGCAACGAAGAGGATTTGAAAGCAAGGCAGAATTGCAGGAAACAGATTTCAGGAGGTAGATTCGACTCGCCTTTAAAGCACATGAAAAGCAGCAAAACGTTGACAATGATGCCCTTGGCCAAAAAGGGCGTATGCGTTTTTTCCTGAATATATTCAGGAAAAAACGCATACGCCCTTTTTGGCCAACCAAGCAAGCCGGAAGTGCAAATCAGCGCTACAAAGAAGTCACGCTTGCCATCGGTCAAAAGGGCCATGCTGCCAAAAGTGTAAAATCCAGAAATTCAGGACAGGCCATGGAGACATGGGAGCCTTGCTAGGCTGAGGGGTGGGATGTCAGTTGCCAACAGCCACTCTGGAGAAGTGTACGGTGTGTCCTGAAACATGTAATAAACACAGCTTACAGAGCATAGGGCACTTCCACTCATGGGCGTATAAATTGGGAAAACTAAAAATCAACAAGACACAGGCACCCCAAAGTTTCGGGCTGCTCTGTGTACAAGAACCTCCACTTAGGTACACCTTAAACATGCCAGGAAAGAGAAAAATGGATAAAGAAGTTGTGGTACTTAGGCACAATAGAATATCACTCAGCCATGAAATCAATGTCATAAGGCTAGTAGCAGCATGATGAGTGGATTTAGGGACGAGGATTCTAAGTGAAAGAAGTCACACAGAAAAAGACTCTTATCCTAAGATATCACTTATAGAGGGCATGTCAAAATCGCTACACTTGAACTGAATTACAAAACAGAACAGAGTCACATATTTCGAAGACACACTATGGCTGCTTAACGGGAAAGGTGAGGTGGGCTGATGCATAAAACAAGGGTTTGAAATTAGCTCACATACCGTTCCATAAGCCAAATATGTAACAGACAAGACCTCCTCCCTGCTCAGTGAACTGGACTCAACACCCCCTATTCACCGCACAAGAATATATCTGACTAGCAAGAATCTTAAAACCTATGTATTGATATCTCTCTGGAGTTGAATCAAGAGGGTGTAAAGCGGCATAAACACAGCAGGGAAAAGCAGCTCAACCCCATTATCAAAATAAATTACTTAAAATGAACGCCATAAAACAAAGACAGTGAAAGAGAGAGAAATTCTTACAAAATCCGTTCGGAGGCTCTGATGCAACCTGGATTGACCATATCTAGACCCACAGCTGGATGAGACATAAGGCTGGACACTCTTGGGGCTGAGAGTTTTGGTGAGGTTGGGTGAGGAAACGCAGACCCTTTAAAGTAATACCGAGAGGTACCCACCCCGTGGGTCCCAAATCTCCAGGTTCAAGGGCATCTTCCTACATTGAAAACGTGCATGGGAAACCCAGAAGATGGTACAGCGTGTGATCGGGAAAGGTTTCTAAAACGCACCTCATTTCTCCTCTCCTTGTGCTCGGGTTCGCCATTCCAGCCGCTTTACTAACAATCTCCCTACTTGGAGAATCAGCACCTTGAAGCTCCTGTTTCTTTTGTACAGGTTGCAATTTATCCTGAGGATGAACGGGAAGAGGGGGAACCAACGAGAGACTAGCTCTAGGTGTTGGGACATGCACAGGTCACTCTATTTCCCCATCAGGAAGAAGAATGAAGCACAGGCTCAGCCTGCCCCCCGGAACCAGAATAGGGCCTGAAGCAATCCTGCGCTTTTGCGGCCAGCTCCCAAAAAAGCGAGTTGACAAATGGAGCTCAGGGCCACTGCAATTCACAAACCTGCAGAGTTATAAATGATAACTCTCGTCCACAAATATATTGAGGGAAGGCAACGAAGAGGATTTGAAAGCAAGGCAGAATTGCAGGAAACAGATTTCAGGAGGTAGATTCGACTCGCCTTTAAAGCACATGAAAAGCGGCAAAACGTTGACAATGATGCCCTTGGCCAATAAGGGCGTATGCGTTTTTTCCTGAATATATTCAGGAAAAAACGCATACGCCCTTTTTGGCCAACCAAGCAAGCCGGAAGTGCAAATCAGCACTACAAAGAAGTCTCGCTTGCCATCGGTCAAAAGGGCCATGCTGCCAAAAGTGTAAAAACCAGAAATTCAGGACAGGCCATGGAGACATGGGAGCCTTGCTACGCTGATGGGCAGGATGCCAATTGCCAACAGCCACTCTGGAGAAGTGTACGGTGTGTCCTGAAACATGTAATAAACACAGCTTACAGAGCATAGGGCACTTCCACTCATGGGCGTATAAATTGGGAAAACTAAAAATCAACAAGACACAGGCACCCCAAAGTTTTGGGCTGCTCTGTGTACAAGAACCTCCACTTAGGTACACTTTAAACATGCCAGGAAAGAGAAAAATGGATAAAGAAGTTGTGGTACTTAGGCACAATGGAATATCACTCAGCCATGAAATCAATGTCATAAGGCTAGTAGCAGCATGATGAGTGGATTTAGGGACGAGGATTCTAAGTGAAATAAGTCACACAGAAAAAAAGTCTTATCCTAAGATATCACTTATAGAGGGCATGTCAAAATCGCTACACTTGAACTGAATTACAAAACAGAACAGAGTCACACATTTAGAAGACACACTATGGCTGCTTAACGGGAAAGGTGAGGTGGGCTGATGCATAAAACAAGGGTTTGAAATTAGCTCACATACCGTTCCATAAGCCAAATATGTAACAGACAAGACCTCCTCCCTGCTCAGTGAACTGGACTCAACACCCCCTATTCACCGCACAAGAATATATCTGACTAGCAAGAATCTTAAAACCTATGTATTGATATCTCTCTGGAGTTGAATCAAGAGGGTGTAAAGCGGCATAAACACAGCAGGGAAAAGCAGCTCAACCCCATTATCAAAATAAATTACTTAAAATGAACGCCATGAAACAAAGACAGTGAAAGAGAGAGAAATTCTTACAAAATCCGTTCGGAGGCTCTGATGCAACCTGGATTGACCATATCTAGACCCACAGCTGGATGAGACATAAGGCTGGACACTCTTGGGGCTGAGAGGTTTGGTGAGGTTGGGTGAGGAAACGCAGACCCTTTAAAGTAATACCGCGGGGTACCCACCCCATGGGTCCCAAATCTCCAGGTTCAAGGGCATCTTGCTACATTGAAAACATGCATGGGAAACCCAGAAGATGGTACAGCGTGTGATCGGGAAAAGTTTCTAAAACGCACCTCATTTCTCCTCTCCTTGTGCTCGGGTTCGCCATTCCAGCCGCTTTATTAACAATCTCCCTACTTGGAGAATCAGCACCTTGAAGCTCCTGTTTCTTTCGTACAGGTTGCAATTTGTCCTGAGGATGAACGGGAAGAGGGGGAACCAATGAGAGACTAGCTCTAGGTGTTGGGACAGGCACAGGTCACTCTATTTCCCCATCAGGAAGAAGAATGAAGCACAGGCTCAGCCTGCCCCCCGGAACCAGAATAGGGCCTGAAGCAATCCTGCGCTTTTGCGGCCAGCTCCCAAAAAAGCGAGTTGACAAATGGAGCTCAGGGCCACTGCAATTCACAAACCTGCAGAGTTATAAATGATAACTCTCGTCCACAAATATATTGAGGGAAGGCAACGAAGAGGATTTGAAAGCAAGGCAGAATTGCAGGAAACAGATTTCAGGAGGTAGATTCGACTCGCCTTTAAAGCACATGAAAAGCAGCAAAACGTTGACAATGATGCCCTTGGCCAAAAAGGGCGTATGCGTTTTTTCCTGAATATATTCAGGAAAAAACGCATACGCCCTTTTTGGCCAACCAAGCAAGCCGGAAGTGCAAATCAGCGCTACAAAGAAGTCACGCTTGCCATCGGTCAAAAGGGCCATGCTGCCAAAAGTGTAAAAACCAGAAATTCAGGACAGGCCATGGAGACATGGGAGCCTTGCTAGGCTGAGGGGTGGGATGTCAGTTGCCAACAGCCACTCTGGAGAAGTGTACGGTGTGTCCTGAAACATGTAATAAACACAGCTTACAGAGCATAGGGCACTTCCACTCATGGGCGTATAAATTGGGAAAACTAAAAATCAACAAGACACAGGCACCCCAAAGTTTTGGGCTGCTCTGTGTACAAGAACCTCCACTTAGCTACACCTTAAACATGCCAGGAAAGAGAAAAATGGATAAAGAAGTTGTGGTACTTAGGCACAATGGAATATCACTCAGCCATGAAATCAATGTCATAAGGCTAGTAGCAGCATGATGAGTGGATTTAGGGACGAGGATTCTAAGTGAAATAAGTCACACAGAAAAAGACTCTTATCCTAAGATATCACTTATAGAGGGCATGTCAAAATCGCTACACTTGAACTGAATTACAAAACAGAACAGAGTCACACATTTAGAAGACACACTATGGCTGCTTAACGGGAAAGGTGAGGTGGGCTGATGCATAAAACAAGGGTTTGAAATTAGCTCACATACCGTTCCATAAGCCAAATATGTAACAGACAAGACCTCCTCCCTGCTCAGTGAACTGGACTCAACACCCCCTATTCACCGCACAAGAATATATCTGACTAGCAAGAATCTTAAAACCTATGTATTGATATCTCTCTGGAGTTGAATCAAGAGGGTGTAAAGCGGCATAAACACAGCAGGGAAAAGCAGCTCAACCCCATTATCAAAATAAATTACTTAAAATGAACGCCATAAAACAAAGACAGTGAAAGAGAGAGAAATTCTTACAAAATCCGTTCGGAGGCTCTGATGCAACCTGGATTGACCATATCTAGACCCACAGCTGGATGAGACAAAAGGCTGGACAATCTTGGGGCTGAGAGGATTGGTGAGGTTGGGTGAGCAAACGCAGACCGTTTAAAGTAATACCGCGGGGTACCCACCCCATGGGTCCCAAATCTCCAGGTTCAAGGGCATCTTCCTACATTGAAAACGTGCATGGGAAACCCAGAAGATGGTACAGCGTGTGATCGGGAAAGGTTTCTAAAACGCACCTCATTTCTCCTCTCCTTGTGCTCGGGTTCGCCATTCCAGCCGCTTTACTAACAATCTCCCTACTTGGAGAATCAGCACCTTGAAGCTCCTGTTTCTTTTGTACAGGTTGCAATTTGTCCTGAGGATGAACGGGAAGAGGGGGAACCAACGAGAGACTAGCTCTAGGTGTTGGGACATGCACAGGTCACTCTATTTCCCCATCAGGAAGAAGAATGAAGCACAGGCTCAGCCTGCCCCCCGGAACCAGAATAGGGCCTGAAGCAATCCTGCGCTTTTGCGGCCAGCTCCCAAAAAAGCGAGTTGACAAATGGAGCTCAGGGCCACTGCAATTCACAAACCTGCAGAGTTATAAATGATAACTCTCGTCCACAAATATATTGAGGGAAGGCAACGAAGAGGATTTGAAAGCAAGGCAGAATTGCAGGAAACAGATTTCAGGAGGTAGATTCGACTCGCCTTTAAAGCACATGAAAAGCGGCAAAACGTTGACAATGATGCCCTTGGCCAATAAGGGCGTATGCGTTTTTTCCTGAATATATTCAGGAAAAAACGCATACGCCCTTTTTGGCCAACCAAGCAAGCCGGAAGTGCAAATCAGCACTACAAAGAAGTCTCGCTTGCCATCGGTCAAAAGGGCCATGCTGCCAAAAGTGTAAAAACCAGAAATTCAGGACAGGCCATGGAGACATGGGAGCCTTGCTACGCTGATGGGCAGGATGCCAATTGCCAACAGCCACTCTGGAGAAGTGTACGGTGTGTCCTGAAACATGTAATAAACACAGCTTACAGAGCATAGGGCACTTCCACTCATGGGCGTATAAATTGGGAAAACTAAAAATCAATAAGACACAGGCACCCCAAAGTTTTGGGCTGCTCTGTGTACAAGAACCTCCACTTAGGTACACTTTAAACATGCCAGGAAAGAGAAAAATGGATAAAGAAGTTGTGGTACTTAGGCACAATGGAATATCACTCAGCCATGAAATCAATGTCATAAGGCTAGTAGCAGCATGATGAGTGGATTTAGGGACGAGGATTCTAAGTGAAATAAGTCACACAGAAAAAAAGTCTTATCCTAAGATATCACTTATAGAGGGCATGTCAAAATCGCTACACTTGAACTGAATTACAAAACAGAACAGAGTCACACATTTAGAAGACACACTATGGCTGCTTAACGGGAAAGGTGAGGTGGGCTGATGCATAAAACAAGGGTTTGAAATTAGCTCACATACCGTTCCATAAGCCAAATATGTAACAGACAAGACCTCCTCCCTGCTGAGTGAACTGGACTCAACACCCCCTATTCACCGCACAAGAATATATCTGACTAGCAAGAATCTTAAAACCTATGTATTGATATCTCTCTGGAGTTGAATCAAGAGGGTGTAAAGCGGCATAAACACAGCAGGGAAAAGCAGCTCAACCCCATTATCAAAATAAATTACTTAAAATGAACGCCATGAAACAAAGACAGTGAAAGAGAGAGAAATTCTTACAAAATCCGTTCGGAGGCTCTGATGCAACCTGGATTGACCATATCTAGACCCACAGCTGGATGAGACATAAGGCTGGACACTCTTGGGGCTGAGAGGTTTGGTGAGGTTGGGTGAGGAAACGCAGACCCTTTAAAGTAATACCGCGGGGTACCCACCCCATGGGTCCCAAATCTCCAGGTTCAAGGGCATCTTGCTACATTGAAAACATGCATGGGAAACCCAGAAGATGGTACAGCGTGTGATCGGGAAAGGTTTCTAAAACGCACCTCATTTCTCCTCTCCTTGTGCTCGGGTTCGCCATTCCAGCCGCTTTATTAACAATCTCCCTACTTGGAGAATCAGCACCTTGAAGCTCCTGTTTCTTTCGTACAGGTTGCAATTTGTCCTGAGGATGAACGGGAAGAGGGGGAACCAATGAGAGACTAGCTCTAGGTGTTGGGACAGGCACAGGTCACTCTATTTCCCCATCAGGAAGAAGAATGAAGCACAGGCTCAGCCTGCCCCCCGGAACCAGAATAGGGCCTGAAGCAATCCTGCGCTTTTGCGGCCAGCTCCCAAAAAAGCGAGTTGACAAATGGAGCTCAGGGCCACTGCAATTCACAAACCTGCAGAGTTATAAATGATAACTCTCGTCCACAAATATATTGAGGGAAGGCAACGAAGAGGATTTGAAAGCAAGGCAGAATTGCAGGAAACAGATTTCAGGAGGTAGATTCGACTCGCCTTTAAAGCACATGAAAAGCGGCAAAACGTTGACAATGATGCCCTTGGCCAATAAGGGCGTATGCGTTTTTTCCTGAATATATTCAGGAAAAAACGCATACGCCCTTTTTGGCCAACCAAGCAAGCCGGAAGTGCAAATCAGCGCTACAAAGAAGTCTCGCTTGCCATCGGTCAAAAGGGCCATGCTGCCAAAAGTGTAAAAACCAGAAATTCAGGACAGGCCATGGAGACATGGGAGCCTTGCTACGCTGATGGGCGGGATGCCAATTGCCAACAGCCACTCTGGAGAAGTGTACGGTGTGTCCTGAAACATGTAATAAACACAGCTTACAGAGCATAGGGCACTTCCACTCATGGGCGTATAAATTGGGAAAACTAAAAATCGACAAGACACAGGCACCCCAAAGTTTTGGGCTGCTCTGTGTACAAGAACCTCCACTTAGGTACACTTTAAACATGCCAGGAAAGAGAAAAATGGATAAAGAAGTTGTGGTACTTAGGCACAATGGAATATCACTCAGCCATGAAATCAATGTCATAAGGCTAGTAGCAGCATGATGAGTGGATTTAGGGACGAGGATTCTAAGTGAAATAAGTCACACAGAAAAAGACTCTTATCCTAAGATATCACTTATAGAGGGCATGTCAAAATCGCTACACTTGAACTGAATTACAAAACAGAACAGAGTCACACATTTAGAAGACACACTATGGCTGCTTAACGGGAAAGGTGAGGTGGGCTGATGCATAAAACAAGGGTTTGAAATTAGCTCACATACCGTTCCATAAGCCAAATATGTAACAGACAAGACCTCCTCCCTGCTCAGTGAACTGGACTCAACACCCCCTATTCACCGCACAAGAATATATCTGACTAGCAAGAATCTTAAAACCTATGTATTGATATCTCTCTGGAGTTGAATCAAGAGGGTGTAAAGCGGCATAAACACAGCAGGGAAAAGCAGCTCAACCCCATTATCAAAATAAATTACTTAAAATGAACGCCATAAAACAAAGACAGTGAAAGAGAGAGAAATTCTTACAAAATCCGTTCGGAGGCTCTGATGCAACCTGGATTGACCATATCTAGACCCACAGCTGGATGAGACAAAAGGCTGGACAATCTTGGGGCTGAGAGGATTGGTGAGGTTGGGTGAGCAAACGCAGACCGTTTAAAGTAATACCGCGGGGTACCCACCCCATGGGTCCCAAATCTCCAGGTTCAAGGGCATCTTCCTACATTGAAAACGTGCATGGGAAACCCAGAAGATGGTACAGCGTGTGATCGGGAAAGGTTTCTAAAACGCACCTCATTTCTCCTCTCCTTGTGCTCGGGTTCGCCATTCCAGCCGCTTTACTAACAATCTCCCTACTTGGAGAATCAGCACCTTGAAGCTCCTGTTTCTTTTGTACAGGTTGCAATTTGTCCTGAGGATGAACGGGAAGAGGGGGAACCAACGAGAGACTAGCTCTAGGTGTTGGGACATGCACAGGTCACTCTATTTCCCCATCAGGAAGAAGAATGAAGCACAGGCTCAGCCTGCCCCCCGGAACCAGAATAGGGCCTGAAGCAATCCTGCGCTTTTGCGGCCAGCTCCCAAAAAAGCGAGTTGACAAATGGAGCTCAGGGCCACTGCAATTCACAAACCTGCAGAGTTATAAATGATAACTCTCGTCCACAAATATATTGAGGGAAGGCAACGAAGAGGATTTGAAAGCAAGGCAGAATTGCAGGAAACAGATTTCAGGAGGTAGATTCGACTCGCCTTTAAAGCACATGAAAAGCGGCAAAACGTTGACAATGATGCCCTTGGCCAATAAGGGCGTATGCGTTTTTTCCTGAATATATTCAGGAAAAAACGCATACGCCCTTTTTGGCCAACCAAGCAAGCCGGAAGTGCAAATCAGCACTACAAAGAAGTCTCGCTTGCCATCGGTCAAAAGGGCCATGCTGCCAAAAGTGTAAAAACCAGAAATTCAGGACAGGCCATGGAGACATGGGAGCCTTGCTACGCTGATGGGCAGGATGCCAATTGCCAACAGCCACTCTGGAGAAGTGTACGGTGTGTCCTGAAACATGTAATAAACACAGCTTACAGAGCATAGGGCACTTCCACTCATGGGCGTATAAATTGGGAAAACTAAAAATCAATAAGACACAGGCACCCCAAAGTTTTGGGCTGCTCTGTGTACAAGAACCTCCACTTAGGTACACTTTAAACATGCCAGGAAAGAGAAAAATGGATAAAGAAGTTGTGGTACTTAGGCACAATGGAATATCACTCAGCCATGAAATCAATGTCATAAGGCTAGTAGCAGCATGATGAGTGGATTTAGGGACGAGGATTCTAAGTGAAATAAGTCACACAGAAAAAAAGTCTTATCCTAAGATATCACTTATAGAGGGCATGTCAAAATCGCTACACTTGAACTGAATTACAAAACAGAACAGAGTCACACATTTAGAAGACACACTATGGCTGCTTAACGGGAAAGGTGAGGTGGGCTGATGCATAAAACAAGGGTTTGAAATTAGCTCACATACCGTTCCATAAGCCAAATATGTAACAGACAAGACCTCCTCCCTGCTCAGTGAACTGGACTCAACACCCCCTATTCACCGCACAAGAATATATCTGACTAGCAAGAATCTTAAAACCTATGTATTGATATCTCTCTGGAGTTGAATCAAGAGGGTGTAAAGCGGCATAAACACAGCAGGGAAAAGCAGCTCAACCCCATTATCAAAATAAATTACTTAAAATGAACGCCATGAAACAAAGACAGTGAAAGAGAGAGAAATTCTTACAAAATCCGTTCGGAGGCTCTGATGCAACCTGGATTGACCATATCTAGACCCACAGCTGGATGATACATAAGGCTGGACACTCTTGGGGCTGAGAGGTTTGGTGAGGTTGGGTGAGGAAACGCAGACCCTTTAAAGTAATACCGCGGGGTACCCACCCCATGGGTCCCAAATCTCCAGGTTCAAGGGCATCTTGCTACATTGAAAACATGCATGGGAAACCCAGAAGATGGTACAGCGTGTGATCGGGAAAGGTTTCTAAAACGCACCTCATTTCTCCTCTCCTTGTGCTCGGGTTCGCCATTCCAGCCGCTTTATTAACAATCTCCCTACTTGGAGAATCAGCACCTTGAAGCTCCTGTTTCTTTCGTACAGGTTGCAATTTGTCCTGAGGATGAACGGGAAGAGGGGGAACCAATGAGAGACTAGCTCTAGGTGTTGGGACAGGCACAGGTCACTCTATTTCCCCATCAGGAAGAAGAATGAAGCACAGGCTCAGCCTGCCCCCCGGAACCAGAATAGGGCCTGAAGCAATCCTGCGCTTTTGCGGCCAGCTCCCAAAAAAGCGAGTTGACAAATGGAGCTCAGGGCCACTGCAATTCACAAACCTGCAGAGTTATAAATGATAACTCTCGTCCACAAATATATTGAGGGAAGGCAACGAAGAGGATTTGAAAGCAAGGCAGAATTGCAGGAAACAGATTTCAGGAGGTAGATTCGACTCGCCTTTAAAGCACATGAAAAGCGGCAAAACGTTGACAATGATGCCCTTGGCCAATAAGGGCGTATGCGTTTTTTCCTGAATATATTCAGGAAAAAACGCATACGCCCTTTTTGGCCAACCAAGCAAGCCGGAAGTGCAAATCAGCGCTACAAAGAAGTCTCGCTTGCCATCGGTCAAAAGGGCCATGCTGCCAAAAGTGTAAAAACCAGAAATTCAGGACAGGCCATGGAGACATGGGAACCTTGCTACGCTGATGGGCGGGATGCCAATTGCCAACAGCCACTCTGGAGAAGTGTACGGTGTGTCCTGAAACATGTAATAAACACAGCTTACAGAGCATAGGGCACTTCCACTCATGGGCGTATAAATTGGGAAAACTAAAAATCAATAAGACACAGGCACCCCAAAGTTTTGGGCTGCTCTGTGTACAAGAACCTCCACTTAGGTACACTTTAAACATGCCAGGAAAGAGAAAAATGGATAAAGAAGTTGTGGTACTTAGGCACAATGGAATATCACTCAGCCATGAAATCAATGTCATAAGGCTAGTAGCAGCATGATGAGTGGATTTAGGGACGAGGATTCTAAGTGAAATAAGTCACACAGAAAAAAAGTCTTATCCTAAGATATCACTTATAGAGGGCATGTCAAAATCGCTACACTTGAACTGAATTACAAAACAGAACAGAGTCACACATTTAGAAGACACACTATGGCTGCTTAACGGGAAAGGTGAGGTGGGCTGATGCATAAAACAAGGGTTTGAAATTAGCTCACATACCGTTCCATAAGCCAAATATGTAACAGACAAGACCTCCTCCCTGCTCAGTGAACTGGACTCAACACCCCCTATTCACCGCACAAGAATATATCTGACTAGCAAGAATCTTAAAACCTATGTATTGATATCTCTCTGGAGTTGAATCAAGAGGGTGTAAAGCGGCATAAACACAGCAGGGAAAAGCAGCTCAACCCCATTATCAAAATAAATTACTTAAAATGAACGCCATAAAACAAAGACAGTGAAAGAGAGAGAAATTCTTACAAAATCCATTCGGAGGCTCTGATGCAACCTGGATTGACCATATCTAGACCCACAGCTGGATGAGACATAAGGCTGGACACTCTTGGGGCTGAGAGGTTTGGTGAGGTCGGGTGAGGAAACGCAGACCCTTTAAAGTAATACCGCGTGGTACCCACCCCATGGGTCCCAAATCTCCAGGTTCAAGGGCATCTTCCTACATTGAAAACGTGCATGGGAAACCCAGAAGATGGTACAGCGTGTGATCGGGAAAGGTTTCTAAAACGCACCTCATTTCTCCTCTCCTTGTGCTCGGGTTCGCCATTCCAGCCGCTTTACTAACAATCTCCCTACTTGGAGAATCAGCACCTTGAAGCTCCTGTTTGTTTCGTACAGGTTGCAATTTGTCCTGAGGATGAACGGGAAGAGGTGGAACCAATGAGAGACTAGCTCTAGGTGTTGGGACAGGCACAGGTCACTCTATTTCCCCATCAGGAAGAAGAATGAAGCACAGGCTCAGCCTGCCCCCCGGAACCAGAATAGGGCCTGAAGCAATCCTGCGCTTTTGCGGCCAGCTCCCAAAAAAGCGAGTTGACAAATGGAGCTCAGGGCCACTGCAATTCACAAACCTGCAGAGTTATAAATGATAACTCTCGTCCACAAATATATTGAGGGAAGGCAACGAAGAGGATTTGAAAGCAAGGCAGAATGGCAGGAAACAGATTTCAGGAGGTAGATTCGACTCGCCTTTAAAGCACATGAAAAGCGGCAAAACGTTGACAATGATGCCCTTGGCTAACAAGGGCGTATGCGTTTTTTCCTGAATATATTCAGGAAAAAACGCATACGCCCTTGTTGGCCAACCAAGCAAGCCGGAAGTGCAAATCAGCACTACAAAGAAGTCTCGCTTGCCATCGGTCAAAAGGGCCACGCTGCAAAAAGAGTAAACACCAGAAATGCAGGACAGGCCATGGAGACATGGGAGCCTTGCTAGGCTGAGGGGTGGGATGTCAATTGCCAACAGCCACTCTGGAGAAGTGTACGGTGTGTCCTGAAACATGTAATAAACACAGCTTACAGAGCATAGGGCACTTCCACTCATGGGCGTATAAATTGGGAAAACTAAAAATCAACAAGACACAGGCACCCCAAAGTTTAGGGCTGCTCTGTGTACAAGAACCTCCACTTAGCTACACCTTAAGTATCCCAGGAAAGAGAAATATGGATAAAGAAGTTGTGGTACTTAGGCACAATAGAATATCACTCAGCCATGAAATCAATGTCATAAGGCTAGTAGCAGCATGATGAGTGGATTTAGGGACGAGGATTCTAAGTGAAAGAAGTCACACAGAAAAAGACTCTTATCCTAAGATATCACTTATAGAGGGCATGTCAAAATCGCTACACTTGAACTGAATTACAAAACAGAACAGAGTCACATATTTCGAAGACACACTATGGCTGCTTAACGGGAAAGGTGAGGTGGGCTGATGCATAAAACAAGGGTTTGAAATTAGCTCACATACCGTTCCATAAGCCAAATATGTAACAGACAAGACCTCCTCCCTGCTGAGTGAACTGGACTCAACACCCCCTATTCACCGCACAAGAATATATCTGACTAGCAAGAATCTTAAAACCTATGTATTGATATCTCTCTGGAGTTGAATCAAGAGGGTGTAAAGCGGCATAAACACAGCAGGGAAAAGCAGCTCAACCCCATTATCAAAATAAATTACTTAAAATGAACGCCATAAAACAAAGACAGTGAAAGAGAGAGAAATTCTTACAAAATCCGTTCGGAGGCTCTGATGCAACCTGGATTGACCATATCTAGACCCACAGCTGGATGAGACATAAGGCTGGACACTCTTGGGGCTGAGAGTTTTGGTGAGGTTGGGTGAGGAAACGCAGACCCTTTAAAGTAATACCGAGAGGTACCCACCCCGTGGGTCCCAAATCTCCAGGTTCAAGGGCATCTTCCTACATTGAAAACGTGCATGGGAAACCCAGAAGATGGTACAGCGTGTGATCGGGAAAGGTTTCTAAAACGCACCTCATTTCTCCTCTCCTTGTGCTCGGGTTCGCCATTCCAGCCGCTTTACTAACAATCTCCCTACTTGGAGAATCAGCACCTTGAAGCTCCTGTTTCTTTTGTACAGGTTGCAATTTATCCTGAGGATGAACGGGAAGAGGGGGAACCAACGAGAGACTAGCTCTAGGTGTTGGGACATGCACAGGTCACTCTATTTCCCCATCAGGAAGAAGAATGAAGCACAGGCTCAGCCTGCCCCCCGGAACCAGAATAGGGCCTGAAGCAATCCTGCGCTTTTGCGGCCAGCTCCCAAAAAAGCGAGTTGACAAATGGAGCTCAGGGCCACTGCAATTCACAAACCTGCAGAGTTATAAATGATAACTCTCGTCCACAAATATATTGAGGGAAGGCAACGAAGAGGATTTGAAAGCAAGGCAGAATTGCAGGAAACAGATTTCAGGAGGTAGATTCGACTCGCCTTTAAAGCACATGAAAAGCGGCAAAACGTTGACAATGATGCCCTTGGCCAATAAGGGCGTATGCGTTTTTTCCTGAATATATTCAGGAAAAAACGCATACGCCCTTTTTGGCCAACCAAGCAAGCCGGAAGTGCAAATCAGCACTACAAAGAAGTCTCGCTTGCCATCGGTCAAAAGGGCCATGCTGCCAAAAGTGTAAAAACCAGAAATTCAGGACAGGCCATGGAGACATGGGAGCCTTGCTACGCTGATGGGCAGGATGCCAATTGCCAACAGCCACTCTGGAGAAGTGTACGGTGTGTCCTGAAACATGTAATAAACACAGCTTACAGAGCATAGGGCACTTCCACTCATGGGCGTATAAATTGGGAAAACTAAAAATCAACAAGACACAGGCACCCCAAAGTTTTGGGCTGCTCTGTGTACAAGAACCTCCACTTAGGTACACTTTAAACATGCCAGGAAAGAGAAAAATGGATAAAGAAGTTGTGGTACTTAGGCACAATGGAATATCACTCAGCCATGAAATCAATGTCATAAGGCTAGTAGCAGCATGATGAGTGGATTTAGGGACGAGGATTCTAAGTGAAATAAGTCACACAGAAAAAAAGTCTTATCCTAAGATATCACTTATAGAGGGCATGTCAAAATCGCTACACTTGAACTGAATTACAAAACAGAACAGAGTCACACATTTAGAAGACACACTATGGCTGCTTAACGGGAAAGGTGAGGTGGGCTGATGCATAAAACAAGGGTTTGAAATTAGCTCACATACCGTTCCATAAGCCAAATATGTAACAGACAAGACCTCCTCCCTGCTCAGTGAACTGGACTCAACACCACCTATTCACCGCACAAGAATATATCTGACTAGCAAGAATCTTAAAACCTATGTATTGATATCTCTCTGGAGTTGAATCAAGAGGGTGTAAAGCGGCATAAACACAGCAGGGAAAAGCAGCTCAACCCCATTATCAAAATAAATTACTTAAAATGAACGCCATGAAACAAAGACAGTGAAAGAGAGAGAAATTCTTACAAAATCCGTTCGGAGGCTCTGATGCAACCTGGATGGACCATATCTAGACCCACAGCTGGATGAGACATAAGGCTGGACACTCTTGGGGCTGAGAGGTTTGGTGAGGTTGGGTGAGGAAACGCAGACCCTTTAAAGTAATACCGCGGGGTACCCACCCCATGGGTCCCAAATCTCCAGGTTCAAGGGCATCTTGCTACATTGAAAACATGCATGGGAAACCCAGAAGATGGTACAGCGTGTGATCGGGAAAGGTTTCTAAAACGCACCTCATTTCTCCTCTCCTTGTGCTCGGGTTCGCCATTCCAGCCGCTTTATTAACAATCTCCCTACTTGGAGAATCAGCACCTTGAAGCTCCTGTTTCTTTCGTACAGGTTGCAATTTGTCCTGAGGATGAACGGGAAGAGGGGGAACCAATGAGAGACTAGCTCTAGGTGTTGGGACAGGCACAGGTCACTCTATTTCCCCATCAGGAAGAAGAATGAAGCACAGGCTCAGCCTGCCCCCCGGAACCAGAATAGGGCCTGAAGCAATCCTGCGCTTTTGCGGCCAGCTCCCAAAAAAGCGAGTTGACAAATGGAGCTCAGGGCCACTGCAATTCACAAACCTGCAGAGTTATAAATGATAACTCTCGTCCACAAATATATTGAGGGAAGGCAACGAAGAGGATTTGAAAGCAAGGCAGAATTGCAGGAAACAGATTTCAGGAGGTAGATTCGACTCGCCTTTAAAGCACATGAAAAGCAGCAAAACGTTGACAATGATGCCCTTGGCCAAAAAGGGCGTATGCGTTTTTTCCTGAATATATTCAGGAAAAAACGCATACGCCCTTTTTGGCCAACCAAGCAAGCCGGAAGTGCAAATCAGCGCTACAAAGAAGTCACGCTTGCCATCGGTCAAAAGGGCCATGCTGCCAAAAGTGTAAAAACCAGAAATTCAGGACAGGCCATGGAGACATGGGAGCCTTGCTAGGCTGAGGGGTGGGATGTCAGTTGCCAACAGCCACTCTGGAGAAGTGTACGGTGTGTCCTGAAACATGTAATAAACACAGCTTACAGAGCATAGGGCACTTCCACTCATGGGCGTATAAATTGGGAAAACTAAAAATCAACAAGACACAGGCACCCCAAAGTTTTGGGCTGCTCTGTGTACAAGAACCTCCACTTAGGTACACCTTAAACATGCCAGGAAAGAGAAAAATGGATAAAGAAGTTGTGGTACTTAGGCACAATGGAATATCACTCAGCCATGAAATCAATGTCATAAGGCTAGTAGCAGCATGATGAGTGGATTTAGGGACGAGGATTCTAAGTGAAATAAGTCACACAGAAAAAGACTCTTATCCTAAGATATCACTTATAGAGGGCATGTCAAAATCGCTACACTTGAACTGAATTACAAAACAGAACAGAGTCACACATTTAGAAGACACACTATGGCTGCTTAACGGGAAAGGTGAGGTGGGCTGATGCATAAAACAAGGGTTTGAAATTAGCTCACATACCGTTCCATAAGCCAAATATGTAACAGACAAGACCTCCTCCCTGCTCAGTGAACTGGACTCAACACCCCCTATTCACCGCACAAGAATATATCTGACTAGCAAGAATCTTAAAACCTATGTATTGATATCTCTCTGGAGTTGAATCAAGAGGGTGTAAAGCGGCATAAACACAGCAGGGAAAAGCAGCTCAACCCCATTATCAAAATAAATTACTTAAAATGAACGCCATAAAACAAAGACAGTGAAAGAGAGAGAAATTCTTACAAAATCCGTTCGGAGGCTCTGATGCAACCTGGATTGACCATATCTAGACCCACAGCTGGATGAGACAAAAGGCTGGACAATCTTGGGGCTGAGAGGATTGGTGAGGTTGGGTGAGCAAACGCAGACCGTTTAAAGTAATACCGCGGGGTACCCACCCCATGGGTCCCAAATCTCCAGGTTCAAGGGCATCTTCCTACATTGAAAACGTGCATGGGAAACCCAGAAGATGGTACAGCGTGTGATCGGGAAAGGTTTCTAAAACGCACCTCATTTCTCCTCTCCTTGTGCTCGGGTTCGCCATTCCAGCCGCTTTACTAACAATCTCCCTACTTGGAGAATCAGCACCTTGAAGCTCCTGTTTCTTTTGTACAGGTTGCAATTTGTCCTGAGGATGAACGGGAAGAGGGGGAACCAACGAGAGACTAGCTCTAGGTGTTGGGACATGCACAGGTCACTCTATTTCCCCATCAGGAAGAAGAATGAAGCACAGGCTCAGCCTGCCCCCCGGAACCAGAATAGGGCCTGAAGCAATCCTGCGCTTTTGCGGCCAGCTCCCAAAAAAGCGAGTTGACAAATGGAGCTCAGGGCCACTGCAATTCACAAACCTGCAGAGTTATAAATGATAACTCTCGTCCACAAATATATTGAGGGAAGGCAACGAAGAGGATTTGAAAGCAAGGCAGAATTGCAGGAAACAGATTTCAGGAGGTAGATTCGACTCGCCTTTAAAGCACATGAAAAGCGGCAAAACGTTGACAATGATGCCCTTGGCCAATAAGGGCGTATGCGTTTTTTCCTGAATATATTCAGGAAAAAACGCATACGCCCTTTTTGGCCAACCAAGCAAGCCGGAAGTGCAAATCAGCACTACAAAGAAGTCTCGCTTGCCATCGGTCAAAAGGGCCATGCTGCCAAAAGTGTAAAAACCAGAAATTCAGGACAGGCCATGGAGACATGGGAGCCTTGCTACGCTGATGGGCAGGATGCCAATTGCCAACAGCCACTCTGGAGAAGTGTACGGTGT